>NC_069681.1:60948543-62148543 GCF_023699985.2 Odocoileus virginianus | reverse complement strand
ACTATTATACTTGAAAAGCTCAAAGCTTGGTCTATTATACCAAAAACAAACAAACAAAAATGCTAAAGAAGGCGATCTTATCTCAGTTCTAAGCGGTTGGGAAGATCCCCTGGAGAAGGGATAGGCTATCCACTCCACTATTCTCAGGCTTCCCTCATGGCCCAGCTGGTAAAGAATATGCCTGAGGTGTTGGAGGCCTGGGTTCAGTCACTGCTTTGGGAAGATCTCCTGGAGAAGGAAAAGGCTGCCCACTCCAAAGAGTGGGACACCACTGAGCAATTTTCACTTTCTGAGTTGTTTAAGTGCATGTTTACATTTGACAAAATAAGTATTACAGTGTTACAGAAATGTTGCATTTAGTCACTTTTCTTACACATAGCTTAATATAATAATGGTAAATATTTTAAGAAAGTTATCAGAATTTTACAGTTGACTCCTGATTGTATTCACAAATTTTATTTTCCCTTTTTTCAAAAGTTTCTGTCCTTACTTATTACTTTACCTCAGGAAATATCTTACTGTTAAAGGACTCCGTCTCTCCATGTGAGCATATAGTTAAGCATTAATTTTTTTAAAATGAGATTAAGCAACATGGGTGTTAGTCAGTGCACACAATAGTGGCGTGCACTTAATGATCTTATCAGACTTTTCCTCATTCTAATGTTGTACTCCCATATTTCCTTGAGTCAATTCTTAGATTATAACTTATTTATTTTATCATTTTACTTATATATAAATAATCCATGAAATTGCAGAGGAAACTTTAAAATACCTTAAATTTTGGAATTGCTTTAATTTATATAAGATTTCATCTACCTTAAAAATTTTCAATGAATAATCACAGAAACACTGATAGTAAAAAGTTACAAATTAAGATCTTGGGTTTTTGTAAGTATTCACTCTTTATAATCCAAATCTCACAGATAATGACCTCTTTTGAAAGATATACATTAGAAACCTACTATTAATAAACAGACACCTGGAAAAAATATTTTAGTTTTCAATAATTTCATTTTGCTTCTATAGCTTAAAGAAAACAGTTGTGCTTGAGAGCAGAAGTCAGAAGGTAAATCAAACAACTATTGTTTGTTGCTGTTTTTGAGTTGCTAAGTTGTATCTAGCTCTTTGAGACCCCATGGACTGCAGCATACCAAGCTACCCTGTCCTTCACCAGGATTTGTACAGATTTATGTCCACTGAGTTCGTGATACTATCTAACCATCTCATTCTCTGTAACAATTGTAACAACAATATAGTCCTAAATAAAAAATTCTAAGATATTTTGAACTTCTGGCATATTTTTAAATAATAAAATTTAAAACTATAACATCAAATGATTTGTTTTAGCTTTTTTAAAAGTTATACACTGCTTTTTCATGTTATCATTCAGTTTTTAAATGTGCACAAACTATGCATAACCAATAAAAACTTTTGGTGTTTAAACTTTATAGAAATATATTGATCTCAGACACAATGTCTATCCTTGAATGTCAGCTTGCCTTACATTTTTCAGTTTCTTCATACTACGCTGATTCTTTCCTCCCTTTATGTCTTGGTTAAAATAATCTCATTTTTTCTCCTTTGAAATGGTGACCATTAAAATATTTCTGAAAAGGTCTACCATAAAACACATAAATTTCTTAAGTCTAACACTAGTGTCATATTAACGTGAATGTGTTCACAAGTTAAAAATACAAACATAACTAGAAAATTATTACCACTTTTCTGACTACCCAAATTATATTGCTTTATAATTAAAAACAATTATAACTATATAAATTTTCCTTTAAACACACACACAAACACAAGGGAAATTTTTGTTTTTATTTTTGGCATTAAACTCTTTGAGCCACTTTCTTAAGAAGGTAATCAAGATGTCCTGTTCCTGGAGATGCAAACATTGACAGCCTGTACTGGGAGGTGTTATTGTAGACTCATGGTTAGGAAAATAGTCTAAGGAATTAAGCAAGTATCAATTAAATCTTGATATTTTGTGGAATTTTTTCTAACCTCATTTTTTCTTTGGCTACACATTCCTTACTAGTCAAATTAACATCCTTCTTTTTATAATAGTAGTAATAGAATTAATGGGCTTCCCTTGTGGCTCAGCTGGTAAAGAATCTCCCTGCAATGTAGGAGACCTGGGTTTGATCCCTGGGTTGGGAAGATCCCTTGGAGAAGGAAAAGGCTACCCACTCCAATATTCTGGCCTAGAGAATTCCACGGACTGTATACTGGAATTAACAAAACTCATAAAACCATAGTTAACATCTTAAAATAAATTGGTTTAAAAATACTTTGGAAAAGTATCAGAAGGAACAAAAAGTAAGAGATCCATAAAGATAAATCAAGAGAAAGCACTCAGAAATTTAATAGGAACAATAATAAAGCATATAGAATCATGATAATTTAATCTGACCGTAATTGCATTTTTGCTTATTTCATTTCTTTGAAAATTCTGCCATGAGGGAATTAATTAGTGGTGTTAAGTAATGGATATGTTCATATATTATATCTTGCACTGCTATTGCTGAGATCATTCCATCTATGCTATTTTATGCATTCATTTCTATTTATTTTTGTAATTAAATCCTTTGCTATACATTCCTTTTCAATAATATATTTCCTATAATCACATAATTTACTGAAGTATTCTCATTTTGTTAAATTTCAGTTTATTCCAATGGATGAATTCAAGGAAATGCTATATTTATCTAATTTTTGCTTGATTTTATATCCTTACATTAGACTTCTTATCAGTAGCTATACTGAGCCAGCTTATGAACATTTTAAGTGTATTAGGTTACAGTGTCAAATGTTTTAAAAAACACTGTAGCAGGTTTTCATTTGAATTAGCAATATAAGTGAGTATGTCAGTCAGAGAATATTCTCATCAGCATCATCTACAGTTTCCTTCAAAATAATTAGTGAATAAATAGCATTATTTTTGACTTTTGCTTTTTAACATGGTTGAAATATCTGCTTGTACTTTTATTAGCCATTTGCCTTTAGTCTTTCAATTATCTTTTAATTTCCTTGTCTTTAAACAGTCATCAAATTCATTGATGAGCTCTAGTAGTTTTCTGGCAGTATCTTTAGGATTTTTCTATGTAGGTTATACTGTGTCACTCAGTCATGTCTGACTCTTTGCAACATTATGGACTGTACACTGCCAGGCTTCTCTATCCATGGAGATTTTCCAGACAAGAACACTGGAGTGGGTTGCCATGCCCTCCTCCAGGGGGGGTCTTCCCAAGTCAGGGGTCGAACCCACATCTCCCACATTGTGGGCAGATTCTTTACAATCTGAGCCAGCAGGGAAGCCTGAGAATAGTGGAGTGGGTAGCCTATCCCCTCTCCAGGGGATCTTCCCAGCCCAGGAATTGAACTGGGGTCTCCTACATTGCAGGTGGATTCTTTACCAGCTGAGCGAACATGAAAGTCCCCTTTTTATGTATAGTATCATGAAAAGTATCATGCCATCTGTAAACAGTAACAGTTTTACTTTAACCAATTTGGATTTCTACTTCTTTCCTTCTCTCATTTCTGTGTCTAGGCCTTCCAAAATTATGTTTACTAAAGTTGGCAATAGTGGTTATACTTGTATTGTTCCTGATCTTAAGGGAAATGTTTTCAGCTTTTCACCATTGAATATGATGTTAAGACGTGGTGTATTTATACAATGGAGCATTGTTGTTGCTTAGTCACTAAGTTGTGTCTGACTGTTTTGCAACCCCATGGAGTGTAGTCCACCAGGCACCTCTGTTCCTGGGATTCCCAGGCAAGAATGCTGGTACTTCTATGGCAGATTCATGCTGATGTTTGGCAGAAACCAACACAATGCTGTAAAGCAATTATCCTCCCATTTAAAATAAAAGAAATTAAAAAAAAAAAAAAAAAGAATACTGATTCTGGAGTTGGTTGCTATTTCCTTCCCCAGAGGATCTTCCTGACCTAGGAAAGATTCACCACTGAGTCCCCAGAGAAGCCCACAATGTAGTATTACTCAATCATAAAAAATAAAATAATGCCATTTGTAGCAACATAGATGGACCTAGAGATTATCATACTAAGTAAAGCAGACAAAGAGAAATATCATATGATATCATTTATATGTGAAATCTAAAAAAAAAAAAAGAGAGAGAGAGAGATACAAATGAACTTATTTACAAAACAGAAATAGACCCACAGAAATAGAAGACAAACATGGTTACCAAGTGAGAAAGAGTAGAGATAAATTAGGAGTTGGAATTAGCATATACACACTGGTGTATGTAAAATAGATAACCATCAAGGACCTAGTGTGTAACATAGGAAACTATGCTCAATATTTTGTAATAACTTATAAGCAAAAAGAATATGAAAAAGACATATATATATATATATTTATAAAATTTCTTTGCTGTACACCTAACACTGTAAATCAACTATACTTCAATTTTAAAATAAGTTGCCTTGCTGATATTTAATTAATTAATTAATTATGTCATAGCTGTTATTTACATACAAATATTTTCCCGATTTGAGTTTTACCTTCTATTTTTATGTATATTACTTACAAAAACTCTTCAAAAAGTGTTTATGATAGCTAGCTGATTAGTTTTCACTTCTCTGTGCCTTCATGACTAATAGCTAACAAATACAGGACAGTCTAAATTGGCGTTAGGCAACTGATGCATGTAACAAAAGTAAGACATTAGAAAGTAGTTTGGAAGCAATAATATATAATTTGGACCATTTCCATAATATTCAATAATTGAAAAGATTTTAAAATTATAAGGCAAAATGCAAGATGCTGAAACATAGAAAGAAGGAACACTATTTAGGGATCTGGAGATTCCAGAAACAACATGAAAGTGTTTTTGTTTTTGGTTTCTGTTTTTGGTTCATATAACTGAGTTCTGAAAGCCTGGCAACCTGGAAATGCCAACAGGACCAGATAAAATTTCCTCAACAAAAGTTATTTTTTTCTAGATGAAGGACCAGGGAAGAGCTTCAGTTCAGTTCAGTTCAGTCGTTCAGTCATGTCTGACTCTGCGACCCAATGAATCACAGCACGCCAGACCTCCCTGTCCATCACCAACTCCCGAAGTCTACACAAACCCATGTCCATTGAGTCGGTGATGCCACCCAACCACCTCATCCTTTGTTGTCCCCTTATCCTCCTAACTTAGCAACACATAAAACCTAAGTAATAACTGTTCTAATTCAGGCAAACAGCACAGGAAAAAAAAAAAACAAAAAACCTATGATTCTACCTTCATCCACAGCAGCAAACAGTGAGTATGGAGCCAAGACTTCCACACTAATGAGACTATAACAAAATTCTCCAAACTCCTGCAAGGGTGGTGTGAGGAAAGGTCAAGTAGAAAGTGGGGAATTTTATCCATCCCAACTGGTGATGAGCTTCACCAGGGTGATAGCAGTCCTCTTCATGGGAAGTTGGGCTTCCTCTCCTTTTGTAACTAATGAGACACTTCTCTTCCTCTTTACTAGAGTTGCCAGGGTAATTCTAGTGGAAAGTCAGGACTCTTATCATCACTTGACATTAACAAAGTTGCCTCCATCCTAGGGACAATGAGAGCACTAGGAATTGCACGCCTGTCGACAAGAGCAGGTGTTCTCTTAATTTCAGTGACAATGGGGGTCTAGGGCTGAACCAGAACTATGCTCTCCAACTGGAAGAAACATTCCTTTTCCCTTCCAGAGTGCTGTCAGAAGAGTCTAGTGAAAATAGACGTCTAAATAAGATCCAGTCACAACAAAATGCTCACAGTGTGTAGATTTCAATAGAAAATAGCTCAGCATACCAAGAACTAAGATACAAACTAAATGAAAAAAGATAATCAATATATGCCACCAATGAACGATTGAAATGTTAGATTTATCTTATAATGATTTTAGACATGTTAAAACTGTGGCAATGAACAATCAAATCACACTTGAAATGAATGTGAAAATAAAGTCAACATAGAAGGAAGACATACAGAAGAACCAAAATAAAAATTTAGAACTGAAAAGTACCATAACTGAAATTTAAAAAGAAAAACAAAATCAGTGGATGGGCTCAAGAGGAACTGAGGAGACAGAAGAAAGGAGATATATATATATACACAGACACACACATATACATATATTTCAGTATATAAGAATGGAATGATAAACATTATACAATTGAAATAGCAGAGTGAAAATACACTTAAAAAATGACAGTGGCTCATGGGTTTATGGAACTGTAACAACATACCTCAAATATATGTGATTGATGTCCTAGGGGAAGAGGAACAGAGAAGGGCTGAAAAAGAAGAAATAATGGCTAAACTTGAATAAATAATGGTTAAAACATCTGCAAATTTGGCTAAATATTCAAAATAAGATAATCTGAAGTAAAAACATGCTAAAACACATGATATTTATACTTATGAAAATGAAAAATAACAAACAAAAATTATTGAAAACTGCCAGACAAAATCATCGTCTAGTCTGTAAAGAAAAATACAATGAAAACAGCAGTGTATTTCTCATCGGAAGTCACTGTGACTAGAGAAAATAGCACAATATAATCAAGTTCTGGTTGAAACCACAAAATTAAATAAAAACCCAAACCTATCAAAATAGACTTATAGACGGTAAAAATAAACTTCAGTAATACAGAGGAAATCAAGACTTTCTCAAATGAATGAAAACTAGTAGAATTTTTCAATTGCAAATCAATTCTAAAAAATGGCAAAATGAAGGCCTCCAATAAGTAAGAAAATAAATCACTTCTTGAAAATTAGAGTTTTTAAATTTTATTTTTAATTGGAGGATAATTGCTTTACACAATTGTGTTGACTTCTGCCACACAACAACATAAATCAGCCGTAAATATTCATATCCCCTCTTTTTGAACCTTCTCCCCACCTCATCCCACACCTCTAGATTGTCACAGAGCACTGATTTGAGTCCCCTGTGACTAGACAGCAGCTTCCCACTGGCTATCTATTTTACACATAGTGTAAAATATGCAGTAGATATGTAGTAGATACATATGTAAAATACGTAGTGTACATATATCAATGCTACACTCAATTTGCCCCACCCTCTACTTCCCTCGCTATGTCCAAAGTCTGTTTTACATATATATATATATATATATATATATATATATATATGCCTCAATATACAAAATTTATTTTTTCTCTTTCTGACTTACTTCACTCTGTATTGCAGGCTCTAGGTTCATCCACCTCTCTAGAACTCAAACGTATTCCTTTTAATGGCTGAGTAAAAAGTCCACTGTACATAGGTATAACTTACCCATTCATCTATCAATAGCCATCTAGGTTGCTTCCACGTCCTAGCTATTATAAACAGTGCTTCTATGAACATTGGGACACATGTGTGCTTGTCAGTTATGGTTTTCCAAGGGTATACGCCCAGTAGAGGAATTGCTGAGTCATTGTTTTTGCCATTCAGTAGCCTAGTCACGTCTGACTCTTTGTGACCCCATGGACTGCAGCATGCAAGGCCTCCCTGTCCCTCGCCATCTCCCAGAGTTTGCCCAAGTTCATTTTCATTTCATTAGTGATGCCATCCAGTCATCTCATTCTCTGACACCCTCTTCTTCTGCCCTCGATCTTTCCCAGCATCAGGGACTTTTCCAATGATGTCTGTTCATGTCAGATGGCCAAAATACTGGAGCTTCAGCTTAAGCATCCATCCTTTCAGTGAATATTCACAACTGATCTCCCTTCAGATTGAATGGTTTGATCTCCCTGCTGTCCAAGGTACTTTCAAGAGTCTTCTCCAGCACTAGAGTTCAAAGGCATCAATTCTTTGGCATTCTGCCTTCTTTATAGTCCAGGTCTCCCAACTGCACACAACCACTGGGAAGACCATAGACTTGACAATACAGACCTCTGTCAGCAGAGAAATGTCACTTTTCAACATACTGTCTAGGTTTGTCATCGCTTTCCTGCCAAGAAGCGATTGTCTTCTGAATTCATGACTACAGTCACTGTCCACAGTGATTTTGGAGCCCAAGAAGAGAAAATCAGTCACTACTCCCACCTTTTTACCTTCTACTTGCCATGCAATAATGGGGATGGATGCCATGTTCTTAGTCTTTTTTTTTATTTATTTAATATATTTAGTCTTCAGCTGATTCTTTCACTCTCCTCCTTAATCCTCATTAAGGGGCTCTTTAGATCCTCTTTGCTTTCTGCTATTAAAGTGGTATCATCTGCATATCTGAGGTTGTTGATGCTTCTTTAGCCTGTCTTGATCCTGGCTTGTAATTCATCCAGCCCAGCATTTCTCGTGATGTGCTTAGAGTATAGGTTAAGCAATACAGAGTAACAGCAGACAGCCCTGTCCTACTGCTTTCTCCATCTTGAACCAATCAGTTGTTCCATACAGAGTTCTAACTGTTGTCTCTTAACCCATGTACAGATTTCTCAGGAGACAGGTAAGATGGGCTGGTATTCCCTTCTCTCTAAGAACTTTCCACAGTTTGTCATGATCTGCACAAAGGCTTTAGTGTAGTCGATGAAATAGAAATAGATGTTCCACTGAAATTCCCTTGCTTTTTCTATAATCCCGTGAATATTGGCAATTTGATCTCTAGTTCCTCTTCCTTTTCTAAGCCCAACTTGGACATCTGAGTTTGCATAATGCTGAAGCCTAGCATGCAAGATTTGAAGCATGACCTTACTAGCATGGGAAATAAGTGTGATTGTCTGATGGTTTGCACATTCTTCAGTACTACCCTTCTTAGGAATTGGGATGAGGATTGACCTTTTCCAGTCCTGTGGCCACTGCTGGGTCTTCCAGATTTGCTGACATAATGAATGCAAAACCTTGATGGCATCCTCCTTTAGGGATTTAAATAGTTCTGCTGGAATTTCATCACATCCACTAGCTTTACAAATTTCAAGCATAGCACTAGCTTTACAAACAGCAGTGCTTCTTAAGGACCATTTGACTTTGCACTCCAGAGTGTCTGGCTCTGGGTGACTAACCACTCCAAAGTAATAATCCAGTTCATTAAGATTTTTTTAAATATAGTTCTTCTGTGTAATATCTTTCCATCTCTTCTTTATCTCTTCAGCATCTACTAGGTCTCAACCATTTTTATCCTTTATTGTGCCCATCTTTGGGCAGAATACTCCCTTGGTGTTTCCAATTTTCCTGAAGAGATCTCTACCCTTTCCCCTTTTGCTGTTTTCTTCTATTATTAAACACTGTTCATTGACGAAGGCTTTCTTCAATTCAATTTCTTGTCTCTTCCAGCTATTCCGTGAAACTATGCATTTAATTGGATACACCTTTCCCTCTCTCGCTTGCATTTCACTTTGTTTTGTTCTTCCACTATTTGTAAAGCCTCCTCAGATAACTGCTTTGCCTTCTTGTTTTTCTTTTTTCTTTGGGATGGTTTGTTCACCGCCTCCGGTACAATGTTACAGATCTCTGTCCATAGTTCTTCAGGCACACTGTTATCTAGATCTAGTCCCTTGAATCTATCCGTTGTTACTATTACTGTGAATTTACACAGGCTTTCATTTAAGTCATACCTGCTGGCCTAGTGTCTTTTCCCAGCATTCTTTAGTTTAAGCCTGAATTTTGCTGTAAGAAGCTGATGATCTGAGTCACAGTCAGCTCCGGGTCTCGTTTTTCCTGACTGTATGCAGCTTCTCCATATTTGGCTACAAAGAGTGTAAATAATTTGATTTTGGCATTGACCATTTGGTGATGTCCGTATGTAAAGTCTCTTACATTGTTGAAAAAGAGCATTTGCTGTGACTAGTGCATTGTCTTGGCAGAACTCTGTTAGCCTTTGCCCTGCTTCATTTTGTACTCCAAGGCCAAACTTGCCTGTTACTGCAGGTATATCTTGACTTCCTACTTTTGCCTTCCAATCCCCGATGATGAATAGAACATCTTTTTAGGTGTTAATTCTAGGAAATCTAGGTCATCCTAGAACTGATCAATTTCAGCTTCTTCAGCATTGGTGGTGATAGAGGGATAGACTTGGATTATTGTGATGTTGAATGGCTCGCCTTGGAAATGAACCGAGATCATTCTGTCATTTTTGAGGTTGTACCCAAGTACTGTATTTCAGACTCTTTTGTTGATTATGAGGGCTACTCTATTTCATCTATGGGATTTTTGCCCACAGTAGTAGATATAATGGTCATCTGAATTAAATTCATCCACTTCCGTCCACTTTAATTAGCTGATTCCCAGGATGTCAATCGGAGAAGACAATGAAAACCCACTCTAGTACTCCTGCCTGGAAAATCCCATGGATGGAGGAGTCTGGTAGGCTGCAGTCCATGGGGCCGCTACGAGTCAGACACGACTGAGCAACTTCACTTTCACGCATTGGAGAAGGAAATGGCAACCCACTCCAGTGTTCTTGCCTGGAGAGTCCCAGGGACGGGGAAGCCTGGTGGGCTGCCGTCTATGGGGTCGCACAGAGTCGGACATGACTGAAGTGATTTAGCAGCAGCAGCAGCCACAGCAGGATGTCAATGTTTATTCTTATCATCTCCTGTTTGACCATGTCCAGTTTTCCTTGATTCATGGACCTAACATTCTAGGTTCCTATAGAATACTGTTTTTTCAACATCATATTTTATCTTTGTCACCAGTCACTTCAAAAAAACTAAGCCTTGTATCTTCTTTGGCCCAGCTGCTTCATTCATTCTGGGGTTATCGGTAATTCTCCTCCACTCTTCCTCAGTAGCATATTGGACACCATCAGACCTGGGGTACTCCTGTATTTTACATTTTTATACATTTCATGAGGTTCTTACGGCAAGTATACTGGCATAGTTTGCCATGCTCTTCTCCGGTGGATCATGTTTTATCAGAACTCTCTGCTATGACCCGTCGGTCTTGGGTGGCCCTGCACGACATGGCTCAGAGCTTCACTGGATTATGCAAGCCCCTTCACCATGACAAGGTAGCAATTTGTAAAGGGGTTGCTCCATCATATTGTAGTTTTATTTCTAGATTTTAAGGAATATTCATGTTGTTCTTCATAATGGCTATATCAATTTACATCCACCAGCGCAAGAAGCTACCCTTTTCTTCACATTCTCTTCAGCATTTATTGTTTGTAGTTTTTTTGATGATGACCATTCTGAGTGGTGTGAATTGATACCTCATTGTAATATTGATTTGTATTTCTCTAATGAGTGATTTTTAGCAATTTTCCATGTGTTTGTTGGCCATCTTTTTGTATTCTTTGGAGAAATGTCTCTTTACATCTTCCTCCTACTTTTTAATTAGGTTGTTTATTTTTCTGGTGTTAAGCTGGATGAGCTTCTTGTATATTTTGGAGAATAATCCTTTGTCAGATGTTTCACTTGAAATTGTTTTCCCCCATTCCGAAAGTTGTCTTTTCATCTTGTTTATATCAATAGTTTCTTGTGCTGTGCAAATGCTTTATGTTTAAACAAGCCCACTTATTTATTTTTGCTTTTAATTCTATTACTCTAGGAGGTGGGTCAAATAGGATATTGCTTTGATTTATGTCAAAGAGTGCTTTGTCTACATTCTCCTCTAAAAGTTTTATAGCTTTTGACCTTACATTTAAGTCTTTAATCCATTTGAGATCATTTTTTGTACAGTGTTAGGCAGTGTTTTAATTTAATTATTTTACACATAGCTGTCCTGTTTATCCAGCACCACTTATGGAAGAGGCTGTCTTTTCTCCATTGTCTATTATTGCCTCCTTTGTCAAAAGGTGCCCATAGATGTGTGGGTTTATCTCTGGGCTTTCTATCTTGTTCTATTGGTCTATATATCTGTTTTTGTGGCAATACCATTCTGTCTCAATTATCAAGTTTTGTAGTATAGTCTTAAGTCAGGAAGCTTGATTCCTTCAGCTTCATTTTTCTTTCTCAAGATTTCTTTGGATATTTGTGGTCTTTTGTGTTTGCATACAAATTGTGAAACTTTTTGTTCTAATTCTGTGAGAAATGCCATTGGAAATTTGATAGAAATTGCATTTTAATCTGCAGATTTCTTTGAACAGTAAGGTTATTTTCATAATATTCATTCTTCTTATCCAAGAACACAGATATACATTGCCAGGACAATAAATAAATATACAAGTGCTTTTTGAAAAGCCCAATAGCTTTAGAGAAGCAGGTTTATGTTGCCATAAAAAATGGCTAATACTGATTGAACCATTAAAATAATAATGATGCACATGGTCACCTTATTGGACATGTTTGCATGTCCAGTGCTGTTCAGATTCAATGGGTCACTTACCAGTAGTAAGTTGTTCAATCGGGCAGACATTTTAATCATTCCATTGCACTAGGGCCCCAATGTTGAATTAATTTACAAATAAATATCAAGTTTACTAAATTCCATAGGATTTAAGATTACAGCCTTACAGTGTATGAAATGGAAACTTCTAAACAATGTGGAACATAATGTTTTGATTAGGACAATAAGGACTTGAAACTTTTAGTAAATGCTGTTCAAAATAAACTTATTCTAAATGTTTATAATAAAATATAATGTGATCACTTATTTTTAGTAACTGTCTAGAATTCTTTTTCCTGCATTTCTATATTATTTGTTTTCTTTATTAAATAGTCCCTGGATATATAGAATTTAAACATTTAAATTAATTGCCATTTACTGACATAAAATCATCTTGTAATATGAGACTCTCATATTTTGAAGAAAATAATTTTAAATAAAGTTTTAAAAATACTAATTTTTTCCACATCTTTTTATTAATCACAAATAAACTGAAATGGCTTTCTTAAAGGTAGACCAGCCTAGGCAAAACTGTGACTTAGTAAGAATTTACCATGGTTTATGTCAGACAACCTATATTCAGTCTATAGAATTTCAAGTTACTCAGTGGCAATAAGTACAACATACAGTTTTTACCAGGTTCCAACAGTTGTCAATCACCATGGTGAGTTCTTCACACACTATTTATTTAATCCTCACAATCACATGACACAATAATTATACTAGTCACATTTTACAGAAAAAAAATACTGACACTCAGATTAAATAATTTGCCTAATAGCATCTGTCTTATTAAAGTGATAGAGCCAGTAATCTAACCAAGAAATTATAAACAAAGCTTGTCCTGTAGTTTTTAGTGGTTCTATATTTTATTTCTGCAAATCTGATCTAAATTTCTAATTTAAAACTAAAACACTAGGGGATGTTTCAAGACATACTCCCAAGATGAATTAAGGACTTATACTTTTTCTTGACTTGGTCTATTTTGTTTCATTTCCCCTGATTATAATACCCGATATCCATTTACTAAGTGAAAGTCTTTTTGCTTCGTTTGCTATTATTTTCTCCCAATCTGAGGGCTGTCTTTTCACCTTGCTTATAGTTTCCTTTGTGTGCAAAAGCTTTTAAGTTTCATTAGTCCCTATTTTTATTTTTTTCTTTATTTTAGACTGAATTGGGTCATAAGGATCATGTTGTGATTCTAAGTCAGGAAGTTATTCTTGCCTATATTTTCTTCTCAGATTTTGATAGTTTCTTTGTTGTCATTACATTTTGTTCTAATCTTAATCCATTATTTGATGAATTATTTTTTGAGTATGTGTTGGACATAAGTTTTTCATAGTTTCATTCTTTTATCAGCTGTATATTGCCAGTTTTCTCTCAGAAAACCAATAGCTTTAAAGAGGTTTCTTTTTCCATTGTATATCTGATTACCTTTTAATAAGATACATGGTCACCTATAAGTTTGATTTCCAGGCTGTTCATTCATGGGTCCACTTGATCAATTCTGTACGTTGTGCAAGTCGGGCAGACTTGTACTTGCATGACTGGGCCCTGTTGATTAATTTACAAATAAATATCAAGTACAATTCCACTATGATTACACTACAGTTGTGGAAATTCTTAAACAAGTGGAAATAAATGCTTATTGACCAATGCAAACTTTAGTGTGTTACACAAAGAAACCAATTCTAAGTAAAAAACATATGTGATCACTTCCAATGTCAATTCGCATCAATATTGTTTATAATAGCCAGGAATGAAGAACTAATACACATAAATTAATTGCGAACTGGACATAAATCATCTTGTAATATGATCCCCATATTGAAAAAATATTTGAATCAGTTTTAATGATGATGTTTGTACCTAGACATTATCACAAATAAGTAAGCCAAAAGATAAGACCACCTAGCAATATTACTATAAGAATTTTAATGGTTTAGAGTCAGGAACGATAACCCTATATGCAATTAAAGTAACAAGTGGAATAAGTATAGAACAGACTTTGTTGACCATGGTTAGGAAACATGGGAGTTTCCGTTTGAATTCTTGATAAAGGCACTTCTTAAATGAAAAGTAAATATTTTTTCACTGAGCCCTTTGCCTGTAATTTATTATAGTATCATGATGCTGTGCGAATAACTATGCATTTATAAATGTGTTTTTCAAGGGATTCTAAAAAGTATGGCTGCTACCTTGTGTTTAATTGCATCCTTAACACTCAGTAGGTACCAGATAGATGGATGAGTGAAATAATTGAATGAATCCCAGATCCAATGAACCAAGCTATGGGGATTGGAAAGAACAAATGATGATTTTGTGTTTGGATAAAGGGGCTTTTTCACAGTAGCTCTGACTAAAGGGTTTAGGATGAAAAACATTGATCTCTGGGATATCCCACTGACAACTGCTATAAGGTGAAACCAAAACTGCAGAATCATCCAACCCAAATGTTAGGAAAATGTGTATTGAATGACATTTAATCAATGGAGAAATTCTTTAGAACAAAAAAGGTCTTTGAACCTTTGACCAAGTAAATTATAATTTACTAGCTACTGACAACTATTATGAAAGCAGTGTTAAAAATCTCAGCTAAAAATGCTTTAAAAGTGATGCTGTGATGTGTGTGTCCCTGTACAACAAAACATCGAAATGTAGCATTGCAAAAACAATGAACTGGACATTATGAATATCACTGTCAGAGGTTTAACAGACAAACAGAACAAAATGAGAACATTGTTGTTTGGTACCTAGTCAAGAACCAGTACATGCTAACAGATTTTTCTTCTGCCATTATGACAAATTAAATGCAATCATTACAAACATAAGAACATTAACATTTCGGCATGATGGTTTAGATGTAATTTTGTACATTGCCAAGCAGATTAATGTATTGTTTGCCAAGTTTTATACATTATTATGCCAATTGTGACTCTTTTAATATAAAGAAATTCTTGACAGAGGAAAGAAAAACAAAGTCAATTTCAAGGAAATCTTTAAGAAAGCATAAATGTTCATTGAGTATTGTGAATAGCACTTAAAATACCTTACTATCTTCAATAATTTTATAAATATATACTAATAATAAAAAATCTGCATTAAAATAAATTATAAGCTCCAGATAATTTGCTAACTGCAAAACCTTTTAGAAATAATACCTCTCAAATTTATTTAAATTTATTAAGATTAATAATTATTATTTAAGCCAAAATTGTTTAAGAATACCATGAAATGGAAGGCTTATTAAAGCATCATCTCTGTGCTTGTAAAATGATGATAAGGAAGAAAATAAAGTATTAAATAAATATGGCACGAGGAGGTTAAAAAATATATTTGTTTTTGGCCCAAATGTGAAGCTGTTGCTTGACATATAAGCTAATGACCCAAGCTGACTTTGGAGTCTGATTCAATATCATCTTGTCAGCATTCTCCTCTCCTGCCAATACAAGAAACAAAGCAACTCTCTAAGGAAGGAATAAAAATGAACAATTTATTTCCTTGGTCAAATGTTCCACTGTCGTCAGGTCTCCATGGTTCAAAGTAAAACAGACAATTGATACAAAGTTCTGAAGGACAAGATATATTTTGTAATAGCTCATGCCAGTGACACAAATGAAAGGGAGTTCAACAGTAAAGGATATTGGACTTTACAAACAAAATAAGGTTTCAAAATATGCATAGTCTAAGTAAAAATCAGGCTTCTCCAAATGAACTATGATAATATATCTTTCAATTTTAATGTAATAAGTAGCCTTAATGGATTTTTCAAAAATTATTATGTGAGTAAAAATATGGCAGGAGAGAAATATTATTTGATTTAGTATTAGTCAGCACTTAACTTTCACCAAGAAAATACCTTGGTGAAATCTACATTCACCAAAGCTGAACAATTCAAAGTTCAGTTTTCCAAGCTTTCAAGTTTCACGTAAATTTACAAGATTGTTGCCTAGTATTCTTTCATTAGGGAACAATCTTAGAACTGATGTGGACAAATAGAAATCAAAATAAAATGTCTGTATTAGATAGAAATGCTTAAAATGAGAGATTTCTTTAAAATTTCCAGTAGCTAGGGAGTTTTTTTTGGCCTCAATTTCTTTGTAGATAAAATGATGAACTCTAAATCCATGTCTGGGCTTAAAAACCTTACAGTTTATCATGGACTCATTGTAGGCTCAGAATGAGTTTCTTTTTAAGTAAAAAATTTTGAATTTGCGTAGAAGTCATGAAGATACTATAATCCATATACTATGCTGTGCTTAGTAGCTCTGTCACGTCTGACTCTTTGTGACCCTATGGACTGTAGCCCACCAGGCTCCTCTGACCATGGGAATTCTTCAGGCAAGAATACTGGAATGGGTTGCCATGCCCTCCTCCAGGGGATCTTTCCAACAGTTATCAAACCCGGGTCTCCCACATTTCAGGCAGATTCTTTACCATCTGAGCCACCAAGGAAGCCCATAGTCCCATATACTTACACCTAATTTCCTCTGTTTTTAATATTTTACATTAGCAAGTATATTTGTTACCACTAATAAACAAATATTGACATAAGTATATACTCTATTTGGGTTTCTTTAGTTTTACTTTTTTTTTTAGTTTTCATTGAAATATAGTTTGGTAACAATGCTGTGTTAGTTTCAGGTGTACAACAAAGTGATTCAAGATACACACACACACACTTATATATATATATATATGCTCTTTTTTGGATTATTTTTCATTATGGATTATTTCAAAGGAAACCATAAACAAAATAGAAAAAAATGCCTGCAGAATGGGAGAAAATATTTGCAAAGGATGAAGCCAAAAGGGATTTATTTCCAAAATATACCAGCAGCATATGCAGCTCAATATAAAACAAACAAACAAACAACCCACTGAATTAATGGGCAGGAGATCTAAATAGGTATTTTCAAAAAGAAAAAAGACATACAAATGGCCAATAGGTACATGGTGAGATGTTCAAAATTGCTAATTATTTGAGAAATGCAAGTCAAAACTACAATAAAGGTATCACCTCACACTGGTCAGAAAGGTCATCATCAAAATAGCTGCAAGTAGTTAAATGCTAGGGAGGGTGTAGAGAAAAAGAAATACTCCTGCACTGCTTGTGATGATGTCAACTATTTCAGCAGCTATAGCTACTACCACTATAAAGTGGTAAAACAATATGAAGTTTCCTTAAGAAACTAAAAATAAAGCTACTATATAATCAAGTGGTCCCACTCTTAGGCATATATCTAAGGTAAATTCTAATATGAAAAATACATCACCCATGCTGTTATTGCATAGCAGCAATATTTACAATAGCCAAGACATGGAAGCAATCTAAGTTCCATCAATAGATGAATGGATAAAATCGTGCTGTATAGAGCTTTCTTGAGTTTTTCCTAACATTTTTTTCTTCCCTTTTTTGTTCCTGGGTCTCATCTAAGATACTGCATTACATTTAGCCATCTTGTTTCCTAAGCATCCTTTGGAACATGGCCCTTTCTCAGACTTTTCTTGTTTTTGATGACATCTTCTCTGTCTAATGTCTTTCTCATGGTTAGACTGGGGTTTTGAGTTTAGGTAAAGAAGGCCAGAGAGGTAAAGTATCATTCTCATCATATCATATTTAGGATATATACTCACAACATGACTTACCATTTTGCTGTTGACCTATATCACCCTGCTGAGGTAGTAGTGTGTGTCAGATTCCCCCACTGTACATTTACTCTTTTTCCCTTAAGCTTTTTGGAAAGATTGTCTACATATAGCCTATACTTAAGCAATAGAGAATTATGTTCCATCTCCTTGAAGGCAGAGTATATACACAACTTTTTATAATTATTCTGCATGAGTGGTTTGTCTCTTATTTCCTTTGTATTTATTCAATTATTTACTTGTATTAATATGGACCTAAGAACATTTGTTTTCTATTCTCAGTTATAATCCAAATCTAATTCATTTGTTTTGTTCCAAAATTGTTCCAGGTTTTGCCATTAGTAGTCTTTTGGTTGGTTCTTGTTCCCCTCTGACATGTTCCTATTATTGTGGTGTTTTTTTTATTTGAAGACTATCCTGAGTTCTGATTTTATAAGATCCAGGATCATTTTATATATTCCTTGCCCCAGCCCTAGAATCAGTCATTTCAAAAAGAGCTGAAACTTCGTTTTTTTCTTCACTTGGAGAATGGTATGAGAAACCAAGAGTGGGTGTTGATTTCAGCATTATTTTCAATATTTCTCATTATTTAAAAGAGATATGAAATTTTAATATTGAATGGTGCTGATAATAAAATAAAGAGAGCAGATTATAGCCTGAATATGAAGGATCTTGAATGCTTGACAAATGATATTGCTCAGGATAAAATGGCCTATAAAAATTCAGGATCTTTTAATATTAAACAGATAAGTGATATCATAGAAAAGTATATGGGTTAATATAAAAATAAATATTGTGGACATATGTATAAATCTAAATGCATAGATGCATATTTATTACATCAGAATATTTAACCTTCCCTGGAAATGTGCCCTTCCTTGGGCGAGACTTATTGCCTGCCAAAGAAAATGGCTGCTTGCACAACTTGATTTGTCTGTTTTAACTTATTCATGCACTCACTTTTTCATTCATGTATTCATTCACATTTTAATGATCCATTTGTTTTACATTTATTTAGCAGTAGTCAAAGAGAACACAGTGGTTGTTTGGAAATTAGATGTGAATTAAAACAAAACAAAAAGCCCATACTCTGCAAACTTATATTCTAGTGAAAAGAGACAAAAACAAGGCAATAAATATTTAAATGCTAGAAAATATGAAGTTACATGAAGCAAAAAGACAAGAAGTAGATGCAGATACAAAATGATGGTGGAAAATCAAATTATATTTTGCACCTTAAGTTTATATGCACCATGTATCAATAGTAACTCAAAAGGAATGGGAAAACGATTATGGAAGGAACTCTGTTAAAGGAGATACACAAGCAAGACTTCTCTGACTTCCTATGCTCATTAGGTCTGAAGCAAGGACCTCGTCAGCAGAGGAGTCATGGTCCAAAGCACACGGAACGATCACTGCAAAGTTTGAGATGTGTGATGAATTGGAAGGGATAAGTCAGAGCTCTAAGAGCTGAACCCAAGTAGGAAGCAGATCTTTGAGGGCTCTATTAACCTTTGGAAGAATGTTGGCTTTGTTCTAAGCGTAATGGAAGGACACTGGAGATATTTGGGTAGAGGAGCAACATGATTGTATTTATATTTTTAGAGGGCCACTCTGTTTCCTGGAAAAAAAAAAAAAAAAAAAAACAAAGGTTTCCAGAGCTTAGGGAGTAAAAGGGAAGCAGATAATCCTTTTGGGGGTTATTACAGTAACCTAAACAGTGGATGATAAAGTGTTAGATTAGCTTGTTAGCAGTAAAGGGAGTGGGAAATACTCAGATGTACAATATATAGTGACTATTTTAGGGTAGTGTACAGTGGAAGGTCAAGTTGTCAGAAATTGTCTTTGGTCCAGCTAAGAAGTGAGAAAGAATGGAAGGAGGCACATCTTTTATCCTGATTCTTCCTAAAATGAGGGAGAGTAGACAAGGAGCAGGTGTTCAGGATAATATCTTGTAAGTGGCAGCAACACTAGCACTTCTGCTCAACACTGCACACAAAATGATTAACTAAGCACAGAATAATGTTATCAGGATGGAATTTACAATAGGCATGCTGTGTATGTGCTCAGTGAGGCATGCCCGACTGTGCAACTCCAGGAACTGCAGCCCACCAGACTCCTCTGCCCGCCAGATTATGTCAGCAATACTGGAGTGAGTTGCCATTTTCTTCTCCAGGGGATCTTCCTGACCCAGAGAGCAAACCTACATCTCCTGTGTTTCCTGCACTGGGAGGCAAATTCTTTACCACTGAACCAGCTGGGAAGCCCAGAGAGGCATACTAGTATTTAACAATAGACTGATGAACAGGTAATGACCAACAAAGATAGTGCAGAATAACGGGAGGAGAGGAGTTACATAATTTAAATCTTAAAGTCCAAGGATGCCTCTTTGAAGAAATCAATTTTTATCTTAGCTTTAGCCAAGGAACAATGGAAGGAAGGTTAGGAATGAAGGCTGTGAGTTAGCAAAGAGCAAGACTAGAGAATGACAAGTATAGAGGAGGACAAACTGCACTTTCAGTGGGATAAAGTCAGAGAAATTCATTACATGTGCTTTATGCAGGTATATTTAAGATAAAATGTGTATATGAGTACATGCATTGAGTTGCAAAAGAAATTGCAGTTGTAACTCTGTATTCTCTAAGTTAAAGTATCTCTATTTTAAAAAGAACTTTAAACAGTTCCTTTAAAAATTAGCTTATATACATTTCTTGTTTAAAACTCACCATTGTTTCTTTCCTTTATTATCTGCTAGCTAGCTACTTGTATACTATATTGAAAGAATAAATTATAATTGTCATGATCATTCATGTGTTCTAGATACAGAAATCCAGCATGAAAGACTAATAAGCCCTTTCATGTGGGCTCCTGTAATCTGTCTTGACACAACCAAGTGCTAAACAAAAGTAGGCTTACCTAAAAGTAATTAAACAAAAATGTGTATATATTCTTGGTTCTGTGTACGTGCTCCTGAGTTAGGCGTATTTTACCAACATGTATTATTATTACTTGCAATATCTTAAATCTAAAGCTTTGATAACATTTTGTGATATGCTTTCTATAGGGTGTATCTGCTTCTCCTGATTGCAACAGCAACAAATTTAGGCAGACAAAAGTGACCTGGATGCATTTTTAAAGTACTTTAGCAAATGCACCCTTAAAATGGATATGTAGGAAAATTCACCTTTTATGTAACATCTTTCAATTGCTGACACTTTACAGCCATTTTGCTCATTACACCTTAAGTCAAAGCTTTTGAATTCAAGACAAAGTCAAGGCATCTTGAAGCATAGAAAAAGTGTCAGGCAAGTTCCTAATTACTGAAAATATTTCATTTACAGAGCTTGGCCTGGACAATGAAGACACAGTTTCAAGGTGTTGCTGAGGATGTAGTTGGCATTGTTCAGGAGGTAAAGCCCCTGAAAAGATAAAATCTTTCCTGATGATTGGTTCAAGAATCTTCTTGTTTTACTCCACTTCTCACCTCAGATTATGTAAATTATGCTTTGCACTTCATATATAACATTTGTTTTTCAGAAACAGAAAGCAGATTCTTGGTGCTATCCAGATTTCACATAAGGATGAAATATCACTACTCTAGTGATTCTTAGTAAGCAATAATAGTTCAAATCTCCATGTTCACCAGCATCTGCATAAGGAGATGTCTATTATCTATCTACCTAGTTAATTATCTACATATCTACCCATATTTTCAAGCAGAGATCCCTCTCATCAAGGATTCTAGGAAGAAATTTCAATAAAATTCTAAAGACTTTGCATTACAGAACTAATAACCAAATCTGATTTCAAGTAGGTTATAACAAAAGTTAGAATCTAATGGAAAGTGACTTCACACAATCGTGTCCAACTCTTTACAACCCCATGAACTGTAGCCCACCAGGATCCTACGTCTATGGGATTTTCCAAGCAAGATTACTGGAGTGGGTTGCCGTTTCTTTCTCCAAGGCAGCTTCCCGACCCAGGGATCGGACCCAGGTCTCCTGCATTGTAGGCAGACGCTTTACTTCCTGAGCCACCAGGGAAGTCCTCAAAGGTCTTCAGATTTTTCCATGTGCTCAAAGGTTTCTTTTGATTCTGAATGCAAAATCTTTCACTATTCAGGCCATGAGATAAACTACAAAAATAACTTCACATATTTCTTTTCTTTAGTGACAGCATAATTTAGGGAAATCTGTGGGGCATTGATTATGTTAACTTAAACATTGGATGATTCCACGCTTTCTATGAATAGAAAACCCCATTGTGTGTGTGTGTATGTTGAATCTGTAAGACTTTAGTTTCTCGTGCCTTAATACATTGACTAGGAATTACAGTGTGATGTTGAATCTACACAATGATGAAGGATAGTATTATCTTGTTCTCTATCTTATTGACAAAGCATTCTATCTTTATCACTACTATTATGTGTAGATTTGATTCTATTCCCAATTTACTTAGATTTTTATCATGTGTGAACATTGTTTCATTACTTTTATTATATCTTGAAATGATTGTATTTTTCTTTAGTCTGTTAATATGATGATTACAATAATTGATTTTCAAATTATTTTGGGCCACATTTGCTTTCAGTTAAATTTGCTTTACTTTCTACTAGTTTCTTAGAAGTTTTTAGTAATTTAAGATCTTTAGATTTTCTGATTTTAGCCATATTTATAGCATTTATGCATTAAATTTATGCATAAGTACTGATAATGCCCCATCCTCTCAATTTTGATATTGTGTGTTTTTACTTTCATTTAGATCAAAATATTTGTTTTTCTTGAGATTTCCCTTGACACCTTCTTTTTAACTCAAAGGATGACTAGAAGTGTATGCTTAAATTTCCAAATAGTTTACGGTTTTCAAGTTTTCTGTTATACTCAGTTTAATTCAATTATTTCAGAAAATATTTTCATATGATTTTATTGTTTAATATTTTTAAGTATGAATTTTTAGACTATGACCTATCTTCACATATTTTTAGATTATGATCTATATTTTATGTGTCCTTAAAAATGATTGTTAAATATATTCTTGAAAAAATGTTGAGTGAACTTCTCTATATATTTAGATTAACAGTTTGATAATTTTTACAGGTCTTCTATGTATACATTAATTTTATACCTTCTTGTTCAATCAACTACTGAAAGAAGTGTGTTGAAAGTCTCCGTGAAAGTTGTGGATTTGGCTATTTTACCTTTCAGTTCTAACAGTTTTTTTTTTTAATGGATTTTTAATATTAAGCAAATGCCCCTCCTTAGGATTGCTGTGTCTTTTTAGAGATTGTGTGCCTTTGTTGTTATTTAGTTCCTCCTTCCATCCTTGATAATATTCATGATTCTGAAGTTTACTTTTCCTGATACTAATGTACATACTCCAGCTTTCTTTTGGTTAATGTTGGTATGGTATATACTTCTCCATTCTTTTTCTTTTCCAACTTTTTATTGTGACAAATGTATCTAACTTAAACTGTAACATCTTCACCATTTTAAGTGAGTTTCAGTGATATTTAATACATTCATAACATTGCATAGCTATCACCATCATCCACCTCCATGATTCATTCATCTTATGAAGCTGAAACTCTGTACCCATTATCTGATGTCTTCACATTCCCCCTTCTCCTATCATTCTCCTTTCTTCTCTTAATATTGGCTACTGGAAATACTTCATATCATCCTTTTAGTTTAACCCATCTTTATATTTAAGTAAAATTTCTTTATACAGTATATACTTGGATCTTGCTTTTTTTTTTTTTTTTAGTCAAATCTGGCAATTCCTGTATTTTAATTGATGCATTTGTCCTACTTAAAGTGCATATAGGTGTGATTATATTGAAATCTACCACCTTGCTAGCTATTTTTTTAATCTGTTTTTAATACTTTTTAATGCCTTTTAATAGTTTGAACATTTTTTATAATTCAATTTTAACTCCACTAAAAACTTACTATATGTATTCTTTAAATATATGTTTTTAATCACTGTCCTAAAGTTTAGAGTATATTTTTAAATTAATCAGTGTCTATTTAAAAATAATATTATACCCCTTGATACATAGTACAAACACCATACAACAGTATATTCTCAATTCCTACCTCTTATGTGTTGTGCTAAGTTTGTCCTATAATTTTACTTTTACAAATGCTACAAACTTACAATAAGTTGCTAATGATTTTGCTTTAGACTGTCATTTATCTTCAAGATTGATTCAAATTAAACATCTTTATCTTATTTATTTTATTTCCAGTGTTCTTCATTTCTTCATGTTTATCCAAGATTCTGTACTGGTTTTATAATACCTTTTCATGGAAACCTTTCTATTAACATTCTTCTAGCACTTCATTATCTCAGGTTTTATTGGCTTAAGACTGTCTTAACTTTTCTTTCATTTTTATAAATATATTTATTTCTGGGTATTCTAAATCCATGGTGTTTGTTTTTTATTTTTCCTTTCATCATTTTAAAGACAACATGCTATGATTTCATGGCTTCCAGGTTTTTAGAGGAAAAAAAAAAAAAGGAAGTCTACTTGTCATTGTTTTCTTTGTCTATTTGTAACTTGCATTTTCCCTCTGTGAGATTTCAAGATTTTCTCTTGTTGGTTGTTGATTGTTCAGTCACTAAATCATATTCAACTCTTTGGGATCTCAAGGACTGTAGCTTGACAGGCTCCTCTGTCCTCTGCTATCTCCATGAGTTTGTTCAAATTAATGTCCATTGACTTGGTGATGCTATCTAACCATCTCATCCTCTGCCACTCCCTTCTCCTTTTGACTTCAGTCTTTCCTGGCATCAGGGTATTTTCCAGTGAGTAGGCTCTTAGCACGAGTTGTCTAAATTATTGGAGCTTCAGCTTCAGTATCAGCCCCTGCAATGAACATTCACACTTGATTTCCTTTAGGATTGACTGGTTTGACCTCCTTGTAGTCCAAAGGACACTCAAGATTCTTCTCCAACACTACACTTTGTTTAAGGCAAATTTGACATTATATACCTTGATGTTTTCTGTTGTTGTGATGACGATCCTTCGAAGTATTCTTCTGTTTATCTGACTTGTGAGAATTTTCTGTCCTTATTTTTGTAAAATTCTTAACTATTATATTTCAACATTTCTGCCTCAATCTCTCTCTCTTGTCCCTTCTCTTGTGGGATTTCAGTTACATGGACTTAGACTGTTTTATATTGTTTCACACCTATGAGATTGTTTCTCCTTTAGTTTTTATTTAATTTTTTTTCCTCATTCTGTTTCAATTTGGTATATACCTACTGAATTTTAAAATTTGACTGATTATTTCTTAGGCTGAGTCAAGCCAACTAAGGAAGCCATTGAAGGCATTCTTCACCTCTGTTATTATGGTTTTCTTTTTTTTATTTCTGTTAGATTCATTCTTATGGTTTTCATCCCATAAGAATTTCATCTGTCAGTTTATCCATCTGATCTTTCATGCTGCTCATTTTATCCATTTGTCTTTTACATATTAATTATAGTTGCTTAAAATTCTGTTAGTTCAAAAATCTGCTTCGTATGTGAGCAGATGTGCTAATTACCTCATCTCTTGGAAGTAGATTTTCTTGCCTTTTAATGTGTTTTGTCATTTATGTTTAAAACTGGGCATCTGGTGGAGAAAAAAAGAGACTAACATAAATACATTTTATGCTCAGTAAAGGACATTTCATTCTTCCATCAGGGCTTTAGTTGTGAGGTTTGGAATTCATCTGGTAAAATACGTGACTGGAAATTAAGTTTGTTTCTGATATCTTAATGGTTATCCTCAGCACAGCACAGATTTTACTTTCCCTTGTTTACCATTAACTTAGGTTATGAGTATATTTTCCAGGAAGTTTTTCTCAATGGTTTTCATCTTTAGTTTTAAATATTTGGTCCATCGTGTGCACCAAGGAGGCTTGTCCATGGTCTTGCAATTCTAATGGCAGTGTTGTACTCTTACCTAACTTTGGAGCTTTTACTTTGAAAGGATGAATGATTCCCTGATATTATGATCAGGCTTCATACTTAGGCAGCCAGTAAGATCCTTCTTAGTGGCCTCGCACCTTCCTGAGCTACACTTCTGGGTCCAGTATGTGTCCCTGATCTTTCCTCAGGTCTAAAAATTTCTTCCATATGTTTAACTCAGCTACAATATGTTTTCACCAGACTCCAAAGAGCAACAGGGTATATTTTCTTTACAGATTAAGAATTGTGTTCCTCAGGGATGTGTCAAAAATTGAAAACTCTGAAACTGTGTCCTACTCCAAGCTAACAAGTTGCATTGCTTCAATTTCCTGGATGCTGGCAGAAAATGTGAGAATCCTGGGTCAGACAAAAGACTGTTTTGATCACAACAGAGCAAGCAAAATGAACTTCACATTCACATTAATTTTCTTTATTCCCTTTCCCTCGAGTTTCATGAGATGGCACAGTAGGTGTCCCAAGTAAGAAACCCCCAAAACTCAGAAGCTATAGTTACTTAAGAGGAGCAGAAAGCAAACCTTCCTGGTCTTTACCCCAGTAGAACTGTTTTCTTGTTACATGGATAGCAAACATATCCATTCTCTGCTCTTGTGGGAGACACTGTGTCTATCTTCCAGAGCTGTTGGCTATATAGTTATAATTGACAAAATAGTTCAGAACAAAATGCTTTCTGTTCCTCTACTTGCAAGATGCATGAAAACAGAGAAACTGGTAGAAAACAGCTTCCCTCAACAAGAAGATGAAAGAAAACAGTGTGGGCCTAAGCCACATTCTCTTCCCTGGCAGCTGCCGTTCCCTTCCCCTAAGACCATGAAGGGAGCTTCCTTAAGAATCTTGCCAAGGGAAATTTGTGACAAAAAAGCCTGCAGAAAGGTATGCACATCCTTTTATATTTGCAGCCTCCAGAGAATCCACACTCCTTCACTAGTCTTCAATAAATTTCTGTCAACTCGTTGGGTCTATTCTTAACTGAAGTTTCCTTACTGGTCTCTGTCTGATCATTTCAACCCAAAGGAAGCAAACATTCATATCTTACATCTCCTTTCATGTGACTCCCCCTGAAATTCATGCTAGTTGATTGCCCTGCAACCTTGGTTTTTTGAAACCTAAAGAAAATTTGTGAACTTGCAAATTTTATGACTGGTTTGTCCAAATTATGCTACATCAAGACTTTATCACTTGCATTAAGCAAAATAGGTAACATACCATGAAAAAATGTCAGTTTCTTTATCTTTGTCATATGTATCTTATTCCCACATAATGAAATGAATATAAAAGATAATAGTATATCTCTCATAGCTATTTACAGTCACCAAGAAAGGCAGTATTTTAACATTGGGAAGAAGAGTATAGAGTTTCTTCAAAAGATTAAAAATAGAACTTCAACATGTGCATGTGTGCTAAGTCGCTTCAGTCATGTCCAACTCTTTGCCACCTTGTGGGCTGCAGCCCACCAGTCTCCTCCGTCTATGGAATTCTCCAGGCAAGAATACTGAAGTGGATTGACATGCCCTGCTCCAGGGGATCTTCCTGGCCCAGGATCAAAACTGTGTCTCTTAAGTCTTCTGCATTGGAAGACAGGTTCTTTACCATTAGTGCCACCTGGGAAGCCCATCCATACATATGTATATATGGATATATATATACATATATATGGATGGACCTAGATAATATGCTTAGTGAAATAAGGCATAGAAAAATAAATACTGTATGATATCAGTTATATATGGGATTTGAAAGATAATACAAGCAAATGTATACAGAAAAACACAAATGGATTCACAGATATAGAAAATAAACTAGTAGTTACCAGTGCAGAGAGCAAAGGAGGGGTACAAGATTAAGAGATCCAAACTATTATGTATAAAGCAGACCAGCAACAAGAACAGAGAATCATAGCCATTATAACAACTTTTAATGGAGCATAATCTGTAAAAATACTGCATCAATATACTGTACACCTCAAACTAATGTAATATTGTAAATCAACTGTACTTCAATATTACAAAAGGCTCTTTTGTTGTTATTGTAAGGGGAGACACACTCTTGTCAGTTGTTTTCATCAACAAGTAGAAATTTCAGTTCCACTTAGTTCAGAATATTTTGATAGCATTTGGTTGAATCTATACAGTCTCTATCCCACTGACAAAGTATTTTCAAAGAACACTGAAAGTGAAAATCTACCATTCAGTTTTAACTTTTTAAAAAGTGCTACATGTTGGTAATGTCCAAAGATTGTTATATTAATATTTTCAGGTGTTTTAAAACTTATCATCAAACCTATACATTGTCCAATTTATAACACTTCACATTTCTTTATTATTTAGTAAATGGGCTTCCCACATGGCTCAATGGTAAATAACTTGCCTGTCAAAGCAGGAGGCGCAGAGATACAAGTTCGATCCCTGGATTGAGAAGATCCCCTAGAGTTGAAAATCAAAACCCATTCTGGTAATCTTGCCTGGAGAATTCCAAGGACAGAGGAGCTTGACAGGCTACAGTCAGTGAGGTCATAAAGAGTTGGATAGGACTGAGCAACTAAGCATATACCATTCAATACAGTAGTAAGTAATAGTTGCTTGGAACCCAAGCTACATTTTGTCATACAAACAGGGTGATACTGTGAAATCAAAACAATGATAGCATATCAACTTATAGTTATTTTCCTCTTTAAATAGTTGACTAACTCACATACTAGACATTTATGTAGGTTTTTTTTTTTCCTCCCGCTTCTATCTCATCAACTTCACTGCAGAGTTTTCTTGAAGCCTCATTGTTTTCACAGTGAAAGAAGGCAGAATCTGGGAGCCCAGCCCAGGGGATCAGACAGAACACAAGGTAGTTCTTGGTCCTATGCCCACCACTGACTGCTTGAGAAGTCTTAATTTCATTTGTGACAGTCCATGCTCAAGGTAAAAGGTGAACTGGGAGAAACCTGGATGTATAGGGGAGGTGCTTTAAAATATATATCAAATGTAGAATCTTATCATTGCATGTCCATGGACAGATAATTTAATGATTCACTATACAAGAAAATGAAATTGAAAAGTATAGAGCAGAAAAGGAGTCCATGTAACATATGGACAGTAATGATTTTAAATATGGAAAAATAAACTTGCATAAAAATATTTTAAAACAAATCTATTGAAAAAGACCTAGATCCAGGCCTATTGTTTTCTTTATGCTTCTTCTTTTTTTAACTTTAGAAATGGTTTATTATTTTCATCTGCAATAACCTATTTGCTATAATTTTTTCAAAGATAGTACTGTAAGTTCTTTGAATTGACTGTCAAATTTTTAAGAATGTGTCCAGTTTAAGTTGTAATTTAAAAATATCTATTTTTCATTTCCTGAACTTTGATGGTAGCTATTTCCTACCTTAGGGGTATACTTTTTAAATTCTCTATTTATTTTCTTTGTAGGTAGTTTATTATATCTCTTTTGAGGAACAAAGGAAAGGAAGCTTGTGATTTGCAAGAGTGAAAAGGCATAATCTCCAAAGAGGGCTTTGAGAAGAGAGGACCAGGTTAATATCTGCTAGATTTTTGTCACAGACTTGGAAGTTCTGCAGGGACAAAGGTTATTCAGGGCATTGACACCCTGTCACAGCCAATATTCATTGATCTGGAACATTTGACAGCAGAAATTTAAAAATCAAATATTGTTCTTCCCAACATTGTCATGCTGCCTTTCTTGGTGAGTAGAAGTAAATATGATAGATATATTATTAGATTTCCAGCATATTTCTTTATGAATAATAATAATTTCTTCAGATGGGTTTGAGATACAAATGACAAAGGTAATAAATGTTGATTTTTTGTTTTTGGTGGGACTTTAGTTTCCTCTTTTACTAGATGCAAATAATAAAAACTTGATTTAGCATAAGTTGGACCATTCTAGGCATGTTAACAATTTTAATAATCTATGCCATCAATAACACTATTAGCATTGTTTTAAACAATATGGATTTATTTCAAAAGTATTGATTGAATAGCTAACCAGATCCTGCTGGACAGAACTGCATATTTAAATGTCAATCTGCATATGAGGTCTCTTGGTTAGCATATAAAGCAATAATAAAAGTAAATGTTTTCCTGGTGCAAAGTAGTCATTAATAATTATTTGTTTAATTCAGGCATGTATGTTTTGATAAAATATAAAATATTATAAAATTTGAGTTGAAATTCAATAACTTTTTGAGGAAAAGTAGTATCTGAGGTTAACTTTTCATTCACTTGGATAATTAAGCAAAAGATGAGATCCTAAACCAGGATGTGAATAATGGGCATGAAAAAAAGTGGAATAAAGTTGCAAGAAGTGTAAAGGAAGCTGAAGACCAAGGTTGTAGAGCCCCTTTATTGTAAATGATGAGTCTTCCAAAAATAATGATGAAGAACAGGGTGAAGCCAAAAATCTCAAAAATAAAAATTGTATTTCATTCAATCCTTGTATATGGCACTGTGCCTAACACAGTAATAATTTGAAAATTCTGGAAGGACAAGCAGACAAAAGGAGTGGAAGAAAGAGGCAAGGAAGGAAAGAGGAGAAGAAGAGAAAAAGAAAGAAAGGAATTGTGGAAAAGGACAAGAAAGTTTCTTGTGATGTTAGGCTTTAGTATTTCATAAAAGACTTTCCAAAGAGAAATTGTTGTTAGGTGGGTAAAACAAAGCAAGTTTTGATTTTGAGAGAAGGGTGGCATGGAAAACACATGTATCCTCTTGACAGGAACACTTGAAAAGGATAACAGAAATGGCCTACAATGAAGAATATGCAAAGAGACAGACATTAGAATAAGTAAGTTTCAGTTACTGAAATGAAGTGAAATAATGTACAATGATGAAGTTTGAAAAGTAAAGTGATTTAATACTGTCTCAGTTACAACTGAGCATTCATTCAGCAAAACTATCAGCCACAATTGTCATAGTCTGGCAGTTTGATTTGAACTCAGGCTCAGCAAATGGTTATGTCCATCTTATTTTTAATCAAGAAGTCAACTACTTAAACATTGGAAAATACTAACTGATCCTAAATTGACATTACTGACTCAGGGAAAAAATTAACTTTTGGAAACAAAATATTTGGGGTTGACCCACATAAGTTAGGATGAGGATTTGACTCCTTCATCCTGTGGCTCTGAATTCTTTCCCAAATTCCAGGATGGCTTTCTTATCAATTCGCAGGTGCCAGACCGTTTGTTACAAGAAGAGTATTTGTAAGGTAAAGAAATGCTTTGACATTTGGATAATTTGACATTTACCACTAATATTAATGATGCTATAAAATTGTCATGCAGAATGCCATTTACCCATGGAGTGATGCTTATTAATTACAAATATTATGCAATCTGTTTTAGATGTAAAAGGTTATGTGTTCTTTTTATTTCACATTCTGATTAAATCTAAGTCTGTTCAGAAGCAGAACCATTATAAACTTAAATGTGAACTTTAAATAAGATTTTAACCTCAGGGATTTGCACGTCAAAAAGAATTTAGTCAGTGAGAGAATCAAAAATGAGATATTTTCTATAAGTAATAGCATTGCTTTTGTAAATCATATCTCTCCATATATATTAAAGAAAAAGATGAAATTCAGATTATGGGCATAGGGAGTTTACTTGAATATGTGATTTAATTAAATGTGAACAGAAAAACAAAACTTTCTTATGATGCAAAGCTATGAATATTTAATGAGCACCTTTTAAAGGAAAATAATTTGACATGATGTGTTTCAATAGAGACTGACAAAGATGCTTCAGTTGCAAAAATGATTCTGGCCAGAAATGAACAAAATTGGAATACCTGGAAAATGTTGCTCTTGGCTTCCCTTGTGGCTCAGCTGGTAAAGAATCTGCCTGCAATGTGGGAGACTTGGGTTCGATCCCTGTGTTGGGAAGATCCCCTAGAGAAGGGGAAAGGATACCCACTCCAGTATTCTGGCCTGGGGAATTCCTTGGACTGTATAGTCCATAGGGTTGCAAAGAGCTGGAAACGACTGAGCAACTTTATTTTTCACTTTTTGCAGAACTTTGCGGCTATGCAAATTAAAAAAAAATATTTTCTTATAATTAAAATTTTATTTAATGTTGTATTTTACTGCTATGCATTAGCATCCAAGATATATTCAATCAGTTAGTCACCTCCAATATCATCAGTATTTATTATTGGGTAGCTGTCACTGTTTGACACGATAAGAATCTCATCCACAATATTGAAAAACAGCAGATTTTCACATGAACTTTGAACCTAAGGTTGAATTTTGGAAAGCACATTGTAACTTTCCTTAAAAGTCTGTTTATTTTCTCTCATTGTTGCCACTGTCATTTAGTCACTAAGCCGTGCCCCACTCTTTGCAACCCCGTGGACGAGGAACTGCCAGGCTCCATGGAATTTTCCAGACAAGAATACTGGAGTGGGCTGCCACTTAGGAGTCTATTTCTCTCCCCCTCTATTTTCTGTAAAATGAAGAGTGAAATGTAATTTAAAAATTAGTTTTGTATTCAATCTTTCTGGCTCTGGTATTATTAAAAACATAAAATTGCTTTATTTTTTCTTCTAATAAGACCTAATCTGAAATATTTCACATGCAATGAGTTATAGAACAATGGCTTATAAAAATAATCAGGAATAATCCAGAATTATCATGTCTTAGGTAAAAGGAAAATGAAGCCCTGTAATGTTCATTAAAGTTTAAAAGAAATAATTTTCAATATTCACAATAAGAAAATGACATATGACCTATATTTGATATCATTTCTTATCACAATGAATTAAAATATACTATAAACTTAATTGGGCTTCCCTGGTGACCCTGATGGTAAAGAGTCCGCCTCCAATGTGGGAGACCTGGGTTCAATCCTTGGGTTGAGAAAATCCCCTGGAGAAGGGAATGACTACCCATTCCAGTATTCTGGCCTGGAGAATCCCCATGGACAGAGGAACCTGACAGATTATAGTCCAGGGGGTTGCAAAGAGTTGGACGTGACTGAGTGACTTAATAATAATAATATATACTTAATTACTAGTTTAATTTAACTTCTTTATTAACTCCAATCAATATTGTTAGATTTTCTTTTTCTCTGATTTTATTAAAAGCAAAACAAAAAAATATAACTGTATAAAAACATTATGTTATTTTATCAATCAGAGAGAGAACCTGAATCAAAGGAATTTGTCTAAAAATTGGAGCCATTCATTCACTTCAACAACTGGTAAAGAATTTGAATTTTATTCAGAAAAAAATGAGAGTCATTGATATATTTTAAAACAGAAAATTGGCATAATGTGAGTTACATTTCAGAAGGATCACTGGGGACATTCTGTAAAAGGTAGAGGTAGAAGCCCGCAGCGGGTAGCAAGAATACAGTTGGTGGGCTGTTGTAAGACAGTGGTGATGGTTTTAATAGTGGGGTGTTTATAGTATAAATAAAATAAATTTGTGCTTCAAAATGAGATGATAAATATGCATAGAAGTCAGTCATACATCATGGTCCAGATTTTTATTAACTACTTCTACTTTTTCTAAGACTCCAAGTTAAAGAAGACCATTAAGAAAGATATTCAAACTAGAATGGCTCCAAAGGACCAAAATTTATAACCGAAAATTACCACTTTGAGAGAAAATAAGTGAGGGAAACTATATTTGGTTGAAAATTCTTCAGTCAGGAAAATCCCCAGGAGAATGAAATGGCAACCCACTCCAGTACACTTGCCTGGAAAATGCCATGGACGGAGAAGCCTGGTAGGCTACAGTCCATGGGGTCTCAAAAGAGTTGGACACAACCGAGCAACTTCACTCGCACTCTTTCCTGGCTTCAGCTTTTGACTGATGTCCAAGTGTGAATATCTATAGTTTAGGTGTTGGTTTGTTTGTTCCTTTCGATTTATTTGAGTTTATTGGAGACCTAATGCTGCAGTTGGGGCTTCCCAGGTGGCTCAATGGTTAAGAACCTGTCTGCCAATGCAGGAGACGTCAGAGATGCGAGTTGCATCCCTGGGTCAGGAAGATCTCCTGGAGTAGGAAACGCAAATCCACTCCAGTATTCTTGCCTGGAAAATTCCATTAGATGGAGGAGCCTGACATGCTATAATCCGTGGGCTTGCAAAAAGTCAGACACGACCTAGTGACTGAGCGCGAATAATATTAATGTTATTATACATAGAAACTAGCCTGGAGTGGATAGAGTGAACCAATAAGCCTTATTTTTAAAACAAATCTTACTGCACAATTTTTTCAATGGGTTATTTATGAATGCATAAATACAAGAAGATGGATTTAAAATTAATGACCAACTAATACATAGCAAACGTTTTGATATGTGGCATCATAGTCCTCACAATAATCCTGTCTTTTTGGTGATATTTCCATGTTAATATGAGGAAGCTATAGATGGAATTCAGAGTGATTTAACTATTTTGCTTTTAGTTGTCTGCAAAAGCAAATCATATAATTGATACTCAAAGCCAGTTTAGCTCCACTGGGAAGCCTCCTTTGAGTAATCTTGGCTAATTAAACAAATTCATTTTCCAGTCAGAAGTATTCTGCTGGTATAGATAACCAGAAAAAAATACTATTTTGATATTGCATTCTTCAATTATCTATTATTCTTAAAAGAAGAATAACTAACTAAACTGTTTAATTAAAAACAACAGATATTCATAATTATAGTATAATACAATTGTCTTGTTTTGCTCTTTATCCTCCATTTATGCATCTTGAAAAAAATAATTTATCCTTACCTATTTTTCATATGCCAGATGATCTGTCAAGCTGAATAATTTCACCAAACTGTTGATAACATTAAGTGCCACCTTACACTTGGGAATATGTTGTTGTCTACATTTAATTACTGAGTTATCACATATTTTCCATGCATATTTTCATAAATTGAATCTATTGCCAATCATTTATTTTTCTTCTGCAACAGAAAAATTATATTTCTATAATATGTCATTGAAATAATTTGTATTCTTTGTTGGCTTTAGGAATACAGGAATGGGCCTCTATTGTTTGCCATTGTTGGCAAGCACATTTGGCAAAATAATTGCTATTTATCATGTGCACAAAACCTCACAAAATCCTCATGGCCTGATAGCTCTCATTCTAGGAAACAGTAATTTAAAATGATGGAGGGAAGCTAGAATTAAGTTTAGTTTTCTTGCTCCTAAATCATTTTCAAGCACATCTTTCTTAAAGGCTTATATAACATTCAATTTAAACCACCTTCCATCCACTGCGACAAGTTCTAGCCAAATGTTCCAAAAAATACAGCTTACCTTTTATGCAAGACAACTTTCATTCTGTATTCTAACAGTGGTAGGAAATTTTGATATAGTGCAAACCAAAACACCTCAGGTTTCAGCAATCTGACTTGAGGTAATACATAAAACTAGAGTCAAGTTTTTATCAATCTGACTTCAGGAGCTTATACATAAATTAAACTAGGGTTTTTAACATGTGTCATTAATAAATATCTACTTAAGGATAACATACATTGCTTCAGGGTGACAGTATCATAAAGAACTGTTCTTCCTTTCTCTTCTCATCTCCTTACAGATACCAGTGAGATGATTAGCCTCTGAACCCTTGAATCAGAGACTAATGAAGCTGCTGAGTTATTTAATTTATAGCTTTTTCATATAGTGTGTGTTATCATCTAACCTTATCTATTAGATTCACTACTCAGAGTTCCTCTAGTCATTTAATAAACTGTATCTGACTTGAAATTGAAAATGTGAATATAGATGTTGTTATGTATCATAAGACTTTCCTTTAAAAAAAGGGCGGGGGGAATTCAGAGGAAAAGAAATGAGACTACATTGCTTCACGTTAGATAGCTTAGTTCTTATCTTGCAGAAAATAAAACTTCATTACCTGAAAGCCCAGTGGTCATCTCGAGAAAGGGTTAACATTAAATGAAAGTACTAATGGCAACCCACTCCAGCCAGTATCTTGCCTCAAAATCCCATGGACAGAGAAGCCTGATAGGCTATAATCCATAGGGTGGCAAAGAGTCGGACACGACTTCACTTTCACTTTCAGTGTTCTTAAATAACAGAGCAGGCTGTATCTAAGGGTGAAAATCATCAATGAAGGAATTTTCACATCTTAAAAATGGTTCAGAGATAATTCATTTGCCCTAGGAATCTCCTAAAGGTATTTCTGGATTGTTTCTTGTTAGCTCTTCTTGTCACTCACTGTAGTATAAATAGAGAATGAAAATGAAAGTCGCTTTCAGTTTCGTGTCTGACTCTTCGCGACCACAAGGACTGTATAGTCCATGGAATTCGCCAGGACAGAATACTGAAGTGGGTAGCCTTTCCCTTCTCCAGGGGATCTTCTCAACGCAGGGATTGAACCAAGGTCTCCCATACTGCAGGCAGATTCTATACCAGCTGAGCCACACAGGAAGCCCATAATAAAGCCCACTAAATTGAAAGCAAAAATAGCTACTTAATTTGATATTTAAGACTTCCTCTCAGAAGAGACTTATTGTTTGGAGTAACAGAGTTGAAAATTTCACTATAAGGTTGTTGCATCCAGTCACATCACTTCATGGCAAATAAATGGGGAAAAGTGGAAAAAGTGTCAGGTTTTTGTTTGTTTGTTTTTGGGCTCCAAAATCACTGAGGATGGGGACTGCAGCCACAAAATTAAAAGAAGCTTGATCCTTGGAAGAAAAGCTAAGACAAACCTAGACAACATATTAAAAGGCAGAAACATCATTTGGCTGACAAAGATCCATATAGTCAAAGGTGTGGTTTTCCCAGTAATCATGTAGAGATGTGAGAGTAAGACCATAAAGAAAGCTGAGCACCAAAGAACTGATGCTTTCAAACTGTAGTGCTGGAGAAGAACTCTTGAGTGTCCCTTGAAGAACAATGAGATCAAATCAGCCAATCCTAAAGGAAATCAATGCTGAATATATTTACAGAAGGACCAATGCTGAAGCTGAAGCTCTAATATTTTGGCCACCTCGTGTGAAGAACTGACTCATTGAAAAAGACTGATGATGGGAAAGACTGAAGGGAAGAGAAGGGGGCAACAGAGAGTGAGATGGTTGAATGGCATCACTGACTCAATGGACATGAGTTTGAGCAAACTCTGGGAGATAGTGAAGAACAGGGAAGCCTGGCATGCTGCAGTTCATGGAGCCTCAGAGTTGGCCATGACTTAGCAACTGAACAATATTCCATTGCCTAGATGTACCTATCCATTCACTTATGTAAAGACATCTTAGTGGCTCCCAAGTTTTGTTTTGCCAATTATGAATAAAGCTATTATTAACACCTGTGTGCAAGGTTGTGTGTGGCTACAAGTTTCATCTCCTTTGTAATTATCAAGGATCTGATTACCCAATCATATGGTAGTTTATGTTCAGTTTTGTAAGAAATATTAAAATAATCTTTTGAAGTAATTGAACTATTTCCATTCTCACTGGCAATGAATGAAAGTTTCTGCTGCTCCACATCCTCACCACCATTTGGTTTTATCAGTTTTCCAAATTTTGGACATTCTAATAGGTGTGTAGTGGTGTTTTGCTTTAATTTGCTTTTCCCTGGTGACTATGACATGGATCATTTTTTTCATTTGCTTATCTGACATCTGTATATCTTCTTTGTTGAGGTGTCTGTCAAAGTACAATTTTTAATCAGGCTGTTTGTTTTCTTATCATAAAGGTTTAAAAGTTATTTGTGCATTTTATATAAAAATTTTTTATCAGATACATATTTGGCAAATGTTTTCCCAATCTGTGGCTTTTCTTCTCATTCTCCTGACACTGTCTCTTGCAGAGGAGGAGTTTTTAATTTTAATGAAGTGCAGCTATATCAGTTATGTCTTTCATGGATAATGTTTATGTATTGTACCTAAGAAGTCATGATCATACCCAAGGTCATCTAGGTTTTCTCCTATGTTATCTTCTAGGAGTTTTACCATAGAGATGCTTTAATTTGGAGTCACAGTATCAATTTATGCTTAAAGGATCATACTGCTACTGTGTAAGATTGTTTTAAGAAATATAAATGTGAATAACAGGTCACAAACTGAGAATCTATTGTGACTATCCAGGCTAGACATAATGGTGACTTATGCTAGGATGAGGACACTGGAGACAAAGTTGTATGTATTTGCTCTAAATTTAGGGAGACTAGAAATGGAAATTTGTAATAATAGAATGAACATTGATGACTAAGAAGAATGAATCATCAAAATTGACTTTCATATTATTGTCCTTGTTAATCCTATAGGTTATGAAAAGTGCAGGAATAAACATAATGAAAATTAAAATAGGAAATCATGATATAGTGTATTATATTTTTGCTGATATTGTTGGACTTAAATGTGACTTAAGTTTTGCAAAGCAAGTTTTACTTTTTTTAGTGTCTTGTCTGGAGATAGTTTCCTATATATTGAGCACTGTTGCCAAATTACATTATGGATTTTCTTGGTCCCTAAATTTATCAAAGTGAAGTTATGTTACACTCTCAGTATCACCTGGAAAAGAGAACTTCTGAAGAGAGAAGTAAGCAGTTGCTAGTTTGTGAAGGGGAAGAAAATGACTTGTATTATGACATCTTTGAACTTTTACATTTTGAAAACCAAAAACATTGCTCAGAAAAACATATATAAATATTATATATGATATGTTATATATGTCATATAAAACAAAATCTATACTTTTTGAATAGGAAACAAAGCACTCAGAAATAGTAAAAAAAAACACAAAACCCTACTGTATCAATGGAAATCAATAGCTAACCTAATTAAGAAACAGATAAGTTAGAAATATAAAAAATATGGTTTAAGAATACACACACACACACATATAAGTACAAGAGGAATAAATCAGATTTATTTTGAGCAACTTGATGGTTACTTTTTCTTCATAGTACCTATAATATATCAAAATTTGTGATTTTATTTGTACTGATACAATTTTCCTTTCACTTCTACCTCCCAGGCCACATTTTAAGCTTCCATTAGCAGGGATTCTTATCATTCACTGTTATAATATCTGCAACAAATCTAGTAACTGGCATATATTTTTTACTAATCTGTTGTATGAATCAAGTAATTCAATATCAATGTATTATCTCCTGAGTATCAATATGATGATAAACATGTGTGTGCATTCTTTGATGTAAAAACATAGGCTCAAAACACATACAAACATACTGTTTTATTCTTTAATAACCCACTTAACAACTGGTGAATAAAAGGATACTATACCTGAGAAAACAGAAAAGTAGTAGGCAGAAATATATAAATATGAAATTTGAAAGAAAAGGGCATTAAATTAAACCAAGAGCTATCTCACTTAATTCTCCACTGACTGAAGAAAACAGTTGTTTCTCTGATATTTTAAAATAAGGGGAAGAAATAGATTCTAAATAATTTATATTTGCTAGGATTTTTAAATACTGATGTAACATATGGCAAAAATACTAGTGTAAATTTTTCTCGTGCTCCTTCCCGCATAGCACCAAAACGTCCCAAGAGATCTCAAGTAATTTTGTTAATTAAACAATTTCTAAATTGTAGTATCAAAGTGAAGTAATCTCAAATAATCAATGAGAAGTTTAAATAAATTTTTTCAAATCATATATTTTTATCTGCCATAAGTTTTTAAAAAATATTTGCTAAATTCATAATTTTTTAAGTTATGTACCATAATTTTTGAGGAAATACTGTTCACACAAAAATATATTACATTAACACAACAATTTAACCACATTATTTTATTGAAAAAATCGCCTCCTATAATAACTAACATTTACCTTAGACTTATCGGCCTAAAACAAAAACACGGTCAGATATTTCTCCAGCAAAAAATGGGTTTATTGTGGATCAGCAAAGAATTGAAATTTAGTGTCTGCAATCGCTGTGAGCTACATCCACGTGCCCAGCTAAAATGAAGGGAATTATTTTATGGAGGGCAAAAGGAAGTTGGGAAGTCTAGCGTAAACCAAGAGGTTGTGGCTTTCCATTGGCTGAGTTATGACATCTCTCATTGGCTGAGCTCTTACCCGGAAAGAAAAGGAAGTTGTTCCATTGGACTCAGCTCTCCTCAGGAGTGACAGTGCTACCTTCCGGCCCCCCAGTTTAACTGGGTTTTTTTAATTGAGATCTTAATTTAATTGAAGTTTCTGTTGGTCTTTTTTACAGATATATTTAGAGAAATAAATAAGACTGATGGGGCAAGTCACCCCTATCAACATGGTATGGTGGAAACAGCATTATCTTTATAGTTAGAAGAACGTAGCTGCTTCAAAATCAGCTTTATGAGACAACACACCCTTGTGACTTTGGAATGTTATGAAGTTTTGCAGGTTTATTGTGAAGTCAGTACACATTATTCCCATGGGAAATAGATTGCGAACAGGATGATGTAATATTAAGTGAAAGTGCCTAGAAGAACAGATGAAAAACTTCATGTTAGTTTCCTTTCCTTTCTTCTTTCTGCCCTTTCCTCTTTGAATAACAGAATTATATTTACTGCTTCTTAATAAGAAAGTATTCTTTTTGATGCTTTAGTAAAGACGTAGTATTTTAACACTGGTGTTCACCTTGTCTGATTATAATGATGGCAGCAAGTATTATTTGAAAAAGGACGAATTTAAGAGCATTTTCACATAAACACAATGCTCAAGTTTACTAGTCAGTGTCTAAAACAATAAAATCACAGTAATGTTAACTCTGTGGAATTATAGAAATTATTTCTAATAGTGTCTCATGCTTCAGTTCATGGCTCCTCAAAGTGAATTTTTCAATTTTCTGCTCCAGGTCCATCCTAAAACTACAGTGTTACTGTATTTTGCATTGTTATTGATCCTAACAATGTAACTTGTTCATTGACTGAAGAATAATTCTAACAACACTGTTGGATAATAATGTGACTACTACTAATAATAGTTATATTTTGTAGTATAATTGTCCTTATTTCATTTGGTATACTGACATATAAGGAAAGCTTTTGTAAAATTTTCAAAGGCTATAACTCGCTGATTTCATGAAATAATAAATGACAGGACCAAAATTAAACAATTTTTTCTATTATTAAAGTGCTTGGTAAAGCAAATGAACAAATAAAAAGTCAAAACAAATGATCTGAAAACTGGGATAATATTGGAAGATGTGAAAGGATGCTCTACTCTCCAGGGCACCAAGCCTTCGTAACTTGTACTCAATATGATCCAGAGAGTAATGCATGTTCAGAGAAGTGTTAATAATCTTTTCTGGAATTTTTAAAAAGTCAGCTTTAGACAAAGATAAATGCAGAAATACTTTATTAAGGAGAAGTGTTGGTAACTAATTTAAACGGTCAGTAAGTATGTGAACTCAAGATATGAGAAAGTGAACTCAAATGGCAAAATATGGGAATAAATTCATGAGGCATGCTCAAAAAGGTCAAAATTTGTGAAATATCAAGCTCTTTTGCATTTTTCATGCATATTTATGCTCACCTTGAAAAATAAGCAATGTCTTTTGGATTAGAAATAGGTTGGGACTGAGAATGGATAAGAATAGTTGTGTTTATCATATTTTTTTCTTGATTTAGGTATATACTCACATTTTAAATTTAAAAAGGCTTTTTTTTATTTTAAAATTCCCCTGGCAGTGTTTTATTTTTGCATATGGAATTTTTGGAAAACAATTAGAAAATGCCTTGCTATAGGATATTTGATCCACTTTTGTCGACTGGAAAGGTTTAAAAATGTAAGTATCCAGAATTATATTTATTCCAGAATTTATTATCATCTGTCATTGTAATTTGAAGTCTTTTAGCACAAAATAAGCACTAAATAGTGCTCAGACTTTATGCATAGTCACACACAATGTTGCTTGCAGTTTCAAATATCTTAAGTGCTCATCTTAGAAGCCTGGCATCTGGTTTCCTCCTAAATAATTCCTTAAAGTATCAGCTTCATTGTGTATACTATCTATCACCTTTGCAAAATTCCTTTAAAAGTATTCTTCACATCACAACTCTTCAGAAATATTGAAGAGAGAAAGAACTCCCAACTCTAGAAAACCAGTAGATTATTTTCTACAAATGTATTCATTTATTTTTGTTAATAAAGATTATTTGAGGTATTATCAAACTTTGGAACTAGAAGAAGCTCTTTATAAATAGGAGGACCACTGGGATTAGATGTGCAATTTGTAAGATAAAAGAGTAAATTTTAAGCAAATCAACACAAACTATTTGACACTGTGTGGCCCCTTCAAACTTCTCCCTTGACTTGAATTCTTTGAAATTTCCTTTCTTAAAAATTGAAGTTCTGCTACAATTAGTGATGTGAGAATAAGCAAGTGTTTGAAATATACTCTACAATTTATTCACTCCCACTTCAGGAAATAATCCTAAAGTCATACAACAGTAAACAAAAGTAGAATATGCCCCCTACTCCTTGACTTGAGGTTAGATCTCAATGATTTTACCAAAATATGCCTTTCTATATATTTCTTTATAATTTCTTAAAAAAAAAAAAATTCCCAGTAAACTGTAGAGGCAAAATAATTGTTCTAAATAGCATTTGTTATTTATTTAACTACACAGAATGGGCAGTATTTTAGTTAAAATAATGCTACCTACTATAACAGAGAAACTCCAAAATCTCAGAGGCTTGTTTATAAAGTCCAACAAATGGTGGCACAGACAGAAAGTGGGTTGCACTCAGTAAAATATTTGGGGTACCCAGGTCAACAGAAGCTCTCTCATTGCCAGCACATCCTTAAACCTTGTGTTGTCAGCATCTGGCCAGTAGACATGGGGAAGAGAATGTTTCCCAGATTTTGTTTCAAAGCGTGCACCAAATCTGTAAGTGTAATGTATCATTTTGCCCCAGGTTCCATTGCCATAACTCTATCACATGAAAAGGAAGGTTCAGGTAGAACTTAAACAACTGCATTCTGTGCTACAAGGAGCTGTTTGAGCAATCCACCAGAAGGTAGAAATGATTGTGCTGCCAGGAATGCATTTGAATGTTGAGACAGAGGTCACAACATACTCCTCAAAGACGTAGGTAAAGGGTGGTTAGTACTAACACCAGCAGAGGTTCCCAGAAAGGAAGGACTCAAGCATGACTGTGGGGAGAAGGGTACAAAATGTGGGGTAGATTGGGGTTTTATTGTGCTCCAATGTTGGGTGGAGCTAACACGGGGTTTCCTAACTAGGAGTTGGGAGAGGGGTGTGGGAGCCTATTCTACTTGATATTCTCACTCTTGAAGAAGCAAAAGGCATGAAGGTTGCCTTGGTTGCTCAGATGTGGGGCAGTCTGGGAAGAGGGAGAAATGAGGATTTAAAAACTGTCAGTGTTCAAATATCAAAAATGGAAATAGCCTGTTGATACAGTAGCTTATAATTTCTTGAGCAAACAGACTGCTCTGATGAACAAAATCAGCAAAATAAACATGCACAAAAATAGTTCCTTATATTTGTTTGGCAGTCAATTCCAAGGTGTGTGTGTGTGTGTGTGTGTGTGTGTGTGTGTGTGTGTGTGTGTCTGTGTCTGTGTGTGTGTGTGTGTGTCTGTGTAATATGGATTTCCTCCACATCATCAAGCAATTTTCCAGACACCAGTTGGGTGCCCCAAATCAACTCCCCAATCCCCACTTCAAATACGAATGTCAAGACTAGGTTATTAATTGTACTTCTGTCAGACTGGCTAGGTTCTAATAATCTCCTCTTCGAGTTCTATTAATTTGCTAGAGCAGCTCACAGAAAACAAAATAACCATTTTACTTACTGTTTCAGTAGTTTGTTTTAAAAGGATATAACTCTGGAACATTTTGGTGAAAGAGATGTACTGGGCAAGCCACAAAACAGGTTCATCTCCCATGTCCTGACTTGCTTCACCACTCTCCCAGAATCTCCATAGCCATTCACAACTGGAATCTTTCAGAATCATTCCTTTGGGTTCTTGTGGAGACATCTGTTAAAAAAAAAAATAGTAAACAGAAACTCTAGTTAAATAGATTTAGGAAACCAGAAGGGAGTGTTCCCACACCCTGTGACAATAGCAGAGTTCAACAGGAAGAAAAGATGTTTTGTTTTTTTGTTTTTGTTTTTCCTGGCAAGGACTCAGTCAATGTTAAACCATAGACACTGTTTACTACAACTCTCCCATTTTCCTCTCTATAAGGGGTTATTTTTCCCTTGAGTTGGGAAAGGAGAATGTCAAGGCTGTATATTGTCACCCTGCTTATTTAACTTATATGCAGAGTACATCATGAGAAATGATGGACTGGTTGAAGCACAAGCTGGAATCAGGATTGCCTGGAGAAATATCAATAACCTGAGATAGGCAGATGATACCACACTTACAGCAAAAAGCAAAGAAGAACTAAAGAGCCTCTTGATGAAAGTGAAAGAAGAGAGTGAAAAAGTGGGCTTAAAACTCAACATTCAGAAAACTAAGATCATGGCATCCAGTTCCATGACTTCATGGCAAATAGATGGGGAAACAATGGAAACAGTGACAGACCTTATTTTTTGGTCCCCAAAATGACTACAAATGGTGACTGCAGCCATGAAATTAAAAGACACTTGCTTTTTGGAAGAAAAGTTATGACCAACCTAGACAGCATAGTAAAAAGCAGAGACATTACCAACAAAGGTCTGTCTAGTCAAAACTATGGTTTTTCCAGTAGCCATGTATGGATGTTACATTTGGACTATAAAGAAAGCCGAGTGCTGAGGAATTAATGCTTTTGGACTGTGGTGTTGGAGAAGACTCTTGAGAGTCTCTTGGACAGCAAGGAGATCCAACTAGTCCATCCTAAAGGAAATCAGTCTTGAATATTCTTTGGAAGGACTGATGCTGAAGCTGAAACTCCAATACTTTGGCCTTCTGATGCGAAGAACTGACTCATTTGAAAATACCCTAATGCTGGGAAAGATTGATGGCAGGAGGACACAGGGATGACAGAGAATGAGATGGTTAGATGGCAATCACCAACTCAATAGACAAGAGTTTGAGTAAGCTCCAGGAGTTGGTGATAGACAGGGAAGCCTGGCGTACTGCAGTCCATGGGGTCACAGAGTCGGACAGGACTGAGCAACTGAACTGAACTAAACTGACCCTACCTCACCACCAACCAATAAGAAGGAAATCTGCACACAGTGGAAGATAAAATGAGTCCCCTACACACGAAGGTGTTCCCTTCTGAGAGCACATTCATAAGTCAAATTTGTTTTAAGGTCAGCAAAGTTAGTCCAGGTACCCAACTAACAACCTACTATACAGTATTGCAATGTAATAGATTTATAACACTTTTCACATAAACAATATATAACAAACATAAAAAATAAAGGAAATGTTTTTAATCTTATAGTACACTACCTAGAAATGTACAGTAGTACAGTATAACAGCTGGCATTTAGGGGCTAAAATTGAAAGAAAAGGCAAGAAAAGTAACTGAGTAGTCAGATGAAGGGAGAAGAAGAGGGAGATGGTAGAGCTGAAGTACTGTCAGCAATAGGAGATGAAAGGAAAGCTGCAATTTCACTCACACACCTGATGCTGATGGCTCAGGTCCTGGTTCCTTATTGGACTCAATTCTACCTACCTTCTTGAAAAAATGTTCCAGTGATGTCTGAGTAGTAGCTCTGTTTTTCTCATAGATGACACAGTAGCACTGGATTGCATTTTGAACGGCTCCTGCAACCCTTGCTTGCCATTTTGTGTTTGGGTCCTGGACCTCAAAAGCTAACAGTGCCTCCCCAGACAAAGAAGCATTTCCTGCATAATGAATCTCTTCAGTTACTTCTTCTTGTCTCTCTTTGTACTTTCTCTGGGCCTCCAATTCCATCAGATCTTCATTAGTCAGCTTCTTTTGTTGCACAAACAAGTTAAACAGTATTGAAAATAAAAGGGATAAAAGAGACTCACCATACAATTTCTAAAGAAATTATTTAATCTCCATAAAACCCAAAACTAGGCTTTTGTATTCTCAGGCTTGCCAGACAGCTCATTTGTAAAGAATCTTCCTACCCATGCAAGAGACACATGAGATACGAGTCTAATTCCTGTTTGGGAAGATCCCCTGGGGCAAGAAATGGCAACCCACTCCAGTATTCCATACCCTGAATTAGGGTGGTTAAATATTTTTCTCTATGTCCCTAATTAAAATTTTTGTTAAAAGGCACTTTTTTGGATAAATCGTTTTTTAAAAACTTATTTATTTTTTTTTCTAAGCTGGAGTTCTTTTTACTTCCAGTTATCAGACACCTTATATTAAAATCACAAAATATATCATTTTGCATTCACTGAATTGCCAAATATTAGACAATATACAATGCTAACATTGGTGAACTTGTGGAGGGCAGAAACATGTAAGTATTAGGTAAGTATCCACTTTGGAATTTTTTTGAAGTCACCTAGTGAAATTTAAGGTCCTTATGCTTTTTGTGTGCAGGGAAAGAACACTTTCTAACTTTCTAAATTATTCATGCTTAATCAAACTCTGAAATAAAAGTGGAGCTAGTCCAGAGTTGGAAAATTAGAGATTTGTCCTAGTGGTTCAAGTGAGAGAACCCTGGGTCAGATATCAGAGAGCCATTTGGAGAATGTAGTATGTCAGGTATTGGAATCAACTGAAATATGCAAGATTGGAAACAAACAGTGGCAGATTAGTTATGCAAGATGAAGGTAAATCTTCCATTAGAACTGTTAAATGTCTTAATTATGCATCTACACACTGTTATATCTATATCACTATGTAAAAACAGACTCAACAGATTCAGAAGGTTATGAGTATAGATAATTCTCAGTAAAAAACAAACAAAAAGTTCATCTGTTTTATAGTTCTTTAAGGAATTCAAAAGAGTTGTTTTTTTAATATGAATCACCTGAATGACTGTTACTCATTTCTACTTCATGTTTTGCCTCTAAAGCATATGTATGTGCTTTAAATTTATTATAAATTTACAGCAATAATACAGTTTAATGGGACCATTGTTTGTGTTGGGGAAAGATTATGCAAGAAAAGAGTAAAACTAAATTTTAATTACCTAGAAGAAGCAGAAGAGATTAAGAAGAGGTGGCAAGAATACCCCAAGAAATATACAAAAAAAAGGTCTTAATGACCCAGAATACAATGATGGTGTAGTCAGTCACCTAGAGCCAGACATCCTAGAGTGCAAAGTGGGTCTTAGGAAGCATTACTATAAACAAAGCTAGGGGAAGTGATGGAATTCTAGTTGAGGTATTTTTAATCCTAAAAGATGATGCAGTAAAAGGGCTGCACTCAATATCCCAGAAACTTTAGAAAACTCAGCAGTGGCCACAGGACTGGAAAAGGTCAGTTTTCATTCCAATCCAAAAAGAAGGGCAATGCCAAAGAAGGTTCAAATCACTACACGGTTGTGCTCATTTCACATGCTAGCAAGGTAATGCTCAAAATCCTTCAAGCTAGGCTTCAGTCATACATGAACTGAGAACTTCCAGATGTTCAAGCTGGATTTACAAAAGGGGAACCAGAGATCAAATTTTCAGCATCCTTTGGATCATCAAAAAAGCAAGAGAGTTCCAGAAGAACACCTACTTCTGTTTTATTGACAATGCCAAAGCCTTTGACTGTGTAGATCACAATAAACTGTGGAAAATTCTAAAAGAGATGGGAATACCAGACCACCTGACCTGCCTCTTGAGAAATCTATATGCAGGTCAGGAAGCAACAGTTAGAACTGGACATGGAAAAACAGACTGGTTCCAAATAGGGAAAGATGTATGTCAAGGCTATATATTTTCACCCCGTTTATTTAACTTATATGCAGAGTACCTCATGAGAAATGCTGGGCTGGATGAAGCCCAAACGAATCAAGATTGCTGGAAGAAATATCAATAAGCTCAGGTATGCCGATGACACCACTCATTGCAGAAAGCAAAGAAGAACTGAAGAGTCTCTTGATGAAAGTGAAAGAGGAGAGCAAAAAAGTTTCCTGGAAACTCAACATTCAGAAAACTAAGATCATGGCATATGGTCCCATGACTTCATGGCAAATAGATGGGGAAACAATGGAAACAGTGACAGACTTTATTTTTTGGCCCCCAAAATCACTGCAGATGGTGACTGAAGCCATGAAATTAAAAGACACTTGCTCCTTGGAAGTAAAGGTATGATCAACCTAGACAGCATAATAAAAAAAGAGACATTACTTTGACAACAATGGTCCATCTATTCAAAGCTATGATTTTTCCAGTAGCCATGTATGTCTGTGAGTTGGACTATAAAGAAAACTGAGCACCAAAGAATTGATGCTTTTGAACTGTGATGTTGGAAAAGACTCTTGAGAGTCTCTTGGACAGCAAGGAGATCCAACCAGTTCATCCTAAAGGAAATCAGTCTTGAATATTCCTTGGAAGAACTGATGCTGAAGCTGAAACTCCAATACTCTGGCCATCTGATGCAAAGAACCAACTAATTTGAAAAGACCCTGATGTTGGGAAAGATTGAAGACGGGAGGAGAAGGGAACAACAGAGAACAAGATAGTTGGATGGCATCACCGACTCAAAGGACACAAGTTTGAGTAAACTCCAGGAGTTGGTGATGGACAGGGATGCCTGGTGTGCTGCAGTCCATGGGGTCACAAAGAGTCAGACACAACTGAGCGGTTGAACTGAACTGAACTGTTGTACAAATGTGAGAGTTGCTCTGTAAAGAAGGTTGAGTACCAAAGAACTGATGCTTTCAAAGTGTGGTGTTGAAGAGGACACTTGACAGTCCCTTAGACTACAAGGCGATCAAACCTAGTCAATTCTAAAGGAAACCAGTCCTGAATTTTCATTGGAAGGACTGATGGTGAAGTTGAACCTCTGATACTTTAGCCACCTGATATGAAGTACTGACTCATTACAAGAAACCCTGGGAAAGGACAGCAAAGCCTAGTGGGCTGCAGTCCATGAGGTTGCAAAGAGTTGAACATGACTAAATGATTGAACAACAACAACAATACATAAACAAATAAAAAACACTTTTGATAAACATAGGTAGCAGCTGATTTTTTTATAGAATTTTTCATCTTTCAGATATCCATGTCAATATATTTCCAGGTAAGACAGCTATTACTAGACTACTTATTAGTAGATAAGAAAAATAATTCCCCTAGAAGTTAAATCAATAAGCAATGGCCTCAGTCAGCCAGTAAGGATAGATTCTTGAATTTTAAAAGCCACTATAAAGTATATTTCCACAAAACCATGTATGCAATATTATGAACAGTGCCTATCTTTTCTTTGCACCAGCATCAGCTTTCATAAGATTCTGAAAATATATATGAAACAGCAACTTTAAGTATGTGGATCAGTATTTTATACTACTCAGGAGTAGGAGTGCATATATTTTATTTTCTGTAAGAGTAAATAAAGGTCATAAATTGGTATTTGGTCAGTAAGATGTGTCATTTTGATATATATCCACATATGGCATTCGTTAGTCTATTTCATGTTTAGAACATAATTTTATTTTAATGTTTTTAAAGAAACATTGTTTTAGTATGTCTTATTGAAACTTTTATTCTTATAGATACTTTTCTGTGAATAAAGGCTAATTAAAGGTGTATGTAATGTGATATCTGGTTTCTAATACATTTATTTCTGAATCCCTTAAGGCTTCTAATTTCATTTCCTGACATATCATTTTTTCCTCATATATGGATATTTTATTAGATACAGAAAAGTACACCTTTACTACAGCTGTTGTTTTCTCATTGGGGATCTTGGGCTAATGTTATGGAGTACTTGATAGTTTTTGTGCTTCTGAGTGAATAAGAGAAGTACTCCACCTCTTAAGAAATCTCATAAATCTGACTCCTTTTAAAGTGAGCTCATCCTATAAATCTCTTCTAGTCCATTGCAATCTTCTACATTGTTCCTTTAGATTGATAACTGTACACTCTCAACATAAGTTAAAAGAAATCACAATGTGTACTACAAATGAAGAGTTCTGTTGAAAGATTTATTTCCAAAATTTATATTCATCTCATATTTTTAGATAAAAGAAATGCCATGATAAGTGCCATTTCTATCATTACAAGCACACTTGGAGATTTCTTAATAAAGTCAAAGTGACTAAAGGAAATTCTTCATCCTGTGTTGTTTTGCTAGATGGAAAAGGCTTTAAACTGTTCCCTAACATCTCTGGTATTTAGGTTATGTAACTGTTAAATGGGCTTCCCTGGTGGCTCAGATGGTAGAGAATCTGCCTTCAATGTAGGAGATCCAGGTTCTATCCCTGGGTCCAGAAGATCCCCTGGAGAAGGGAATGGTTACCCACTCCAGTATTCTTGCCTGGAGAATTCCATGGACAGAGGAGCTTGGTGGGCTATAGTCCTTGGGGTTGCAAAGAGTTAGACATGACCGAGTGACTAACACACACAACTCTTAAATAGATTGTAAAGGATTGTTATAACAATCTCCTATCAAGTAAAGCTTGCCATGAGCTCAAGCTACACTTGAGGCTAGCTGTGACTCAGATGGACCAGAAATCCCAGGAATATGATTTCAGCTCACCTCCTGCAGACACTTACAAAATTACTGTGAAGAAATCACCTATTTTGCCTTTGGATTTATGAATCTGGATTTTCAATTATAAAAACAATTTGAAAGAAATTGGGTCAGGAGGACCTGGAAAGCTAATAATTGTTGTTTAAGAAAGACCCAATTGATTATAAGGAAACATGGGTAGTCATTTCTAGAGATTCAAAGGCATTTGCAGTTGCATGTAAGATGTGTAACCTACTCAAAAGTAGGAGAGATTATCACAGATGTCTCACAGAACTTTATGACAACATCTACTTGAAACTATTAAAGGAAGAATTCCCAGAACAAATAACTTAATCTCAGGTAGAGCACTACAGCTTGATTTCCTGACTTTAAAAGCAAATAGGACTCAAAGTTCTGAGCCAAATGAGCAGATAAATTATGAAATCAAAACAGATTTTTTCCTTTTTACTACAGTGGAAGGATTTGTCTTATCAAGCTATTTACACTTTTGTTTGCCACTATTTCCATCATTTTAGTCACTGTACCACTGCTTAAAGCAGAAGCTGAAGTCCGAGGAGATGCCAAAAACAAGGACCGCTTTTCAGTGACAAAGAGATGACTTCTCTTGCAGCTCCTCGTGGGCCCCCAACCAGAGCCTGGTGGGCTGTCCTAGAGTCACAGGATGACAGTTGGGTCTAATGGGATTTTGAAAGCTGTCTCTTGTCCCATGATTCTCGGTTGCATATTTCTACTCTAAGTATGGACAAGAGGGGATGAATAATAAATACAGCCAATTGCCAGAAACTTTTTATTGCCTCGGTGCAGATCTATTTTTTAGCTGGATGACTTTTATTTTTCCATTTTTTAATTGCTTTGTTTGTATTATCCTTTCTCTCAGGGCAGTTTCTAAGTACCACTTCAGAGAGTCTTTTATGTTCACAACAGTGACAGAACTGCCGAGATTTCAAGCTAAGCATGAAAGCATGGATCTAATATCTTCTCCCTGATTTCCTCCCATCTAATAGGTCTGCTGGCTTATCTTGCTGCTGTGATACCAGGAACAATTCAGATGCTTATTGAGGAAAAACTAGGACTGGCAGAAAAGCAGACAGAAACAATTCCTTGTTAGAACTCTGGTTCGGTAACTCATCAAATTGCACACACATTAGGCAACCAGACAACCTACAATGGTAAAGAGTGCGATTGAGAAAGTGAGAGATTGAGAAAACTGCCTCCTGAACTTACTTGGCCAGCTATGTGATGCGCCCCAGCAGGAAAAAGTATCAATTGGTAATCACAAACACTTAACTTTTTACTCACAGAGACACAGGAATGGATTTGATCATGTCTTGGAGTACTTTGAGGTTTGGAATAAAGGCATTCTACAAATATATATATATATATATATATATATATATAGCAAATAGGAATCTTCACTGAGACTTGTGGTTTTCTTTCACTGTAACTTAAGATATAAGGATTATAATGATATTTATAAGGTTAACCTAAAAATGCAAAATATTTTTAAACCTCTCATCGATGTATTATTGTATTACTGAATGAATGAATGAGGGTACGTGTATGTGTGTGTGTGTGAGTAATTAATCAGAGTCCTTGGATCTCTCACATTTGGAGTCCTCTATATTACTTACTACATTCTAGTAAAAGTATGTTTATAAAACTATTTCAAATAAATGATGTCTTTTAAATATAGGAATTTATTTTTAAGACCAGCACTTGACACTCTTGACTGTGAATGTTCAGTTCAGTTTACTTCATTTCAGTCATTCAGTCATGTCTAACTCTTTGCGACTCCATGAACTGCAGCACACCAGGTCTTCCTGTCCATCACCAACTCCCGGAGTCCACCCAAACCCATGTCCATTGTGTCAGTGATGCCATCCAACCATCTTATCCTCTGTTGTCCCCTTCTCCTCCTGCCCTCAATCTTTCCCAGCATCAGGGCCTTTTCAAATGATTAAGCACTCAGCATCAGGTGGCCAGAGTATTGGACTTTCAGCTTCAACATCAGTCCTTCCAATAAACATCCAGGACTGATCTCCTTTAGGATGCACTTGTTGGATCTTCTTGCAGGCCAAGGGACTCTCAAGAGTCTTCTCCAACACCAAACTTCAAAAGAATCAATTCTTCTGCATTCAGCTTTCTTTATAGTCCAACTCTCACATCCATACATGACTACTGGAAAAACCATAACTTTGACTAGATGGACGTTTGTTGGCAAAGTAATGTCTCTGCTTTTTAATATGCTGCCTAGGTTGATCATAACTTTCCTTCCATGGAGCAAGTGTCTTTTAATTTCCTGGCTGCAATCACCATCTGCAGTGATTTTGGAGCCCAGAAAGATAAAGTCTGACACTGTTTCCACTGTCTCCCCATCTATTTCCCATGAAGTGATGGGACCAGATGCCATGATCTTAGTTTTCTGAATATTGAGATTTAGCCAAATTTTCACTCTCCTCTTTCACTTTCATAAAGGGGCTCTTTAGTTCTTGTTCACCTTCTGCCATAAGGGTGGTATCATCTGCATGTCTGAGGTTATTGGTATATCTTCTGGCAATCTTGATTCCAGCTTGTGCTTCCTCCAGCCCAGCATTTCTCATGATGTACTCTGCATATAAGTTAAATAAACGGGGTTACAATACACAGCCTTGACGTACCCCTTTTCCTATTTGGAACCAGTCTGTTGTTTCATGTCCAGTTCTAACTGTTGCTTCCTGACCTGTATACAGGTTTCTCAAGAGGCAGATCAGATGGTCTGGTATTCCTATCTCTCAGAATTTTCCACAGTTTATTGTGATCCACACAATCAAAGGCTTTGGCATAGTCGATAAAGCAGATATAGATGTTTTTCTGGAGCTCTCTTGCTTTTTCAATGATCCAGCGGATGTTGGCAATTTGATCTCTGGTTCCTCTGCCTTTTCTAAAACTAGCTTGAACATCTGGAAGTTCACTGTTCATGTATTGCTGAAGCGAGGCTTGGAAAATTTTGAGCATTGCTTTACTAGCATGTGGGATGAGTGCAAATGTGCAGTAGTTTGAGCATTCTTTGGCATTAACTTTCTTTGGGATTGGAATGAAAATTGACCTTTTCTAGTCCTGTGGCCACTGCTGAGTTCTCCAAATTTACTGACATATTGAGTGCAGCACTTTCACAGCATCAACTTTTAGAATTTGAAATAGCTCAACTGACATTCCATCACTTCCACTAGCTTTGTTTGTAGTGATGCTTCCTAAGGCCCACCTGACTTCACATTCCAGGATGGTCAGCTCTAGGTGAATGGGAGTAATCACACCATCATAATTATCTGGGTCATGAAGATCTTTTTTGTACAGTTCTTTTGTGTATTCTTGCCACCTCTTCTTAATATCTTCTGCTTCTGTTAGGTTCCTACCATTTCTGTCCTTTACTGAGCCCATCTTTGCATGAAATGTTCCCTTGGTATCTCTAATTTTCTCGAAGAGATCTCTAGTCTTTCCCATTGCATTGTTTTCCTCTGTTTCTTTGCATTGATCACTGAGGAAGTCTTTCTTATCTCTCCTTGCTGTTCTTTGGAACTCTGCATGCAAATGGGTATATCTTTCCCTTTCTCCCTTGCTTTTTGCTTCTCTTCTTCTCACAGCTATTTGTAAGGCCTCCTCAGACAATCGTTTGGCTTTTTAGCATTTATTTTTCTTGAGGATGGTCTTGATCCCTGTCTCATGTACAATATCACGAACCTCTGTCCATAGTTCATCAGGCTCTCTGTCTATCAGATCTAGCTCCTTAAATCTTTCTCACTTCCACTGTATAGTCATAAGGGATTTGATTCAGGTCATACCTGAATGGTCTAGTGGTTTACCCCACCTTCTTCAATTTAAGTCTGAATTTGGCAGTAAGGGATTCATGACCAAAACCACAGTCTGCTCCTGGTCTTGTTTTTGCTGACTGTATAGAGATTCTCCATCTTTGGCTGCAAAGGATATAATCAATCTGATTTCAGGGTTGACCATCTGGTGATGTCCATGTGTAGAGTCTTCTCTTGTGTTTTTGGAAGAGGCTGTTTGCTACGACCAGTGCCTTCTCTTGGCAGAACTCTGTTAGTCTTTGCCCTGCTTCATTCTGTACTCCAAGGCCAAATTTGCCTGTTATTCCAGGTGTTTCTTGGCTTCCTACTTTTGTGTTCCAGTCCCCTATAATGAAAAGGACATCTTTTCTGGGGTGATAGTTCTAGAAGGTCTTGTAGGTCTTCATAGAACCATTCAACTTCAGCTTCTTCAGCATTACTGGTTAGGGCATAGACTTGGATTATCGTGATATTGAATGGCTTGCCTTTCAAGGCAACAAATAGAATAGAGATCATTCTGTCATTTTTGAGATTGCATCCAAGCATCCAAGTATTGCATTTCAGACTCTTTTGTTGACTATAATGGCTACTCCATTTCTTCTAAGGAATTCCTGCCCACAGTAGTAGATATAATGATCATCTGAGTTAAATTCACCCATTCCAGTCCATCTTAGTTTGCTGATTCCTAGAATTTTTATGTTCATTCTTGCCATCTCTTGTTTGACCACTTCCAATTTGCCTTGATTCATGGACCTAACATTCCAGGTTCCTATGCAATATTGCTCTTTACAGCATCTAATCTTGCTTCTATCACTAGTCCCATCCACAACTGGGTGTTATTTTTGCTTTGGCTCCATCCCTTCATTCTTTCTGTAGTTATTTCAAAATGTTAATCAGAACTAATAAATTATATCGTTATAACATGTTTTGAAATATTAGACATGAAACAAACTATCTATACTTTATTCTTTTTGCATGTAAAGTTTTGGGAAAGTATACAGTTGTATGATTATCAAATATTAAATAGTTTTTCATAAGAATATAAGTTTTGGAGGGATACTGGGAAATGAGTTTGGTGTCTTCAAGGCAGAAGACACTTCAGTGAAACTTTTAATTCTTTATGAAAATAATTGAGGTGCTATCCCAACAGATGTGGTGGTAATGCTTCCAGCTGGCCTCTGACTTTTTATAAGATACCTCCAGGAGCAATAAATTTTATCAAATGTATGTACTCTACATACAAACTTTTCATACTAGAATATTTGACAAATAATCTGGCAAATAATACTTTAACAGATTTATAGAATTGTTTTAAAGTAGGTAAAGAATTGTCTACTCTTCTTTTTATTGAAAGACACAAAGATTTAGTTTAGTTGATTAGGAATACCAAAGATATTTGAAGATTATGGTTACTATGCAATGGTACAATTAACCAGCAACAATTAATTGCCAAATACCGTCTTAGGTCTTATGCTTTGGACACTAAAATGACCTGATTTTCTTTTTCCATTTGAGCAAATATTTAAAAATATATTGCAGTTATCATATATCACCATCAGGATCCACTGGGAGAAAACATTACCCTTCTCGGGAAAATCCAATTCTGTATTTCTCATATTGATTATTCCCCTCTGAAAGTTATTATTACCTAAATAATGGGTATTATTATTGATGAAACATAATGTATTTTACAATCATCTTTAGTTTTTTTGCATCAAAACTAAAAGGTCTTAATCTATAATTTGCAAAGATGATGGTATATGTTCCAAAGAAAGATAATAACCAGGTATAATCAGTGTATTTGTACATCAACAGCAAGGCTGTAACTATCACAGCAAGTGCAACTGTAAAATACAATTCATTTTGGGATTGATTTTCCATTGTCTGTAATGAGTTTGGAGAAAGTAACTTTTCTTCTGTTAGTATTAAAATTAATGCTATGTATCCTTAGCTTCAAAGAGTGTACTTGAACAGCATGAATTTAATAAACACAAAGTAACAGTAAAGTTCTATACACTGGTAGGTTGAACCGTAAGGATAACAAGCTCAGTTTTTCTATTTCTTTACTCCTCTCTGGTTGAACTATGCATCTTTTTAATGTCAAACCTCTAGGCTTCAGATTTGCATTTTCAATATCATCTATGTTTCACTTAACCTTTATCCTCATCAATTAAAAATACATTGACTCATTTCCTCTTGGTTTGCATTTTAAAGGACGCATTTTTGAACAGGGGCCTGTGACCAAAACTGTGTTTATTTTGTAATACTGTTTCTATTTAAATTGCTTACCTAAATGAAACCAAGGTACACATTTTTAATTCAGGCTTAACTTTTTTTCATATACTATTCCCTTAAGACTGTTTATTAGAACTTAACTCTAATTTTCTCTGATAGATTCATAGTTCATGCTGAAGATTAGAATATTATTATTGAATAATTTGTTTACTTATTTCTGGTCTCAGAGCTGCTTTCTGTAATGCCTTATTATTTGCATTTTTCTTTGGTAACGCTGTTTTAACCTACCTTGGATAACCTTACATAGTTGAGTATTTAGCACCATTTCACTACCTGATAAAGGAGTCAAGGCATTCAGTTATTTAAAAAAAAAAAAAAAGAATAAAATAATTAGGACTCTTTACAAATGGATACATTTGTAGGCTCTCCCTACCAAGGTGCTTATCAATACATATTTTTAAGTTAAGACCTAAATACCTTCTTTAGGTTGCCAGGAAAATCCCATGGAGGGAGGAGCCTGGTAGGCTGTAGTACATGGGGTTGCTAAGAGACAGACACGACTGAGCGACTTCACTTTCATTTTTCCCTTTCATGCATTGGAGAAAGAAATGGCAACCCACTCCAGTGTTCTTGCCTGGAGAATCCCAGGGACAGAGGAGCCTGGTGGGCTGACGTCTATGGGGTCGCACAGAGTCGGACACAACTGAAGTGGCTTGTCAGCAGCAGCAGCACCTTCTTTAGGTACATGGATTAGGGATAGGTCTCAAAAGGAATAAGAGCATTTTTCTCAAAATGGAACATGAATCTTCCCTAGGAAAGTACATTTACATTTCACAGAATCTTCCTAGAATGGCAACTTTACCAAATAGTGAGCAATTTTAAATGAATATCATCATAACAAACACCACTAAACAAAGAATAGAGCTCAATGTAAAATACACATTCATTTTTAAATGAGTCATTAGAAATCTCATAGTGATTATAGACACCTTTGGATTTTGTCCCCCATTCTCAATCTACTTCCCACTCATCTCCCTCCCGGTCATTACAGTTGCTCGACAAGTGCAAATCATTGAGATAGTTAAAATCCTAACCTGAAAACTGAAATGGCTCTAAGATTATACTAAAATAAAAAGATTTTTGTTAGTCACAAATGGCATCTCCTCTCTTTCCCTTCATTATGTTTCTGAAAATAATGTGGATTCTCACAATATTCATAAGGCATTGTATTATTTAATTTTTTTCTTATCAATACAAATGTTTGTGTGCATTCATGAACATTCATATCCTCTTTAAAACAAAGGGGCTAGTTCAAGGCAGTTGCAATGTGTTGGACATAGGTAGGCCTTGAAAGTTTTGATACACATGAACTGAGAGATCAAGGCAGGAGACAGAATCATTCTCACTGAAGCAAGTAAAGTGTAAGAGTGAGGGGTAAGACAGAAGGAGCATACTTGAATAGAAGTTTGTGAACCTCGAGATCAAAAGAAACAACAATTTGCTTGAACAGGTCATACTCCACTTTCAGGGCTGTGTCTGAAAGATACCACTGAGCAGGTTTCTCTGCTCCCAAGAGAGCCCAAAACAGACAAACAATGTTTCACACAAACCCACAAGCTCACAGACACACACCCAAGTTCTAGATAATTGTGAAGAAATTTTATTGACAATTAACAAAATAATATATTTAACCTGCTACAGAAGAGAGGAAAGAAAGCACTAGATCATTGAAAGTAGCTAGGAAAGTGAATTACCAACGGGAAAGAGGAGACCAGTTATTGACAACTCAGCAAAATGATTGATGGTACCAAGATGTTCTTAATTTAATACAATATTTGTTGAATACCTAGTATGGACCTGGTTACATTACAAAGTGCTCAGTCCCTAGAAATCCATGCCACTTGGATTTAGTTTTGGTAACTTGCCTTCAGCTAAACAAAAGATAATTATTGGAATATGGCTATATATCTTATAAGAAAGGTACATTTTAACACTAATCAGAGATGTCTAAGTCTTAAACTAGTACAATCATTATCATCAACAATTTTTTTCTTTAAATCATATCAGTTAGCTAACTATATATTGGGGAAATCAACCTTTAGACTTTACTGAAAGATAAATACTAAAAAAGTTAGGAAATATTCAATTAGTGTCTATTCTTTCCACCAAATCTCTTCTTAGACATTGTCAAAATGATCTTCTCATCCAACCTCATCAAAAATTTCACAGATATATTAATAATGCTTATTATTTAAATGTTTCTATGCATTGGCAATGAACAAATAATCTTTTATATGTTCTTAGAAATAAAATTGTACAGGTGATTCAAATAGGTAGTTAAAATGGCATTTATCTTCTTCACATTTATCTATGGAGACATTTTGACTGTGTCTTCCTTTCTTACATTTATTATACATTTATTTCTTTTTTATAGTCACTTCAATTCTTCTGAAGTCACCCAACTTGTGTGTAGTATTGTTTCTATGCTGGTTGCTTTCATAGTTATTATGGTTTCTAATTATTATGCTACTTTAGGAGCTATAATTATTCAAGAATGAGAACAATTATTACTATTTATTCTATAATTAATGCACAATTGATCAGAGGCATAATCCAAAATATCGAATGTTTTTAAATAACAAAGCAATGTTTTCAAAGTTTTAATCAATCAAATTCCCTTCAGTATTTCAGATTAAAAGTTTGAGCCTAAAATGCCATTCCCCTAAATGTTTACAATTACTTAATATCACAACAAGCACAAAGTGACCACCATAAACTTTAAAATAGTCTCTCTAAAGCTAGCACAATTAAAATATAGATTTAACTGAATTCTTTATTTGACATTTTGCCATTTACTTGCTCAATAAAGATGAGAAAATTTATTATATCAGCTTTGTTGAAATTTCAACATTATCAGAGATTTGTAACAAGGATATAGTTCTAAGTGTGATGTATAGGATGATTTGACCAATAATTATTAGTATAGCCTACAAGGGAAGCATTTTGCCAACTGTATCATTGGGACAAATGTGCCCCGTGTTTTACATCTAAAGTCCTCTATTCACACAGTTGATTTTTTTTTTTAATCTAGTATATTAGTGCCCTTTACAGATACAAAAGTTTTGTTTTCAATTTTACTTTGATGTTGATGATGTTTTAATGCAAGTTTTTGTTACAGCTTCTTTTAAAAACTTTTGTAGTAACCTCTTACATAGCTTTTACTTTTACTACTTCTAGTGAGCTGATTGCATACAAAATCATCTAATTTGGATTAAAACTCACATTATCTTTAATAGAAATATTCTTGTTATTGGACTTTCTTATTTAACTAATTAATAAATCATTCTATAGATATCCTATCAACAATTTCCAAAGGCTACCTAACTTTTATATATATATATATATATATATATATATATATATATATATTATTTGAGCTTATCTATAAGGTTACATTTTGTTTTGCCAATTTTATTCTTTCAATTAGGCCCTAGTCCCAGTGGCAGATATATTCACTTGACCAAGAAAGTTTTCTTAGGTTCAAACTCTATAATGCAAAACCACATAAATTTTTAGCACTGGATATACGCCATTTTACAATGAGATAAAAGATTGAGAAATTTAGTTATATGCTTCTGCACACACTACTGGCTAATAATTGAATCAAAAACAAAGGTCAACTCTCCTAACTCATAAAATAAGTGTTTCTGAGGTTCCACTTCAATATGGCAACATAAGAGCTTTTGGGCTCATCTCCTTCCACAAACACATTGAATGAACAACTATACATACAGCAATTCTGTCTGAAAGAAATCAGAAACCAGCTGAATGACTCCTACATATCAGGAAAGTGAGAAAATACCCACATCAAAATAGGTAGAAAAGCCTGAGACACACTCATCATAATAAACTCTACCCCCATCATGGAGTTAAATAATCAGGACAGAACTCACAACCCTTAGCTTCTTTATGAGGTATAAAGGATTTGGACATCAAAACTGGCTTTCCAAGGTTTAAAACATCTATCTGAGAGACAAGGCCCCAAAATATCTAGCTATGGAAGCCAACATAACTTGCATCCTTGTGATCCAAAAGGCTACATCGAACTGAGAATCAATTCTCAATGGGATTGCTTGGACCCACTGTGGCTATCTTCCTGGGGCTCAGCACAAAGGCAGCAGACTGAAATGATCAGTCTTTCCATGAAACAAAATTATTTGCTTGAGAGTGTTGAGCAAATTTGTAATATATGTGATCAACACACAGAAGTCAATTGTTTTCATGAATTTAGGATATTCAGCTTTTTAAAAATGCATTATAAAACAAAGCTGATCTCTCATTTGTGTTTTAACTCATATTTCCCTAATTGATGAAAATGTTGAGTTATATATATTGCCTTTAGCATAGCTTCTCTGAAGAATTTTCTATACAATTTATTGGGATATTTTTAGGTGAAATGCCTGTTTTCTCATTATAAAGACTACAGACAAAATGCTATTCATGACTAACCTCAAACTGGAAACAATCTGGCTATTTGTCAAAACTGGAATCAAGCCAGCTACTTGTCTTTTCCAGTCACGAGACTGAAAAAGGTCAATTTTCATTTCAATCCCAAAGAAAGGCAATGCCAAAGAATGTTCAGACTACCACACAATTGCACTCATCTCACATGCTAACAAAGTAATGCTCAAAATTCTCCAAGCTATTCTTCTACAATAACTGAAGCAAGAACTTCTAGATGTTCAAGCTGGATTTAGAAAAGGCAGGGGAACCAGAGATCAGATTGCCAACATCTATTGGGTCAAAGAAAAACAAGAGAGTTCCAGAAAAACATCTACTTCTGCTTTAGTGACTATGCCAAAGTCTTTGACTGTGTGGATCATAACCAACTGTGGAAAATTTTTCAAGGTATGGGAATACCAGACCACCTGACCTGCCTCTTGAGAAATCTATATGCAGGTCATGAAAAACAATTAGAACTGGTGAAACAATAGACTGGTTCCAAATTGGGAAAGGAGTACATCAAGGCTGTATATTGTCACCCCATTTATTTAATTTATATGCAGAGTACATCATGTGAAATGCTGGGCTAGATGAAGCTCAAGCTGGAATCAAGAATGCCAGGAGAAACATCAATAACCTCAGATATGCAGATGACACCACTCTTATGGAAGAAAGCAAAGAGGAACTAAATAGCCTCTTGGTGAAAGTGAAAGAGGAGAGTAAAAAGCTGGCTTAAAATTCAACATTCAAAAAACTAAGGTCACAGAATCCGGTCCCATCACTTCATGGCAAATTGATGGTGAAACAATGGAAACAGTGACATACTTTATTTTCTTGGCTCCAAAATCACTGCAGATGGTGACTGCAGCCATGAAGTTAAAAGACACTCGCTTCTTGGAAGAAAAGCTATGACCAATCTAGACAGCTTATTAAAAAGCAGAGACATTACTTTGCTGACTAATATCCATCTAATCATAGCTATGGTTTTTCCAGTAGTCATGTATGGATATGAGAGTTGGATATAAAGGAAACTGAGCACCAAAGAACTGATGCTTTTGACTGTGGTGTTGGAGAAGATGCTTGAGAGTCCTTTGGACTGCAAAGAGATCAAATCAGTCTTTCTTAAGGGAAAATAGTCCTGAGTATTCTTCCAAAGGACTAATGTTGAAGCTGATGCTCCAAATCTTTGGCCACCTGATGGGAAGAACTGACTTACTGGAAAAGACCCCGATGCTGGGAAAGATAGAAGGCAGAGGAGAAGGTGACAACAGAGGATGAGATGGTTGGATGGCATCACCGACTCAATGGACATGAGTTTGAGCAAGCTCCAGGAGTTGGTATTGGACAGGGAAGCCTGGTGTGCTGCAGTCTATGGGGTCACAAAGAATTGGACACAAGTGACTGAATTGGACTGATTTGTCAAAATAAAGGAATAATTGAGCCAGATATGCTTATATAATAGAATAATACTTAGTAATTAAGAGAGACAAATTGTTGGGCACCAAAAACCAAAGTTGAAAAACTGTTAAGGCCCCAACTGTCAAGGCAATGTCCCTCAGTGCACAAAAGGAAAAGCCTCAGCCCACACCAAGCTCCAGTTCATGCTCATTTGCTAAGGCAGTGGTCACTGGGGAATCCCAAGTGAAGCCCCAGCCCATGTTCACATGATCTCCAGCCCTATTGCCAAAGTCATTGGGAACAGGGGATCTCACAAAGATGCTCTTAGAGAAGAATATGCCTTTCAGACCAGGAGAAATAATGATTTTACTTAATTTATGGTGGCAACACAGAAAATCAAGCAAAGTGTTTATTCAGAGGAATATATCTCAAATGAAAGAACAGGATAAAATCACAGGGAAAAATATCTATGAATTGGACATAAAGAGTTATAAACAATGGTCAAACATTGTTCATGAAACTCAGGAAAAGAATATAGAAATACACTGAGAACTTCAACCCAAAATTATAAAGGAAGCCTGGCATGCTTTAGTCCATGGGGTCTCCAGGAATCAGACATGACTGAGCAACTGAATTGAACTGAACTGATATAAAATGAAACCAGAAAGTTCTTCTCAAATGTTCAAGAATATCTAGTCAATCTGCAACTGATGGAAACTCAATAAAAGAAGACTTTTCACTAGTACCTCATCTGTTTTCCAATTGTCTACAATTGGATTACCTGCCACTCTGCCTGACAATTCCCAAATTTTAGATTTATCTAATTTAGGAAAACATGTCATACTTGCATAAAGTCATGGAACATTTTCATACTTCACTCACTTTTTAGGGGAAGGAAGTCTCAATTAACTTGCAAATGGTCATGTTTCTCTCAGCCATTTTATGCATTTTTTAGATGTTTGAAATTATCTTATATGCTGACAAACTTATTTACTTATAGACATTATATATAGACAATGTATATTACATTAACTTATAGAAACATTTCACTGTTTGCTAACTCCTATTCTGACCTAGTTCCTAATTAAACTTTAGCTCAACCCTTTTTCTTTTTTTAGCATAGCTCAATTCTTAACATGTTGGCATGCTAATCTTTAAAATCGGTTCTTGTATCATAATGATATTTTATTGCAATCTATAATGTTAATTTACTTATGATTTGTAATTTAACTATTATTAAATTCTGGATTGCTATAGTAGAGCACAAGTGGGGAGTATTACTTAGTTCTTCCCATCTCTCAGCCTCACGGAATCATATCTCTTATCTAGCTAGCATTCCTCAGAAACTTTCTAAGGCAACTCTCAGGATGCCTTTTTATTTGTCTGAAGACAAAAGACACTAACCAACAGAAAGAAATTAGACATGCTGGAAAGGGCAAGGATGGTGTGTCTATACAGAATCTCATCAAGGATCAAGGGAAGAAACTGGAATATATTTTGAAATACAAGAGATATTCAAAAAGGTATCCCCATTTTTTTGCAGTTTAATGGAACTGAAAAAACTGAGCTATGACATTAATGAAACTGCTGAAAATAGTTTGGAGTTTGCTCTGTAAAGTAGCAATGTTGCATTCTAAACTTTGACAAATGTACTAATATAAAATAATAATGTTAGAGGAAAACATGAAGCTGTATTAAAGATATATAGGAATTCTTTTTACTACCTTTGAAATTTTCTGTAAATTTATTATTTTTCCAAAATTAAAGAAAGTTAATTTATTTAAAAATAAAACATACACTTGTGTAAAGGTAAAGAGCAGAAGGTGCACATTTTAAAAATTAGGATAAGAAAAGAACTGAAAACCTTTCTGAAATGATAGGGATATGTGAGAGCAACAGGGAGCAGATGCCCTATTGTGACATGTATTCAGCTTCTCAAAAGCAAAAGACCAGCAAGTTTTCAAGGGGTATTTAAGTGATGTTGGTACATTGTTAGCAAGAGGGAAAGAGGGAGAAGTGAGTGACATTGACACTCAGTTTTCTTGCAAAAATGTCCTACAGGAGCACTGTCCATGAGAGATGGAAGTGGTGTGACTGATGGTCAAGGTTCAAATTTATATGAGCTCTTCGGGAAATACGTATGTTATAAAGCCCCATGAAAACATTCCAGGAAATGTATCAGTATTACTGTCATGTATGTGTCCCTCATTCTGCTAATGAGTGTCCTTTCCTCTAGTGAAATCAACTCTAAAGTGATGCAGACCAGCTCAGTCTCCAATGACATGGAATATAAACTGACTGACTATGTGCTCATTTATATTTATGCAGTAAGATGTACATTAGCCCACGCAAATCTTCATCAGTAAAAGAATGATTAAGATATGATACATTCATACAATGAGTTCTATACAACTTACTAAAAATAGAGATTCAAGTTGATATTTATTGTTACTGAGAAATATTTATAATACATCGATATGTGAAAAATGTAAGACTATGTATCATATATAACACAAACAGAAACCTATATATAACATAAAGAAAAATCATTCTTATGTACACACACACGCATGCATGTGATTTATATATGTTGTTGTTTAGTCACTAAATCTTGTCTGACTCTTTTGTGACCCCATGGACTGTAGCGTGCCAGGCTCCTCCGTCCATAGGATTTCCCAGGCAAGAACCTGGGGGAGTTGCCATTCCGTTGTTCAGAGGATCTTCCCAACCCAAAAATGGAACCTGAATCTCTTTTGTTTCCTGCAGAGGCAGTCAGATATTTTGCCACAAGTGCCATCGGGAAGCCCTATATACATATTTACATATACTTATAACATTAGATATGCAGATGACACCACCCTTATGGCAGAAAGCAAAGAGGAACTAAAGAGCCTCTTGATGAAAGTGAAAGAGGAGAGTGAAAACGCTGGCTTAAAACTCACCATTCAAAAACTAATATCATGGCATCTGGTCCCCTCACTTTAAGGCAAATAGATAGGGAAACAATGGAAACAGTGATAGACTTTATTTTCTTGGATTCCAAAATCACTGCAGATAGTGACTGCAGCCATGAAAGGAAAACATGCTTGCTCCTTGGAAGAAAAGCTATGACTAACATAGACAGCATATTAAAAAACAGAGACATTGCAGTCTGTCTAGTCAAAGCTATGGTTTTACCAAAAGAAGTCATGTATGAATGTAAGAGTTGAAACATAAAAAAACTTGAGTGCCATAGAATTGATCTATTGACCTGTGGTGTTGGAGAAGACTCTTGAGAATCCCTGGGACTACAAGGAGATCCAACCAGTCAATCCTAAAGGAGATCAGTCCTGAATATTCATTGGAGGGACTGATGTTGAAGCTGAAACTCCAATACTTTGGCCAGCTGATGCAAAGAACTGACTCATTTGAAAAGACCCTGATGCTGGGAAAGATTGAAGGCAGGAGGAGAAGGGGATGACAGAGGATGAGATGGCTGAATGACATCACCGACTTGATGGACATGAGTTTGAGCAAGCTCTGGGCATTGGTGATGGACAGGGAGGCCTGGCATGCTGCAGTCTATGGGGTCTCAAAGAGTCGGACACAAGTAACTAAACTTAACTGATGTGTGTATATATATACACACATACACACACACAACTTGGATTAATGTACATTTTTAAACTTTTTGTATTGCATTCATTTTTAGAAATGTCATATTTTAGTAATCAGGAAGGAGGCAATTTATTTTCATTTGGAAACAAACTAGTAGGTTTTCTTTAAGTTAGGCAATTTTTAGCTCACTTCATACTCAGAGCTCATATGATCTGGCAGTATTTCTGGTGTTGAGCTATATGGAATTTTCCTCTCTGGGTGATCCATGTCACATGACAAATGACTGTCTTTTGGTGCTCAGAAAGTTTTGTCTGCCTTTCTGTATGAAACTGTTTTAAAAAAAATTTGGGAAGCAGCTGAAAATGACAGAAAAGAAGGCATGTGTGAATTTTAACAGAGGAATTTTCTTTTGTGTGCATGTGTGTCCATCCTCTTAGGAAAAGGCCACGACTACAGGGCCTTCCATTTTTCTCCAGGACAAATGAGCTATGAGCCTCCCATTAACAAGTTGGACATATTTACAAGAATACTGACTTACAAAGGGGAAATAAGTACTTCCGGGACCACGAGACGCTGCCGCTGCTCCAAGGCTATCCCGCCAGGAATACAGATTGATGCTGTAGGTTGATTTATTCTGGTACTTTTCTCTGCAGTCACAGCCCAAACTTCTGCATTCGGGATTCCATTCATTGCCAAGTTATGTGCACTGGATACAATACTCAGATTTATATTAGAATATTATAACTTTGAATAGATAGAGTGGATGGATAGACAGACAGACAGAGAGGTGCTGGGATTAGAGAACAGAATCTCCACTATTTCTTTTAAGAAAAAAATGACATTTTTTCCAAGCAAAGAAATGAGCTGCTAGCATTTTCAGTTTTGTCTTTTTTAGAGAGAAGTTTTGTGCTGTAAGATCATAGAGCAGTATGACTCTTTCTATTCCTATGTGTACCCTCAGGGCATAGTATTCAAATGGAGGAAATGTGCATAATATTAGTAAGTGAAAGGAGAACTTGTAATACGGGGAAAGCACCTCCTTGTGGATAACATACATGAAGAGATAGTGGACATGTTGCTCATGAGCGAAAAGAATATAAAATACAATGTGAAGAGTTCATGTCACAGAGCCAGCACACGTGGGTCATTAGCATTGACCCCTCTTGAGACTGACTTCCCTGGTGTCTCAGATGGTTAAGCATCTATCTGAAGTGCAGGCAATCTGGGTTTGACCCCTGGGTGGGAAGAACCCGTGGGGAGGGAAATGGCAACCCACTCCAGTACTCCTGCCTGGAAAATTCCATGGACGGAAGAGCCTGGTAGGCTACAGACCATGGGGGTTGCAAAGAGTCAGACATGACTGAGTGACTTCACTTTCTTTGTTTCCTCTTGAGATGATGTTTAGAACTAAAATCTATTATACTTAGCCAAGGATTTTCTTTGTGTAGAGGGGAAGTATCTGTGCTACCCTGTGGGGACAAATGGGCATTGATGACACCAGCCATACTGAAAAGAATGGAACTCTGGATTTTAGCATCAGGGAAGGTTTACAGAGGGAATACATCTGAACTCAGGTTCCCAAAGTTCACTTCCATCCTCTGGATATTGTGTCCCAGATTCCTCATGTCTATGAAAAAATAATGGGAATTCACTTAATACTTGAGTGAATTCCTGGCCTTCTTTAAATATTTTTTAAACTATAGTGGAAGCCTGGAAACTGTTTCCTAAACTCAAGAGATCTCTGCTAGACTTATTTCATTCACTGCACTCAGCAGTTACTAACACACAAGTGAAATGAAGTTGCTCAGTCTTGTCCGACTCTTTGTGACCCCATGGACTGTAGTCTACCAGGCACCTCTGTCCATGGAATCTTCCAGGCAAGAATACTGGAGTGGGTTGCCATTTCCTTCTCCAGGGGACCTTCCCGACTCAGGGATCGAGCCTGGGTCTCCCACACTGCAGGCAGACACTTTACCAACTGAGCCACCTGGGAAACCCTAAAGCTACACATAAAACTTTGTTGTTCAGCCAATGGTTATTGCTCCTGAAACAGTGACAGTGAGATTGCCAACAAACACAAATTTAGTCAAGATTTTTCTCTGACTTGGTTGGTTTACAAGAGAAAAAATAAAACTAGTAAAGAAATATAGTTTTAAATGTTCAATATAGACACAAAGTAAAGCATCATCAAATTGTCTATTACATGTAAATATTTTAAATGATGTTACAAACAGATGGTAAGAATATAGAAATGACTATTGTCTTGCATCCTGCCATCGGTGTTGTGAGTACAAACCATTTTGATGACAGATAGTGAAATACATCACTCATATCTTATCAAAGTGCTCATATTTTGTGACCAAGCAATTGCAGTTCTGAAAAATGTAAATTAAAAAGATAAGTAGATATGTTGAATATTTAAAAATAGTTTTATGCTGATAAAAGTTATCACTGCACTTAGCTTTTGATTTAATGATGAATGAGAAAATAAGCAGTCTTTGAGAATCTTGGAAATATTCTGTATATTGATCGGCTAAAGAAGTTTGTTTAATTTGTAAAATTTTGAGCTATGCACTTATAACATGTGCACTGCTCTGTAACCATGATACATTTCAGTAAACTGTTTATTTCCAAATAAGCAATAAACACTTCATAGTTTTTTTTTTTTTTTTTAACTCCAGACTTGGTGTATTCAACTGCACAGTCTAGGTCATGAGTAGTAGTATGACATATTCTACAAATAATGTGACCAAACCCCACTGTAAAAGAGGAAAGATTCAGGTAGAGAAAATGCCTAACAACTAACTCAAATCCAAGCCTCCTGTTTCTGAGCTTGTTCCACTTCAGGAGGACTTGTATTCATTGAAGAGATTTTTATTATTTACATATGATGTGACAGGCACTTTGCTACATGCTGGGCATACAACAGCAACAAAATAAAACATCATCAGCAAAAGAGAAATCTGGGCTCCTCCAGGGCTTACATTCTAGTTGACATGTCAAAATACATTTAAAAACTGAGTTCAAAAACCTAATGTGATGTAATGGGGGAACAGATCACTAATTGTCTATCAAAATATACTTATTCCCTGTTTTTTAATAATATGACTTCCTATTTTCAGCTGGATTACAAACACTCAAGTCATGTTTCTATTTCTTAGCCTACCTAGCAGTTAGGTGTAGCCAGAAGAGTGAGTACTAACTGGTGGGATTGAAGGATAAGTACTGGGTGTTCTTTGGGAGAATTTTTCTTTCTTTCCTTCCTTTCTCCTCACTTTTTCCTGCTGGCCTGGGCCAAGGCTATGAGGGCTAGTGCTAGATCATTAATTTTATATGAAACCATACTTGATAATTGTAGAGGATAAGGTAGAAACTAATTCTCTGATACCAACACATTAGACCTAGATAACTTGCCTTTTGACATGTTTTACTTACTTGAAACTGAAATAAAATTACATCTTATGTAAGACTCTGTTACTTTGGATTTCAGTCACTAATAGTTAAAAATATTCAAACAAAACAACTTAGTAAGAATTTGTGCCATTTTATCGGCATCCAAGGTCATCCAGAAAACCAGCTGGCCAATTAAAGTGCTATTTCCTATTGTGTAACTCAAAGGCATTTGTAGCCACTATTCAGCGCATATTCACAAAGTGTTATATAGGCAAAGTTTCAGTTCAAGGAAAGAGATGAGAACATGTATACCCAATATCTCAGTCCTGACAAAGGATTGATATTGTCTTCTGTATATATACATATATATGTATAATATACACATATCAATGCTACAGCAGATGTAGAGAGTCTGAATTACAGGAGAGAAAATTTTAATTTTCCCACATTCATCCTATATATTTCTCTTCCCAAATCTAATATTGGTGAATATAATCGATTCCATTTGAAATATTCCACATCAGAAGCAATTTCATAATGAATATACAAAGGCATTATTAGTTTAGTTGTTTACGCTTAACCCAATTGAACATTACATTTTCAACATTAAAAAGACACATAAAAGTGGTAGTATTTCACATTATAAGGTGCTATCTATATATCCTGTTCTGAGTTTTAAAATTGAACAGTAAAAAATATGAGAAAGAAACCTAACCTTAACCCTAACCCCTAACCCTGACCCTAGCCCTAATTTAGCCTAGGAACTACCTCACATCTATTTTGAACTAATTTCAGACTGAAGAAAAAAAAAGTTTATTCTAAGCTAAGAAATTCAGATTTGTAATTAACTCTGGTTTGTTTTCTGTAACTGCAGAGAAATCTGCATTGACTTTGTGTCCAAAAACTGGTTATATGTTTATCTCAAAGAACTAATTTGTAAAAATGTTTCAAGCTTTCCTTTTCAAGAATGCCAAGGTCAATGATTAACTTAGCATTTTCTCATGATACATCCTTTCTTTGTGTTTTAATTGTATTAAATAACCAGACTCAAAGAGTAAAGTGAAAATTTAGAGAGAACATTAGAGATACCCAGCAAAGATAGCTTGTTTTCTGATTACGAGGAAAGATTTACAGTACTATGTGTAAAGGTAACCCTATTTCTTATTTCTTTCTTTTTCTTTTTTTTTTTTTAACTTAAGAGGAAAAACAGCAAACTCGCTGAGAGTAAAAGCTAATAAAGATAAAGATAAAACTTCATTACAGACATTCATAGCCTTGGTCAGTTACCATCAGTGCAAAGATAAATTCCTGCCATAGTAATGATTTCTCCTGGCTGACTTCCAGGAACTGCTGCTTCCAAAATAAAACATAAAGATACAACCCAGTGCCTCCAGGACTGTTGGATCTCTAACTTTAAAAAGAGATGCACTTTAAAATTCAATTTCCTCATCTGTAAAATGATGGAGTAGGAGAAGATGATTGTGAGATATCTTTTGAGAATATATTAATATATTTTGTTTAAGACAATAATCTAGAGTTGGGAGAAATATATATATATATATATATATACATACTTATATAAATATAATGAAATATTTATCTAATTAGTAAGAAATCTCATTTTTTTCCTTACTAACATATTACCACTTGGTTCATTTAAATAATGAATAACTGAGAGAAGCCCAATTAAAGGTGATATGTTAATATGTTTTACTTCATTTCTCTCCAGCAAAAAATTATTGAAGACCAAACTACATCTATAAAGAAGTGAGGGTATAGCTTCAATTCCTATAACAATAAAGAAAGGGAAAAGAGAAACAACTCCACCTTCAATATAAAAAATAATAGCCTCATATCCCAAAGAATGGTACAGATGAACTTACTGGCAAAATTGCACAAGACTGTGGTACACACTTTTCTATCACTGTACAGTGAAATCTAGACCAAAATGAAAAACAAAAACAAAACACATTTAAAAGCTTACATATATCTCTACAGACCTTGATCAGAAAACAGCTTTCTCTATATTAAGTCCCACAATTCTCTAAGATCTATTAAAGTATCTTACTTTTTAATCAGAGTGACAAGACACTAGAGTATGAGCAGGGTTTGAAGAGGAGATTATTTTGGTAGATTCAGTTCCACTCTAACAAATTTTAGGAAATGTCAACTGCAGAGGGAGACATGAAGTGTCATGGGCTCTGCTGTGGAGAATGAGAGTGCAGATTCAGACTTTACATAAAACTTTTGAAAACCATCTTAGAAATAGCAGAAAAATTGAGTAAATGCGATTGAATACAGGTAAGGAAAAAATAAAACAAAAACAAGCATAAAATAAGAAGTTACATAAAACCCTATAGGTCTGTCCCAGTGGTTCAGACAGTACAGAATCAGCCTACAATGCAGGAGACCCAGGTTCAATCCCTGAGTCAGGAAGATCCCCTGGAGAAGGGAGTAGCAAAACATTCCAGTATTGTTGCCTGGAGAATTTCACAGACAGAAGAGCTTGGTGGGTTACAGTCCATGGGATTGCAAAGAGTTGAACACAACTGAGCAATTAACAATTTCATTTTCACATAAAACACTATGAGATTGATTTATGAATACTGAATATTGCTAATGAAATGTAAACAGCACATGGAATATATTTTTAAAATCAAGCTATAGTAGATTTTGACATACAAATGTAATTTTATTTGGATATTAAAAAAAAATATTGTGCTCTAAAGAAAATTATTCAAAGTTTCAAAACTATGTAAGCTAGCAAAATAACAAATCAGGAAATAGTTGAAAAGCAAGACAGGAAAGACATGAATGGGGAAAAAAACACAGCTTTGCATCAGACTTTTCCACAGTATTACATTGTGGCAGAAAATATTGCCAAAATGTTAACAAATTTCTGAGGAATTAATGTCTGACTAATAGTTGTTGTCCTGTAATTCTGAGGACAGAAATCAGATATTTTCAAGCATCCAAGAATATAAGGACTAGCCGATACATTATTTCTTGTTGAAATTGAAAGCAAACTTTAATGATTACTAAATAAGGAAATTCAGCCAACCAAAAGATGACTCAAAGAACTTAACAATGGACAAAGTTTTGTAAAAGTAATTTATTGAGAATAATCTACTATTTTAATTGTAAGGCTAAAACTATCCATTTCATGAAATTATAAAATATAAATGTCATAAACATTTGTAAATAATAAATATGCAATTCAAACAATATATCTTGATTACATAAAATCATATTAAATACTTAAAATCTGGATATAGAGAAGGAATGTTAAAAAAAGTATAATAGTATTTTTTCCATTTTTTAGTAGTAACTTAATAACACACACCTACCTTTAAAATTATAGCTGAAAAAGTATAATTTCAAACCTTTGTATTTATAACTATAATTTTATGATTATACTTCTCATTTAAAATATTTAAAAATTGTTTCTATTTCACTTTTTTTTTTGAATATTCAAGTAAAAGTATGTCATTTTTATAAAATAGTACCATATATAACATACTTTGTGTACTATATATTATAAATGTGAAATTTGATGTTCTCAGTATTGTTAACACAGACAGACAAGTATCCTAATAAAGCATCCTAAGGATCCTATGGAAACAAAGAAATGGATACTTCCAGATCATTCAAAATATGTTTCTTGGAAAATATAATATTTAATATGAATCTTGAAAAAAATTAAAGGAGTTATAACCCAGGAGTATGTGGACATAGAGACATTTATAAATTCTCACAAAGGGTAATATTTATATATTATGTAGTGTTAAGTCCCTTCAGTCGGGTCCAACTCTCTGAGACCCTATGGACTGTAGCTTGCCAGGATCCTCTGTCCACGGGATTTCCCAGGCAAGAATACTGGAGTGGGTTGCCATTGTCTTCTACAGGATCTTCCTGACCGCGGGATCTAACTCATATCTCTTGTGTCTCCTTCATCGGCAGGCAGCTTCTTCCACACTACTGCCACCTGGGAACCCCATATTACATGGAGGGTGTGAAAATATTACCATACTCTATTTTGGTCACAAAAAAATAAACTAATAGACTCAATAAAGAGTCTTCATCCAGCTGCCACTGTCCTCTCTTAGGTGGCCATGGGACAGTGGGGGTAATGGTAGATGAAATTAGGCTACCCATCCTCTCTTCCCTCTGATGTATCCTCTCATTAGCTTCCTCCACCCGAATCTTCACTTTAGTTTAACCATCCCTTTACTTCGGGGAACATTTGGGGTCCTCTAGAACACAGACTGCCTGTCCTGCCTGTAGGCAAACCCCCTCCCTTTCCTCCCCAGTCTTCAATCTCCCCTCTTCCCCACACTCCAGACCCGGCACCCCTCCGCCCCCTGGTGGCCCGAGAAGGGAGGGTGCAGATGGCCTGAAGTCCAAACCATCGCTCAAGCTACCGAAAGACACCATGACCTCTCTCCCCTTGATTGTTTACACTCTTTTTTGTTTTAATAGTTAGAGCTAGAGCTTAATTATAATGAGAGTTAAGTTCCTGACTTTGAGCCCTCCCTGCGCCTGGTGGGCCCGGCTGATGCTTTGTACTAAGAAGCCCGCGATGGCCCCGCACCTGAGCGTTTGCAGACAGGCAGGGATGACCATTCTCTGCCCTAACAGTTCTCTCGGCACTCAGAATGCACCAGGGGCCCACCAGGGTCGGAATGGGACTTCCAGAGTGCTTTGTAGTATCTATTGATGATGTTTCTGAAGGAAAACCAATAAGGAAACCTGGGCCCTTTCCTCTGGTTTGTTTACAGGATGACTAATTTCTGAATCGGGGGCTGCACTGTCCTGGGAGCATGATCATGACTCATTTAGACCCTGTACCGAGAGACTAACCACTCCATATTGAAGAGAACTCTGCACCTTTGTTCCTAAAGTTGACTATTAGCCACACGCATGCACTTCAAAGAATCCCTGATGGAGATATGTTCTACCAGTGTCCTTTCTAGAAGAAGGAAATGGACTGGATCGCCGTGGAGGTTCCCCCCCCCTGGGCCAGGGGAAGGATGTGGCACAGGAGGTCCTTGTGGCTGCTTAACTCTGTCTGTCTGGGTTAAGGTTAACGCTTCGCCAGCTCTTTGCCTCCGCCTGCACGTTAACACAATTGTGGACTCACTGCGTGGGTGAAAAGCCTGCAGTTTCAGGGCTGCCTCCCTAGCTATGTCTTAGGTGACAGCAGGATTGGCGCTCCAGGCAGGTAAAACCTGGCTACTAGGTTTTATTTTTCCTCCATGAAAACTCATTCTTCGGTGTTTGTGTTTGGCTGCGAACCGAGAGGGAGAAGCTGGTCTGTTAGAACTGTAGGGAGGCGGCCCTGGGAGGCCCCCTCCGTGAGTCTGGCATGACCAGCTCTGACCTAGCCGCACTTAATAGCTCGACATGAAGACTTCTTCAGCTGCATTCAGATATCTAAGTCAGCGACGTTGCTCCAGATGCCAGTACATTTTGCAGAGGTATCACCCAGAAGACTCTTCCGCAGGCTTTCCGCAAGGTCTACCCTGGTCGTTCTTCTAGCTCTGGCTCAAGGGGATATTGATTCCTCACATGCATGAAGACTCCTCCCAACTCAAGCTTCACTCAGTCCCCTGTGTGACTGTTCTAGCATTCTGGATAGTTCCTTTAATAACAAATTCTGACCCTGACATTGTGTGTTACAGAGGTTGCCGATTGCCTGTCCCCAAAGTCATTCTCCCTTTCTTTCAAAATAACAGAACTGTTGCCTACCAGAATAAATATGGCACATGACAAAATTAGCACTAAGACATAAGCAGCAGTTTTGTGTGAAATTTCCAGAAAGTTTATTTAGACAGGGAGAGCTACTCTCTTCTTATTATACTTGCTCCTCATTTCTTGTGTCCAAAATGGAGAAAGACGAGCCCAAACATGGGTTTTAGACCACAGAGTAACACATTAAGGATTGGAAACAGTGAAAAGAACCCAAACTGTGTAGCGTTATGATTGCAGGCTCAGTTATTCAGTCATGTCCACTGTTTGTAACCCCAAGGGGGTTGCCCATAAGGCTCATGGAACTTTCCGGTCAATAGTACTGGAGTGGGTTGCCTTTTCTTCCTCCAGGAAATCTTCCCCACCCAGAGATCTAACCCACAACATTATGATTAGGGAACTACTTTCTTAATCCTGGAATGCCCCAATCTTTTAACAGGAAAGAGAAACTCTAAAAGCCAGTGTGGAAGGGGTTCTGTGAAGTGAGCACGCAACAGAACCTAATTTCAAACATGAATATTTACTGATGTTCATTTCAAAAGTCTTTCTATCTACATTAACTTAGAAAATATCATGTGTCTGTTGATGGGGAAATAGAAATTATAATAAATAAATCATTCTTATATATCTGATATTTTCAAATTCTTAAAATATATCTAAAATATTTTTAAAAATTGAGAAAGATCCCTTAAAAATCAAAGTTGATAAATATTTGGCATCATGTTATAGTAATTTATTTATTAGAGCTCTTTGTATGCTCTGGGTTGCATGTTCAGGCAGAAATAACCCAGATGTAATTTTCTCAGGTTTTTCAGGTGGTATAACACAGACATAATTTTCTCAGATTGACTGTCTTTGGATTCAGTAACAAGGTTCAGACAAACACATGGATGGTTGGGCTTCCACAATAAATCTAATTAAAGCAGGCATAGTATAACTTTGTAATTCTGTGATTCAATAGGTGGGACTGAAAAAGAGCTAGTGATATTTAGAAAAGAGTAGTATGACAAAGGACTTAAAATTTCCTAAAAACTTCCTCATAGAACCTTCATTGAAGTCTTAGTTATTCAACTGCATCTTAGGATCTCTCTTCCTCTTTCTTTATTATGCAGAGTATATTCTTCTTTTTTTTTTTTTAATTTTTATTAGTTGGAGGCTAATTACTTTACATCATTACAGTAGTTTTTGTTATACATTGAAATGAATTAGCCATGGATTTACATGTATTCCCCATCCCAGTCCCCCCTCCCACCTCCCTCTCCACCCGATCCCTCTGGGTCTTCCCATCATGCAGAGTATATTCTTCTATAGGAGACTTGTCACCACTATCAAAGTATTTTATCAGCAAAGCCAATGTCTCCCTATCCAGATATGTTTTCCAAGCTTTTAACGTAATGATTATTGTCACAAGGGCAATGGGTAATGTGCTAAGGTAAATACAAAAGAAAGTTTTGAAAAGCATTTTATGTGTGTTATACGATTTTTCTTTTTACTTACAAAATAGAGAAAACTATGGGATGTTCTAAGAAAAGGCCTTGCAAATATTTATTTGGGTTAAGAATAATTCAGATTTTCCTTTGAATATTTTAGAAAAAGTACAAAAACTGCCAAATGTCAAGTGTCCAGAAAGGCTGCTTGTAATTGTGATGTTCAAACATTTTCTACCTCACAATAGAGCCAATGAATGTGTGTGTGTGTATATGTATATACACACACATATGTATATGTATATATATTTCCCTATAATCTATTGCTTTTTATACATCCCCCTTTAAAACTTTGGAGGCACATCTCTCTTAGTACTGTCATATGCAATTGGCACTTACCAAGAGCACTGCCAATGACTGAACAAAGGCATTTGACATCTGTCTCTACAGAAATTAATCCCTATGCTGCTATGGCTGTTGACCTTCAACAAACCTTGAGGGAGTTCAGGGTGGAGTGAGGCACTCTATTCTCAAGGGAATCTGGTGAGACAGGTCTTTAGATAGTTGGATGATTTCACGAACAGAATTTATAATTTCAATCTTTGCATCTCCTCAGATCTCATTTCAGTTCAGTTGCTCAGTTGAGTCCATCTCTTTGCAACCCCATGGAATGCAGCACACCAGGCATCCCTGTCCATCACCAACTTCCAGAGCTTACCCAAACTCATGTATATTGAGCCGGTGATGCCATCCAACCATCTCATCCTCTACCATCCCCTTCCTCCTCCTACCCTCAATCTTTCCCAGCATCAGGGTCTTTGAATCAGTTCTTTGCATCAGGCAGCCAAAGTAGTGGAGATTCAACTTCAGCATCAGTCCTTCCAATGAATATTCAAGACTAATTTGCTTGAGGATTGACTGGTTGGATCTCCTTGCTGTCCGAGGAGAGTTTTCTCCAACAGCACAGTTCAAAAACATCAGTTCTTCAGTGCTCAGCTTTATAGTCCAACTCTCACATCCATACATGACTACTAGAAAAACTATAGTTTTGACTAGATGGACCTTTGTTGGGAAGGTAATGTCTCTGTTTTTTAATATGCTATCTACGTTTGTCTAACTTTTCTTCCAAGTAGCAAGCATCTTTTAATTTCATGGCTGCAGTCACCATCTGCAGTGATTTTGCAGCCTAAAAAATTAAAGTCTGTCACTGTTTCCCCATCTATTTGCCATGAAGTGATGAGATCAGATTCCATGGTCTTAGTTTTCTGAATATTGAACTTTAAGCCAATATTTTCACTCTCCTCTTTCACTTTTATCAAGATTCTCTTTAGTTCTTCACTTTCTGCCATAAGGGTGGTGTTATCTGCATATCTGAGGTTATTGATATTTCTCCCAGGAATCTTGATTCCAGCTTGAGCTTCATCCAGCCTGGCATTTCTCATGATGTACTCTGCATATGAGTTACATAAGCAGAGTGACAATATACAGCCTTGATGTACTCCTTTCCCAATATGGAACCAGTTTGTTGCTCCATGTCCAGTTTTAACTGTTGCTTATTGACCTGCATACAGATTTCTCAGAAGGCAGGTGAGGTGGTCTGGTATTCCCGTCTCTTTAAGAATTTTCCATAGTCAGCTGTGATCCCTACAGTCAAAGGCTTTGGCATACTCAGTAAAACAGAAATAGATGCTTTTTTTCTGGAACTCTCTTGCTTTTTCGATGATCCAGCGAATGTTGGCAATTTGATCTGTGGTTCCTCTGCCTTTTCTAAATCCAGCTTGAACATCTGGAAATTCACAGTTCACATGTTGTTGAAGCCTGGCTTGGAGAATTTTGAGCTTTACTTTGCTAGTGTGTGAAATGAGTGCAATTGCGCAGTAGTTTGAACATTCTTTGCCATTGATTTTTTTTGGGATTGGAATGAAAACAGATCTTTTTCAGTCCTGTACCCATTGCTGAGTTTTCCAAATTTGCTGACATATTGAGTGAAGCACTTTCAGAGCATAACCATTTATATTTTGAAATAGCTCAACTGGAATTCTATCCTTTCCACTAGCTTTGTTCATAGTGATGGTTCCTAAGGCCCATTTGACTTTGTATTCCAGGATGTCTGGCTCTAGGTGAGTGATCACACCATCGTGATTATTAGGGTCATGAAGATTTTTTATTTTTTCTTTGTGTAGTCCTTATGTGTATTCTTGACACCTCTTCTTAATATATTCTGTTTCTGTTAGGTCTGTACTTTATCTGTCTTTTATTGTGCCAGTCTTTGCATGAATATTTCCCTTAGTATTGTTCATATTATTGAAGAGATCTCTAGTCTTTCCTATTGTATCACTTTCCTCTATTTCTTTGCATTGATCACTGAGGAAGGCTTTCTTATCTCTCCATGCTATTCTTTGGAACTCTGCATTCAAATGGGTATATCTTTCCTCATCTCCTTTGCCTTTCACTTCTCTTCTTTTCATAGCTGTTTGTAATTCCTCCTCAGACAAACATTTGCCTTTTTGCATTTCTTTTTCTTGGGGATGGTCTCAATCACTGCCTCCTGTACAATGTCAGGAACCTCCATCCATAGTTCTTCAGGCACTCTCTCTATCAGATCTGATCCCTTGAATTTATTTGTCACTTCCACTGTATAGTCATAAGGGATTTGGTTTCGGTCATACCTAAATCAATTTCATTTAGATTTAGTGGTTTTCCCTATTTTCTTCAATTTAAGTCTGAATTTTTTGGTAAGGAGTTCATGATCTGAACCACAGTCAGCTCCTGGTCTTGTTTTTGCTGACTGTATAGAGTTTCTCCATCTTTTGCTGCAAAGGATATAATCGATCTGATTTCAGTATTAACCATCTGGTGATGTCCATGTGTAGAGTCTTCTGTTGTTTGAAAAGGGTGTTTGCCATGACCAGTACATTCTCTTGGCAAAACTATTAGCCTTTGTCCTGCTTCATTCTGTACTCCAAGGCCAAATTTGCCTGTTATTCCAGGTGTTTCTTGACTCCCTACTTTTGCATTCTAGTCCCCTATAAGGAAAAGGACATTTTCTGTGGATGTTAGGTCTTCATAGAACCATTCAACTTCAGCTTCTTCGGCATTATTGGTTGGGTCATAAACTTGGATTACTGTGATATTCAATGGTTTGCCTCAGAAACAAGAGAGATCATTCTATCATTTTTGAGATTGCATCCAAGTACTGCATTTCAGACTCTCTTGTTGACTATGATGGCTACTCCATTTCTTCTAAGGTATTCTTGCCCACAGTAGTAGATGTAATGGTCAACTGAGTTAAATTCACCCATTCCAGTCCATTTTAGTTCGCTGATTCCAAAAATGTCAATGTTCACTCTTGCCATCTCCTGTTTGACCGTTTCCAATTTACCATGATTCATGGACTTTACATTCTAGGTTCCTATGCAATATTGCTCTTTACAACATCAGGCTTTACTTCTGTCACCAGTCCCATCCACTAGTGGGTGTTGTTTTGTTTTGGCTCCATCTTTCCATTCTTTCTGGAGTTATTTATCCACTGATCTCTAGGAGCATATTGGGGACCTACCAACCTGGAGAGTTCATCTTTCAGTTTCCTACCTACCAACCTGGAGAGTTCATCTTTCAGTTTCCTATCTTTTTGTGTTTTCATACTGCTCCAGGGGTTCTCAAAGCAAGAATACTGAAGTGGTTTGCCATCCTCTTCTCCAGTGGACCACATTTTGTCAGCACTCCCCACCATGACCTGTCCATCTTGGGTGGCCACACACAGCATGGCTCATAGTTTCCCTGAGTTAGACAAGGCTGTGGTCCATGTGATCAGATTGGTTAGTTTTCTCTGATTGTGGTTTTCAGTCTGTCTGCCTTCTGATGGAGAAGGATAAGAGGCTTATAGAAGCTTCCTGATGGAAGAGACTAAGTGAGGGGGGAACTGGATCTTGTTCTTATGGGTGGGGCCATGTTCAGTAAATCTTTAATCCAATTTTGTATCAGAGTGGGGTTGTGTTCCCTCCATTATTTGACCTGAGGCCAAACTATGGTGGAGGTAATCAAGATAATGGTAACCTTCTTCAAAATGTCCCAATGCAGGCACTGCTACACTCTGTGCCCCCAACCCTGCAGCAGGCCACCTCCAACCCATGCCTCTGCCAGAGACTCCTGGACACTCATGGGCAAGTCTGGGTCAATCTCTTGTGGGGTCACTGCTTCTTTCTCCTGGGTCTTAGTGCACACAAGGTTCTGTTTGTGCCCTCCAAGAGTCTGTTTCCCCAGAACTGTGTAAGTTCCAGTGGCTCTATGGTGGATTAATGGTGACATCCTCCTAGAGGGCTTATGCCATACCCAGGTCTACTACACCCAGAGCCCCTATCCCTGCAAAAATCCACTGCTAACCTGTACCTCCTCAGGAGACACAAAAACACAGCTCTGTCTCAGTCTCTGTGGGGTCTCTAGGTCCTGGTGTGCACAAGGTTTGTCTGAGCCCTCTGAACGGGTATGGGGTTTGATTCTAAATGCAATTTGCCCCTCCTACTGTCTTGCTGGGGCTTCTCTGCCCTTGGATGTCCAGTATCTCCCCACAGAAGCATTAAACCCCTCATGGTGACATCAGATCTTCATGTCTAACAAAAACCTTTTGTAAAATGAGTGCTTCATAGTATTGAACTCCCCCTTCACCAAAACCTTATATATTGATTTTCCCCCACTGCAACTTTATAGCAGTCTCTCAGAGCTGTCTGAGATGTTGCCTCCTGGTCTGCAGTCCTCATTTTGTTCCCAAATAAAACTTAACTCACAACTCTCAAGTTGTACATCTTTTTTTTCAGTCAACAATACATACCTATTTTATAGCCTAAAAATATTCTACTTGAATTTATTTTTCTAGTCACTATAGACAGACAGATGAGGCAAAAAGAAAAACAAAAAAAAAAAGCAAGCTTAGGTGAGTTATAAAAGTTTATGTGCCCTTATATGACCTGAAATTTTCCCCAGGCTTTTATCCTTGGCTTCCTTGATTGATGGTAATTGCAGCTCCTTTGACTTTCCATTCTCTATTCTCATTAATGGAGTCACCAGGCTCTGAAAAACGCAAGCTACAGAGAGAGGGTCTGGAGGAAGAGATGCAGAGATGATGTACGGGGAGAAAAAAAGCAAAGCAGCAGCAAGGTAAAGGGCGTGTCAGTGAAGAAGTCACCGGGGTTGAAGGTCAAGCCTTCCATCTCAGTTGCCTGCTCACTCCCTGCTGACAATAGAACTGCCCAACCAAGACCTTTCCAAACGCCTCATCCACAAATTCATGAGGGAAATAAAATTTTTATTTTAAGCTACTGGGTATGCAGATAAATTTTAAAGGGAAATAGAAAATGATAACAAGATGGTTGCATAACTTCTTGGTGTGTTTCTTCTACTGTGATATGTAGGTGGACAATAATACCTATATCATAAGGTTACTGTACTGATTAAATAAGATTTATAATAGGTGCACATATAGGGAGAGGGAAGTAGAAGTCTGCGAGGTTTTTTTTTTAATCTGCTATATATGCTGACTAGTAACTGTATGGTAATTTTGTGCTATCATTTTAAACATCCCATTGCAAAGACTGTTTTCCTCAGTGATGTGATAATGAATGAAATCATAATATAAACCTATCCACATTGATAATCTACTGTAATTACCTTTGGACCTTGAGACATTTACAGACTGGTGAGAAAAGTTAGTGCAATAAATAATTACTCTTCTCACTTTATTTGTATATATTTTTAATATTTACAGAAGGAAAGTTGAATCCAATTTGTTTTTGTAAAATATTAAATTTTCAGAATCATCTTAATATCTGTAATTTATACATTGTGTTAATATTTTTAAATGTTTTATTTTTGTCAGGGTTTTAAGATCTCTTGAGAAATCATCTTAATTTGTTTACTGTTTCAAGTCACTCATTCCTAATAACATAAGGGCATTAGGGACATAAACAAGAATTTCAAACAAATAAACCATCCAACTAAGGAATTAAACAGTCAGTGGGAAGCACAAAACTAAATACAACCAAAGTAAAAATAAAATAATAACTTGTTTTTATTGGTAAGAAAACAATCTATTAAAAATATTAATAACGAATATACTTTATTTTTTATTTTATACAAATAGTAGTAGTAAAATATGCAATATATTTATGTTTCTTATAAAGCATTTAAATATCCTAATTCAATTGTGTTTTTTATTAAACATATAGATACAGAAAAATGGCTCCTTAAATGACAGAATAGGCAGGATCAGAAGAATAAACTAAAACCTCTTTTATGTGCAAAATAATTTAGACAGAGTTTGAGACTATGACTGGAAATGGGGAAATTGCACAAAATGCATACACAAATACCTAGTAATATAATATCAAAACCAGGTGGGGTTTAGAGTAAATCTTCAGATAGTTATGTTGATGATGATGGTCAATAATCAATGATGATGATGATGGATGCAGAATAGGCAACAATAATCTGAAAAGTTTCATAGTATTCTATCAACATATTTATTTAACTTAATAATGTCTTCAATATGAATCACTGCTTTACACCTGAAAGTAACACAATATTGTAAATCAACTGTTTTCCAACATAAAACAAAAATTAAATAAAAAATGCACCCTCTGAAATAGTGGCATACTATCATAAGATGCTTAGAGTAGTTTGTTAAAGTGAGGATATAATACTGATAATATTACATGCAATGCCCTGGCAATTGATGCAGGGATGGAAATGTCTTCAAACAACTTAGTATACTCATTAAGTCACAATCTGTGCAAACTGAGTTTGCTGTGTGTGGAGAGCATTCCTAGTTAGGATCTTCTCATGAGCTAATCCATAACTTGATTTTGCCTTTGATTCTATTTATCAGGATAAATTAAGTTATACAGTGGTAAAAATGAATCCACAGATTTTATTGCCTCAGTCTAGTAATGATATTTGATATGACAGATCAATGTTTATTTCTAGACTCATCACCTAATTGCATATAACTATAATAGGGGTGAAAGGAGAGTAATGGATTCATTGATTAGCATTATTTTATGCAATTTTCCTGTTTGCTGACAAAATATCTCATAATTTCCTTTCTTCCACGTTTAGAACACTCAACTTGTTTTCAATGGAGGTAAGTCAAAAGTCCAGTCAGGCAACAAATCCATATGAAGCTCAGAATCTAAGTGTTAGGTGTAGTAACCTTTACATCCAGTATACCAAAGCATAATAACATTAAAAAAAAAAAAAAAAGAGGTAGAGAGAGAGATGAGGTGTGTGTGAGAGAGAGAGGGAAAGAGAGAAGAATGGGTGAGACCCAACAATTACTCTAGGAATTATGAAAATCCCTTACCCTGGGAATGGAAACTGTTTCTTGATTAGGATTTAAGTTTTCTCCCTGGAATAATTATGCTTTCCACTGCTAATGTGTCCTCTTGTATGTTCTTCCTTTTCATTTATTGTCTTTTGTCATGTCTGATGGGCTTCCCAGTTAGCTCAGTGTTAGAGAATCTGCCTGCCAATGCAGAAGATGCAGGAGGCACAGGTTTGATCCCTGGGTCACGAAGATCCCCTGGAGAAGGAAATGGCAACCCACTATAGTATTGCCTGGAAAATCCCATGGACAGAGGAGCCTGTTGGGCTACAGTCCATACGGCCACAAAGAGTTGGGCACAAATGAGTGACTAAGCTTAACACAGGCAACTGTTTCAGCTTATATGGCTATCATAACAAAATCTACAGATCGGGGCTCCTCTGGCGGCTCAGTGTTAAAGAATTCAATGCAGGAGACATAGATTCAAACTCTGGTCTGGGAAGATCCCACATACCACGGAGCCACAAGTTCTGAGCCTGTGCTCTAGACCCCAGTAGCCACAACTACTAAACCCATGTACTGCAACTACGGAAAGACTTGTGCCTAGAGCCCATGTTCTGCAACAAAAGATGTTACCATAGTGAGAAGTCTGCTCACCCCAAACACAGTAGCTCCTGCTGCCCCTAACTAGAGAAAAAGCCCTCAGCAAAGACTCAGCACAGCTAAAAATAAATTGATAAATAAAATTAGTTTTAAAAACCCACAGATTGGGTGGTTTAAACAACAGAAATTATTTTCTCACCAATCTAAATTCAAAGATTAAGGTGTCATCACGTTTGATTTCTCCTAAGCCCACTCTTCTTATCTTGGAAATGGCTGCTTCCCATGTGGTCCTCATATATTCTTTCCTCTGTGTTCCAGCATCCCGCTATCTCTTTCTCTTCTTATAAGAACACAATCATATTGAATTGGGACCCCATCCTTATGACCTCATTTAACTTTAATCCCCTCTTTAAACTCTCTATCTCCAAACGTTAAGTCATCTTGGTAATTAAGATTTCAACATAAGAATTTTAGTAGGACAGATTCAGACCATAACTGCAACCAACATATACTACTAATATTCTGTTTTCCAATCTCTCTGTCTAAAATTAAATTTTCTTGAGTACAAGATACCCTCCCAAAGAATTTCAAGAGGGTTTCACTAAATATTTTGTATTTTAAAACATGGATTGCCATCTCCCCAGCCCCTTATGTTGGACTCCTCAATAAGATTTCTGGCCTTTAAATTGCCACTCTCCTCTGGGTACCAATTCCAGCACTGATCAGTATAGACTAGTTATGTAATGGTAATATATTGGTATTCATTATGGTAATACCACAATGACTGTATCTCATTTATTTCACATGCTGTTACTTGGGGATTGAAGCCTGAAGGGAGAGGCAGTTTGTATAATGGACACAGTCACTCGAGAATGCAGACTTAAGGAGGAACCACCACAGAGAATGCATCTTCCTCAAATGGCATAGCAGGGGGAGACAGATACTAAAGAATTACAAGTAAGCTTTATACTACCTCAGCATAGAAAATGAGGTATTATAGTCCCTCCTCACATCTTACAGGTCCTCCCCTGTAAGGAAAATATAAGCTGGTGAATAAAATATCTGCACAACATTAATAATAAAATTTTTAAAACTTGGAAATCAAAAGAGTATTTCATGTCCTCCAATATTACATTTGAGTTTTTCATTTAACAAGTCAACCTAAAAGCTATTTGACTTTCTAAGGGAATGTTTCTATTTGACTTTATTTTCTATTTGTTGTTGTTCGGAGGCTAAGTCATGTCCAACTCTTTGCAATCCCATGAATTACAGCACTCCAGGCTCCTTTGTCCTCAACTATGTCCCTTCAGTTCAGTTCAGTTCAGTCAGTCATGTCCGACACTTTGTGACCCAATGAACTGCAGCACGCTGGGCTTCCCTGTCCATCACCAACTCCCAGAGCTTACTCAAACTCATGTCCAATGAGTCAGTGATGCCATCCAAACATCTCATCCTCTGTCATCCCCTTCTCCTCCCACCCTAAATCTTTCCCAGCATCAGGGTCTTTTCTAACTAGTCAGTTCTTTGCATCAAGTAGCCAAACTATTGGAGTTTCAGCTTCAGCATCAGTCCTTCCAATGAATATTCAGGACTGATTTCCTTTAGGATTGACTGGTTGGATCTCTTTGCCATCCAAGGGACTTTTGAAAATTTTCCTCAGCACCACAATTTGAAAGCATCAATTTTTTGGTGCTCAACCTTTCTTATGGTCCAATTCTCACATCTGTACCAAAATCAGATTAATTGTGTTTTTTGCAACCTAAGATGGATAAACTGCACAGTCAGCAAAAACAAGACCTGGAACTAACTGTGACTTCAATCATATATGGGCTCCTTATTGCAAAATTCAGGCTTAAATTGAAGAAAGATGGGAACACCATTAGACCATTCAGATATGACCTAAATCAAATCCCTTATGATTATATGGTAGAGGTAATGAATAGATTCAAGGGATTAAACTCAGTAGACAGAGTGCCTGAAGAACTGTGGGTGGAAATTTGTAACATTTCACAGGAGGCAGTGACCAAACCCATCCCGAAGAAAAATAAAGGTAAGAAGGCAAAGTGGTTGTCTGAGGAGGTTTTACAAATAGTTGAGGAAAGAAGAAAAGTGAAAAGCAAGGAAGAAAGGGAAAGATACTCCCAACTGAATACAGAGTTCCTATTTGATTAGAGAAGAGCCAAAACTCAGTTATGTTCCATGTTAACTTGTAGAGTTTCTTCATAAGAAAAACTATACCAATAGGAATATTTTAATGCCCTATGGGATGTTATCCAGCACTACTTAGCCTAAGAGCTTTCTCTAACATTGCTTATCATTCTTAAAAGTGGTTTTTAGTTTTTTTTTTTTTTTGGAACCAACTTTAACATCTTCCTGATTTTCCCTCTAACTGTGTTGAATAAAATATTTTATAAGCTATTTTTAAACATTTTTGTCAAGATACTTTGAGAACATTTCCTCTCTTGATTGAAACACTACCTTAATGGAAAGATAACCTCTAACACTGTAAATGTTTTATTTCCTTGCATAAAACTTATGCCATCTGACCTATCAGAATTTATTTAAAATCAAATGGTCATTCTCTAATATAATAGAAAATACCATAAGTATAGTGATTCTTTCTGTTTTCTAAAACTCTACACTCCTAGATTAGAAGAGTGTTTGCCATAGACCAGGTACTTAATAAATACTTATGATTTTAAGGAAATAATTTAGTAATTCAGAAGGCAAGAGTAAAACTTGAGCTTTGTTGTATGAATTTTTAGTATAATAGAACAGCAGGCTTAAATTTCAATGACATCTTTAACATATTGAAAGTGGAATTTTTGAAAGTAAAATAAATGAAAACAAAAATTATCCATGTTCACTGACTTAGGCAGACAAATATTCTACAATAGCATCTTACAATATCGTATACTAATGATCCAGAAATGCTCTAAAGTTCAGTAATGTAATACCTAAACATTAGCTTAAGTAACAGACAACTCTTAGCAAGTTTGTTCAATGTCTATTTCCTCACTTTCTAAGACTAGGCTTTTTAAATATTGAAACTGTATGTGCTTAAGATTTATGTATTTAATTAAAGTTTATCCAGCTTCTTAACTGAGAAAAGAGTACATAAAATTGATTGTAAAGATAGAGTTCCGTATTAGTTGGCCTTGACATGAGGTACTAATTTCTAACCCTTTATCAACACTACAGCATGAATTCTGCAGAACAATGTTTTACTTGCACAAACGTAAAACAAGCAACTCATTTCTCCATCTGACTTAACTTGTCCTCCTGCCACAATAAATCTTTGTGCTCTAGAGGGACTTGTTTTTCTCTTGCTCTTCTTCATTTATGTCGATATGCTTTCAAATTCATTCCGACCTGCTTAGAGGCTTGTTTTGATATGACACATTTCTTAATTTTGCTGAGAAGAGTGTAAGAAAGATTAATACAGTCCTGCATTCAAAATTAATGTAGTCATATGCCAAAAGCTGGATAGAGGTGCAACTCAGCTTTTCAGTAACCACTTATCATGAAGCTTGGACACCATAATATTCACATAAATATTTCCAGGCAACATAGTACCCATGGATTTAAAGTGAATTTAAAACTTGTTCAGCTATTTCCTTTAAGAAACTTATACTTTATATTTACCTCCTCAACTTTCCTAATAATCATATTCCACAGTTGATGGGAAAAACCACCTTGTTGCTCTATTTGTACACTGATTTTCACTTTCATCTATGCAAATAGCATAAATGTTTAATGCCAAGTTTACATTATGCAATGGATTTTCTATGGGCAAAATGAAATTGAACAGTTTTCAATTACTCAAACACATTGAAATAGCTTTTTTTTTTTCTTTTCAGGAAAATGTTGGCAAGATAGCCACTGGAAAATGCCTTACAAGAAATAGCTATTAAATTGAGTTCAAGTCATATTTATTTACTTATGCAAGCATTTTACACATTATATGGAGTAAAATTCAGAGGACATTTCTATGACACACAATATCAGTCTTGATACCAATTTTACCCACTTCTCCAGTTTACTCTCCTTCTAATGAACTCATCTTCATTTGTCTTACTGTATTCCTCTTTGGAGCTGCTAAATAATCTGTTTTCTTACATGTCAAAGACCTTTACATAATTTGCTGTGTGCTAAGTTACTTCAGTCATGTCCAATCTTTGCAACCCTATGGACTATAGCCCACCAGGCCCTTCTGTCCATTAGATTCTCCAAGAATGAGTTGTCATGCCCTCCTCCAGGGGATCCTTCCAATTCAGGGGTTGAACCTGTGTCTTGTATTTCTCTTGCTTTGACAGGTGGGTTCTTTACCACTAGCTCCACCTGGGAAGTCCCCCTTACATAATACTGGTCTCTAAAGAGAGACCATCTTTCCTCCATCTTTTATCTGATTCATACCTGTTTGAATTTCAGGGCTCTGTGTGAGTACTGTTCCATTGTGGTAAACTTTTATTCACTGTTCAAAGTGAGTTAAATATTTTTCCTCTGTGCTCAAGCATCACCGTGTGCAAATCTTCATAGCAAGACTATTGTATGTCATGCTGTTACCACAGGTAGACTTTACTATCCTTGAAAGCAGTGGTTGTACACTGTATTTAACTTATTTTTTCATTCAGTATTTTGGGGACTCATTATCTATGTGAAGTTCTTAAGTGGGAGGTGGATATTGCAAGGCGGTATGAAACAGTTCAGCTCAACCTACAAAAGATTAATCAAGTTGATGACAAAGAATAGAACTAGAATAGAATATTTCCCATCTCATGGGTTAAAAGCAAAGTTGTCAGGGTTTGATAAAGATACAATTAACATGAAAATGTGGAGCAATTTTTTATCATAAAATTTAAAGAAAGTTTAAATGGTGGCAAATAATGGGTTAAGACTAAGGGGAGGAAGGATATGTGGTGTCTGAAAGAACAAGGTCATATTTTTGCCCTTAAAATCAACTTCTTTCACTATTGAGATTAGCACTATTTGATTTGTGGTAGGAATGAAAGGAATTGGGTTGCAATGCAGTTGAAAGTTACAATCAGAGTTTGGTTTTCCCTTCCCATTTGTCTTATAAGCTTAGCTTAGTGAATTAAGTTCACTATTGTCTCTGATAATGAGGGGAACATTAGTAAATTCCTGCCACCATTTAGGCACTGAAAGAATGCTTGCAGAATCAAATTACTAGGCATATACCCTGAAAAAAAAAAAAATACTTCAAAAAGACACATGTACTCCAATGTTCATAGAAACACTATTTCCAATAGCCAGGGCATGGAAACAACCTAGATGTTCATTGACAGATAAATGGACGAAGGAGTTCTGGTACATATATGTTTAGAAAATTGAATATTACTCAGCCATAAAAAGTAACAAATTTGAGTCAGTTGTATTGAAGTAGATGCCTGTTATAGACAGTGAAGTAAATCAGAAAGAGAAAAACAAATATTGTATTTTAACACATATATATGGAACCTAGACAAATGGAACTGATGAACCTATTTTCAGGGCAGGAATAGAGATGCAGGTGTAGAGAAAAGACTTGTGGACACAGTGGTAAAGAGCAGTTAAACGAGAAATTGAGAGAGTGGCATTGACATTTACACACTACCATGTGTAAAACAGGTAGTTAGCAGGAATCAGTTAGCACAGGGAGATCAGCTCAGTGCTCTGTGATGACTGTATGTGTGCAGTCGCTTAGTCATGTTCGAATTTGTGTAACCCTACGGACTATATGAGTAACTATGACTGTATGACTAATTATTGAAGAAGGAAATGGCAACCCATTCCAGTGTTCTTGCCTAGAGAATCCCAGGGATGGGGGAGCCTGGTGGGCTGCCGTCTATGGGATCACACAGAGTCGGACATGACTGAAGTGACTTAGCAGCATAGTAATTGGACTATATGACTAATTTGTGTAACTATGGACAGGACTGAGCGACTTCACTTTCACTTTTCACTTTCAGGTATTGGAGAAGGAAATGGCAGCCCACTCCAGTGTTCTTGCCTGGAGAATCCCAGGGACGATGGAGCCTGGTGGGCTGCCGTCTGTGGAGTCGCACAGAGTCGGACACGACTGAAGCGACTTAGCAGCCAGACTCCTCGCTCCATGAGATTCTCCAGGTAAGAATACTGGAGTGTGTCGCCATTCATATTTCAGGGTATCTTCCCCACTGAAGCTTTAAACTCATGTCTCCTGCATCTCCTGTACTGTCAGGCTGATTCTTTACCCCTGAGCAATCTGCAATGGCCTATAAGGCTGGGAAAGGGGACTGTTGATAAGAAGCTACAAGGTGGAGGGGATACATATATACTCACAGCTGATTCATGCTGTTGTGTGGCAAAAGATCAACACAACAGTGTAGAAAATTATCCTCCATCTAAAAATAAAAATAAATACTTACAGAAAGTATGATTAAATGAACAGTATAAATGACTCAAATGATAAGTTTTATTATTAACCTTCAAGGAAGAAACAAGAAACCTACACTATTTTGGCTACTTTAAGATTGTATATCTTTCTGGACACTCATACTAACTGAATGAATTATAGATATAGCATTTTAGATATAATGTGATTTTTTAACTGTTTTAATTCAAATATAATCATATATTAATTTGATAAAAAACAGCCTCCATCACTTTTCATGTGAATCATGCAGCCTTCCCACTAATCAAAGCTAAGTAAATCTTATTATATGTGAAGATTAATTTGTTAAGATTGTGCTTCAGGTAGCGAAAATATATTGTCCCTACTGTAGTAAGGTGTGTGAAGTGGGTCTGGGAAGACAGATCAGTAATGAATAATAAATAGAAATGAGATTCGTGATGGCCAAGGTGATTGTAACATTCCCCTCAGCCTGACTAAATTTTAGGCAGGTTTCTTCCTGACAATAGGTCCCAACCTCCCTTTTTTCATAGAATTTACTTTAGAAAACTTGCAATAGTTTCTCTGCCTCTTTGAGATGTAACTCTTTTTTCAGCCTTCTGCCAGGGGTTTTACAACCCCAGTGAAAGTGTTAGTCACTTTATGACCTCATGGTCTGTACCCCACCAAGCTTCTCTGCCCATGGAAGTCTGCAGGCAGGAATACTGGAGTAGGTAAACATTCCCTCCTCCAGGGGATTTTCCTGACCCAGGGATTGAACCCCTGTCTCCTGACTGCAGGCAGAGTCTCTCCCATCAGAGCCATCAGGGAAGTCCATTGAAATATAATTATCGTGAAAGATAGGGTCCCTGTCTTCTAGTTTCTATGGGAGGATAGGAACCTAACTTTGGTAAGAATCAATTAGCAAACACAGATGACCTATTCAACATTGAACAACTCTCTCTTTTACTGTTAGCTCACTCCACATTTAAAAATCCTCCTGCCTTTTGTTTCAGTGAGATTGAGTTTAATTTATCTCCTCTCTTGCAATAGTCTTAAATAAAGTCTTCCTTGACTGTTCAACTTGTCTGGAGCAATTTTTCTTTTCCAGAGATGATATTTGGATTGTATCTGAACCATCAATTTTTTAAACAGAATTTTTTAATACAAATGGTAAATACAGAATAGACTTTGCTGATTTCACTGTTGAAACCCAAGTTTCAACTATAATGGTTGATTATAAATTGTAAAACCTATATGCTCATTGTTATAAATTAATATATGTTTCCTGAAAAGAAATAGCACAACCTAATGATCTCCTAACACAGTCTATGATGACATTACACAACACTGATGCCAATTATACAGTAAGTTAATAGAGAGATAATATCTAAGACTTTAAATGCCATAAAATGAAACTCTATCAAACATACATTGTATATATTTAGAGTAAAACCAATGAAAGTTATTTAGAATTTGCTATAGACCAGACTCACATAGCCTTCTTAATTATATTAACTTATATGAATCTGAAAAAATAATGTTTATACAAGATATTAAACATGACCTTGTATTAATTAAGATATACTAAAGTAAACTAAAGAAAGGAAAGTCACTCAGTCGTGTCCGACTCTTTGTGACCCCATGGACTATGGACTACCTACTATAGCCTACTATAGGCTCCTCTGTCCATGGGATTTTCCAGGCAAGAATACTGGAGTGGGTTGCCATTTCCTTCTCCAGGGGGTCTCCCTGACCCAGGGATCAAACCCAGGTCTCCAGCATTGCAGATAGATGCTTTACCGTCTGAGCCACCAGGAAACCCACTAAGATATGCTAGTATGTACTAAAGTAAAAAGCAATCCTTAAATCTCATCAGTTTATCGCATCAAATGTTTATTTCTTTCTCACATAAAGCCCACTAGAGGTCTCCTGTCTCTCAAAGCAGCTGTCCTCCATAACCAGGAACATTACAAAAAGGAATGAGGACAACCATGTTTCTGGGAAGAGAAGGTAGGTGTTTCACTTACATCCAAAGTTCAGGTAAATCACATGACCATACCTAACTTTGATGATATGAGCTAATTCAGTCACAGCATGTTCCTGGAAGTGATGAGCTTCAGTGATGTCTACTATTCAACTTCATATTAAAACACACTTCCTTGGACTTAATCACTTTTTTAAAAAAAATAGAAGTTCCATAGAAAATATAGCATATAACATGCATTTAATTTTAAATTCTAACACAAGTTTAATCTGACTTTCTAAACTCAGCTGGATGCTGGGAATAACCATCCTTTTTTGATTATAACATTTCGAAATGCATACTTCTTTAGTTTCTTTGATTTGAAAGTAAACATTAAACAAAAAATTGAAACAGCATAATAGATCTTGAATTAAAAAAGCAAATTTCATAACCTTGGTTATTATCTTTCCATGATTTTAGCCATTTTGACATTTCATAGACTATGACTTCTACAATGAAATCACTGACTTTTGATAATCTGGAGCTTACTGTAATGTTGCTTATTACAATTATTTTCCACTGGAGTATTTTCATTCAGTGTTTTCTGGAAAAAGGATTCTCAGTGTAGTGGCTTTCAGGTTCTATATTACATTTCCCCCTAATTTTCCTAACTATATAAACCATTTTGTTGAAACACAAGATTGCATCATCCTTAGGTATATTAATCTCAACAAGATAATTCTAATTTTACTTACTATACTTTCATTTTAACTTCCTAGACAAAAACATTTTGGAACAATTTAAACATCCATCCAATAGAAACTAAGATTGTTAAGCATCAGGCCCCTCAGATACTCAACAAGTAATCTTACAAGTAATCAGTCTCAAATATTTATCAATGTTTACATATTGTTTTTCCAAAGAAAAAAGTCAAATTATCTGTTCAAAGTGAGTACATATACCCAGAAAGTCAATTCTGAGAGAAAATACAGATTATCAAGACTAAAATTCTCCATGCTCCTTTGCTAGTCATATTTAATCTTATTAGTTATCCTCATCATTATATTGACCTTCACAAAAGAATTTGCTCTTCCCCCTTTATTTCTCTTCTGCTAGGACTTTATTCACATCACTGTTCATTGATTTTTAATTTTCATCTTTGCCTAGGAACTGACTATTCTCTCTTCTGACAACCATGTCCAAAAGTGTCTAAATGTATGCACCTTTAGCATTTTATTGCCCTCAAGCAGACATTCTGTTCTTTTTTCATGACCCAACCTCATGAAAAGAAGTCTAAGCACCCTGTCTCTTCTCATTCGTCTGTGTATGAGAATTCTTCTCTCTCATGGCATTATAATCAATACTTTATCTTTAAAAAATATACACCACAATCACTCTCTTTAAGGATACTAATATACTCTCAAATGCCAAATGCAATGCCTCTTTCACTATCTACATCCTGTCTGGGAAAGCTTGACAATTTTGGTCAAGCAATTTAATTTCTAATTCTCACATCTCCATTTCAAGGAAATAACCTCCTAGTATTTTCCAGGAAGGGCATTCACATAGCCATTTTTTGCCTTCAGTTGCAAGTCACTATTCACTTTATTCTGTTTTTACACTTTCTAACTCCTTAAGTTTAACTGGATACCATGCTACCGGCTCTGTCTGTAATCTACAATTTTGTTTTTCCATCACTCAGGCATGTCCTACTCTTTGCAACCCCATGGGCTGCAGCACACCAGGCTTCCCTGTCTTTGATTGTCTCCTGGAGCTTGCTCAAACTCATGTCTGTTGAGTTGGTGATGCCATCCAACCATCTCGTCCTCTGTTATCCACTTTTCCTCTTGCCTTCAATCTTTCCCAGGATCAGCGTCTTTTCCCATGAGTTGACTCTTCACAACAGCTGGGCAAAGAACTGGAGCTTCACTTCAGCACCACTCCTTCTAATGAATATTGAGAATTGATTTCCTTTAGGAGTGACAGGTTGGATCTCCTTGCAGTCCGAGGAACTCTCAGGAGTCTGCTCCAACACCACAGCTCAAAAGCATCAATTCTTCAGCATTTAGCCTTTTTTATGGTCCAAGTCCTTCATTCATGCCTGACTCCTGGAATAACCATACCTTTGATTACATGGACCTTTGTCGGCAAAGGAATGCCTTTGCTTCTTAATACACTGCCTAGGATTGTCATAGCATTTCTTCCAAGGAACAAGCATCTTTTAATTTGTGACTGCAGACACCATCCGCAGTGATTTGGGAGTCCAAGAAAATAAAGCTTGTCACTACTTCCATTTTTTCCCCCATCTATTTGCCATGAGTGATGCGACCAAATGCCATGATCTTTTTTTTTTGAACGTTGAGCTTTAAGCTTTTTCAACCTCCTCTTTCATCTTCAAAAAGAGGCTCTTTAGTTCCTCTTCACTTTCTGCCATTAGGGCCATGTCATCTGCATATCTGAGGTTATTGATATTTCTCCCAGAAATCTTGATCCCAACTTGTGCTTCATCCAACTTGGCATTTCACATGATGTACTCTGCATAGAAGTTAAATGCGCAGGGTGACAATATACAGCCTTAATGTTCTCCTTTCCCAATTTGGAACTAGTCCATTGCTCCATGTCTGGTTCTAACTGTTGCTTCTTGACCTTCATACAGGTTTTGCAGAAGGCAGGTAAGGTGGTCTGGTATTACCATCTCTTGAAGAATTTTCCACAGTTTATTGTGATCCACACAGTCAAAAGTTTTAGCATAGTCAATGAAGCAGGGGTAGGTGATTTTCTGGAATTCTCTTGCTCTTTCAATGATCCAGTGGATGTTGGTAATTTGATCTCTGGGCCCTCTGCCTTTTTTAAATACAGCTTGAACTTCTCGAGGTGCTTGGTTCATGGACTGTTGGCTTGGAGAATTTGAGCATTACTTTGCTAGCATATGAAATATGTGCAATTGTGTGGTAGTTGGAACATTCTTTGGCATTGCCTTTCTTTGGGATTGGAATGAAAACTGACATTTTCCAGTCCTGTGGTCACTGTTAAGTTTTCCATATTTGCTAACATATTGAGTGCAGCACTTTAATTTACTATGTCAATTTATTTTGTTTGATAGATATGTATTCTTCTTGATATAGAGTGATTTCATGTGTGTATTTCCTTCTTTTTCCCCTTCAATAAAATAATATGTTCTTTCTTAATTACAGTCCCTGCCAGGAACTTCAACCTTCTTGTTTCATGTTGATAGATTTTATTGCACTTCTCCTAAATTATAAAATGAAAAGTTGGTTGTTTGTTGACATTTAGTCTTTTTAACTTGATATTCAGATATAAGTAGTGGAAGTATTCATTTTTATTCCAAAATGACACATTTCTCTAGAAACTGCTGCTAAAAATCAGTACATTATTATATGGCATAACTATGTTGTTATCTGCACTGTGGAATCATAGAATCCATGAGAAACTTCAATGTTTATTTCCAATCTTTAAATGTGTTATCTATTTTCCTTAGTGTATTCTTTATCTCTCTGTCTGCAAGCCACTTTAAGTCTCCTACTTCCATGACTGCTTCAAGGTTTTATAATGTCAAAAAGGTAAAATGCACCTTTTTGCATTTGATATTAACATATGTTTTTGGGTCTTTTTTATTCCGAGTATTTTTTCTATTCCCTTTAAGCTCCCAACCTGGTAGCAGTTTCAGGGTGTTACTGTAAAGGCTTATAGCAGACTAAAGAATTAAGCCGAATTCTTTCTAGATTCTATTTTTGGAAAAATCAAGATAACTTTAATTAGGTTGATTTTAAGGTAATAAAGGATAGGAAAGAAGAATTTATGGACAATAGAAAGTATCCATGAAAAAGCAAAAAAGAAATCATTCTTATATGTTCATTCTATTGGTGATAGGCTACAAAGAGATTCCTCAGATTATAAACACAAAGGTAAAAATGCTTTTAGGTACTTTGGCATTATGGCTGTGTGATAAGAGTAGGTGGTCACACTGTAGAAAGTGGAACCCCAGAGAGCTAGGTTGGCTTAAAAAAGAATCTTGTCAAAATTACTCTACAGCAGCAGAATATTTTAGACATGACTGCCTAAAGATTGAGTCAACACATACAATAACATATGATTTATATATATATATATATATATATATATATATATTCACCCCCAATTGCACATTATTTCCCAAAACTGAACATGATCCAGACCAAGGATTACCCCCACAAAATATCATTTATATTATTTTAAAGCAGATAAAATGGAGACAGTTATTATGTTTAATCATAGATGTAAAGCAATCATCCATTTCAGACTATGATTAGAAATTCATTCATACCATATATTTATTTCCTTTAAAATATGACATTTTTCTTAAGCTATTTCACCTTCATGATTCATAAATTTAGTAAACATCTTAGGTTTCATATAGGTAAATTTTTCAAAATCAATAACAGACTCGATTTCATTTGACTTCAACTTAAATCTAAGTTTCAATTGTCAATGTGTTTTATGTGAGCATGTGTATGTATGCATATGTGTATAATATTTGACTTTCAAGATAGCCATGTGAGGTTATGTATGAATGGTCCTGCATTGTATATGCTGTAGCCAATAGAATCTCAGTGATTCTAAATATTTATACAAGTAGTAATTGGGAGAGGCAGAATTCAATGCTAAATATTCCAGATGCTTTTCTAACTTTATGGGGGCACAAATACTTGAAATAATTTAAAATTTTTAAAAAGCCAAGCTAATTGAAGAGATATCAACAGGCATGTCCACTGCCTGAAGACAGCACTTCTAGAGGCAGCTGCCCCTCCTTCAACACAATGGCAGTACACTGTCTGCATTTCCTGTGGACAGGGCAGCTAGCATACTTGGTGCTGATGTATGAACCTCCAAATCAATGATTAGACTGAATTCCTTCTCTTCTAGAAAGGTCACTTTCACCCACACCCTGGATTAAAGAGGGACATGGCAAAAGTATGACATCCTGGTCCTACAATACAATCAAGCATAGGTCCTTGCATGAGATGAAAGCAAAATGAGATTACTCTAGGAAAAAGGGCATGTGGGCTCCCAACTATACAAGAAATTGAGAGAGGCCAAGGGATTTCCCTGAGCCCTTTGCTAATAATTATTTAGATTGCTTTTCAAAACTTTTTATTCTGTAGAGGATTGCTTTCAACAGGTTAATTTTTCTTTCAGCTAATTATGTTGGAAAAGACCCTTATGCTGGGAAAGATTGAAGACAGGAGGAGAAGGGGATGACAGAGGATGAGATGGTTGAATGGCATCACTGATTAGATGGACATGAGTTTGGGCGAGCTCTGGGAGTTGGTAATGGGCAGGGAAACCTGGCGTGCTGCACTCCGTGGGGTTGCAAAGAGTCAGACACGACTGAGCGACTGAACTGACTGAAGAGCAAAAAAAAAATCTCATTAATTAGGAATTCATGTCATAAAATTCTTTCAGCAGTATTATTTTAATTGTTAATGTGTCATAGCTGAAAAAGTGTTAAGATATATCACAAATGACCAGAAAATCCAAGGTGGCAATTAAAATGCTTGGATAATTTTTTGTGTATGCAGCACATATACACATATACATAAACACAACAACCCCCCTCTCCAAAACACAAAGCATTTTGAACTGAAAAGAGCACAACTGTCCCTAAACCATTTGCTTATGAAAAGCAGCAACCATGCCAAAAGCCAGTTGTAGCTTAACTGCCATTTTGGTGAAGTAATAAGCTGTTTTGCATGTGTGAAAGCTGTTGACCTTCAAATGTGGTTATGCAATTAAGTTACAACAAATAAACTAGTAGAAAGCCAGAAAAAATAATATCTGATCTTTATATGTTGTTATATAATACATTTTTTCAGTATTTACCTAAAATTAGAATATAAAACATATATATGATGACTACAATTCTCTTTATGTTTCAATAAGTTTTTAATTTTGACACAACTGTAGATTTACAGATAAATATACAGAGTGCTTCTCTATACTCCTCAACAAGCTTACTCTTTTGTTACAGGCTTTTATTACCAAGGAGCAGTTGTTAAAACTAACCAACACTAGCACATTATTCTTCACTAAATTCTAATATCTATTTACTAGTTTGTCTTTAATGTCCCTTTTCTATATCCCTTCTAGGATACCACATTGCATTAATCTAGTCATTTTGTTTAGTCAGCCTTTCCTGGTCAGTGAAAATTCTCAGTCTTTCATTCTGTTTTATAACCTTCAAAGTTTCAAGGAGTACTATGCAGGTAGTTTTAGGAAGTTCCTTTATTTGGTCTGTGTGAGGTTTTTCTCATAGCTACACTGTGCTTTTGTCTTTTAGAGAGGAGTCCCATAGAGATGAAGTGCCTTTCTGATCACACTGTATCAGTGGTATGTAATATCGACATGACTCATCACTCTCTGTAGATTTTGGTCACCTGACCCAGGTAGTGCTTGGCAGTGTATGAAGTTACTGGAAGCCCCTACTCTACCCTTACAGTCTCCAAATCTCTGCATATTTTAGTCTTTGCAAGTCACTGCACACAGCCCATGCTAGCAGAGTAGGGAAGGATTTAGCACCACTGCCTGTAGGGGGATTGTCAACATCAATTATTTGAAATACACCTATGTGGAAGATTGATTTCTTCTCTCATATTTATTTATTCAGTTATTTATATCAGTATGGACTGATGGATATTTAATTTATACTGTGTGTTATAATTCAGTTCACTGTAAATGTTATAAAAAATAAATGTAAATTCTGTTGCTCAAATTGCTTCAGTCATCACTATTGGAAGCTCTTTGTTTTACTTTTGTGATCTTTTCACACGTCTCTGCATTTTTTTAAAACATGTCCTTATTTTTTTTTCACTATAAGATACTTTGATCTCATCTTATATTTTCCCTGATAAAGTCTTAAATACAACCAGTATTCCTAGAAGCTTTGATTGAATTCTTTTTTCAAGCAGTGTTTGAAATGAAGTTCTGGACATTGATGCATTCTTTGTTGCTGAGATGTTCAATCCTTTTTTCTGATCCTCATCAACATATTTATTTAAGGTAGTTGACCTATGACAGTAAATTATTGTTTAAAGTGAAACTGTAAATGGCAGAGGATAACTAATATTTATTAGAGAAATTGACAGTGGAAAGTGGAGGAACAAGATGGCAGAGGAGTAAGTGGACACGGAATACATCTCTTTCTATGGATACATCAGGAATACACCTTCAGAAAATTACTAGAGCTAATCAATGAATTTAGCAATGTTTTAGGGTACAAAATCATTACACAGAAATCACTTGCATTTCTATATACTAACAATGAAAACCAGAAAAAGAAATTAAGGAATCAATCCCATTCACCATTGCAACAAAAAGAATTAAATATCTAAGAATCAACATACCTAAGAAGAAAAAAGAACTGTGCACAGAAAATTACAAGACACTGATGAAAGAAATCAAAGATGACATAAAAACATGGAGAGAGATAATTAATGTTCTTGGGTAGGAAGAATCAATATTGTGAAAATGGCTATACTACCAAATACAATCTACAGATTCAATGTGATCCTTATCAAATTACCAATGCCATTTTTCACAGAACTAGAACAAAACATTTCACAATTCATATGGAAACACAAAAGACCCCGAATAGCCAAAGCAGTCTTGAAAAAGAAGAATGGAGCTGGAGGAATCAACCTTCCTGACTTCAGATTATACTACAAAGCTACAGTCATCAAGATGGTATGGTACTGGCACAAAAACAGAAATATAGACCCATGGAACAAGATAGAAAGCCCAGAAATAAATGCAGGCACCTATGGGTACCTTCTTTTTGACAAAGTAGGCAAAAATATACAGTGGGGCAAAGACACCCTCTTCAATAAATGGTGCCTAGAAAACTGGACAGCTACATGTAAAAGAATGAAATTAGAACACTTCATAAAACAAGCAACAGTTTGAAATGGACATGGAATAACAGACTGGTTCCAAATAGGAAAAGGAGTACATCAAGTCTGTATATTGTCACCCTGTTTATTTAACTTATATGCAGAGTACATCATGAGATACGCTGGGCTGGGAAGCACAAACTGGAATCAAGATTGCCAGGAGAAATATCAATAACCTCAGATATGCAGATGACACCACCCTTATGGCAAAAAGTGAAAAAGAACTAAAGAGCCTCTTCATGAAAGTGAAAGAGGAGAGTGAAAAAGTTGGTGTAAAGCTCAACATTCAGAAAACTCAAATCATGGCATCCGGTCCCATCACTTCATGGAAAATAGATGGGAAAACAGTGGAAACGGTGTCTGACTTTATTTTTCTGGGCTCCAAAATCACTGCAGATGGTGATTGCAGCCATGAAATTTAAAAAATGCTTACTCCTTGGAAGGAAAGTTATGACCAACCTAGACAGCATATTAAAAAGCAGAGATATTACTTTGCCAACAAAGGTCCATCTAGTCAAGGCTATGGTTTTTCCAGTGGTCATGTATGGTTGTGAGAGTTGGACTATAAAGAAAACTGAGTGCAGAAGAATTGATGCTTTTGAACTGTGGTGTTGGAGAAGACTCTTGAGAGTCCCTTGGACTGCAAGGAGATCCAACCAGTCCATCCTAAATGAGGTCAGTCCTGGGTGTTCTTTGGAAGGACTGATGTTGAGGCTGAAACTACAATACTTTGGCCACCTGATACAAAAATCTGACTCATTGGACAAGACCCTGATGCTGGGAAAGATTGAGGGCAGGAGGAGAAGGGGACAACAGAGGATGAGATGGTTGGATGGCATCACTGACACAATGGACATGGGTTTGGGTAGACTCTGGGAGTTGGTGATGGACAGGTAGGCCTGGCTTGCTGCGGTCCATAGGGTCACAGAGAGTCAGACATGACTGAGTGACTGAACTGAACTGATAACACCATACACAAAAATAAACTCAAAATGGATTAAAGACCTAAATGTAAGACCAAAAACTATAAAACTCTTAGAGGAAAATACAGGCAGAACACTCAATGACATAAATCCAAACAAGATCCTCTATGACCCATCTCCTAGAGTAACGGAAATAAAAACAAAAGTAAACAAGTGGGACCTGATTAAACTTAAAACCTTTTTCACAGCAAGAGAAACTGTAAGCAAGGTGAAAAGACCACCCTCTGAATGAGAGTAAATAATAGCAAATCAAACAACTGACAAAGGATTAATTTCCAAAATATACAAGCGGCTCATGCAACTCAATACCAGGAAAACAAACAACCCAATAAAAAAAGTGGGAAAAAGACCTAAACAGACATTTCTCTAAAGAAGTCATACAGATGGCTAACAAACCCATGAAAAGATGCTCCACATCACTCATTATTAGAGAAATGCAAGTCACAACTACAATGAGATATCATCTCACACCTGTCAGAATGGCCATCAACAAGAAGTATACAAATGATAAATGCTGGAGAGGGTGTGGAGAAAAGGGAAGGCTCTTGCACTGTTGAAATGTAGGTTGCTACAGCCACTGTGGAAGATGGTATGGAGATTCCTTAAAAAAAGCTAAGGATAAAAGCACCATATGACTCAGCAATCCCACTCCTAAGCATATACCCTGAGGAAACCAGGGTTGAAAAAGACACATGTATGTCATTGTTCATTGCAGCACTATTTACAGTAGCTGGAATATGGAAACAACCTAGATGCCCATCAACAGATGAATGGATAAAGAAGTAGTGGTACATATGCATAATGGAATATTCCTCAGCCATAAAAAGGAACACATTTGAGTCAGTTCTGATGAGGTGGATGAACCTAGAACCTATTATATGAGTCATGTGAGTCAGAAAGGGAAAGATAAACATCATATTCTAACACACATATATGGAATCTAGAAAAATGGTTCTAAACAATTTATTTACAGGGCAGCAATGGAGAAACAGACATAGAAAATAGACTTATGGACATGGGAAGAGGGGAAGAGAGGATGAGATGTATGGAGAGTAACTGGGAAACTTATATTACCATATGTAAAATAGCCAATGGGAATCTGCTGCATGGCTTAGAAAACTCAAACAGGGGCTCTGTATCAACCTAGAGGGGTGGGATGTGGAGGGAGATGGGAGGGAGGTTTAAAAGGGAGGGAATATATGTATACCTATGGCTGATTCATGTTGAGGTTTGACAGAAAGCAACAAAATTCTGTAAAGCAATCATCCTTCAACAACAACAAAAAAATTAATTTAAAAATTATTAAGAGATGGCAGAGAGATTTTTCTTCCCTCCTGCTCTCCAAATAAATCCTTCATAAAACTAAAAAAAAAAAAAAAAAGTGGAAAGTGTAGTTAAACCATTTTAAACAATGGTCCAATCTGTTTAATTATTATTTCCTTATAATTAACATAAAGATCCTCACCACCCAAAAAAATATCAGACTAAAAAATCAATGTTAATTCAAGTCCCAGTTTCTGTGTTCCTGAAGGCTTCATCATTTGAGCAACTAGAGTTACTGAGGGAATTTGAGTATATTTGGTTGAATATTTCTAGTTTATAAAGTGTTAAGTGTGGATAAGAGAGGTCACATGGCACAGATATTGTCACAGGCCAAGTTATTGCAAAAATGAGACTGGATTTTAGGTTATATATGTTCTTATTTAGTTTGCTTTTCACAAAACAAAATAGCATCTATACCCCCTTATCTGATATTATAGATGATGTTATCTCTACTGCCTAAATTTTAGAGTTGTTTTAAGAACAAATATTGAATGAACTTATGAAAAAGCATATTAATGCAACGTTCAAATGTAAGATAATTACCCTCATTATCCCAAAACATTGGTTCATATATCCAAAATGGATGGGAAAATTAAATATATGATATGACAAGTATGCTCCAGGGGTTATATATGCATCATTTAATCTACCTGAAAAGGGTGTGATTATCATCATTTTACAAATATGTAACTTTCAAAACAGAGAGTTAAATTAACTTGTTCAGGGTCATTCCACTGGCAAGTTTGATAAGTTGAAGTAAACCATACTCAATTTTTTTTTTTCCCCCACTTCAAAACTTTCATTCTCTGCATTACTCCAAGATTCCCATTTCCTTTTCTTAGGATATGTGCTTTAGAAAGAGCTTATGGTAGCAGCCTTTGTATTTTTAATAAGCCTACATGCTATTTTTTATTGCTTATTCTTCATATATTGCTCTGTATCATACTTAACCATGAGAAAATTTCATCTCTTTTTCAATTATCTGCTTCTTAAAGGCATTTAATCATACTGAGGATGTGGTAAGTGGCTTCTGAAAAAATACATGTTCTTCCCTACAAAAATAAAAGGCATTAAAATGAAATAAAATCTCAAGCTGACTTTTTTTTTTTTTTTTGGTTAGTTGATTGTCCATGAAAAAGCAGGACATTTCTGATTGAGTGGATCCTTTGGCAAAGAAGGTTTAGATTGTTTTAAATTGACTCCTTATTGCAATATTCAGACTTAAATTGAAGAAAGTAGGGAATACCACTACACCATACAGGTATGACCTAAATCAAAGTCGTTATTATTATACAGTGGAAGTGACAATTAGATTCAAAGAATAAGTTCTGAGAGAGTGCCTGAAGAACTATGGACGGAGGTTTATAATATTGTACAAGAGGTGGTGAACAAAACCATCCCCAAGAAACAGAAACAAGGCAGAATGTTTGTTCGAGGAGACCTCACAAATAGCTGAGAAAAGAATAGAAGTGAAAGACAAAGGAGAAAAGGAAAGATATACCCGTTTGAATGGAGAGTTCCAAAGAATAGCAAGGAGAGATAAGAAAGCCTTCCTAAGTGAACAATGAAAAGAAATAGAAGAAAACAATAGAATGGGAAAGACTAGAGATCTCTTCAAGAAAACTGGAGATAGCAAGGGAACATTTCATGCAAAGATGGGCACATAAAGGACAGAAATGATATGGACCTAACAGAAGCAGAAGATATTAAGAAGAGGTGGCAAGAATACACAGAAGAACTGTACAAATAAAGGTCTTAATACCCAGATAACTACAATAGTGTGATCACTCACCTAGAGTCAGACATCCTGGAGCGTGAAGTCAACTGGGCTGTTAGGAAGCATCGTGATGAAAAAAGCTAGCGGAGGTGATGGAATTCCAGCTAAGATTTTTCAAATCCTAATAGATGATGCTGTTAAAGTGCTGCACTCAATATGCCAACACATTTTGAAAACTCACAGTGACCATAGAACTGGAAAAGTTAGGTTTTGATTCCAATTCCAAAAAAGGGCCGTGCTAAAGAATGTTCAAACTACCACACAATTGCACTCATATCACATGCTAGCAAGGTAAATTCTCAAAATCTTTAAAGCTAGGCTTCAACAGTACCTGAACCAAGAACTTCCAGATGAACAAGCTGGTTTAGAAAAGGCAGAGGAACCAGAGACCAAATTGCCAATGTCCATTTGATCATAGAAAAAGAAAGGGAATTCTAGAAAAACAGTATCTACTTCTGCTTCATTGACTACACTAAAACATTTGACTGTGTGGATCACAACCAAGGCTGTGTAAAATTCTTAAAGAGATGGGAATACCAGATCACTTTACCTGTCCCCTGAGAAACTTGCATGCAAGTCAAGAAGGCAACAGAACCAGACATGGAACAATAGACTGCTTCAAAAAGAAAAAGGAGTATGTCAAGGCTGTGTATTGTCACCCTGCTTATTTAACTTAGATGCTGAGTTCATCATGCCAAATGCCAGACCGGATGAAGCTCAAGCTGGAATCAAGATTGTCAGGAGAAATATAAATAACCTCAGATATGCAGATGACACTACCTTATGGCAAAAAGCAGCGAGGAATGAAAGAGCCTCTTGATGAAGGTGAAAGAGGAGGAATGGAAAAGCTGGCTTAATATTCAACATTCACAAAACTAAGGTCATGGCATCCAGCTCCATCACTTCATGGCAAAATGAATGGGGGAAAAGCAGAAACAGTGACAGACTGTAATTTCTTGGACCCAAAAATCAGTATGAAAGGTAACTGTAGTCATGAAATTGAAAGACATTTGCTCCTTGGAAGGAAAGCTATGACAAAACTAGACAGTATATTAAAAAGCAGAGACATATGGCAGTTCTATTTCCAGCTTTTTAAGAAATCTCCACACTGTTTTCCATAGTGGCTGTACTAATTTGCATTCCCACCAACAGTGTAAGAGGGTTCCCTTTTCTCCACACCCTCTCCAGCATTTATTGCTTGTAGACTTTTGGATAGCAGCCATCCTGACTGGCGTGTAATGGTACCTCATTGTGGTTTTGATTTGCATTTCTCTGATAATGAGTGATGTTGAGCATCTTTTCATGTGTTTGTTAGCCATCTGTATGTCTTCCTTGGAGAAATGTCTGTTGAGTTCTTTGGCCCATTTTTTGATTGGGTCATTTATTTTTCTGGAGTTGAGCTGGAGGAGTTGCTTGTATATTTTTGAGATTAATCCTTTGTCTGTTGCTTCATTTGCTATTATTTTCTCCCAATCTGAGGGTTGTCTTTTCACCTTGCTTATAGTTTCCTTTGTTGTGCAAAAGCTTTGGGCATACACACCAAGGAAACCAGATCTGAAAGAGCCACATGCACCCCAATGTTCATCGCAGCACTGTTTATAATAGCCAGGACATGGAAGCAACCCAGATGCCCATCAGCAGACGAATGGATGAGGAAGCTGTGGTACATATACACCATGGAATACTACTCAGCCATTAAAAAGAATTCATTTGAATCAGTTCTAATGAGATGGATGAAACTGGAGCCCATTATACAGAGCGAAGTAAGCCAGAAAGATAAAGACCATTACAGTATACTAACACATATATATGGACTTTAGAAAGATGGTAACCATAACCCTATATGCAAAACAGAAAAAGAGACTCAGATGTATGGAACAGACTTGTGGACTCTGGGAGAAGGGGAGGGTGGGATGTTTCAGGAGAACAGCATTGAAACATGTATATTATCTAGGGTGAAACGGATAACCAGCTCAGGTTGGGTACATGAGACAAGTGCTCGGGCCTGGTGCACTGGGAAGACCCAGAGGGATCGGGTGGAGAGGGAGGTGGGAGGGGGGACTGGGATGGGGAATACATGTAAATCCATGGCTAATTCATATCAATGTATAACAAAAACTACTGTAATGATGTAAAGTAATTAGCCTCCAACTAATAAAAATTAAAAAAAAAAAAAAAAAAGCAGAGACATCATTTTGCCAACAAACATCTATTATCATCAAAGCTATAGTTTTGTGGTTTTTCCAGTAGCCATGTATGAATGTGAGAGTTGGACCATAAAGAAGGCTGAGCACTGAAAAACTGATGCTTTCAAACTGTGGTGCTGGAAAAGACTCTTCAGAGTCCCTTGGACAGCAAGGAGATCAACCCAGTCAATCATAAAGGGAATCAACCCTGAATATTCATTGGAAGGACTGATGCTGAAGCTCCAATCCTTTGGCCACTTAATGCAAAGAGCTGACTCATTGGGAAAGACCATGATGCTGGGAAAGATTGAGGGCAGGAGGAGAAGGTGGCACAGAGGATCAGATGGTTTAGTGGCATCACTGATTCTATGGGCATGAGTTTGAGCAATTTTCAGGAGTTGGTGAAGGACAGGGAAACCTGGCCTGCTGCAGTCCATGGAGTCGGGAAGATTTGGTCAGATGGAGCAACTGAACATTAACAAATGCTACTGCAATTCTTAAAATGAATTCTCAGATATTTCCATGTATATTGTTTGAATCAGGATATTCTGAAAAATATAACTGAAAGCCAGATGAAGTTTGATAAAATGATACTAACAGAAACCCCAGAATTGGGCAGTCTTGGAGTTCTTTGACACATTAGTGATGGCTTAAAGAACCTGGGTTCTTGCCTTCTCTGTTCCATCAATTCCCTGAATTCTATCTTCAGGTTTGTCACCAGTGTTTGAAAGATCATTGTGTCAACTTCAAGTTTTGTATCCTTTCATATGATAATATTCAAAACAGCATAAAGTGGTGGCACAATCAAAATTTTTTCCTTATATTGCTCTCCTTTTCATCAGGAAGAATAATCTTTCTAGAAGTCTTTTGGTTGTCTCCCTCTTATTGGTGAAACTGGATTTTTCTACTACAATGACTAGTAAAAGGGACTATGATTAGCATAACTGAAGTGGAACAATTCACACCTAAGATTAGGTGTACTGCTATACAAAAGCAAAATCATGGTAGCAAAGAAGAAGGCATGCTTCCTATGGGATAGTGAGCCAACAGTTCTTTCCACAAGTGTATCCAGGCTATAAATCCCATCTCCACTATCGAAGAATATAGCTGGGGTCAAAAGGCAAAGAGACAGACTAGTGACCTTACCTGCTTATAGAAGTGAGTAGAGAAAGATCTAAGTTCCAATGTCCCAGGCTGAGGTTTGGCCTGCCCAAGGTACTAGTGTTCTCTGATGAGTTTGATGACATTTATCTTCAGGAGGATGTTGGCAACACATCAAGACTATGATGATTGGGCAGTATGATAAATCTAAGTTAAAATATGACAACATTGCAAATCAGCTATACTTAAACTAAGAGAAAAAGAAAAAGTGAAGTAAAAATAAATAGATGAAACAGTGACAACAGCATGAATTTAGCCAACAGCTGGATCTAAACATTAAAGATTAATCAGCTAGAAAAAGAGGGATATTTAAGTCTGGCCATCAATCATGTCCTGACTCAAGAGTACTGGATGGAATACATGTCCTCAGTGAGTGCCAACTAAATTTGAATAATAATAATAATAATAATAATAATAATAACTCCTGGGCTCTCACTAAGTAGGGGACAAGTTTCTACAGCTAGAAGATAAGTTATCAGATGTGAAGTCAGAGACACTGTTCTTTTAAGGAATGAAAACTTGTAAATCACTGGGTTATTATAAGGTAGAGATCAGGTTATAAGGTTATTAAAGGTAAAGATATTTACCCCCCAAAATCCATGCTTCATTTTTATATTAATTCTCAGGCATTGTGTGGGGTTGTGCTGCTAAACTGAATGGTTCCATTATCTGCGGCAAAACAGGCCAATCCCAAGAGTGATGAAACATTTCATAGAATAGTCATCTTGTTTGATGTTGATGGATATCAGACACTATGCACATATATGAGCTTCTTTAATCTGTCCAAAATTTTGTGAAGCAGATTTCATTAACTCTACTCTTTGGAGAAAATGAGGCCCAGAACCTAAATAGTCCCTAGGTCAAACTGTAAGAAATGAGGCCAAGATATGACCTCTGTTCTGTTGAACTCCAAAACCTATATTTTAACCCAGACACCATATGCCTCATATTTACAGTTTGTCGAGCCCTGATTTACAGGGGCTGAAGTTGCTTATTCTACCAGAACTTCATGGAATCTGCTAATGAATCTGATGACTTAGAAACCAGACAGACCATGTGTTAGAGGATTGTGGAAGGCTGTGTAGACACCTGCTGTCCTGTAAGGTCTAGCAAGCAGTCAAATCATTCCATTTAGGCTTCCCCTGAAGATCATCTCAAAAACACAGAAGTTTTGCAAATTTATGTGAGCAGAAAGAGCAGACCTGAACTGTCATTTTGAGTGGCATGAAGAATTGTTCAGTAGAGCCACAAATGAAGTGTGTATGTCTCATTTAATGAAGGACCTGAAATATGATATTTAATCAACACTTTTTAAGCAGATGGTTACAGTGCTAGGCAGAAAAGTAAGCATATCTTAATTTATGGGTATCTGTCTATGGAGAAAAACATGCCTAAAATGTTAAATTGTTTTTCTGTATCAATTTCATGAGTGTGAAATAGTGCCTGGGTACAGTCCTACACTCTGAATTTGAAATGCACACAAGGGACAGGAAAAATATGAAAACTGCTTAGAGAAAAGATGATTTCAGTTGAAGGTAGAATAGTGAGTTTTGCAAAGCAGTATTTTAAATGTGAATTTGTAAATGTGTCTGCCAGAAATTCAAATTAGCTGTCCCATATTGTGAGCCTGTTAAGTCTCAACTTTTGTTTTCAAAGAAGCATATGTCAAATTTTGAAGACTGGAATAAACTAAAGAAGTTATAACTAGAGAAGAAATATTAAGTTATTATCATAGTTCTATTTATCTATAAATTATTAAATATAAGGATATAATCAAAAATAATAAAAACCTTATAAAAATATTCATTATTTTCAAAAAGTTTGGTCTTTGCTACCTAAATGTTTCATAGAAGAAAGAACATTATTTTTAGAAATAGTTTATAGCCCCTGGAAACAAAAGTACCTGAGAAATAATATTATGTTTTAAAAATAAGCTTACATTGGATAATTACAGGAAAGCAGCTTCTCTTCACTTTGAAGTGAGAGGCCAGTAATAATCAGAATAACAACTACATACTAAGGACTTACTATGGGCCAGATATTTTTTAAAGGAGAAGAATTTTTTAAAGGAGATGAATTTCTTAATTACATGGTATTTGTGCAATAAATTTAGAGATGGCGTTAGTTATATATGATAACAATAGTTAGCTATTATTAATATAAGCATTATGGGCATTACAAATAGATTTTCTCTAAAAACTATCTTTATAAAATAATTATTATTATCAATTCCATTTTAAAGATTAAGAAACTGACTTTTAAAGGGATTGCAAAACGTACCCAAGGTAAGTAGTAGACAATAGTCTGATTCCACAATTTATAGCCTATGAATTAAACCATTAAGCCATATAGCTATTTATATCACTTCATTTGAAGACGAACTACTCAAATTCTAGGGTTAAACAGTCATTTGAAAGAGAAACTAAACAAGCTAAACTGGTGCATATTCATAGAGAATTTTTAATTTATACTAAGACAATTATTTGTCATGAAATAAAATGCAGAAGTTTTATAAATTTAATGGCCAGAACAGAGTTTTCGAAATGATTAAAATGCATGCTTTAATCCTTATTCACATAGTGGCAACAAATTACATTTCTGCCATCATCAGAATATTTTTAGTAGCTTGTAGAAAGCTCAGGAAATGGTTGCTAAAGACCTCCAAGTCCTAAAATCTAACACCACTTCTATCCTCATAGAGCTTAAAGTCTCCATTCTAAGTCATTTTTAAGGTAGTGATGCTTATTATTAAAATTCAACTTAGCAAAAAACAATATTTTAGATGTAATTGTATGTAGGACTATGAATTAAATTTACAGTTAAAGTGTTAGTGCCCTAAGATTAAGTCTGAGGACTCTTTTGCCTATGTACATTCACTTACTTACCTTGTGATTTGATCCATTCTCAAAGTTAAATATGAGAAACAGGCAAATGATTTATATCTTTAGTCCAGATTTCTACCCTTAATTATAATATAGATTCAAAACCAATGCCTAATTCTACACAGAAGACTACAGATGGCTCTAAGTAAATGTACACACAACTGACTTTCTGATTCCCCACCACCACCACCACCAATTTTCTTCTCTCATAGTGTTTCTCCATCTCACCTTCAGAAAGTTTATACTTAGTAGCTCAGACCAATAAAACCTTGGAGGTTGTGTGAGGGTTAATTTTAATTTTCTTTCCCTCTCTCTCATAGACATACACACATACCACACTTAGACATAAAATCTATTTCTTGTTCAAATGAATCAGGATACTGTAGACTTCATTTTCAATATGTATCTAGAATTTGCTCTTCTCTACTTCCAAGGCCTTCATCTTCTGTGTGTGTGTGTGTGTGTGTATGTGTGCATGTATGCATGTTCTGTTAGGTAGTTAGAACAGGGAAAGAGAGTCCAAAATGGCGGTGGCTAAAAGACCTGGAAGGGAAAGCCCGCGAAAATAGAACAAAGGAAGGTCCGAGGACCAGAGTGAGAACCTCAGGTAAAACCAACAACACTCCTGGCCGGCCCAGTTTACATAAGACAGGCCCAGGGACAGAAACATATAAAAAGAGGAGCCAAATCCCTCTACTCCCTTTTTTTTTTTTTTTTGCTCCCTCTCACTCCTGCGCGATGGGGCGATCTTCTCTTCGCATCTTTGGATCGACGTGCCCTCACACTTCGAAGATGGATTTTCCTGCTATTATCTAAATAAATAGAGCTGTAACACTGAGCTGTAACACTGATTTATTTAAGAGCTATAACACGGTCCGTTCGAGACCTGAGAGCTATAACACGGTCTGTCCTCCAAGAGCTGTGACCCGCCAAGGGGCTTTAATGTCTGTCACTCCAAATTTTTGTTGTGACGAGACAAAGAACCGAGGAACATACACTCGCGTGACATCTATGGTGCCGTGACTCGGATAAAACCTGGCTGAAACAACCTCCACGCGGAAGAGGCGAAGCGCAGCAGGAGCCCAACTCAGCGAAGCTCCCATGGTAGAAGCAGAACTCGAGGAAAACCCAGCACAGGGGAAGGCCTGTCGTGCTGGAAACCGGGGCAGCGAAAACTGAACTCGGCAGAAAGCCCACGCGGCCCAGCCTCAGATTCCAGCAGACCTCCGGTTAAGGTAGGAGGTCCTCGCTCCTATGGCTGGAAGGACATGCCTAACAATTACAATCTCTCGTTTCTCGTTGCCCCAGCGAACAGGCAGGTGGCAGTGGGCGCCAGAGGTACTCTGGAGAGGCTATTCTTCAGTATGTCCCAAAGGCACTCTGCTGAGCCTCAGTAGCTCTTACCCAAGCCGGTGGGGGTTCTTCTGTCCCTACTCCTCTCTGTTCCAAGAATCAGGCCAATAAAACCCGTGAGCACCGGTCAGATATCTAGCAAATTTTCCAGCAGGCTCTAAAGGGGATTCTTTGGCATGTTTTTCCCACTGCTTTTTCCTCTTATCCTTCAGCTCTTTCTCCCGGGACGCGAACCCGACCAAAACCCAGGATGCCCGGCTCAGGCTCTGAGGTCTTATTGCAAACATTCAGTGAGAGACAAAGCGATAAGTGGGAGGTGGGTTTACTAAGATTCAGAAAGAAGCGTCCATTCTACAGGGTACCGGCCATGGAATGTGGCCTAACTAAATTTTGCCAGCGGGGCGAATTCATATGTTAATGAGCGGGAGGATCATCCCAGCCACAGGAGAACCACCCACTCCTCCCTCTGCTGACAGTGCTTTAGGGCTGTTCTGCCGCCTCTGGGTGTGTCTTTTGGTTTACAGATTGGGGATTAAAGTTTGCTTGATTGGACCCAATTGACTTTAATCGGTTTACTTTATGCTCTGGTGCTCTGTCATTCTTCCAAATGTTGTGCTCTGTCCCCTTCCTTCCTGTTTCATGCTCCTTTCCTCAGCCCCATCCGGGCCCACAATGTTGCCTCTACAATCTACTAGAGGGATAACCAGAAAATAGCTGGCCTTGGGAGGGAAGAACTGTATAATACCCAACCTTAGTCCTACCTAGCATTGGTCACACTGGAGATCTTGGGGACGCCCAAACTCCAGTCCGGGGGTCCCAGGAAGTCATCACGCCTTGACCTGCCTAGGCATCTGGTCCTCGAAAGGTTGTCAGGCCTCAGCCTTTTGGGGATCCTCTAGTCCCAAGGGTCCCAGGAGGTCGTCACACCTCGACCTGCCCAGGGGCTCTATTCTCGGGAGGCTGTCACTCCTCAGCCTGCCTGGAGATCTGCATCCTGACCCGGGGACGCCTGGCTCTCAGGTTGCCACAGTACTGGGTAAGATAAGCTTCAAAAAGCCTGTTAGTTTTTTCTTTTCCTCTTCCTCCCTAACATAACTGTTTTTCAGATAGGAAATAACCAGTCCACTTCCCAGCAGACGCCCTTGAGATGCATCCTTGATAACTAGATGACCCGGAACATACTAGGGTCTTAAAGGAAGCCCGGAGGTATGCAACAGGGCTTCACATGTCAAGCGATAGATACCCAGTAGGGGAAACTGCAGTCCCCTCCTCCGATTCTAACTGGAATTATAATGACCCTGAGCACATCTGGGAAAGAGATCATTTTCTAATCTGTATAAAGGCAGGACTGAAAGCAACCCAGCAAAAAGTAATCAGCTATGCCTGGGTCTCAGCAATAACTCAGGAGTCCAATAAGAACCCCATTGCCTTTCTGGAAAGGCTAAAAGAGGCCCTCCAAAAGTTTACCAATTTGGACTTAGACTCTTATGAAGGACAGGTGATTTTAAAGGACAAATTTCTGTCCAATTTGTGCATCAGATATCAGAATTGTTACAACAGCTACAGCAGTAGGACCCTGCTGCCTCTTTCGATGAGATGGTCCAGACAGCCACCAATACCTTTTATAACAGAGAACAGGAGAAGGAGACCAAGGCCCAGGAGAGGGAGAGAAAGAAAGAGACAAGGCGTGCCCAGATGCTGGCCACCCTCCAGGGAAGCCCTATGGCACACGCCTAGCCCTTGAAGGACAAGGCACGAGGCAAATGCCTAATCTGTAGACAGGCGGGGCATTGGGCCAAAGAGTGTCCTAACCGTGACAAGTCTCCTAGAACAGCTTGCCACAAATGCCATCAACTGGGACATTGGGCGGCACTCTGCCCTCGGGACCCAAGAGCCTCAAGGTCAAGTGCCAAGCCTTCCCTCACGATGGTTCAACAGGACTGAAGTGGCCCGCTCCAGCCAGCCCACCTGTCACAGATAACCATCACGGGGCTGGAGCCAAGGGTGCAACTGGATGTGGCAGGTAGGTCCGAGAATTTCTTGGTTGACACAGGGGCTACCTACTCTGTCTTGATCTCCTACTCTGGAGCCTTCTCCTCCCAAACCTGTACCATTTTGGGTGCTACAGGAAAAGCAACTACTAGAAGATTCACCCAAGCACTTCTTTGTTGCTGGGATGGACAGATATTTTCCCACCAGTTCCTGGTGGTCCCTAAGTGTCCTACTCCCTTAATAGGAAGAGACATACTCACTAAACTGGGGACCACCCTTGTGATGGGAAGCTTTTCAGCCCCTAGGGCCCTACAGCTTCTGGTTACTACTGAGGAACCCATTACACCTCCAATAGAGAGAGAACAAAGAATATGGGAGGACAAAATTAACCCCCAGGTGTGGGACCAGGGGATTCCTGGACGAGCCCACCAAGCTGAACCAGTCATTATTGTCCTCTGAGATCCCACTCGGTTTCCTAACCGGAAACAATATCCTCTCAAAAGAGAGGCTCGGGAGGGACTACAGCCTTTAATAAATAAATTCCTTGCTTGTGGGCTATTGGTTCCCACCAGTTCGCCATGTAACACCCCAATCCTCTCAGTAAAGTAAAAAGATGGAACCTGGTGAATGGTTCCAGATCTCCGGATCATAAATAAAGCTGTAGTCACCCTCCATCCCACAGAACCCAATCCCTATGTAATCTTGGGAGAAATCCCACCCAGTGCCAAGTGGTTTACAGTCTTGGATCTCAAAGATGCATTTTTTTTGCATACCACTGGCTAAAAAATCCCAATATCTTTTTACCTTTGAGTGGGAGGCCCCAGGAGAAAAACACCAACAGATGATTTGGACAGTATTACCTCGGGGGTTCAGAGACAGCCCCCACTTGTTTGAACAGGCCCTTAACCAGGATCTCCTAGATCTAGACCTGGGACCTAATGGGAAAATATTACAATATGTAGGTGACCTACTAATCTGCTCTCCAGATGAAAAAAGTGCCCAACAACACGCAATTCAGGTTCTAAACTTTTTGGCAGAAAGGGGATATAAAGTCTCCCGTGCTAAGGCACAGATTGTCGAGACAAAGGTCACTTACCTGGGAGTTCAGATTACACATGGATCCAGGAGGCCGTCCTCTGATCGGGTACAAGGAATCCTCCAGTTGCCCTCCCCCTCGACTCGAAAACAATTGCAAACTTTCCTGGGGCCAACTGGGTACTGTAGAATCTGGATACCCAACTATGGTCTAATTGCCCAGCCCTTATATACAAGCTTAAAGGGACGAGATGATTCAATCCCACTAATGTGGGGAACTCCCCAAAGAAGTCAGAGGCTACACTAAAACAGGCCTTAACTCAGGCACCTGCCTTGAGGTTGCCAGATCCAAAAAAAAGCCTTCCAACTTTATGTCCATGAGAGAGAGGGAATAGCCTTGGGAGTGTTAACTCAAAGGTTGGAATCTGAGCCCCAGCCTGTAGCTTACTTATCCAAGAGATTTGATCCAACCGCCCAAGGCTGGCCCCCCTGCCTTTGAAATCTTGCAGCTATTGCAATCATGATAGAAGATGCTTTAAAACTCTCCTTTGGGGGCAAACTAACTATTTTTACCAGCCACCAAGTAAAACAACTCCTAAATGGGAGAGGCCATTTATGGATGTCTGATCAAAGAGTCCTCATATATCAAGTAATATTATGGAAAATCCAGGCCTCACTATATCCCCTTGTGAGGTTCTTAACCCAGCCACCCTCCTGCCTACCCCTGAGGGCTCTCTCCCCTTTCACTCCTGTCTAGAAACCTTGGACCACTGGACAAAACCCCGAGAGGGATTGTCAGAAGATCCTCTGATCAATCCTGAAGAAATCTGGTACACTGACGGAAACAGCTTTGTCTTGGATGGAAAAAGAAGAGCCGGATATGTAGTAGTCTCCAATTTTGAGATCATAGAGGCTAAGCCTCTTCCGCCAGGTACTTCAGCCCAATTAGCTGAGCTCATAGCCCTGACTCGAGCTTTAGAGCTGGGAAAAGGAAAAAGAATAGCCATTTATACTGACTCCAAGTATGCCTTTCTGGTGCTACATGCACATGCAGCTATCTGGAAAGAAAGGGGCCATTTAACCACCCGAGGGTCCCCAATCAAATATGGTTATCAAATCCTTAGACTCTTAGAGGCAGTCCATCTGCCCATTAAGGTTTCAGTCTCCCACTGTAAAGGACACCAAAAAGGGAGCACCGAAGTGGCACGAGGGAACCAAGCAGCTGATCAGGCAGCTAAGAGAGCAGCATTACAGAACCATGACCTAATAGGGATTGCCACCTTAGTTCCACAGACTAACTTGCCAGAAACTCCCTCATATGCTAAAGGTGAAACTCTTAAAGCTAAGAGTGAGGGCTTTCAAGAAGATCATATAGGGTGGTTCCAAAAGGAGGGGCTCCTTTTTCTGCCTGGGAACCTCCAATGGAAGTTGGTTAACTCCTTACATGCCACCACTCATTTAGGAGAAAAGGCCCTCCAAATATTACTAGAAAGGTCTTTCAGAGGAACAGGCTTCCAAACAACTATAGGACAAGTGGTCTCCTCTTGTCCCACTTGCCAATTAAACACCCTCCAAGGAGCTCGAAGACCCCAGCTGGCCCAGCCCGTCCAGTGACGTGGGGCTGATCCAGGAGAGGAGTGGCAGATGGACTTCACCCAGATGCCAGTTTCTCAAGGGTATAAATACCTATTAATCATGATAGATACATTCACAGGATGGATTGAAGGCTTTCCCACCCAGACTGAGAAGGCTGAGGAGATAGTAAAAAGACTGCTCCATGAAATCATTCCAAGGTTTGGTCTGCTCAGGTCATTACAAAGTAACAATGGGACATCATTTACTTCTAAGATCACCCAAGGAACCTCTAAAGCATTGGGCATTACTTATGATCTCCATTGTGCCTGGAGGCCTCAGTCTTCAGGAAAAGTAGAAAGAGCCAACCAATTCTTAAAATCAGCGATTAAAAAGATAACCCAAGAGACCTCCCTGGGATGGGTGGAGGCTTTACTAATAGCTCTCCTCCGTACCCCTATTGCCCCTAAGGAACAGGCTGGTTTTAGTCCTTATGATATGCTATATGGGAGACCTTCTGTTTATGTCAATGACCTCTTCCTAGATCCAGAGGTTCAGACCCTCCAGTCTTATACCATGGCTGTTGGGCAATTCCAACAGGATATACACTTGTGGGGTATGAACCAGGACCAAAAAGACTCTAAAGACTCGCCACTATATGCTCCAGGGACTCCAGTCCTAATTAAAGTCTGGAAAGATGGGTCCCCAAAGGCTTAAGTCCAGCCCACATGGAAGGGCCCCTACCCTGTAACACTTTCCACAGCGGTCAAGGTGCCAGGACATGACTCCTGGATTCACTACTCATGAGTCAAGCCACGGAAGAAAACAGAAGAGGACAATACACCTGTGAGCCCCTGGGAGATCTCAGATACCTATTCAAAACTACAAATGAGTGCCCTTCTAATAAACAACCCCAAAATCTGGTCTCTGGGGATAAGATTACTCAAAACAGCTCTAAAGGGCCAACACAGCTTGGCAAAAATAATACTCCAAAACAGATAGGAGATAGATCTTCTGATCCCTGAACAAGGAGGGACTTGATCCATCCTGGTGATGTAAATTTAAAATTGGCTAATGCCCTTACTAGTCCTTGTTATGCCATACTGATGGTGCTAATGATTGTTCCATGTATTGTCAATTCTCTAACCTGTCTTGTCTCTGCCCAGGTCAAGCTACGACATGCAACGCCAGTTCAACAAAGATATAAAACTGCAGCCAACCACAGAAAATATCAGTCACCCTTAGATGGACACCGCTATAAGGACTCTGAGGCCTGAGGCTAGCAAGAGGGGAGGCCCAATGCCCCTCGCCATCCCAGTTCAGCAGGAAGTAGCCAGAGAGACCTAGACGCCCCTATTCACAAAGAATTGGGCCTCCCATCTCTTGAGGGGGGAATGTTAGGTAGTTAGAATAGGGAAAGAGAGTCCAAAATGGCGGTGGCTAAAAGACCTGGAAGGGAAAGCCCTCGAAAATAGAACAAAGGAAGGTCCGAGGACCAGAGTGAGAACCTCAGGTAAAACCAACAACACTCCTGGCCGGCCCAATTTACATAAGACAGGCCCAGGGACAGAAACATATAAAAAGAAGAGCCAAAGCCCTCTTCTCCTTTTTTTTTTTTTTTTTTTTTTTTGCTCCCTCTCACTCCTGCGCGATGGGGCGATCTTCTCTTCGCGTCTTTGGATCGACGTGCCCTCACACTTCAAAGATGGATTTTCCTGCTGTTATCTAAATAAATAGAGCTGTAACACTGATGTATTTAAGAGCTATAACACGGTCCGTTCGAGACCTGAGAGCTATAACACGGTCTGTCCTCCAAGAGCTGTGACCCGCCAAGGGGCTTTAATGTCCGTCACTCCAAATTTTTGTTGTGACGAGACAAAGAACCGAGGGTGACAGTTCCATTGCTCAGTAGTGTCCAACTCTTTGCGACCCCATGAACTATAGCCTGAAGGCTCCACTGTACATGGAATTTTTTAAGCAAAAAAACTTGAGAGGGGGTGCCATTTTTGCCTCCAGGGGATTTTCCTGACCCAGAGATCGAACCTTCATTTCCTGCATTGGCAAGTGGATTCTTTAACACCAGCACCACCTGGGAAGCCCCATATATATTATAATATACCATTAAATTTAGGTACAATTAACATATATGTTGTATATATACTATATATATTTATATATTATTAACCCACAACCCATGTTTACACATGAGTACAAGTGAATCTAGAGAATGACAGAAAATTAGTGAGTTTATAACAGCAGAAGATACAGGAGCATCAAGATTGATGTCTGTTTATGATGGTCTTGGGAAACCCTGGGGTATTAAGTGGATTTCTCATACCTGAGAGTAAAGAGTGATAGAAGAAAAGAAATAACAATGTGGAAAGCCCCATTTTAACAAATATTAACCTTAAGAAAACTGATTGGGATATGCTAACTTGAGAATGTTGCTCTGAATCTAAGTGGCATATCCTTACTAATCCTTAACATGGTGATTTTTGTTTTTTTCATATTTACCACAAGAAATTAGTTTAGCACCTTATTTAAACAAAAGTATTAATGGGAACAGTGGAAAAAGAAACAGGCTTTCAATGCGTATTTCTTTAATGAATGAGTCAATAAGTGAATGCCTGATTTTTTATCACATCTCAAATATCCATTCATATATGAAATCCTGGTAACAAGGTTCATGAAAAGGAGTATCTGTGAGTCTTTTATAACTGCCTTTCCATAAATGTACAAATAAATGGAAACAAAATTAAGTTAGAAAAAGAAAATATGGCTGAAGCTGAAGCTCTGATACTTTGGCCACCTGATGTGAAAAACTGACTCACTGGAAAAGACCCTGATACTGGGAAAGATTGAAGGCAGGAGGAGAAGGGGATAACAGAGAATGAGATGGTTGGATGGCATCATCAACTCGATGGACATGAGTTTGAGCAGGCTCTGGGAGTTGGTGATGGACAGGGAGGCCTGACATGTCTGCAGTCCTTGGGGCTGAAGAGTAGAATACAACTGAGCGACTGAACTGAACTGAAATAATAGGTAACAGTGTTTGATAAGTAAGATTAGAGAAGCAACTTTGATAAGGAAGTTCAATTCTGTGTACTTTTAGACCCTGGAATATATTATGTTAATTATAAAGTTATTTGGTATATTCAAAATTTACTTATTGAGCATCTCTAAATGTTCCAGGTTTCAAGTCATCTGGAAGAGATGGTGTGTGTGCGTGTGCATGCTCATTCACTTCAGTCATGTCCGACCCTTTGTGAGCCCATGTACCATAGCCCACCAGGCTTCTCTGTCCATGGAATTCTCCAGGCAAGAATACTGGAGTGGGTTGCCATGACCTCCTCCAGGGGATCTTCTCAACCCAGGGATTGAACCCAAGTCTCCTGCTATCTCTTGCACTGCAAGCGGATTCTTTACCACTGAGCTGCCAGGGAAGACCAGAGATGGTGCCTATACACTAGAGTAAGAAGACCACCTCTTATGCAAAGTAACCCAGAGTCAGTATCCTGTCCTTACCACCTTCTAATACAAGGGGTTACAGAAATACTCCATTGAGGAAACTCAATCATTTCTTATATTTTATTAATTTTGATCACTTCCTTAAAAAATTATTACAGGCTTAGTGGTTTAAAATATAATGAATTCAGTTATGTCAGAGATCTATAGATCAAAAAGTCCAGGTAGGGCATGGTACAGCTGGGTAGTGTCTTCTGCTTAGAGTTTTACAAGCCTGAAATGAAATTCTGGAAGGGCTTCTTTCCCTTCAGGAGGTCTTAGTGGTGAATCCCATTCTTAGCTCTTTTGAATAAAAATATAGTCAAAACCTGAAAGTAGAGAGTTATTTTATTTGGTGGGATTATCTCAGGCTATGAGACAGAATCTCAGTAGCTCAGAGAAAGCTGCTCCAAGGAGGCAGGAGAGGAAGTCAGGCTGTGTACAATTTTGCAACAAAGGGAGCAGACAGTGTGAGCATCAAAAGATCAAGTATCAAGTTGAGGAATTTAGCATTATATGTTTGGGAAAATGCAAGCCTCTGAGCTCAATGAATTCATTCTTCTCAGATGCACCTCAGCTATCTGGGGCCAATCCTTTCTTTGTTCACCTTGCTCTTTGCATTCCTCCAACTCTTGCCTAGAGAATTCCATGGACAGAGGAGCCTTGTGGGCTGCTGCCCTTGGGGTCACACAGGGTCGGACACCACTGAAGTGATTTAGCATGCCTGCATGCATTGGAGAAGTAAATGGCAACCCACTCCAATATTCTTGCCTGGAGGATCCCAGGGACAGAGGAGCCTGGTGGGCTGCCGTTTTTTGGGGTCGCACAGAGTCAGACACGACTGAAGCGACTTAGCAGCAACAGCGGCTGCGACAGCTCCCCAGCAATCACTGTGGGGGGTGGCAGCACACTCTGGATCTAAGTTTTGTGGCTCTCAATCATATCTGGAGGCCAGAAATCACTGATGGCTGTGGCATTCCTTGTTTATTGATACGGCAGGAGATATTTTCATTTCGCAGTTCATTCAAGTGGTTGGCAGAATTCAGCTTCTGGAGGTTGTAGGCCTGAGCTCCCTGTGTTCTTGCCGGCTATTGTCAAGGGTGATTCTCAGCTTCTGGGTGCTGCCTCCACTCCTTGGCTAATGCCTCCTCCCCCTTCTCCATCTTCAAAACTAGCAATGGTAGGTCAAGATTGTCTCAAATTCCACTTCTCTATGGCTTTTCCTTCTGCTTAATCTCTCTTCTTTCTCCCTCTTTGCCATATATTTCTTACTACACGTCTTTTAAAGGCTTATGTGATTGGATCCTCCTAAATAACTCTGAATAGTCAATAGTTCTTCCTAAGGTCATTTGGTAACCTTAACGCCACCTGCAAAGGATCTCTAAGGAAGTACCTAGCTTTTGTTTGATTGGATAACCTGGATGGGAATGTGAGAGGGGGAGAATCATTATCAGTCTGCCTATCAAATCTTTCAAATGACCCTACTAGGGTAAGCACACTGACTGAGACCCCCCACCCTGGGTCAGGCACCATAGTAACCATTTACATGAATTGTTTTATGACAGGAGGTCCTGGTAAGGAACACAGAACTAATAAGCCACCACCAACCAGAAGACTTTGGGAAGATCAAAAGGAGACCACCTCCCAGAATCCTTCTCAATGGCGTCCATCTTGGTTGAACAAGGCGTGCACCACCAGGAAGGACTCTGAGTCAGAATGATTGGCTAAAGACAACCTGGAAACTAATCCCATCACCATAAAACTGGAGACTGAGCCACAGAACTGTTCTCCTGGCTTCCCTTATTCTACTGTTCTCATTCCGGGTGCCCTCTCCCAATAAAATCTCTTGCTTTGTCAGCACATGTGTCTCCTTGGACAATTCATTTCTGAGTGTTAGACAACAACCCCTTCCAGGGCCCTCTTCCTGCAGCAACCCTATTCCAGCTCTGGTCAGAAATCATTGCCCCAAGCATTGACACCTGACACAAAAAGCAGCACATGTAGACAGTGATTATCATCTTAAGACTTTTCATCTATCACTTGATAATAAAACTTTAGCTAATAATCACCTATGTTTTATCCTTTCCAACAATATTTAACTTGAATCTAACTGTGAAAACAAACAAAGAAACAAAAAATATGAAGAGCATTCTGAAAAACACCTGGCTTGAACTCTTTATAATTTAGTGTCATGGAAGAAAATGAAACGGCTTGGTACTCATCTCAATTAAAGGAAACTAAACAGACAAGTGTTGATTAGAATATCCATCTCTCTGTTCTATTACAGTACATTAGGTGTCAGTGGGACATATTGTCTCTGGTTTGTAGTTCTCTGGATAAAGAAACTCATTTCAGGGAAAAATACATATATAAATGGGAAAAAGAATATGGAATATAGGTATGCCCTGCTCTTCAAAGGCTTGATTTATGTGATTTTACTTTTATAAAAGATTTATGTTTGTATCTCTTTTCACTAATGGAAAGAAATGTAAAGAGGATTTTAGATTTTATGAAAAAAAAGTTAATGCTCCTTTTCTTTATATCATTTTGATTTATGAAATTTCCATTGGAACCCTCTACTTTCAGAAAGCAGGGGAAACCTGTGCTATATTTTCAGTAAGAAAGAAGCAAATTTATGATCTCTATTTCAGAAAATAGTATTAATTTGAGAAGAATGCCTAATATTTACTGAATAAAATTATTTTGATTTTATATATTTATACACCCTCAAATAATATTTTAAATATTATAAATTTAGACCCTAAATTAAATCTTTTATATGTCATTAATTTTTATATTTTTTAATTTTTAAATATCTCACTAATCTATATATTCCTATTTATTGTGTGTTTGTTAATTTTCCTTGACTATATTTCCACAACTGCATCTTAAGTATTTCCTACATCTTGAATATATCCTATCTGTCACATATATTTTCATATCAAAAACTATTGAAGATGTCAAGATATTCTCTTATTTTATTCTGAGTTTTTGACCTATTCATCTACAGCCTGTCTCTATGACTAGGTAAGTACTTCCTTTGATATATTTAAAATGAACATGAAAATCAGAGAAAATCATTGCAAATAAATCCATACTTGGAAAATGTCTTTTTTATAGTTTTCAATTACCCATTAACTTAAGGTATAGCTTTAAGTCTGCATAACTTAAAACTTATATGATGTAGAATTTAGTAAAGAATCAAGACAAGCTATATTTCTAGTTAATCTGTTTCTACTATGCTGAAGAAACAGAATTATTTCAAATGAAGTACTTGAAAAAAATAATTTATATTAAATCCCCTAATATTCAAAAAATCTAACATATAATATTAAGTCTTTTGGACTGTCACCATGCTTTAAAAAATAGGCCAATTTTCACTGCATTTAATTTCCTATTCTTTTATAAGAATATGTATCTAATTCAAATTCTGTCATTGTATCTTTTTTATTCTATGATGGCATTTTCATAAATTAAGGAAGAGCATTTCACTACACATTTAGAGAGGCATAGTGTTTTATTTAAAATCAGGCAATATTTCCATGAGTTAAGGTGAAAATTATCATGGTGATGATGAAAATGGTAGTGATATTGTTATAGCCATGAGTTCTGGAAACAAACTCACTCAGAAGGACAATGCAGATAGGGGAGTGCAGTTTATTACACTGACGGGCCCAAGGCAGAGTCTCCTCTTAGCCAAGGACCCTGACCAGCATTTGTGAAAATCTTTTATACCCATGTGTACATGTCTGAACCCACCATCCCAAATTCCTTGAGACTTAAAAAGGAAGGGTAAATACAATTACAATAACCCCATCATTCATGTGTTATGTGTTCAAACAGTTAATAATCAATAAGCCTGCAGTTACATTCCAACCAGTTAATAACTCATAAGCCTGTGGTTACATTCCAATAGATACTGTCCGGAAGCAGAGGTGATTAGGGTATATTTCCTCTTAGGTGATGAGTAACCTGGATATGATCTTCAAGATTCCCCTGTCCGGAGGGGGTCTTATCCTTCTGTTGTAGTTTCCATAGGCGCTAAGCGCAGAGTTCAGAGTCCATTGGAGAGGTGGCTGAGCATGATCAGCATGAACAGGACTGAGATGGAGTCCAGGCCCTATGAATTCCTTCTTCAATATCAGTTCTGCTGCTGTTGCTTCCATGGTTACTGCTACTGCTACTACTACTAATGACAACAGTACTTTATTTCTACATTCACTTCTTAAATCTAAAATTGAATTTTGTATTAAAATCCCTGAATAGTAAAAATGAAACCATTGCCAGAATAAAAGCAAAAGGGAGAAAAAGAAGAAAGAAGGAAGGATAAAAGAGAAAAGAGGTACAAGGAGACAGAAGGAAGGTAGGTGTTAGTATGAATGATAAACTGGGCTTAAGAAAACATTTTTCCCTTCACCTGCAGAATTCTATACTCATTATTTCAAATAAGCAGGGTTAATAAGGCATTTTCTTGTAAATTTTGAATCATTCTGTTAATATAACCAGAATTATTCAGTGCAAGTTTTCAACCAGTGTATTTTAGATTGTTTCAATGTATTTTGTTTAATCATAAGCAGCAACTATTCATATTGGAATAGGAGTTTGGAGACAAAAGTCAATTCCTATTTGGCAATATATATTAAACAATTCAGAGCAAAATAAAGAAATTAAGCAATAAAGCTATGAAACGATTTTTTAAAATGTTGACAATAGGCCACATGCATGCATGCATGCTAAGTCATTTTAGTTATGCCTGGCTCTTCGTGACGCTATGGACTATAGCCCACCAGGCTCTTCTGTCCACGAGCCACAGTGAGGTTCAGAACACTATGAGGGAGAGGCTCATTCTAGCACAAATACTGAGTGGGGTCTGTTCACAAACTCTGCTGATGTTAGGTATCTGTCATTATGGACTTTTCACATGGGGGCTTGTATTTCTTTCCGGATCTGGGATGAGAAGGATTCTGAGTCTGATACCTGGTGGTATTTTCTCATTTTGTTAAGTCTTCATTTTTGGATTGCTTCCTGTGAGGCAGATGCTGCTTTTGCATTTTCTTGACCTATCCATGTGTGAAGCATGCATCTAGGAGATGGGTATGTACCAAGTCATTTTATGAGTCAAGCTGTTTCACAAGCCACCACACCCCTTGAGTGTGTTGTGTGGTCTTTAGAGAAGACAAAATCATCCATTAGAATCTGTGGGCTGGCAGGCATAGTATTGGTCCTGGCCCAAGACCAGGACCTATCTTGCACTGATGTTTCTGTGTGTAAACTGAAGGAATTGATTCCAAAAACTATTACTATCAGTGAAGGCTCATGTCCAGGAGACATGGGAACTTCAAAATGAACAGGGCCCTGAGGAGTGTTTCCAAGACAGGCTGGAACCAGGGACTCTTGGCTGCAGTGCTTGTACCTGGCCCACTGAGCAGCAAAATTAAAGAAATTATAAGAGACTAAAAATACTGTAGGCATGTCCAGTTGGGGCAGCTTATGAACAACAATATATAAAAAGACTGGAAACTCAACTGTTAATTCTGAAGAGGTAGGAGCAAAAGCAGGGGTCAGAAGCAATAGCAACATACTGTAAAAATGCACCCTGCACACAACACTACCAATGAGATGAGCAAACTACCTAAGTACCTCTCCTGTCTGACCCCTGAACCAAGCCCCCATCCCCTATGAGGAACCTCTCAGGGAGTGAGCAAGCAAGGGAATATACTGCTTGTTCTCATCTCTCCTGCTGTAGCAGGAGCTCCAGTAAAGCCTTGCATGAAAATTTTCCCTGGCCTCTTACCAATTTCTATTGCTTAAGGAGCCCAAGAACCCTGGTCAGTAACATTGCCAAAGCCTTCCAGTAGGCTTTGAAGGACTGGGCCTCAGTCACTTGCTCTACATTCATTGATGCCCTCCCTGCTCAAGCAGCTGGAAGTCTGTTAATAAGAAACACATTCCTGAGCCACCTTGGGTTTAATCTACCATGTTAACACTTAGGGCAACAGGCTCAGCAAAACCCCATTCCTTCTTTCTCACAGCGGTGATAAAGGGAATTGACAGAGATGGAATTCAAATGATGCCGGCCTAATTTCCTCTTTCATTTATGGTAGCATGGCTGGTCAGATTCAGATCTCATCCAGCAAATGTGACACTGGTGAGTAGTGCATCTTCCACCATCTAAGATTCATGACCACAAGGAGACAATTCAAGGGTCTACTGGAATAAGAGTGACATAAGGAAATTTGTGATTGGGCCTGATTGACTGTGGTCTGCCTCTTTCTTTAATAGCTGTTTTTATTTCACCAGAATATGTATTAAGACAGAATTGAGCTGAATTAATTTCACCTTCAAGGCATTTATAAGTATGTGGCTCAGCTGGTAAAGAATCCGCCTGCAATGCAGGAGACCTGGGTTCCATCCCTGGGTTGGGAAGAGCCCCTGGAGAAGGGAAAGGCAACCCACTTCAGTATTCTGGCCTGGAGAACTCCATGGACTAAGTCCATGGGATTGCAAAGAGTTGGACATGACTGAGAAACTTTCACTCATGTATGGGAACCCTGAGTTCATAACAAAAAAGGGAGTAAATAGAGACAGTGGATATATTGTATAGTCTTCTTGCTAGTTTTGGAAGCAGGTGACTCAAGCATTGCACCCTAGGAAAATCTCATCCTCTGTTATTTGCACCTTAAATTTTTTGGATATATTATCCGGCTTTGTGTGTTTGAAACCCTATATACTTCTATTTCTAGCTTTGGTAAATTTTATGCAAAGATAATCTTCCTTTCCTAATCAATACTTCTGTCTAAACTTGCTTTAAAATCATAGCACCTTGCTAGTAGAGCACTTTTTTTTAATGGAAGTACATTGAAAAAATGAATATAAACTTTTAAGCATTTTTAAGACAAGTAATACACATTTGTGCAAATGAGTGGAAGAAAGTCATTTGCATTAAATACTTGATTGGGACACCAAGCTTTGCATCTTTTCTTCAGAAGGAATGAGAACATTCCCAACCTGAGGAATGAAGGGTAGCAATGTGGGTTCTAGGTCAAATTATTTTATGATTAAATATGTTCCCTTGATCAAATAAATTAAACCTACATCTAATATTCTGGGGAGTTGACTTTTTTCAGTTTCTTTTTATTCCTTAACATTCTGTGGTTTTAATTCTTGATAGGGTCAACATAATGAGCCATCTTAACAATGAGCCTTCTATCAATTCTGAACTGTTGCTTGTAATTAAGATAGTATATTCACCACTGGTTTGATAAATGTGCTAAATAAATAAATAAATTTTCCAAAGTTAAAAGTTAATGTAATGTGCATACATATCCCTTGGCTCTCTCATATGATAGGGACATGGGGAATGATCTATTTATACTTTCTGGCGTTCTTGTTCTATAAATATCAGGTCAGCTCTAAAACACAAAAGGTTGAATTATTATTTAAATCATTCGTATTGTCCCAGACTATCACCAGGTAAATTTAAACAAAAAGAGTCTTTGCTAAGCATAAGAATTACTCACAGTCTATCTAAACTATTCCAAATAATTTGGTTTGTTAGAGCCATGTGTCTGCTTGGAAAAATGGTTATCTATTTGAAAAATAAATTTCTCTTTTTTTTTTTTTTGGACACAAAAGTACTTTGAAGCCATATGTCAGATAAAAACTGAATGACTGGCATCACTGCTTTACTGAAAATGTTTTACTAATGTTATTATCTGCTAATTTACTAATGTTATTATCTGCTAATTAGACAAAAGCTAAAATTGTGTTTTATTTAGTTTTATTAATTTATTGTTTTATTAATTATTAATTGTGTTTTATTAATATTTTCTAACAGTATTGACTCACCCTATTCCAAAAATAGGGTGATTTTTTTTTCTAAAACCATCTTTTTTTCTACTGTTTATTGTCTTCAATGTAGTTTTAGTTTTTTTCTCCTTCACGTCAGCATCTCTGACTATTGTACCATGTCGTCCCTTTCAGTTCTTCTACCTCTGCCTGTCCTGTCAAGGTGAAACCTCCCACTTCTCTGTTTTTGTTCTTGGGTCTTCTTGGCAGTAGAGAAGGAAATGGCAACCCACTCCAGTATTGTTGTCTAGAGAATCCTGTGGATAGAGGACCCTGGTGGGCTGCCGTCCATGGGGTCGCACAGAGTCGGACACGACTGAAGTGACGCAGCAGCAGCTTCTTGGCAGATGTCATCATTCCCGTAACTGTAATTATACCTCAATATCCAATCTTCAGCTCAAACTTCATTGCCAAATAAATTTATTTACTTAAATGTTCTGTGGAGAGACTTCAAACTGAAATCCAAACTAAACTTCTTTTTCTCTCACTGAAGCGTTTTCTTCAGTTTAGAATTTCAATTATACCTGTAAAGTGATCAATGCACTCAGTCCTATGCTGGGAAAATTGGTCGCAAACTAGATTCTCTTATTCCTCACTGCTACTTCCTACTGAAAGTGAAAAAGTGAAAGTGAAAGTCACTCAGTTGTGTCTGACTCTTTGCGACCCCATGGACTATACAGTACATGCAATTCTCCAGGCCAGAACACTTGAGTGCGCATCCTTTCCCTTCTCCCGGGGAAGATCCCAGCCCAGGGGTCAAACCCAGGTCTCCTGCATTGCAGGCGGATTCTTTACCAGCTGAGCCACAGGGGAAACTCCGTCATCAAATTCTATCTAGTCTGCATCACTAGAGCTTTATAATCTCTCAGTCCCTATTTATTGCCTTCCTATGCCCTCGGTCTTTCCAATTTACAGTCTTGTTGTACTCAGCAGTTTTCTACAATTGTTCTTGGTTACTAATCTTTTCTCAGTTAAGTTATTTTTCATATAGCCACCAGAATTGTTAATACCCTACCTTACAATCATGCTTATTACCTCCAAGTTAATGCCATTAATGTAGCAAACAGCAATATTCATATTCTACACTCAGCTCACCCCTTTAGCATAAATTCTTTACCTTGCCACTCATAGAATCACCCCACGCTACTGAACTTCTCACAAACTTACTCAGTACTTCATGAATCAGGAAGTACCACTGTAAAGCCTAACTCAGCTCAAGTATCTCCTCTCAGATAATACATTTTTTTACTCCACCAGGAACAGTCAAGAATTAGAATTTTATGTGGATTTCTGTACTAAAATCATTTTCTCTGCTGGTTTAAAATCAGCTTCTACTGTTGAATGGAAATGGAAAAGATGGATTCAAGTGAGGGCAGACCTTTCATCTGCAGGTGGACATATGAAATGGATTCATCAGTGACTGCTTAGAATGCTTGGAATTGGAGGGTTTGTTACTCTGTTTTGCCTGGTACCATGTATCACTGTACCCTATTGAGCTTGAAAGGATCATATAAGCTGAATGCACCCTAATAATTAATGTGGCTATTATCTATGTGAATTATCTCTATTCCTAACAAAAAATAATTCACCTTGAAAGTATATTTCCCTTAAAATGATCAGAAAAATTAAAATATTGGTTTGATTAATATTTATAATGAATTGATGTTTATATAATTTTCTTACTGATTAATATTAATTAGCTAGTTAAGTTTATTGGGTTCTGTTAAATATTCAATTCAAGGCACAGTACAGGTGAATTGAAATTGTAATATTACTACTGTAATAGTCAATTAGGTTCTGTTTGAATTATTCATAACCTAAATACAAATCCCTTATTCTGTAGCACATATCATGGGAAAATCAGGTTTTCAAATACATATTTAGTTAGTACAAAGTATTAGCTGGTTATTGAGACCTCCACTATAGGAACCACAGATAAAATTACCATGACAAATATGCTTAATGGTTATTCTGCAGATGTTCCATTATAAAACCCTACTCATGCTATTAATCTTCTGAAGCCTATTACCATTCCTACAGACAAGACCATCAACTATACTAATGCTGTTAATTGTCTAATTCCAGTAGTCTTGAAAATAGAGGTTAGGAACAGCCTTAGGTAAAAGAGAAAACCTGACAATAGCCATAATAGATAGCTTTAAGTTGCAAAGTAAAGAAACTAAAAACTCTATAATGACAACTTTCTGAATTTACAGAATGAACTGTCACTAATGTGGGCATCTCACTGTAAATCAGTTTTAAAATTGTACATTATTACAACTCCTAAATTAACAAAAGTTTAAAACTGTAATATTTTATTCCCCCAAAGTTAATGAAATGATAATTTTTATCTCTTATCAGTCAAATCAAATGACAGTTTTTCCCTCCTGAAGTCCATAATATCTTTAAAATATTGCATACATCTCTCTATATATATCTTTATGCGATGATATATATATATATATATATAATATACATCTATAATTATATGTTCATGAATTATGCATATACCTATTAAAATAAGAATTGCAGAGGGACCATGGAGGAAATTAGTAGAATCTAGGAGCTAAAATAGGTCTCTTTTCAAATTGTTCTATATGCAGAAGAAAAAATAATATAAAAATATGAAAGAAAAACCTATTGATCTAAGTATTAGCATGCCTAACATTTTTCTGAGAATTTTCTTCTATTGTTTCCATCTCTCTTTTGACATCTCTAAACATAACTTTAAGCTTTCAAAGACTGGCCTAGAGCCAAGCTCCTGGTGTGATATATTTCTCCACCTGGCAATATAGAACGATGGATAGATTTGTGTTTTCTCAATTTCAATATGATATTTAAATATCATATATAATATGTGTGTTACATACACAGTGACCCGATATATGTACCTGATAACTGAATGGAAGATATATTCTCTAAGTTCCTGTGTATTTTATTAATCTTAAGTCCATACAAAAAAATTGTAATGTGGCCCTTACCCTTTGCCTTCATCATTTCTTCCACAAGAACCCAGATTTAAGTCATAGTTCTTTTTCTTTGTATCTTCCCACTTATCATTTTTTTTAAATTTTGAGTTTTATTTTTCTACCTGAAACTCTTCCTATGGTAGAATCCTAGTAATCTTCCAGTTGCCTACCTAGATTCTTCTTCCTTTGGTAACTCTTTTATTATTCCCAATAGTCATTTTGCTTCTGTAGCACCCTTGAATTTCATTAGTGCATATTATACTGTACAGTATTTATTTCCTTTGCTCACACTTTTATGTCAGAAGTTGCGCAAAAATAGAGACCTTGACAGCCTATTTTTCATCTCATTAATGTTTAGTGTAATTCCTGACACAGACTGGTCACCCAAGATATAGGTACTAAATGAATTAATGGAAGATTAAATGGAAAAATGAATGAATAACACCATAGGAAACTAGAAAGCAATAGTCTTTATGTTACTTCTGCTCATTGGATTAAATTATATCAAAGATAAACATTTGATTTTAATTAACTGACTCAAAGAAAATCATGATATAATCAGAAAAATCAAGAAAACCTTCCAAATTATTTCTTTAAAATATCTGCATTCTTTACTATTGGACTATATTAAATATTTGAAGACTAGCAGAGCAACCAATTTAGAAGAACAAAAGAAAAACCTTTTGCAATAACTTCTCCCAGATCCATTTATGAATCATATAAACCTTCCTGAATTTAACTACATTAATAATTTATTTGTGGACAGATTATATCTCTTCTAATTTGCATTGTTCATTTGAAAATTAATAGTGTAATTAGGCATTGTAAAATATGTATCATTTCAGAATAAAAAAAAAAAAACAGTAAAAACAAAGAACTGTCTTGGAGAAACATAGACCTTTCATTCAATTTCATTTTTGAGTTGCTGGTCTGTACTGAGGAGATGACCATTCAATGCTGATAGAAAATTACACCAAATGATCTCATAAAAGTTTAAATTGTTTCCATGGTGTTGTCAACTTAATGATAAAAATCCTTTTAGAACAGTGGTACTACACATATTTCCTAAAAAATTTAATACAAGGAGAATTTGGCCTTTAGCCTTTATACTATTTATGGACTGTGGCCACATTCTTATAAAAATGTCAAGAAAGCCTCTGAAAACAGTTTTTTAATGATTAAAAAATTGATAATGGAGGCAGGCTACCTCAGGATATATTTATGTACCACATTTTTCTCTAAAACAAATAAACCTCAAATGACCTTATCTGCAATCTTGTGCACCTGTTTCAACTTTAATGCTTAAAAACAAGACCTTTAATAATTTATATCAATAAATGAAGTTTAACTCTTTCTTGAGCTTTTATTTTACCTCAGAATTATTGTCTCCATTCAAGCATACAAACCCCTTCTGTCTTGCAGGTAGAATTTAATGCATCATCAAACTGAAGAAAAAAATAAGAACACTTTGAAGCACTTTGAAGAAAACATAAGGAAAAAAAAAAAAAAACAAAGATTTTTATGTGCACTTAAATAAAATTCACACATAAAATTATTCTCACCCCTTGAGAGGTGTATACATACAATACATAGCAAAAAATTCTCATGAAATATTAAAGGGTTCAGTGGACCCATTTCAGAGGCAATTTTCAAGACCAGACACTAAAAAAGAGGCACTTCCTTTGCAAATGCAGAACAAAAGTTCAGCAAATGTGTAGAGTCAAACGGCTCTTGTTTTGCTGCTCCACGGAGGGAACACATCTAAATTATAGCTTTCTGGATCTTAAAACGCTTTAACTACTTTTTATTGGAAAGACTTTAGTGCAGAACTTAGATCCATGAAATACAGGAAGTTGAATGATAGAAGAAATCCAAGTGTAAGTGAACCCGAAGCAAGTCAGTGTGTTGAACACCGATGAGGGAATGGAGCCTCCCCTTGGGGACTGGATGGTAAATAAACCAGCAATGAAGGAAGAAAGGGGTAGGTGGGCTATTCTTTCTCCACGTAGTGATAGTATTTGCTTGCAAATGTAACCAAAATAAAAATAAAATTAATTAATTAACAAGGGTAAGTAGTTTTTTTGATTGTTTTGTCATGTGTAAACCATATGAAACTGTAGGATGATACTTATTTATGAGGTCCATGTTCAAAGCACAAAAAGAGGCTGTTAGCCAATGACAACAAGGAACTTGAGTCCAAATTTGAGGTCTGCATTCGTTCACTCTGAATTTGGATACATCATTAATCTCACCAGTCCTTGACTCAAAATAGGTAGCTTTCAGCAGCATAATGCCTGTAACCTGATGATTAGTAGAGCTAAAACTGCCTTTTCAGGTGATTTCTTAAATCTTTTTATTTAATTATTTAAATGCTACTCTTTTCATTTCTACCTTCTTTATTTTTCTAGCTCAGGCTTCTGTTAGATTTTCACTCTTCTGTTTCCCACAGTATGGTTGCCCTGACTCTAGGACAGATGGAATTCCTGTTTTGATCCAGGACCATCTGCACACCGAGGTCAGAGAAGTGAGTGGAAGCCATTATCAGTGGTCTATAGTGGTGGGAGGGTTGGCATGGGCTGTGGCAACACTATTTATTACCTATACAGAATGGAACAACAATAAAATCAAGGAAATCAATAAAATCAAGGTCTGTTTTCTCACCTTGACCTGGTAGCTTTAAACAACGTCAATAATGAAATACTTCTCCTTCAGAATAATCTTAGATTGATCTAAGTTCTAAACAATTGCCTGCTGTGTTGTACCCAGACACTGTCTGAGATCAGCTTTTATTCAATCATTTCTGACTTTGAATGTAGAAGAGGAAATAACCCGCTGCAAAGATAGGGATGTCTTATAATAATAGTATAATGTGAAAGGAATTCATCAGCTAGAAAATGCAGGAAAGGAGATTACTTTGTATTTAAATTAAGTCAAATAAATCTCAGTTGCTGTTTTTAAATAACATAATTTATTGAAGCATACAAATGTGATTGAATTTATTTTTTTCTATTACTTATTGTTTATGAAAATGCAACCAAAGCAAGAGAGATGGTAATGAGATGTTTATACATGCTGCACTGCTGTTGCTTAGTCACTCAGTAGTGTCCAACTCATTGTGACCCTATGGACTATAGCCTTCTAGGTTACTCTGTCCATGGGGATTCTCCAGGCAAGAATACTGGAGTAGGTTGCCATGTTCTCCTCCAGAGGATCTTCCCAACCCAGGGATCAAACGCAGGTCTTTGGCATTGCAGATAGATTCTCTACCATTTGAGCACAAAAAGAGTGTGTCTATAGAGTACTGTTTATACATAGAACATATTAAAAAGCAGAGACATTACTTTGCCCATGAAGGTCCATATAGTCAAAGATATGGTTTTTCCAGTAGTAATGTATGGATGTGAGAGCTGGATAATAAAAAAGGCTGAGCACTGAAGAATTGATGCTTTCAAACTATGGGGCTGGAGAAGACACTTAAGAATCCCTTGGACAGCAAGAATTTCAAACCAGTCAATCCTAAAGGAAATCAAACCTGAATACTCGTTGGAAGGACTGATGCTGAAACTGAAGCTCCAAATCTTTGGCCACCTGATGCAAAGAGCTAACTCATGGGAAAAGACCTTGGTGCTGGGAAAGATTGAAGGCAGGAGGAGAAGGGAACCCCTGAGGACAAGGCATCAGAGGCATCACTGACTCAGTGTATTTAAATTTGAGCAAACTCCAGGAATTAATGAAGGACAGGGATGCCTGCCATGCTGCAGACCACTGTGTTTCATGGACTCTGAGAGTCAGACACGACTGAGTGACTGGCTTGGGAGTTAATCAATAGGTAGAAAGAAATGTTTACCCATATGCTTTTGAACCATGGTGTTGGAGAAGACTCTTGAGAGTCCTTTGGACTGCAAGGAGATCCAACCAGTTCATCCTAAAGGAAATCAGTCCTGGGCGTTCACTGGAAGGACTGATGTTGAAGCTGAAACTCCAACACTTTGGCCACCTGATGCTAAGAACCAACTCATTGGAAAAGACCCTGATGCTGGGGAAGATTGAAGGTGGGTGGAGAAGGGTCGACAGAGGCTGAGATGGTTGGATGGCATCACTGACTCAATGGACATGAGTTTGAGTAAACTCCAGGACTAGGTGATGGACAGGGAAGCCTGGTGTGCTGCAGTCCATGGGGTCGCAAAGAGTCGGACATGACTGAGCGACTGAACTGACTGATAGCTACTTACACATTTTGTATCTACTCCTAAATCCAACCCTACATAATTTAAATTCAAATTTCATTTTGAGGTAGTTATGCATTCACATGTACTTGTTAATAGAGAGTGAACTTGTGTGCCATTTACCCAGTTTCCAATCATGATGACATTTTATAAATCAGTAAAATTTCATAACCAATATATTTATATTGATATAATTAAAAGGTATTAATTTTTAGATATCCCAGCTTTATCTATACTCATTACATGTGGTGTGAGTGTGTGTGTATATATTTAATTCTATGCATTCTTGTCACTTGTTTGGTCCACATATGTATATTAATTACCACAGTTAAAGTTCTGAATCTTAACCCATCACCATGAGTTACTCCTCATTCTGCTTGTGTGCCCACTCGTTGTCTGACTCTTTGCAATCCCATGGACTGTAGTCTGCCATATTTCTCTGTCCATGGGATTTTTCCAGGCAAGAATACTGGAATGCGTTGCTAATTTCTCCTCCAGGGGATGTTCCAGACCCAGGATCAAACCTTTGTCTCCTGCATTGGTAGGCAGATTCTTTTGCCATGGAGCCATCTGAGAAGCCATTACTCCTCATTCTAGCCTCATCCCTAGTCCTAGCAGTTACTGATTTGCTCTCCATGTCTATAATTATATAATTTTATAAATTTTATGTAAATGGAACCACACTGTATTTAACATTTAGGGACTGGCTTTCTCACTTATCATCATTTGCTGTTAATTCAACCAAGTTTTTTCATGTATCAGTATTTTGTTCCTTTTTATTCCTGAGTCATAATCCAAGGTATCTTGATTAATTAATTATAAAATAGCCCTTTTGGGGGGACACAAGAAATATCACAATATTTTAATATTATAATTAATTAATTAATTCTATTGGCTACACCTTGTGGCATATAGAATCTTAGTTCCCTGATCAGGGATTCCTGCATTGGAAGTATGAAATCTCAAAACCTGTACCACCAGGATAGTTCCTTAATATTTTAAATTGGGAAGAAAAATACTGCATTATAGAGAAGTTTATTTATCAATATTAATAATAATAGTAAATACTTGGCATGTATTAATGCTAGACACTGTCTAAGCTCTTTACAAAAATTAATATTTTAATTCTTATTGCAATTCTAAAAGACAAAGACTATAGTTATCGTTTTATTAGTAAGAAACAACACAGAAGTGTTAAGAAAATTAACCTAGACATTATCTAGAAAGTGAGCAATATTTTCATCCAGGCAGTCTGCCTTGGATCCTGTACATCCCACGTGAGCAGAAAACTTGAGTTTTACATATATACAGCCTCTTCTCCTCCATCTCAGATCTACTTTAATGTATAAATCATTATACTGCTATATTCTTTTTATGTGTTCAGAGTTTATTAAACATTTCTGTGTACCCAATGTTTGGTGCTGGGATTATGGTGTGAAATGTAAGCTGCATATTTAAATAAATAATTATATAGAAAAATGTGATTATTAGAATTAGATAGAAATGTCTATGAATATACAGAGAACAAATAATTTTTGAAAGTGAAACATGAGCAACTTTTGAGAAAATATATCTTTGAGTTGGATCTTGAAGGATTAGTAGAAGTGGAAGTATATTTCTGATTTCAAGAATAAGGAGAAAATTCTTGAAGATGTGATTGTATTTGTCATTGCTGGGGTTATTTAATAGTTTTTCCTGGCCAGAGTTCTTGAAAATTCCAAGAGATCAGCTAGCATTAAAGAATAAAGAATCTTAAAAAAAAAAAATAAAGAATCTTATATATTATTCCAAATTTACTGGGACATCTTATATGCAATGAGATGCCATGAATTTTTTCAAGGCATCTCATGGGCCTGCTATTATAAAATTATGCTTTTGGAAAGGGAACCAAAATTTACTTAGAAAATAACTGTGTAAATGCATCTGTGCTACTTCTTGTATGGAGGAGAAAACAATCATCTGTGTAAACTCAAGAATTCCTAGAGGTACACAAAAGTATTGTTTTAACAGCTGAGTTTTCAAGCAATGTCTTGGAACTATTAAATTATAGTTTTTAAAATGAAAATTGTAGGCATACCACTTTTCCTGGAGCAAAAATATTTTAAGCAATGGTATCATGTTGGATAGATTTTAAGTAGGAGTCACAGATTACTATTCTTACAGGGGACTAGAAGTTAACTTGGTATTTAGTGCACAGAAATACTGTTCACTCACACAAATTAATAAGCTGTTTCTCATTTTTCTTGCCAATTGTGTTTTATTAATCTTTTTCTTTTTTTTAATTTTGAGAGTGACATGAGGCCAGAGAAAGAATTCACTACTCTAGGAAATAACAGCACTAATGTGATAATAAATGATAACTGACATATAGGATCATTTACAGAAATCCAGAAGGTAGATAGAAGTTTGAAGAACTAGTCAGACATAATCTAAGTAGGGCAGCAGCTACTCAGCTCAGATACCTGCTATGAAGAAATCAGATTCAGCATTTTTATAGGTAATTTGTATATTCAAAAAGGTAAATGAGAATTATTACATTACTTTTATCTGCGGCATCTACCATGTGGACTGAAATATGCTCAGTGGTTAATGTTCTGCATTATGAACAGCTGATTCAAATTTGTACATTGTCAGTTGCGTGGGGCATTGCTGCAGAGTGGAAATGTGGGTGAAAACATTGTGCTGGCCCGGAAGTGCCTGGAAATAGTGATGCAAGAAAGACAAAGTAAAATAAAATAAAGATGAAAAGGAAAGAGTCGGGCATAATGGTGGGCATTGCCAAAAACAAATAAATTTCAATCTTTTTGATTCTATATTTATGGAATAAGAACTAACTTAAATCTAGACCCACTTCATTTTTAATAGGTCCCTATTTGTAATACTTCTGTAAGCTCTAGTGCATTAGCTAATTGAATGGAAGTATTTAAAATGGAATATTATATTTTGACACCTACTGTGTTTCCTGGAAGGTTTTATCAGAAATGTAAGGCAATGTCCATATTTTCTGTCAGTATATTAGTGATACATATGTGCTTTCTCACATGCCCAATTGAAGCAAAATAAAATTAGACACATTCTTATTGAAATTAGACTGAAACTTATCAGGAAAGTATCATATATATGTAATTGATTCTTATCTGCTACATCATAGACTGTAAACTCTGAAATATACCTTGTTTTTGTCCCACCTATTTTTTGCCAAAATTTGTTAGAACATTGACCAAAGCTAATCAATTTGTGAATATGCTTGTCCATAGAGAATAGAAAAAATGTAAAGGATAAACTTCTTGAAAAAGTAAAATATGCTGAAAGTATATAATAAAAAATAGGAACTGAAAGAAAAAACAAACAAAAAAACCCCTTGTTCTAGAATGCATTAGATAGGTCTCCTAAAAAAAGACCTCTTGCAATAGTTTATCTTTTATTCTTGAAGATAATATCAATAAGCATGTTAAAGAAACTTTATTGGCAAATGAAAAAATTATCCTCTCAGGAACCTCAGATTTTACATTATAAAGAATTTTAAACATCTTAAATTTTGTATGAACAGATCTGTGAAGACAATTAAAATTTTAAATGGAGTGAGTTAATCATGAATTATAAATCATGTGTCATGGTGAGGAATAATTTAGAGTGGAAGAGTCAGGAAATATGAAATTCATATTTACTTGAGACAGCAGTCTGCCCTGGAAGTGGAGCCTTACTTTCTGTTTTATTCACATTTCTTCTCAAGAGTCATGGACGTATGTTGTATCCAAAATGAAGATGCCACAAAACCATTTTATGCTTTAAAAACACTGAGTTATATGGATGCTGCATATCTAATTATTGATATAACATTAAAATCATTTCAAGTTTTATTAAATGTACAAATCACTTTCAAGTAATAAATCATTTCATTATCTTTATGAATATTATACAGAGTACAAAAAATAAATATAGTGTATGTAAATAAATAATATATCCTTCTGGGTACTTTTGATAATAGAAAACTTAGCAAATGATTGCCTCTTTAATCCTCTTTCCAAGTATTTGTTCATGCTTTTTGAAAATGTAAAGTTGAAAATTATTCCTTCTATTACTGTTTTAGAGCTCTAGTAAGTTCAGTCCCATTAATGCATTTAGAAGAAATTGAGATTTCTACAGAATTTGGAAATTATTCATAGCATGTGGATATGAAATTCTCTGGAAAGACCAGAAACTTTACATTGCCAGATACTGAAATAGTAGAATGATATTTAGTATTAGTTGAGCATCTACCACCATCTGGTGGAAATATATGGTATTACACAACTGAGACTTCTGATACTATATTAATAAAGTTTCAACACATAAGCACATTTTAAATGGATTATTTGATTCGATTATCTTGGAAAAGGTAACATTTCCACTGCAAATATGTTTTTTCCCCCAATTTTTCACATTCCAGTGAATGAAGCAAACATATACTTAAAGCTCCCTTTTGTTTTAACGTATTTGAAATACACTTTGCATTCACATTGCCCCAAAACTAAGTCATTTAATACACGCTGAATTTTTAAAATGTTGTATACTTTGATAAGTTATCTATTAAAACAAAAGCTTAAACTTGAATTTTTTTTGCTTTTATTTGTTTTCATTGTAACTTGCTTTCTTCAGTCTCTAAATTGTGTCTGACTCTTTAAGACCCCATGGACTGCAGCATGCCAGGCTCTGTCCTCCACTACCTCCCAGACATTCAAACTCTTGTTCATTGAACTGATGATGCCATCCAACTATAGTATTCTCTGCCACTCTCTTCTCCTCATGCCTTCAATCTTCCCCAGCCTCAGAGTCTTTTCCAATGAGTCGATTATTCACATCAGGTGGCCAAAGTATGGTGCTTCAGCTTCAGCATCAATTCTTCCAATGAATATTCGGTTGTGGATTTCTTTTAGGATTGGCTGATTTGATATCCTTGTTGTCCAAGGGGCTCTCAAGAGTCTTCTTCAGCACCACAATTTGAAAGCATCAATTCTTTGGCACTCAGGCTTCTTTATGGACCAACACTCACATCCGTACTTGAAAAACCATTATATTGACTACATGGACCTTTGTTGGCAAGGTGATGTCTCTGCTTTTAAACATGATGTCTAGGTTTGTCATAGCTTTTCTTCCAAAGTGCAGCTGTCTTTTAATTTCATGGCTGCAGTAATGGTTTGCAATGATTTTGGAGCCTAAAAAGATAAAATTTGTCACTGCTTCAACTTTTTCCTTTTCTATTTGTCATGAAGCAATGGGACCAGAAGCCATGATCTTAGTTTTTGGAATATTGAGTTTCAAACCAGCTTTTTCTCTCTCCACTTTCATCTTCATCAGGAGCCTTTTAGTTTCTCTTCACTTTCTGCCATTAGAGTGGTATCATCTGCATATATGAAGTTGCTATTTCTCCCAGCAATCTTGATTCCAGCTTGTGATTCATCTAGTCTGGCATTTCACATGGTGTACTCTGCATATAAGTTAAATAAGCAGGGTGACAACATACAGCCATGTCATGCTTCCTTCCCAATTTTAGACCATTGTAATAGCTCTAGAAATCAATAAAAGAGACTCTAAGCTAAATGTATATCACCTACAATCAAATTTAATCCTAAGAAAACATTGCTTTTTAATTACTAATCTACACTTGTGGGGGAACTTTTGATAACAGGATAACACATATTGCTTAGTACGCAGATGATAATATTAGCATCTCATAATTTGATTCTTCCAAATTGTGGAGAAACAGATTCAAAGAGATGTTGCCAGGATATTGATAACAAACTTCAAACTTATTAGAGCTATTTTTTCCTTGTTAAGGTATCCCCACTTCTTTACCTAGCCCCGCTTCTGAAGGTAACATATACACTCAGAAAAAAGTTTTAGTAGGTTAAGGACAGGGGAGAAGAATGAATCATCCAGTTAGGTAGATACAATCTAACAAAACGTATACAATTCTTGTCTGCTGAGAACTGTACAACACCGTTAAATGAACCAAAATGATTGAAATAAATAGACATGCAGTGTGTTTGAATTAGAATATTTAACATAAAAAAAGAATGTCAATTTCCCTAAACTGATATACAAGTTAAATGTGATTCCTGTCAAAATCCCTACAAAGAATTTTGTTAAGTATAGAAAAGATTATTCTAAACTTGTTAAAGAAGGGCAAATGAACCATTTTTTTTGTAATTTTCACTTTTTAACACTAATGTTCTTTAAACAAATTTTATTGTTGATTCACAATGTTTCAGGTATACAGTAAAGTGATTTATATATTCATTCTTTTTCAGATTCTTTTTGATTATATGCTATTATAAGATATTGAATATAGTTCTCTGTCCTATACATTAAGTTCTTGTTGCTTTTCTATTTCATTGTGGTTTTATTTTCATTTCCTAATGGTCAATGCTATTGAAGACTTTTCTTATGTACTTATCTGCTATATGTATAATATTTTAGTAAAATGTTTTTTCATGTATTTTGCTCATTTTGTAATTGGATATTTTATTTGTTTATTTTTTTGTAAATTTTGAGAGTTATTTATTTTTTTCAGATACTATCCCTTTGTTAATTCCGTTCAGTTCAGGCACTCAGTCATGTCCGACTCTTTGCAACCCCATGAATCGAAGCACGCCAGGCCTTCCTGTCCATCACCAACTCCCGGAGTTTACTCAAGCTCATGTCCATCGAGTCAGTGATGCCATCAAGCCATCTCATCCTCTGTCGTCCCCTTCTCCTCCCGCCCCCAATCCCTCCCAGCATCAGGGTCTTTTCCAATGAGTCAACTCTTCACATGAGGTGGCCAAAGTATTAGAGTTTCAGCTTCAGTATCAGTCCTTCCAATGAACACCCAGGACTGATCTCCTTTAGGATGGACTAGTTGGATCTCCTTGCAGTCCAAGGGACTCTCAAGAGTCTTCTCCAACACCACAGTTCAAAAGCATCAATTTTTCAGCCCTCAGCTTTCTTCACAGTCCAACTCTCACATCCATACATGACCACTGGAAAAACCATAGCCTTGACCAGATAGACCTTTGTTGGCAAAGTAATGCCTCTGCTTTTTAATATGTTATCTAGCTTTGTTAATTATGTGACTTTAAATATCTCTTCCAGACCAAAGCTGTTTATAGAATCTTTTGGAGAGCAAAAGTTTCTAATTTTGGTTAAGTAAAAATCAACATTTTTAAAAAATGAATTATTCTTTAATGTTAAGTGTAAGACCTTTTGCCTAGACCTAAATGCCAAAGATTTTTTTCTGTACTTTTTGTAAAAATTTTAGAGTTTTAAGTTTTACTTTTCTATTTTATACTTTTATTGTTTATATCTGTGAGTATGATTCCTTTTGAGCTGTTTTTTTTTTTTTTTTCCCATAAGGGATGTAACTTATTATATTACTACATTTTCTAGTACCATTGCTTATTTATTTATTTATTTATTTTTTGGTGTGAACCATTTTTAAAGTCTTTATTTAATTTGTTACAATATTGCTTCTGTTTTATATTTTGGCGTTTTGGCCATGAGGCATATGGGATCTTATCTCCCTGACCAGGGGTCAAAGGCTTGGTCTTAACCACTGTACAGCCTGGGGAATTCTAGTCCTATTGTTTTTATCATCATTTCTTCCTGTGAACATTTTGATGTGCAAGAAAATTTTAAAATCTTTACTTATGCCATCATTGTTTTCTACAAAAAACACTTCAGCTATTTGACAAAGTTCACTGTACCACTTTGAGTAATTATGCATCCTAACCAAGATCAAATTTCTTGGATTCAATTCTAATATCAAGCATTTAAACCTAAGTCAGGCCTGAGGCAATTATTTTCTGAGAAATGGGTGTTTCTGCCCTCTAAGAAGCTTATATTGAACATCCCACTTGGAAGGAGGAGCTCTGTTTTTCAAAAATCTATAACACATTTTATAGCTTTCATTGGAGAAATCTTGTACTTGTTTAAAATCAGGATTCTATTTAACTGTATTTATTTGACTGCACCACGTGGCATGTGGGATCTTAGTTCCCTGATCAGGGATTGAACCGGCACGCTCTGTAATGATAGTATGCAATCTTAACCACTGGGCCACCAGGGAAGCCCCAGGATTTTTATCTATATAAATTTATAAACAAACATGCATCTTTCCATGTAACCTCTGAGCTGTTTAATACTTGAGATCAAACCTTACATTTCATTTTGTCTTGCCTGCTGTGCTATGCTTAGTCATTCAGTAGTATCTGACTCTTTGTGACACCATGGACAACAGCCTGCCAGGCTCCTCTTTCCATGGGGATTCTCCAGGCAAGAATACTGGAGTGGGTTGCCATGACCTCCTCCAGGGGATCTTTCCAGCCCAGGGATTGAACCCAAGTCTCCTGCATTCCAGGAAGATTCTTTACCAGCAGAGCTACCAGGGAAGCCCTTTATCTTTCATAGGCATCAGAGCAAATATTTAATTATTTACAAATAGGTCTCAGAGAGAACTTAAATACATCTTACGCCAGATCCTCACAAGCACCAGCAATCATGTGCTCGTATTTCCTCTAGAACATTATTTTGATAAATCCAACCCATTTGAACACTTACAGAGTTGTAAAAACAGTTTCAAATATAGGGCTTTACTTCAACACCAATAATATAGTTAATTTTTTTTCATTTTTAATAAAACAATTTTTCAAAGTTAGTGACTTTTCATTATAGGGACATTGTTCCAATGTAAAAGTAAAAATAACTGTTCAAAGAGTATGAAAATGAAAGTGAAAGTCACTCAATTGCGATGGACTCTTTGCTACTCCATGGACTATACAGTCTATGAAATTCTCCAGGCCAGAATACTGGAGTAGGTAGCCTTTCCCTTCTCCAGGGGATCTTCCTGACCTAGGAACCAAACCAGGGTCTCCTGCATGGCAGGCAGATTCTTTATTAACTGAGCTATCAGGGAAGCTACTCAAAGAGTATATATAAAACTGAATAAAAGATGCAGTAAGAGAACTTCCTTATACATATTAAACCATTTTATTAGAGTAAGGCACCACTTAAGTCATTAAAATGCTTCATATTGGATTTGGATAGGAGACACTCAGACAAAAAAAGCAGCAGCTTAGAGTAATGAAATTTGTATGATTCAGGAATGAACTTGTTAGGGACTAATTTAAAAAACAAAGTAACTCTGCAAAGATTTGCCCTTGCATACCTAGCAAATGGAAGTATGATCAGATCTACTTGATAAGATTTCATATAGGTTCTTAATTATGGAAATTATTGGTATTGCTTTAAGTAATGCACAGTCTTTTATACAAAATGGACCAGACTGATAAGTAGTTAATATCATTTTATAAGGCAGGGTTTTTTTTTGGCAAATTCTAACAAAACTTCCAAAAATATCAGCTACACAATATTTAAACTTGAAATATTCAGAAATTACAGTCTTAGGTAAATTTCTTCCCTTCCTTCCTCCCTTCCTTCCTTCCTCCTTTCCTTCTTCTTCCCTCTGCCTCTCTCCCTATTTCTCTCAGTGTTTCTAACTTTCTTTCTTTCTTTCTCTTTCAAATAACAGTTAAGAGCTTGGACAATAGCAAAGCATTTTATGTGTATATCTTCATTATTTAATTTAAGGTACTCTGTTTTCAATTACTATTAATTTTATGTACTTCAGAAAATATAATAATGAAATGTCACCCACTGAATAAATCAACTTTATACAGTAATTGATTTTTCTTTATGCTGGTGCTTACTTTCTTTTGACAGAAGCTGGTTTTGTACTTTCATTTGTTTTCTCATTTTCATACTATTGATTTCAATTGCTAGAAAAAAATGGAATTGTTAGACTATTGTTTTATGGGGTTAATTAATTTGATTTATGTATGGATTACACTTTGAGTAATTACACTGTGATGAAGCAATGCTAATATAAATAAATCACTTTATTTGAATACACTACTTTTGGTGGTTATATTAAATAAGCCTCTCATTCCATAAAAAATACTTGTGATTAGAGCAAAGTCAATACCATAATTTTTCACTCTTCCCCTTTAAGTGTGTATATTTCCTTCTCCCTGAATTGAGGCCTTTGCCCAGAGAAAGGGGATGGGACATGCTGAAGGACATGGGAACTGTGTGAGCTCTCAGTTCACAAGACACCTGAACTGATGCCACGAGATTTTGTCTCTTTTTTGTGGCTCTTAATCAATCATATGAAGAAAAATTTTTAAAAACTAATAATCCAGGAAGGATGATCCTAGACCCGATATTTAACATTTTAATCAGTGGTCAACCAAAGAGTAAATGTTTTCATTTATATTTCAAATATATCAAGTATATATTTGTATATATATCAGGTATATATATTTCAAATATATCAGGTATATATCAGGTATATTTCACAAACGATAGGTTATGGGAAAAGTAACTTCTGAACTTTTTAATACATGTTGAATTGGTAATAAGCAAGAAACCTAGGGATGACAAAATCAGGATTCAATATTTGACTATATAATATATAATAAAAGAACATGACTTTCTACTTAGATTTCTAAAACCAGACTATAGAGGAATTCAGATCAAGATGGCAGAGTAAAAGGACATGGAACTCACCTTCCCTCAAGAACACATCAAAATTACGTTTACATGTGGAAGAATTTTCACTAAAAAGTAACTGAAAAATGGCAAAAGGATTGTTGTACAAACAAGGCTGTAAGAAACGTTTGCACTGTTTCTGCATGTAATCTGATAGGAAGGAAAGAAGAAAGGTCAGTATGGGACCTGTGCCTTGGGAGGGGTCAGTTCAGTCAGTTCAGTTGCTCAGTCGAGTTTGACTCTTTGTGACCCCATGGACTGCAGCACACCAGGCCTCCCTGTCCATCACCAACTCCCAGAGCCTGCTCACACTCATGTTCATCGTCGGTGATGCCATCCAACCATCTCAGCCTCTGTCATCCCCTTCTCCTCCTGCCTTCAAACTTTCCCAGTATCAGGGTCTTTTCCAGTGAGTCAGTTCTTCACATCAGGTAGCCAAAGTATTGGAGCTTCAGCTTCAGTATCAGTTCTTCCAATGAATAGTTAGGACTGATTTCCTTTAGGATTGACCAGTTTAATCAGCTTTGGGAGGGGACTCAGAAGAAAAGGGAGATATGGGAATGAGGGAACTCCTGCCCTGGGGAGGAAGTGGTTTGATGGCGGGGAGAACATAAGTGGGGGAGACAGGGTACCTTAGCTGGTCTGAAGATAGCTGGGACTAGTAGAGGGACTGTGGAGAGCCCAGGCTCCAGGCATGAGGAGTGGTGTGCACAGGCTTGGCCCCAAGACAGGGGGAAAGAGACCTGCTCCAGAGGCTGCCAGATTTCCCCAGTTAGAGCCAAGCGAACATTCAGGGCCCCACTCTCTCCACACCACATGGCAGCACTGGATCTGGGGCCAAGATCCGGGAAAAGAATCTACTGGGGCTGCATCTGGGTAGGATGGTGGTGGTCATTGTTGGCCACACTCAAGCAGTGCCTCAGAGGCAGCCCAGATCTCTGGCTGTGGGTGACTCTCCCATTGTAGTTCTCTACCCTGCCATGAATGAGAGGCCACACAGACACCCCTCCCTGACCCACACAGTGATTCCACAACAGGGTGGGGGGCTTTGGAAGCTACAAGCAGTGATTGGCTGTGAGGAACAAAGGAGACTTGAACCCAAGGCTGTGACTTAGCATAACCACAGGGGTCCACACAGGCACAGCACGGGACCTCTGTCTATGGCCAACACTCCTCTGATAGCTGAGAACTCACACAGGCCCCATGTGCTTCGGCAACACCCCCACCCCCCAACCTGGGGCAAAGGTTTCAGTTCCGGGAGAGAGAAAAATCACACATTTAGAGGGAACAGAGCCAGTTCAGGCCTAAACACTCATGACTTCTGCTTTAGTAACATGGCCTCTAATAAGGAAGGAAGGAAGTCCCACCTCCAAGTGGTAGCTCTAACCCCTGTATCTCCATCTCCATCTCCTATGAACTTGTCAGCTGCCCACACACTCTGAGGAAAGACATGATTTCATCCACATGAAAGTCAAATCCAGCTTTCCCACCAAAGGCATCGGCCACACCACACAGAGTCTAGATAAAGATACACTGATGTAAGATCCACCCCCCACCCCCTTCAAGACTGTAATAGGAAACTGCTGCATGATGGTGCCAAGTACAATGACATCGATTTGAACACACATGAGTCAGGGGAAAGGTTGAGGTAGTGGTCTGTTGTGGCTTGTCAGAGCCTAAGTGGACTGAAAAAAGCATTTTTGGGTGGTAAGAAGAAGGGGCAGCTTCAGCAAGGGGAGATTGAATACACAGAGTTGAATTGATTGAATCAGTAAATATATTAAGGGTAATGGGAGTCAAGTATTTTACTGTTGATGTTTCTTATATAGAAAATGAAAAAGGAAGAACAAACTCTGCCATGTTGAATTAAAAGTAGAGAAATATGTTAAAGCTCATGTAGTTATATATATATGTATATATATATATATATATATATATACATACACACACACACACACACACACATATATATATATATATAATAAAAGCACAGATGTTAATGTATATGTTTACATATGTATATATGTATGTGTATATACACACACACATACACATACTTGTCTGTGAATATGTATGTTCCCTTGGTCTGTCCACGAAGAGAACAGAGGTGAAGTAGTAGTTCCATACCTAACATCCAGATATTGGTTTGTAAAAGGAAAACCTTTTGTCACACTAAAAGGAAACAGGGCTTCTGAGAGAAATGGCTGATTCCCAGGTTAGAGCAAAGATGTATAAGATGGACCTAGAAAATATGCACCAGAAAATAAAGAGGTTCTCAAAGAAAGGTAGAATCTTGTCTAAATAACGTAGAGCTGGTTTAAGAGGCCACTCTCACATCCAGTTCCTACAATTCTCATGACTACTAAGGAAGTTCAGTTAGTGGATCTCTTCTCACCAGCCCTGACCGAAGGAGAACAGCCACCTCTGATTTCTTAGTGATGTTGATGCCCCTCTTAAAAGACAATCTCATTGATTTTACAGATGCAGTGTTCTCCAGGCCCTTTCACAGAACTTGATCATAATGTAAGTTATCTAACCTTATACAGTATCTCCACACTAACCTGCCCAATTCTCTATACCTTTAGATTACTTGCAACATCTCTCAGGACAGTTCTGACATTTTTACTTTATGCAATTTGCCCATCTATTTCTTCATGCTTCTATCAGCCATCCTAAGAGCATTATGTCTAAGTGTCTTTGTTGGGATGTTCAATTCATAATGGTAAACTCTCCTTTGGCTTCATTTTCCATACATCTTTTCTTGACTCAGCACCTGCACAGTCCAGTTCCATATGTAATTTTTTTCTGGCTCCTGCAAATGCATCTTGGCTAGTTCCTGTACATTTTTTGGGGATATAGTTTCATTTCTTCTTTGGGAGGTCACTCCCTATGATAGGAATATTATTTTTGGCTTAACCATACTTGGTGGTTTAAATATTAAGAGTACTTTCTCAACAGGAAATGGTTCTTATCTAGCAAGGAAGAGTCCTTGGTCTTGACTACCAAAAAGGAAAGACAGTGAGATGTGGATCCTACCTGTACAAAAACTTGATTCTCAGGAAAATCAGGAAATTCAAGATTTTCAAGTTAGTCAATCAAAGTGTTTTTCTCCCATGTCTTATTCTTCTACTTCTCAATCAGGCCTGCCAGGATGGAGGATTCAAGCTTCTGTGTATTCCTGTTGACTCCTATGAATGAGGCCTATACTCAATCTCGACTTCTTTCTTGGGGTACAGGAAAGAAGTCTGTATAAATTTCAAGGAGGCCTTCTGGCTTTCAACTTCCAGTTGTCTTTCTCTAAAACTTTTACTGCAACAGCTATCTAATTCCATTTTCCTTTTAACTAAGATTCCTGATGCCTCTAATACAACTCAAATGCCCAATGTGTGTGTGCTAAGTTGCTTTAGTCATGTATGACTCTTTGCAACCCTATGGTCTGTAGCCAGGCTGCCTGTCCATGGGATTCTCCAGGCAATAAAACTGGAATGAGTTGCCATTTCCTTCTCCACAAAAGCCCAATGTGTTGCCTCAACTGGCACATTTTCTTCTATCATTATGCCAGCTCAGTTCAGTGACCATTTGAATAACTGTCCTGCTCCTGCATGCCAGCAAGTCTGAACATGACTCCTACAACTAGTGTTTTGGGGCCCCATTGCCAGCTGACTGACAAAGATCTAGCTTCAAAATCCTAACGTAGAGCCTCTTTAGGACTTTTCTGGGCACTAACCTTAGTGGCTAAGTAAAACCTAACCATGAGAAGACTTTGAGAAGGTGATGCAGATAAGAAGTTACTGGAGAATACTTGTAAAAATGAAGGAAATGAGATTTGGAACACAGAGAAGTTGAATTCTAATGAAGTCACAACAAAAGCCTCAGTCAGTCTCACAGGGACTCTGGAGCTTGCATGGTCAAACAGAATTCCTCTAAATTAGGGCAAGGGATATGGATGTTTTTACTCCACTGGATGCAGGTTGATCCAGGATGTGAGCATAAGTTTGGGCTTCAGATAAGGTCAACTGCAAGGTGATAACTCAGAACTCAGCAAACAGCCTTCAGCTATAACATCCTCAGCAGCTGGAATAATCAGCTCTCTCTTCCCGAAGGGACACATCTGGGCAACACACCACACTATCACAGGTGGAAATGGCTGGGTGAGTTTTGTTCACTTAAAGTATTGACCCAGTGGAAGTTTAATGATCTCTTTTACTCAATAACTTTGATACCAACCAGGGTTCTTGGCCTTCCCCAATCAATAGAAACTGATAAAAGGCCAGTCAAGAAATTCAGGCAACTCTTTACTGGGGACTCTGCTGCAGCAGAAGGGAGTGAGAACAAATAACATCTTCCTTTGCTCACTCCCTGATCGTGGCAAGCTGGTTCCTTGTGTGTGTCCAGGGATCAGGCCATAAGGGTAGCTCAGGAGTTTTGCCCACTCATTAGGTGGTGCTGTGTGCAGGGGGAATGCACGGTACCCTGCTTTTATTCCTGATACCCTGTTTTCGTTTTTGCTCTCAACTCTTCAGAAGTGGCACTTCGTTTTTTTTTTTTTTTTTTTATTGTTGTCTTGTCTTTTGTCCATAATTTGCCCCAACTGTGCATGTTGCTTTTAGCCCCATAGAGTTTATTTATAATTTGTAGCTCAAGGAGATGTTTGTCCAGGGGCAAGTATTGCTGCACTGTGGCCAAGGGTCCCAGGTCCCAGTCTGTCTCCACATGAGAGTTAAATGCACTACAGGAGGATTGAATGTGTGGTGCATAGCATGATACTAAGTGGGTGTTTTGAAATATTGAAAGAAACTCCAAGGTAAAGTTCCTTTTTTGGTTGACATCATCATCTCTGTAAGGACTTCCACAAGTAATCATAGAAAGGTTTGACTGGATTCCTGTTTAGTCTCAGGAAAATTGTACCTTTGAGAACAAGTTAGACTAATATCTGATATTAAATTAGTTTCTGAAAAATAAAACTGATGACTTGAACTACATTCTGATAAATTCAAAGTTTCAAAGTGAAATACAAACACTTCTCTCATTTAAAACTTTATAAAAATCATTTATAGTGTTAAGCATGCTTTCTTCATCAATATTATATTCATTAAGAACTATATATGGAGTTGATTTTAAAAGTGCTATAGTAGGAAGCTAAATATGAAAAATGTTAAAGTGTGAGAATTCTATAACATACAGAAAGTGGTTATCATAATATATTAAAAATTATTCAAACCATTCTGCATTTAGAAATACTAATACCTATTTTTTCCCAGTTAAAGGAGTAAATAATGTTTTCATTATACATATAATTAAATAATGAACACAACCAAATACTGATTCATATCTTTGTTCTAAGAAAAAATGTAAGATTTCTGTGTTTAAAGTTGAATAAATTATGAAATTTTGAAGAACACAATAATGGTATTTCCAATAGTAGTTTTATATAGTATTCTCAGCATGATAAAGTATATTCAATTACATTTCTGGAAAACACACAGACACTTATACATATTGATATAATATTACACACCTACCAGAATTGCTATAACTAAAACCTGACAATATCAGGTTTCGATGAGGATCTAAAGCAATAGAAACTTTCATATCATGCTGATGGGAATATAATTGGTACATCTTTTTGAAATGAGGTATGGACATGTGTTTGAGAAAACTCTGGGAGAGAGTGAAGGACAGTGAAGCCTGGTGTGCTGCAGATCATAGGGTCAGACACGACTTAGTGACTGAACAACAACAAACATTAAAGATGAAGATTTGTATACTATTTAAGCCTGAAATTCCAATTTTAGAAATACTTACACAGAAATGTGTATAATAGTGCACTAAGATAAACGTGCAAGGTTATGTACATAATGTGTGTTCAGTCACATCCAATGCTTTAGGACCCCATGAACTGTAATCCACTAAGTTCCTCTATCCATGGGATTTCCCAGATAAGAATACTGAAGTGGGATGTCATTTCCTACTCCAGGAGGATCTTCCCAACATAGGGATCAAACCTGCAACTCTTGCATCTCCTCTATTGGCAGGCAGGTTTTTTACCACTAGTGCCACCTAGGAAACATGTAATAAAAGTAGTTAAAGAAAATGAGTGAATGAGTTCTAGCATTTAGCAATTCAATCTATTAATTTCAAGATTAATACAATATAGAAAGTTATAGAAAAATAATCAACATATGATGGAATATTAAGCATTTTCTTCTCCATGGTATCTTAGTGACCCAGGGATCAAAACTGCATCTCCTACATCTTCTGCATTGGCAGGTGGGTTCTTAACCACCAGCACCACCTGGGAAGCCCTTTAAAAACATAACATTGTTAAATTATTTGGAGGATTATCAAAGAGCTGCAAAAGATGGAGTATGTAATATAAAGTAAATTCAATAAACCGCAAAATCCCTGTGCCAGGTGCTCACCCAATTTGGGGCTTTGCAAAAAGTCTCTGCCTGATACCTGACGTCCCTTTGGGCCACTCCAGTCTAATAACCATATTCATGTAAATCTGAATCTCAAGCAGCTGGTGAAAAATGAACCCTTACAAGATTAAGGAAAATCTGTTCATGATTCTGAGAGTTCTCTTGTCTACAAAAGCATGAGTGAGATTTCATGATAGGAATCTATTAAGGAAATGATTTCTCTGATGGAAATTTAGTTTGCCAAAGAAGTTTTAGGAGTACATTAACTTTAGAGGGAAAGAAAAACATAGGAGGAATCACAATATTAGATCTAACTCTTCCTTTCAGTCAAGCAAAGAGCTAGCCATGGTCTAGCCTAACTGTTCTGGTTCCAGTATAATCCCTTATCTTCCTTCTCTATATGTTCCATCATGAATTTTTTTCAGTTATGGGTAGTCCAGCTCACTTAGACCAAAGTTTTTATTGTCATTGTTGTTTAGTAGCTCAGTCATGTCTGACTCTTTGAGACCCCATGACTGCCCCATGCCAGGCTTCCCTGTCCTTCAGCATATCCTGGAGCTTGCTCAAACTCATGTCCATTGAGTCGGTGATACCATCCAGTCATCTCATCCTCTGTTGTCCCCTTCTCCTCCGGCTATCCATCTTTCCCAGCATCAGGGTCATTTCTGAGTTGACTCTTCGCATCAGGTGGCCAAAGGATTGGAGCTTCAGCATGAGTCCTTCAATAAATAGTCAGGACTGATCTCCTTTTGGATTGATTTGTTTGATCTCCTTGTTGTCCAAGGGACTCAAGAGTCTTGTCTAACACCACAGTCCCAAAGTATCAATTCTTTGATGCTCAGCCTTCTTTGTGGTCTGACTCTCACATCCATACATGACTACTGGAATAGCCATATCTTTGACTACATGGAACATTGTCAGCAAAGTAATATCTCTGCTTTATAATATGCTGTCTATCTTGGTCATAGCTTTTCTTCCAAGGAGCAAATGTCTTTTAATTTCATGGCTGAAGTCATCATCTGCAATGATTTTGGAGCCCAAAAATATAAAGTGTGTCACTGTTTCCACTGTTTCCCCATTTTTTGCCATGAAGTGATGGAACAAGATGGCATGATCCTAGTTTTTAGAATGTTGAGTTTTAAATTAAACATTTGGCTTAAAAACTGCTTTGACCAAAAATAACTTATCCTCTTCTGGAAGGTCCTGCATTTCACTTGGAGAGACTCTAGCAATATTACCTGGAGGAAGAGTCTAAGAAAGATGATTTTGGAGACCTAGGTTCTGACTGCGCATTAAGTTGAGTCCAACTCTCTGTGACCCTATGGATTAAGCCCACCAGACTCCTGTGTCCATGGGATTCTCCAGGCAAGAATATTGTGATGGGTTGCATTTCCTCCGCCAGGGGATCTTCCTGACTTGGGAATGGAACTCACATCTCCTATGTCGCCTGCATTGGCAGGCAGATTCTTTACCACTTCACAACCTGGGAAACCCAAGATTCTGACTGATCCTTCGGAAATCAAGTTCTCTCAATTTTATAGATGGGGAGCAGTACTTGTATGTGTGATTTTTTTGTTTGTTTGTTTGTTTGTTTGTTTTAATCTCAGGCAGCTGTTTTGACCAGAACACTTTGCTGGGATGCCCACATTTGATTATATTGTATTGGTTTCCCATAAAACTGCTTTTACTGATTTGCAGTTTGACATGCACTCTACAGATTATATTGAAGGTGTCTCTAACAACACAGACCTATAAAATTCACTATAAAGATGATTAGAATATTTCTCATTCAATCAAGCAGTGTTTTTTCTCCATAAACCCCCACTTCAATTCAGGCATCTTGAAATTATTCCTCTTTTGGTGTAAGTATACAAAACAGCTTTAATTCTCCTAAACAAATAGAGGTTTTGATTGTTCACTTGTTTTGGGGTAACTGAAAAATTTCTTTGTCTTTTTCTGTGATATCTTTTAGATAATCATAGAGCCAAATTGATTGCTCACATACAATCTCAGCTAGGTCATAATGATATGCACAGGTCTTATATTACTGTCCTTTAAACTTCATATTATTTTTTTGTCTACTTACAGTTAAAGACATGCCACTCTATTTATGAATTTCCTTATGCCACCATCCTGAGTAAAACAAAGTGTAGCCAATTAACTGGTATTCCTTTCTTATGTGTGCTTTTTATACTCACTGCCATGAATATTTATAAAACAAACCACATATTTTATAATTCAAAGTAAACCTTAAGCAGAAATGAACCTCATATACTTAGAAGACAACTTTTGCAGTAAATATATAAGTGATCATCAAATATTCATGCTATATAAAATATTTAAAAATAATACAATATTGTTAATGTTTTCAAATAATTTTTTGGAAGTTTCTTTCAAACATCAATATTTGATAAAGCAACATCATAAATAAAACTATAGCAACATATAGAACATTAACAACTAAGATTTGGAGGAAAATATAGACAAAAAGAAAAAATACAGATGATTTAAAAAACAATATCATAGACATATATTTTAATAGCTAGATCTCTTTGAATCTATATTATAAGAAGATAATTTTTATTGGCTTTCCTTAAATACTAGAATGATTTTATTTATATGTATATGCATACAGACACATAGGATAATCTTAGAAAAAAGCTTCAATAAATTTCAAAAATTGAAAATTACTCAGTCTATATGTTCAACAAAATATCAGAGTACATTTACATAATAGTAATGAAAGTAAAAATCAATATATTAGTTAAAAAAAACAATGACTCTATATGAAAAGAAACAGCACATTGTCTCAAACCAACTGTTAATGAAACTGAAAATAAAAACTAAATAAAAAAGTGTAAATATATGGGATTTTTCTTTTGCTCATATTTGAAATACAGTAATATATACATTTTAAACAAAAGATTTAGCATAACTAATTGAAGAATTTAATGAGAAAATTCAATAAAAAATTGCAATACAAAGGGAAAAAAATAAATAATAATTCAGTGTAAGTTTAGCTTTGAAAAGGCATAGATTGGTAAAAATAGTAAGTAATAAAACCAAGAAAGATTTAATCAAGTCCAAGGAAGAAATAAAATAATTATAAACAGTAAAGCAGATACAGCAACATATTCTTATTTAAAATTTAGTGATACTGGTTTTCTTTTGAAAACTTTATAAGTGATTTTTTTGAAATATTAACTAATTAATTCAAGAAGAAATAGAGTAATCTAAGTGCATGTATGCAATAAGTATGGCATTATTAAACTAATCTGCTAAATTATCACATTCAAAATGGCATAATGCAAATCCTTCATATTTGCAAAGTCAAACCATTTTCATGTCAAATAATCTAGTCCAACATAAATAAGAAGGTGAGATACTTAGCAATTAACTTTATGATTATATATCCTAAATAATAATGTATTTGATAAGGAGAGTAATGTGATAAAATATAATATGTAATATTATAATTGATAATATAGCATAATAAATAGTGTTAGAAATTTATCTCACATATGAACATTCAGGCAAATTCCACTAGAGAAAAAAGACACTAATAACATTGTCCAACAATATAATAAATAACAGTTTACCAAAATCAAATAATGTTTATTATAAGATAGTTACAAAACCAGTTGATATAATTAACTGCAGCAATAGTCAATAAAACTCATTAATGAAATGATTAATAAGATTTATTTTGATAGCAGATGGAATATAAGTAAGTGCAATTTAACTTTTATTCACTCCAAAATATTTTGTAAATAAGAAATGCTATTAATTATTATAATTAGCACCTAGTACTTCCCAGGTGTCGTAAGGAGTAAAGAACCTGCCTGTTAAAGCAGGAGAACAGGCAGGAGACTCCAGTTCAATCTCAGCCTAGGGAAGATCCTCTGTAGAAGGAAACCCACTCCAGTATTCTTGCCTGGAAAATCCTACAGACAGAGGAGCTTGGCAGTCTACAGACCATGGGGTCACAAGGAGGTGGACATGACTGAGCACACAAACACACACAATTGACAGAACCTGAAAATGTATCACAATTTATGACATAATTAAAATATATCAGTATATTTAAGATAAGCATTTATTTTTTCTTAAAATGTGAAGACTGTATAAAGATAATAAAATATCTAACGGACATTTTAATTACATTATTTTTATTACACACTATTTAAAGGTGTAGCAAATTGACAAGTACTTACCTATTCTTCTGATATTTTTAGAAAGCAAAATCCAAGTAAATCAAATACAAAGTAATAAAATGTAAAATATTGCTATCAATTTCATGTGAAAGACAATATTAATCTATGAACTACAATGTCTTCTTTATACCTATGACAACAGAAACTACTGACAAAGGTTCCTAAAAATTAAGCATTTCTTTACAAACACATGCCAAAATTGTTTGAATAATTCATTATTGTCTTGTTCCTTTTGTAAGACAAAAATAGTTTTAAATCATTGATGTAGTATATCTGTAGTATATCTCTGATAATTAAAATAGCACATTGCTCTGTCGCAAAATGTCTTTTTCACGTGCTGACAAATCCACATGAACTTTTTAAAATGATTTCACTGTACCGCTACCACTGAACAATAGACTTTTAATTTTGAAATATTACTGAAAGCATCTTTGTATTCAGTTATTTAAATAACTGAAATTCAGTTTAGATAAATCTAGATAAATCCAGGGATCTACAAGGACTGTTGTTGCTATTCTTTGATTAAGATGTATCAACAGAAAAAACACACAACTGAAAAGTTACGAGTTATGTTTTATTCCAGGACCTGACTGAGGACTATAGCCTCAGAGACAGCCTCTTGGACTGCTCTGAGGCACTGTTCGGAAGAGGTAAGGGAGGAGTTAGTATATATAGGAGTTTTTGCTGGAAAAATAAACTAAACAAACAAACAAGCAGGTAGGCAAACATCAAAAGATTACTGCTAATCAAACACACAAAAACATCTCTAGGTAATGATCTTAGTACTTTTCTGTGTAGGCGAAGAGGCAAGAGTCCTTCAAGGCTTCTTGAAATTATCTCTTTGATATGCATTTTAACTAACTAAAGCCAGTGTCCCATTTTTCATCATCTTGAACTCCCCTCAGGGTACAATGTTGGGGCAGCTGCAGTGGTTGATGGATTGATGGTATAGATATATTTTGCTTACTGAAATTACATACAACATGCTTTGCCCACAGATGTCTAGCCAAAAAGATGTGTATATCTGCATATTAAAAGTGATATATTAGAAATTAATCACTTATATTTTGATGTTCGCCTGTATCACTGTGATCAACATCCACAAGTGGTATTGACAATCTATCTGGAAGCACAAGTAAATCAACTGAAAATTATTACACCTAACAGAATTCAGGTTGAATTATTTGCCCTAAGTCTTATTTGCTTCACCTCTCTGAGGTAAAAGATAAACTCCCAGCCACTTAAAGACTTCTGTTCCAAAGTAAATTAAGTCATTTGTTTCAATTGATTTCAATTTACATTGCAGTATGCCACAAAAGAATGCTGTATTTTATTTACTAATCCACAACTTTAAATTTCTTGGAATGAGATAAGACTAAGAAGCTGTATGGGGATTTACTCTCATTGTCTTGGGAAGAATCAAATCCTTTTCATAAATTGGAGCAAATAGCGATCACCAAGTAGTGTAGTTCAAAATTGTTAGGACTCTGTTATATGACTCTAGAGTGCAGTATATTTTTAAACATTAAGTCCACAGTCTTAATATTTTATGAATATTTTATTTCATAAGTTGTAAGTTATGAGCTTTCATAACCTATGAAAAGAACTTAGATATATGTAATATTGAATGGTTTTTCATAAAAAAATGCATATTGGTGAATTCTTCAGCAAAGTAAAAAAGAAAATAACAGAAAATCTCAAGATTGGCAATTGGGAATGTGAATTATGGTCTTGACTCCTATTTATTAACTGGGTTTCCTTAGGCTAGCCACTGTGCATCTCTGATCTCAGTTTCTTAATCTGTCATAAGAAGTCTGGACTGAAAAACCTTTAAAGATCCCCAAGTTCTCAAATCCCTTTTTTTTTTTTAACCATGTTATTAATTCCACTATTTGTTTTTAATTCCATCTTTTTTACACTTATTCTAGGCTACTAAAACCTGAGTGTCCCACAAGTTGCACATGTAATAACATTCCATTCAGCAAACTTTCTCTAATCATCCAAACAAAAGTCAAGTTGCCTCTCTTTAAATACCTATAGCTTGAATATACTAATTTTATAGCATTTATTTTGACCTCTTTGGCCCTCTAATGAATTCTCTTGTCTTGGTTCCACATCAGACATCAGGGGCCATTTTGATGACTCCCCTTCTCTGCATGACCCCTACCCCAAGGGCCTTCCAGGGCCGCACACACACACAATGAGGGTAGCGTAAAAGCTCAGTTAAAGTGCGCTGGACTAGGGAACTGAATTGTTTGCCAAAACTTGAATCTTATCTTGCATACAGGAGCTATTAAATCTTTCTCTTAACTTACTTGATTATTTAGCCTTAGCAATTCTACAGATATCTCCTAGAAATCTCAGTCCTGAATAAACCAATGTTGATTTTTGAACTTGCTAATGAAACAAACAAAGCTAGTGGAGGTGATGGAATTCCAGTTGAGCTATTTCAAATCCTGAAAGATGATGCTGTGAAAGTGCTGCACTAAATATGCCAGCAAATTTGGAAAACTCAGCAGTGGCCACAGGACTGGAAAATGTCAGTTTTCAATCCAATCCCAAAGAAAGGCAATGCCGAAGAATGCGCAAACTACCACACAATTGCACCCATCTCACACACTAGTAAAGTAATGCTCAAAATTCTCCTAGCCAGGCTTCAGCAATACATGAACCATGAACTTCCAGATGTTCAAGCTAGTTTTAGAAAAGATGGAGGAACCAGAGATCAAATGGCCAACATCCACTGGATCATTGAAAAAGCAAGAGAGTTCCAGAAAAAAATATCTATTTCTGCTTTATTGATTATGCCAAAGCCTTTGACTGTGTGGATCACAACAAACTGTGAAAAATTCTGAAAGAGATGGGAATACCAGGCCACCTGACCTGCCTCTTGAGAAACCTGTATACAGGTCAGGAAGCAACAGTTAGAACTGGACATGAAACAACAGACTGGTTCCAAATAGGAAAAGGAGTACGTCAAGGCTGTATATTGTCACCCTACTTGTTTAACTTATATGCAGAGTACATCATGAGAAACGCTGGGCTGGAGAAAGCACAAGCTGGAATCAAGATTGCCGGGAGAAATATCAATAACCTCAGATATGTAGATGACACCACCCTTATGGCAGAAGTGAGAGGAACTAAAAAGCCTTTTGATGAAAGTGAAAGAGGAGAGTGAAAAAGTTGGCTTAAAGCTCAATATTCAGAAAACTAAGATCATGACAATTGGTCCCATCACTTCATGGCAAATAGATGGGGAAACAGTGGAAACAGTGTCAGACTTTATTTTTGGGGGCTCCAAAATCACTGCAGATGGTGATTTCAGGCATGAAATTAGAAGACACTCCTTGGAAGAAAAGTTATGACCAACCTAGATAGCATATTAAAAAGCGGAGACATTACTTTGCCAACAAAGGTCCATCTAGTCAAGTCTATGGTTTTTCCAGTGGTCATGTATGGATGTGAGAGTTGGACTGTGAAGAAAGTTGAGAGCCAAAAAATTGATGTTGTTGAACTGTGGTGTTGGAGAAGACTCTTGAGAGTCCCTTGGCCTGTAAGGAAATCCAACCTGTGCATCCTAAAGGAGATCAGTCCTGGGTGTTCATTGGAAGGACTCTTGCTGAAGCTGAAACTCCAATACTTTGGCCACTTGATGCGAAGAGTTGACTTATTGGAAATGGCCCTGATGCTGGGAGAGATTGGGGGCAGGAGAAGAAGGGGACGACAGAGGATGAGATGGCTGGGTGGCATCACCGATTCGATGGACATGAGTTTGGGTAAACTCCGGGAGTTGGTGCTGGAGAGGGAGGCCTGGCATGCTGCCACTCATGGGGTCGCAAAGAATCAAACACGACTGAGCAACTGAACTGAACTGAACTGAATGAAGCGACCCTCTCAGTTTCAAATGTACTATCTACTATCCCAACTAATAACCGCATCTTTTTTGTGGGCCAAATTCTGCTGTTTCCTTCATTTGCCTTTATCAGAAACGTGGAGCAAAATTTTTTTACAGGACTTTCCCTACTTGGAAAAGGTGCTTTAAACATTTAACCATATATACATACATACATATATATATATATATATATATATATATATATATATGTATATAGTGGAAAGATTGCCTGTTTCTTTCAAATCACTCTATGGTACTCTTATCAGATCATTGATCATGCTGCATTTAAATTGTACGTCAACTTTTACTACACACTAGACTATGAATTTCTGAGGGCAGGGATTTTTGTCTGTTATCTCTGTATACTCAGTACTTAACGTAAAACCTACCAGAGGCCCCCACAGAGCCCAAACTATCTGAATAAACAAGCTCTATGCCAGGGCCTGAATGCACATGAGAACTATAAATTATTTCTGATGCCTCAGGAAAAACTTACAACCAATATATGAGACAATGGGATGTATAAATGTGACAATAGAAAAGTTACTGGGTAATTCATAAATCTTTTCTTTGAGGAAATTAAAATCTTTTTGCTAAGACAAATTAAATACTCCGTAAAGAAGTGATAGAAACTGGGGATGTCAAAGACAGCTAGCTAAATGAGTCTATAATATAATTTCTATCCATCTTGCAATATTCCAGAGTGTTTAAAATGTGAAAATGGATGTCTAGAGAAAATAAACACTATAAATTAGTATTATTCTTGGTGAAAGTGTAGCAAATCATAGGTCAAGCATGAAAAAGAAATTAGTGGCATTCTTGTAACTGAATGTTGATATCAATATAAATTATAATTTCTACTAAGTTCATGAAGTGTAAATTAAAATTCTGTCCTACACAGAATTGCATACTTTTTCTGTGTAAATGCTAGTAATAACATGTTTTATTGCTTCTGATTTATCATCTTCAAAATCAGATATATATTTCATCTGCTGAGAATTATATTTTACAAAGATAATTCCTCTTGGGATAGATATGTATTCATATATACACATAAATATTTATATCATGGCTAGACTATGTCTATATCTATATAGATTTTATGTTTTCTAACCTCTATTATGTGAAAACATTAAGGAAGGTGGTTTTTTCAGTCAAAAAATGTAAGTTCTTTATCATATTTGAAATGAATTATATGTTTTATTTTTCAAAACTAAGTCCACCAGTAATGTCACTTATTTCTGCATTCTATAGAATAATATCTAATTTATTATTTTCTAAATTATTAGTCTTAATTGATGAAGAGATAAATAGCTCATTTCCATGTTTCCTAACAATAACTGTGTTTTATAAGAAGTACTACACTAAAACAAGCCTGAAGCATTGATATTTCTGAGATAACTACTTATTATTTTTGAATATATATTTTCCAAGAATAGCACAATTTAAAAAATTTCAAGAAACCTTAATTTTCCCTTTCCATTTCAGCATTCTAATCTCAATATTAGAGTTTAGAGTCATCTCCCAAAAGCAAGATCCTTGAATTTATTTTGACCACTTGAAATTGTACATCTCATGGGTATAAAAATACTAATGGCTATAGGAGTAAGGCAAAAGCTTCCTTAATAGATTTGATGTTATTATTATCAATGTTAACGTGCATTGACGTTTTCTATTTGCTGGATACTGTGCTGATTTTTTAAAATATTATTTTCACAGAAGAATGTCAGAAAAATTATGTAACATGGTCACATATTATCGTCAGCATACTAAGTCCCAAGCTATGTTTTTCCAGCAGTCATGTATGAATGTGAGAGTTGGACTATGAAGGAAGCTGAGTGCCAAAGATTTGATGCTTTTGGACGGTGGTTGGAGAAGACTCTTGAGTGTCCCTTGGACTGCAAGGAGATCCAACCAGTCCATCCTAAAGGAAATCATTCCTGAATATTCATTGAAAGAACTGATGCTGAAGCTGAAACTCCAATACTTTGGCCACCTGATGCAAAGAACTGACTCCTTGGAAAAGACCCTGATGCTGGGAAAGATTGAAGGCAGGAGGAGAAGGGGACAACAGAGAAAGAGATGGTTGGATGGCATCACCAACTCAATGGACATGAGTTTGAGCAAGCTTCAGGAGTGGGTGATGGACAGGGAAGCCTGGTTTGCTGCAGTCCATGGGATCACAAAGAGCCAGACACGACTGAGTGGCTAAACTGATCTGAATTGAACTGGTCAGTATAACACACCAAAGACAAGTGCTGTAGTCCATGGGGTTGCAAAGAGTCATACATGACTTAGCAGCTTAACAACAGCAATGGTTCATAGTCTACTCCAGGAAACTCTATTCTCCTTAAGCCACATTGAAATTTATATCTCATTCCCTGGTAGTCCAGCTGGTAAAGAATCTGCCTGCAATGCAGGAGACCTCGGTCTGATCCCTGGGTTGGGAAAATCTCCTGGAGAAGGGAACAGCTACCCACTCCAATATTCTGACTTGGAGAATTCCATGGACTGTATAGTCCATAGGGTCACAAAATGTTGGATACAACAGAGCAACTTTCATTTTGCAATATGGTGAAAGGGACATGATGATGTTTTGCAGAACAGTAAGTGTATCAGTGACACTGTAACACCAGTAAGGACTATTTTGAGACCAAATCTTGGAATAATGAGAATTTATAAAGCTCATGAAAGTCTATATATGATCCTGTACTGGAATAGTTAACAATTGCTAGGAAAATCACTTGGATGAGAGGAAATAAATATAGAAATCAAGCAATCTTCTTAATTCAGTTAGAATTCTCACAGAGAATGTATTTTTCAGGATGTTCTTTAAAATCCAAAGTTTTATTATATTTTTCTCCAACATCTACTTATACATTACCCCAAATAATTTATTTTTCTTAATTCACAATATACATGATGAGATGATGAAGCTCAAAATGAAGGTATGTCCCTCCCATGTGAGATAAGGAACAAAACAAGCTCAGAGCAGCTAACAGTGGCAATGCAGGAAGAAAGAAATCATGGTCTTATAGTTAGAAGGGCAGACTTTTATTCTCAATTTGGGGGCACTTCTGTACATTCCAGTTCTTTCACAGGAGATAATATTTAATAATTACAATGAGATAGAGTATTTTATATGATTTCTTTAAAAAGCAAAGGACGATATATTGATACATGAGTGCAATCTTGGTCTCTTCAGCTGTGTTTGACTCTGCGTGGCATGGGGCATAGCCTACTAGGCTCCTCTGTCCATGGAATTAACCTGGCATGTGGGTTGCCATGCCCTCCTCTAAGGGATCTTCCCCATCCAGGAATGGAACCCTTGTCTCCTGTCTTTACTGCATCGCGGCTGGGATTCTTTACCATCTGAGCCACCTGGGGAAGCCCCCTGTATGGACCCACTTGTTTTAAATGACATGCTATGTGATACATGGCCACTGGGTAGGGGAGCAGAGGTTTTGCAACAAAGGGCCATGAAAGGAACCCTGACACTCAATATCCCCCCAGAAAACCTTGCGGGTGAGGTCACTGAAGACCAGGTTTGATAAACTATATTTAGATGATTGTTTCATGAACTGAATTATGATAAGCCTTTTTTTTTTAGTCAAGTGATTGATTATATGGTGATTTTTTAAATTTTTTTTAAAGGGATTTATTAAGGCAAGTTTTAACTGAATCACTCTCAAGCCTGTTGAAAAAATCTCCCTGTCTGAGATAGGGCATATCTCTTTTGTGTGCAGGATGTGATGAATAAAGGAATGGTTCCTGGAATCAAACAGATGCAAAATTTGATCCAAAATTTATTTGTTGTGTGCTATTTAATATTGATATGTGTGATTCAATATCTTCTTTGGAAAACAGTGGAAATTATGGTTTCTAGTTCAGTATATTGGAGGAAGGACTGATTGAAATAATACATGCAAAATACATCAGTACCTCAGTTCAGTTCAGTTGCTCACTCGTGTCTGACTCTTTGTGATCACATACTCATGTCCATCGAATTGGTAATGCCATCCAACCATCTCATCTTCTGTTGTCCCCTTCTTCTCCTGCCTTCAGTATCTCCCAGCATCAGGGTCTTTTACAAGGAGTCAATTCTTCGCATCAAGTGACCAAATTACTGGAGTTTCAGCTCTAGCACCAGTCCTTCCAATGAATACTCAGGACTGATTTTCTTTGGGTTGACTGATTGGATTTCCTTGCAGTCCAAGGGTCTTACAGTCTTGAGTCTTCTCCAACACCACAGTTCAACAGCATCAATTCTTTGGCGCTCAGCTTTCTTTAGAGTCCAGCTCTCACATCCATACATGACTACTGAAGAAACCATAGCTTTTACTAAACAGATATTTGTTGGCAAAGTAATGTCTCTACTTTTTAATATGCTGTCTAGGTTGGTCACAGCTTTTCTTCCAAGGAGCAAGTGTCTTTTAATTTCATAGGTGCAGTCACCATCTGCAGTGATTTTGGAGCCCAAGAAAATAAAGTCTGTCAGTTTCCATTGTTTCTCCATCTAGTTGCCACGAAGTGATGGGAGTTAATGCCATGATCTTAGTTTTCTTAATGTTGAGTTTTAAGCCAACTTTTTCATGCTCCTCTTTCATTTTCATCAAGAGGCTCCTTAGTTCTTCTTCATTTTTTCCCATAACTGTGGTCTTATCTGCCTGTCTGAGGTTATTGGTATTTCTCCAGGCAATCTTGATTCCAGCTTGTGCTTCTTCCAGCCTAGATTTCTCATGATATATTCTGCATATAAGTTAAATAAGCAAGGTGACATGTCCAGTTCTAAGTGTTGCTTCTTGACCTGAATACAGACTTCTCAGGAGGCAGGTCAGGTGGTCTGGTATTCCCATCTCTTTCAGAATTTTCGACAGTTTTTTGTGATCTCCACAGTCGAAGGTTTTTATATAGTCAATAAGGCAAAAGTAGATCTTTTTCTGGAACTCTTTTGCTTTTTCAATGACCCAACCAATGTTGGCAATTTGATCTCTGGTTCCTCTGTCTTTTCCATATCCAGTTTGAACATCTGGACGTTCTCGGCTCACAAACAGTTGAATCCTGACTTGGAGAATTTGAGCATTACTTTGCTAGCGTGTGAGATGAGAGCAATCATGCAATAGTTTGAGCATTCTTCAGCATTGCCTTTGGTATTGGAATGAAAACTGACCTTTCCAGTCCTGTGGTCACTGCTGAGTTTTCAAAATTTGCTGGCATATTGAGTGTAACACTTTCACAGCATCATCTTTTACAGTTTGAAATAGCTCAACTGGAATACCGTCACCTCCACTAATTTTGTTCATAGTGATGCTTTCTAAGGCCCACTTGGCTTCACATTCCAGGATGTCTGGCTCTAGATGAGTGATCACACCATCTTGGTTATCTGGATCATGAAGAGCTTTTTTGTACAGTTCTTCTGTGTATTCTTGCCACCTTTTCTTAATATCTTCTACTTCTATTAAGCCCATACCATTTCTGTCCATTATTGTGTCCATCTTTTTATGAATTGTTCCCTTGGTATCTCTAATTTTCTTGAAGACTTCTCTAGTCTTTCCCATTGTGTTATTTCCTCTATTTCTTTGCACTGATCACTGAGGAAAGCTTTCTTATTTCTCTGTGCCACCTAGGACTGAGTAATTACCCTATATCTTATATTAGTACTATCATATGAGTTGTAGTAGTACTCCTCTCTGCTTCCCTGGTAGCTCAGCTGGTAAAGAATCCACTTGCAATGCAGGAAACCCCGGGTTAATTCCTGGGTTGACAAGATCCCCTGGAGCAGGGATACCCTATCCACTCCAGTATTCTTGGGCTTCTCTGGTGGCTCAGACTGTAAAGAATTCACCTGCAAGGCCAGAGACCTGGGTTCGATTCCAGGGTTGGGAAGATCCCCTGGAGGAGGGCATGGAAACCCACTCCAATTTTCCTGCCTGGAGAATCCCCATGGACAGAGCTGCCTGGCGGTCTACAGTCCATGGACTTTCAAAGAGTCAGACACTACTGATGGACTAAGCACATCAGAGCACAGCAGCAGCATAATTCTAACAATAGTAACTCATAGACTCAACACAACCATTTCATTTTTAAAAATTTTTTGTTAAAAAAATTATTGAGGTATAGTTGATTTGCAATGCTGTTAGTTTCAGCAAAGTGTACTGAATAGTGATTTATATCTTCTTTTTCATGTTTTCCATTGCAGTTTATTATAGGAAATTGAGGACTTTGTTATTTATCTATATTTTTAAGGCATTTTTTTTCCTTGAAGAGGTGCTAATAGCATGGGTTAAACTCCAGACATTTAACATTCAAACATACCTTGAGTAAAATTTCAAATTCTTCTCTGTTCTTTAATAGATGCCCTATCCTATTTTCCAGATCAATTGATTACATATTAATGTTGTGTGTTCACTTCTCCAAAATTTAATGTAATATCATAAACCTAGGATCCTCACCACTGTAGCTTCCACAATTTCTAGTCATCCTTGCCATTTCTCCTTCTCTTTAATCTTCTTGCTACAGAGATTATCTAATAATCCTTGCACCACATAAAGGTTACCTGAGAAACTAATCAAGAGAAAATTGTCTTTCTTAGAAGCAGTGTATCTTACACATTTTGGCATTTTAGCTCTTCACAATCCCTGAGGATCACAAAAAACTTTTGTTTATTTGGGAGTTACCAATTACTAATTTGGGCTTCACAGGTGGTAATAGTGGTAAATATCTCTCCTGCCAGTGTAACAGACATAAAAGATCAAAATTCGATCCCTAGGTGGGGAAGATCCCCTGGAGGAGGGCATGGCTATCTACTCCAGTATTTCTGCCTGGAGAATCCCATGGACATAGGAGCATGGTGGGCTACAGTCCATAGGGTTGCAAAGAATCAGACATGACTGAAGCAAGTTAGCACAGTACAGCACAATTACTAATTTATTGAATTAGAATTTTCAATTCAGAAATTGTAAAAAAAATTGATTTCATTTATAAATGACATTAATAAATTCACCATATGTTAAGAAAAATGATATTATTTATGAAAAGTAACCACATTTTCTAACAAAAAATTTTGAGAAGAAAGGCATCATTTTTGCAAATTTCTTTCATACTTAGCTTATTAGAAAGCAACTCAATTTTCACATCTGCTTCTGCATTATATCCTCAAATTAAGTTAAAATATATGAAGGAAATCTGTAAAACATAATACAAATGTGTTTTTGGAAATAGAAGAAGAATTGTAAAGCTTTTGAGATAATTATGGATATTATTCTTTGAAATTTCATTAACTAGATATTAGTTCCTAAAATATGAAATGCAATGTGGAATCTATAATTATATTAAAAATCTGTTTGTACTCTGCTTCATGAATTCAATGTTCTAATTTGCCCTTTGACTGCATCTTTCCTTTTATATGTTTTCAAAATATGCAATTTTGCATAAAAATAGTTCATTGAAATATATGTACCTATCATTATTGACACATTTAAATATACAGTTTTTAAAAATACATTTATTTATATCACCACTGATCTCGTGAAAAATCTTTTGTGTTGGGAAAATTTCAAGCTTACATGGGAGGATACAATTTTTTCCAAAATTCTAGTATTCACTTGAAGTCTGGCAAAAATACTATCACTTCTTTTCCATAAGATGGCATTGATTTTTTAAAAATTTTATTGGAATATAGTTATTTTGGGCTTCCCAGGTGACTCAGTGGTACAGAATCTTCCTGCAATGCAGGAGATCTGGGTTCGATCTCTGGTTGGGAAGATCCCCTGGAGAAGGCGATTGCAACCCACTCCAGTATTCTTGCCTTGAGAATTCCATGGACAGAGATACAGCTCACAGGGTCACAAAGAATTGGACACAACTGAGAGACTAACACACATGCACACACACAAAGTTGCTCTACAATGTTGTGTTGGCTTCTGTTGTACAGCAGAGTGAATCAGTTTTATGTATACATATACCCCCTCTTTTTTATATTGTATTTTCTTTCCGTTTAGGTCACCACAGAGCTTTGAGTAGAGTTACCTGTGCTATACAGTAGGTTCTCAATAATTATCTATTTTATACATGATAGTATATATATGTCTGCCCCACTCTCGCAATTCATCTCACCACCCCCTTCTCCCCTTGGTATCTACAAGTTTACTTTCTACATCTGTGTCTCTATTTTTCCTTTGCAAATAAGTTCATCTGTAGCACTTTTTTAGATTGAACAAGATGACATACATTGGTATTAAATATCTGCCAAATATCTATATTTAAATAATCATATTTTGTCATTGTTTTAAAGTAAAAATAATCTGTCATTAAAAAAATAGTACAAAGCTGATGTTAATCACACAACTACTTTTTGTTTATGGATGTTACTTGAGGTTGGGAATGCAGCATAAGTGCTTTGTTAGTTCATCTCAGTTCTCCACCCAGAACACTAAAAAGACTTGTATTAAAATTTGAGATTTCTAAAAGTAAATGTCCTTCACTGAGCCATCAAAGCATCTTAAAAACTATTTTTCTTTTTAAATATTATTATTATGAGTGGTGAAGAGCATAATGACAGCTAATGAGACTTGGTTTTATCATCTTAGCTCTTGCTAAGGCTCTAACAATTTTATCCATAATTGCTTTTGCACACTGAGTGAAAACATCATGTTAGTGGACATGAAAAATAGTGTTTTGCTATATTATGAGAAGAATTTTGATCACAGGGGCCCTCTGAAAGAGTCTCAGGAAATTCTAGGATTTTATGAAGCACTTTTAAGAAATTGTTTACTTAGAACAGAATTTGAGCAGATCGCATCTTCCCTAAAGTGATTTATTTTGAAAATTATAATTATTTCAGAAGTTGTATTAGCAACTTATAAGGTTATTTCCTAGAGATCATTCAAAGTAAAGAAACTCCGTATATCTAAAATTAAATGGTTCACATAGTCACCAAAAACACTAATGATAAACCTAAAATTTATGTATTCTAGGTCAGCCCAGAGTTTTCTCTCTTTTACCATTTTCCCTTAATTTAACCTTGCAAAATAAAATTTGTCAAGACATTGATCCTTTTTAAAATATTTCTGACTTCTGACAAACAAATCTTTGAAAAAAATCCTTAAGGTTTAAGAATTATAATTTTGAAATTTTAAGTAATCACAAATTCATAACAAATTTGAGATAGCAAATTGAAGTAAATATAATGCAACTAAATGGTGAAAACTGCAATAATTACTTCAAAATAAAAATATCACATCACTTGTTCAGTACATTTCTAGACTACATATTTTTGCATAGTTGAATAGTACACACTGAGAGAATAAATTTTACTTTTTTCCATTTTCCATTATCAGTCATGTATGCCTATGTGAAATTCCAATGCCTTCTTCTATTTAGACTAACCACAAACATAAGAAAAATCATTTTGTGTTTTTTTGCCATATGATGAATTAATTATGGAAGGACTGCAATTCTGAATTTAATGGTACTGTTGCAAACACACCAATTAAAAACTAAAGTATTAATATGGCTATTTTCAAAGAATTTTTCCTATTTTCCCATGTGGTTTCAATAAAATTATTTAAATGTTTTGAGATATTAAAATTTATAATAATGAAAAAAATTTTTCCATATATAAAATTTTCATATGTATGTATATATATATATATATAAATTTTCATATGTATTTAATGTTTTTTTAGAGTAAGGAACCTGGATAGTGACAATTTGGTTTTCAAATTTCAAGGATTTTAGCCCTAAAGTAAGCCTGAGGTTTATATCCTTTCTGATTAACTAAATATGTTTAACCTATTTGTAGTTTGATAATTTTGCAAACATATCTCTGAAGTCCACATGGTCTTTATCTCCATAGCCCTCCATGCCAAACAAAATGGTTTTCATACAGTGTGCACTTAATAAATGCTGGTCAAAATGCATTTTTAAATGTACATTCAGAAATCCCCAATTTCTTGGTAGAATAATGTTTATGTGACCTATGAAAAATGGAGAGGAAGATGAAGAAGGTGTCACTTAGATTTCATTTTCCAGAGCACATGGCCTTTTTTATATGCCAGCATAATGGATACATGGGTGCAAGGAAGCTGGGGAATTTTTCTCCTGAGCTGTTCTGTATTTATCATCTATGTTGTCACTGGGTATACAAGGTCTATGCACTTTGTAAGAGGATTTCTGCCTAGAGAGCTATATTTTATTTTTCTGCTAAGATGATCAGTATAAAAATGACAAAGTGTTTGCAGCCTGAGTTTAAAAGTAGTTCCTGAAACTAGATCATGCTGTTCTCGGTCTTAATGGAGTCACCAGTATAGCCAATTGTTTAATGCTTTTCCAGCTGTATAGAGATGAAAACCTTATAGGCTCATTTGGTCTGAAATTAATAAACTGAGTGAAGGGAAAAGCCACTTTGCTACTTATGTGAGTCAAAAGGATGCATATATAAGCTGCTGCCCAATCTACAATTATATTTACACAGCAACGTAAAATACTGCCACTGTGTTTTCTTTCAAGGACATTGTCAATTAAGGTAATCAAGAAAATTATTAAGAAGTGCTTTGATATCATGAGGAAGGATATTGAAAATGAAGAATCAATATTATTATCATTCATGATACATTTCAACTGAACAGTATTTTGGGGTGCCCATCCTCTCATTCTGGTATAAAGGGTTCAAATTAGAGTTTAAATTGCAGATACTCCTGAATATCAATAATTAAACTATAGTATTTCTAACAGTTTTTTCATACCACTATAGGAAAAATCAGGTCAATTATGAAATAAATAAAATTACATAAAGAGAAAATAGTTACTTCATCAACTATAACTCATTGAATGACATTTACTCCATCAGCCATATTATTAAATTCTTATGGAGAGGGATACATAGTTCAAATTTCATTTGTTAAATTTTGCATTCTTAATATTTATATTTAGCTTTGTGGTGTACTTTTCTCAAGTTAAAGAAAAGTTTTTCAAAGATGAAAATATATAAGGAGGTGAAATTTGAAGAATTAGGTTAAAGGTTATTTCTGAATTTTCTTTTGACTACATTTTTAGGCGTTCTACTGAGAATCAATTTTTAAAATACATTTTCCTAAAATCTTAAATTCCATCTAGTTTCTTTTTTTTAAGCTATGCTTATATATCAAAAGACAGCATATTAAAAAGCAGTACATTACTTTGCTGACAAAGATCCATGTAGTCAGTGTTATGGTTTTTCCAGTAGTCATGTATGCATATGATAGTTGGGCCATAAAGCAGGCTGAGCACTGAAGAATTGATGCTTTTGAACTGTGGTGTTGAAGAAGACTCTTGAGAGTCCCTTGGATTGCAAGGAGATCCAACCAGTCAATCCTAAAGGAAATCTATCCTGAATATTGATTGGAAGGACTGATACTGAAGCTGAAGCTTCAATACCATGGCCAGCTGATGCAAAGAGTGAACTCATTAGAAAAGACCCTGATGCTGGGACAGATTGAAGGCAGGAAGAGAAGGGGACAATGGAGGATGAGCTGGTTGGATGGCATCACTGACTGAATGGACATGAGTTTGAGCAAGCTCCAGGAGATAGTGAAGGACAGGGAAGCAGGGCGTGCTGTAGTCCATGGGGTCGCAGAGAGTCAGACCTGACTGAACAACAACAATATCTCAAAAAATTGTATTGGAAGTAATTATCATACTACAAATTATTAAATAAGTTGACATTCATGGTCAAGTATTCAAACTGCATTTCCTGTAAGGAGCATAAAAAGGTGTTATTTGGTGTCATTTGATTTAGAGAAGTTTGTTTGGTGAAATATTTTCTCTATATGGAAAAGTTTTTAATATTGACAATGTATATGTTACTGTGGAGTTATTTTGAGTACTGTTATCTAGCACAATTCTTAAGAATCTGGAAACTCTACTGCAATGGGACCATTATTTTTAAAGAATATCTCTGAAATTTAATATTTTTAAAATGTTTTACTTATTACAATGAATGTTTTCATCCCTTTTTAAATATTCTTCTGTAATGATTACACTGAAAATTTGAAATTGCTAGAATTTCTCTAACTCACAATAATGATGACCTAAGGAACAAAAAAAGCTACTACTTATAGAAGATCTATTATGTGGCAACACACTAGACATTGTACATTCATGATCTCTGATAATCCTCACAGTGGCTTCTGGGTAAAATCATAATATATTCAATTCACAGATGACAAAGTGTGTCTCAAAGAGTTTAAAAATCTTTTCTAAGTTTACACACTAGTAGGTATCAAAACTAGGATTCAAGCCTAGGGCTTCTTCTAGTGTGAATGATTTCCTCTGAATTTATTTGGAATTTTCTTGGAACTCATGATCAAAGGTGATTGCAACAATCATAATGAACTTATAATGTATAGCTAAGTATCCTTATGTTATAGTTATATTATCATTTAGATTATACTTTAGCAAAAAGCTGTTTGGTTTCTATCTGTTCATTCTGTTTTCTTTCACTATTTCCTAAAAGATAATCTTCTGTCAACAAGGATGAGGCATTGATAAAAAGAATGAAGCCTTATAATTATTTATATCATCATCTGTCAGAAATGAGCAAGGCTTATGAACTCTAATCTAGTATTTGAATGAACTCAATGCTTAAAATGGCTACATTGGGATATGTTACAGATTAGAACATTTGTCAATTTGCTTCCTGGGTCAATAGGTTAAGTAATTTTCATTCTGTTTCAAGGAAATAAAGACTTATTCATTTATAGGAGTTAAATATATTCTAATAAGGTCACCCATAGCATTTTCTTTACCAAAGAGAAGAAAATTTAAAGAATTATGAACTTCTGTTATTGGAACTCCTTTTCTATCTATAATACCTTTCATTTTGCAATCTTTAGTGAAGTGATATTTCTTTAATGATGTTCTGAAGATGCACATATCCACAAATAAACTTGCATCATCTTGAGGCATCCAGTGTGTTAAAAAATAAGAGAAAAAGGAATGCTTGAAAGTGTATTTTTAACATTACTAGCCTCCTCCACTACTCCTATACTACTATTATTGTTGTTTACCATATTCCTAAAGAAAATACTATACATAATAACACAGATAGGCTAAAAACAATTTGGTATGCTTTATAAGACTTAATAACACATATAATATCATGTCTGAATAAAAGAGATGATTTCTTAGCTTCTTTATTGTTTAATGGAAGTAGGCATAGTATCACACTGGGTTTAGCTATATGAGTATACTTCTAGAAAATTGTGAGCTTATAGACATCATTCTCCTGCTACTACCATGTAATGTAAATATTTCTTTCTTTCCCAAACATTCTTTTTCTTTGAAGTTTATGATATCCCTATAGTATAGCACCAACAGGTTGTCATTCATATTGCAATAAACTCTATGGTTTACAAGTTATCCTTTCAACAAATTGCAATCCGTGAATTGAAAATACATTTTAGACAGGAGTACAAATATTCTTTCTCTTCAAATATTTACCAATTTTAAATTTAAGAAAGTGCATTCCAAACCCTATGTCGAATGGAGTTGAAAAAATCATATGTACAGAATAATTGTTAGTCACTGTAATTCTCTTAAATTTTATTTTAATTTAAAACTTTTTATCAAACTAAATTCATGTCCTATCACTATTCCTCTTAAAGCCCTCCAACACTTCTGAGCGACTGAACTGAACTGAAGTCCTCAATGAAAATTAGAATAAAATTAAAATATGTTAACTCATCTAAAAGACTGTGTAGCATGATTTCCATTTACTTCTCTAAACTCATCTCACTCTGCCTCCCTCTGCTCTACTACATGTACACGAGCCTCCTCTCTCCCTTGAACACAACAAACTCATCTCTTTCTCTAAGTCTGTGAACATTCCTTTCTTTGTCCCTGAAAGCTGCTCTCATTGAACTTACCATTATGGTCCTCACTTTAAATTTCACCTAATGAAACCACCTTTTTAACCATTCTAGTGAAAACAACCAGGAGACCCCGGTTTGATTCCTGCATCGGCAAAATCCCCTGGAGAAGAGATAAGCTACCCACTGCAGTATTCTTGGCCTTCCCTGCCGACTCAGATAGCAAAGAATCTGCCTTCAATGTAGGAGACCTTGGTTCAATCGCTGGGTTGGGAAGACCCACTTCAGTATTCTTGTCTGGAGAATCCCCATGGACAGAGAAGCCTGGCCGGCTAAAGTCCGTGGGGTCGCAAAAAGTCAAACATGGCTGACTGACTAAGCACAGTGAAAGCAGCCACTAGACACTTTCCACAAGGACCGTTCTAGATCTACTCCAGCTCACGGCTCTTTTCAAATTTCATTCGTATTACTGATGTGCTCCCTGTTTAGCATAGAATTCATTTGAAATTACATTGTTCATTTTATATTTTTTTAATTAAAGTATAATTGCTTTATAAAGTTGTGTTAGTTTCTGCTTTACAAAGAAGTGAGTCAGCCATATGTATATATATATCACCTCACTCTTGGGCATCCCTCCCACCCCCCACCCCACCATCACCACTTTATATTTTAGCTTCTATCTCACTCTGTAGAAATTTTAAATATTATATGGATAGAAATGATGCTATTTTTTTTTTTTGTTTACCATCATTACCATAAGAAATTGCAATAGTGCCTGTGCATTAGAAATGCTAACAGAATAGCCACACATATCCATCTACTGTATTTATTAGAGGAAAGTTTTCAAGGGTTTTTCAATAATTATCTTGTGGTCTTAATGAAAAGTCTATCAGCATTAAAAAAAATAGTCTTTGTCTTAAACATGTATCTGTTCTGTTTCTTATGAACTTTATCATTCTCAAGAACGTATTGTTCTCTTTAGTTACTAAGGATTCCAAATCAAACTTATGACACTTCTCCAGAGACATGCAGAATCATGGGGTATAAACACCTACATGCAATTCTTATTTGTCTTAATTTTTCTTCCTTTGAATTCCACTTATCCAACTTTCACAACAATTTTATGTTATATACTTATAACAATAACCTTAAATCTTATGTGGGCTAAAAAAGTGAATAAAACTTTCTATCCATATACTGAAAAGACAACTGCAAACTTTTTAGAAATATGAAATAATAACAACAGTTTTGAAGCTAACCTAATATTTATTGGTGACCTTTTATGTAATGTGTTCATCTACATGTTTCCACTAACTTTTAAAAATTCTAATATCATCTCTCTGAAAGACATGTTATTTGTCTAATTTACATGTAAGGAATTAAGAAAAATATACAGGGTAAGTAAATGACCTTGAAAATAAATTTGTGAGTGATAAAAGTGAATCATTAAGTCCTTCACTTAAGTCTCCAAATTCAGGGTATTTTGAACTACTCCCTGAGCCACCACTGAGACATCATTTGTTCATTCCAATGAAAACCAGTGACAGCTACAAGAGATGTGTTTACTTCTTAAGAATGAAAACATGTGATCAAGAGTCACAAAATTCAGAACTGCTTACCATTGTCTCTTCCTTTGAAAGGCAGAAAATATTTGCCAGTGACCTCTAGCATAAACTGATCTCAGTTCTGTCTCAGGATTCTCTTTTGAGGCCAAATCCTTAACTGTGGTACTACGTATGCAGTGTGGATATTTTTATTGTTCAATACCTATGACCAGACACCTGTCTTAATGCCCACGGGAGCAATAGCTTAGGAGACTCTTTGAGCCATCTGCTGCTGACATTCTCAGAATATGCTGGGTTCAATTTCCTAGGAATGAAATAAGAAGTCCTCTGCGACCCACACTTTTAAGCCTATCTGATCACATTGGCAACTGCATGTGATGGCAGAATGAACCATATCTCAAAATGGGAATTCCAAATTGCATGAAGCTGGTGACTGATGGACAAAGGGCATGAGAAAGCAAAACACTTTAAAATTTTAATATCTAAAACACTCATTGTAGAGTCTCTGTGTTTTAGTCAAAACACACTTTCCTTCAGATGGCAATCTCATATTATTTTCCTCCACTCAATGCATCAAATTAAGGAGCTCTTCACCTTGGCTCTTTGGGAGGAAGTTTTGTCTCTTTATCTAATTATCTGGGTAAATTCCAATAGCTTTAAAAGGAGTAGAGACACTCAAGGTAACCTAAAAGTGAGGCATTCTGTTTGTCTTTGAAATTCATGAAGTTTGTAGAACACTTTCAAAGAAAGACCTTTTCGATCTTAGGAAATGCTTTATAGAATGTGCAATCAGTTTAATGTAAAATTCAACTTCTCTAATTAAGCTCTGTACCTGTAATTAGTATTAAATTGCTTAATAGTATCAGTTCTTCCTGAGAATGAATCTTCATTGAACTTGTTTGAGATCAAAAGAAAAAACATATTAAAATTTTGCCTATTAAATCCCAAGGCCCTCAAGCAAGTGGTCTGGCTAAAAGGGGTTTCAAACTATTAAAGATGCCCCAGTGCAGCTTGTTAGGAGCTATCAATTAATACAAATGACCAGATTTCTACTGCTCAATATGTCACTCCTTGCACAATCAGTGCCATTGAGTTATTAATAGTACAACATTCTGGGACTTGCCTCAATGATTTCCATCTGGACTTAAAGGAAAGTTTTAAAACATATGAGAACATTTGCCACTACTGCTTGAAATTTTATCATGTCTATTTCAAGATCCCATTTTTAGATAGAGATTATAAAGTAATACAAAGTTCTTTATCTGATATTAGAGATTATGGCTCCATGAATTGTGATAATTATATTTTTTGCTCAGCTGCAATAATCTTTCTCTTCAAGTAGATAATTCAGAATAAAGTTTCCAGAAACATTCTCTAAAGCCACTGGCTTATTGATATGCCTATCTGAAGGACTTCTTAGAGTTCTGACAGAAAAAAAGAAATGGCAGCTCATTTCTTAATACGGAAAGAACTAAAGAGATGTGTCTTAGTATTCCCAAAACAATCAATGTACCAGGGTGATTATATCTACCACCTTTCTGATAAAAACCTTGTGCTAGCCAAGAAGAGAGGAGCATTTTGGTCAATGCATAATAACTGGTTTGTTAACTTTGATTTTATTTGTGAGAATAAATTGATTTATGATACAGTGAGTACAAATGAAAAAGATAACTTATTGAATATCTAGTCACCTTATCTATATACTATCCACATAGAACTGTGTGTATTTCCTCCTTGTGATGATTTATTGCTGTGTGTTTTACACAATTTTAAAAATTATGTGGTACAACAGTAGGACTCTAAGTTTTTAGAGTTTATTTTTTAAATACTCTTGGTAACACATTTTCAATGTATCATAAAAAATAATTCATATTCACTATATAAAATTTTGGTCCTTGAAATGTCAGTATGTTTCAGCATTTGACAGGCAAATGCATTTTTGAAAGGTATTCATAATAAACACATCAGTCTGGTGCTTAAAATTTTACACACGCACACACAGGATTTTGACAAGCCTTAGAAGCCTATATCCTGTCTCTCTCAACAGAAGTAGATATTTTAAGTGATGAAATATCAGTGTAGAACCTACTGGGAAGCTAATACAGTCACATTATAAGAAGTCATACTTGATCATTTCTAATATTATTTGGGCTTCCACAGTGGCTTAGTGGTAAAGAATCCTCCTAGCAATACAGGAGATGCAGGAGATGTGGGTTCAATTCCTGGGTTGGGAAGATTCCCTGGAGAAGTAAATGGTAACCTATTACAGTGTTCTTGCCTGAGAATGCTATGGACAGAAGAGACTGGTTGACTATAGTCAAAGTCATGCATGACTTGGTAACTAAATGAACATATTAATTATCCCTTGAAAACTAAAATATAAAATCATTTAAATTAGAATTGGATGAATTGAACTGAAAGTGAACAGAAATCGCTCAGTTGTGTCCTACTCTTTGCGACCCCATGATCTGTAGCCTACCAGGTGCCTCCCTACATTGGATTCTCCAGGCAAGAATACTGGAGTGGGTTGCCATTTCCTTCTCCAGGGGACCTTCCTGACACAGAGATTGAACCCAGGTCCCCTGCATTGCAGGCAGACGCTTTAACAGCTGAGCCACCAGGGAAGCCAAATTGAATTACAAGTTAGCTATAAAAAATATTTGGGGTGAGTTACAGATACGCCCCAGTGACCTAACAAGAGAATTAGAATATGATGGAAATAAAAGAGTGAGCACAGAGAAATGAAAAATAGGAACATACATAATGAGATGTCACTCATTTCTGTTCTAGTCAAAATATAACCAAAAATACCCTAATTATTTTTTGTTCCAAAATTTAATTATATTGACAATTATGTAATCCTTTGGAGCTTAAAAGTTTTGCATGTTAAGAAATAATGTTCTAATTTCATCCTTTAACATATGTCTGTCCAATTTTCCCAGAAGCACTTACTTAAGAGACTGTCTTTTCTCCATTTTGTATTCTTGCCTCCTTTGTTGTGGATTAACTCACCATAGATGCATGGGTTTTTTCTGGGCTTTCTACCCTGCTCCATTTTTCTATAAATGCCAGTACCATACTGTTTTGATTACTATACTTTTTATTATAGTGTGAAGTCAGGAAAGTTGATTCTTCTAGCTTCAGCTAAAATTGCCTTGGGTATTTGGGGTAGGGTGTGTTTCCATACAAATTTTAAGATTTTGTTTTGTTCTAGATCTGCAAAAAAATGCCATTTGCAATTTGATAGAGATTACATTGAATCTGTACTCAAGAATGCCTTATGTAGTATAGTAATTTTGACAAGATTGATTCTTCCAATCCAAGAATATAGTATATCTTTCCATCTGTTTGCATTATTTTTTATTTCTTTCATCGCTGTTACAACATTTGGATTACAGGTCTTTTGCTTCCTTAAGTAGATTTATTCCTAGGTATGTTACTCTTTTTTAGTAAGATGGTAGGTAGGATTTCTTCCTTAATTAATCTTTCTGATCTTTTGTTGTTAGTTTATAGAAATTGCAACAAATCTATGTGTAATAATTTTGTATCTTGCAACTTTACCAAATTCATTGATGAGTTCTATAAGTTTTCTGGTAACATCTTTAGGATTTTCTATATACAGAATCACATCATCTGCAAACAGTGATGATTTTACTTCTTTTCCAACTGGATTTCCCCCACACACACACCTTTTTTTTTTCCTTTTCTGATTACCATGGCTAAACATTCCATGAATAAAAGTGGTGAGAGTTGACATCTTTGTTTTGTACCTGATCTTAAAGGAAATGCTTTCAGCTTTTCATTTAGTATGATGTTAGTTGTAGGTTTCTCATATATGACCTTTATCATGTTGAGGTATTCTTGCCTGGGGAATCTCATGGACAGAGGAGTCTGGTGGGTGAGAGTTCATAGGGTCACAAAGTTGGACATGACTGAAGTGACCTAGCATTCATGCATGCATGTTCTCCCTATGCCCACATTTTGGAGAGTTTTCATCATAAATGGGTGTTGGATATTGTCAAAAGCTTTTCTGCATATATTTAGATGACCATATTTTTTCCCCAACTTATTCATGTGGTGTATCACACTGATTAATTAGCATACATTGAAAAATACCTGCATCTCTGTCTGGGATAAATTCCATTTGATCATGGTGTATGATACTTTTTTTTTTTGTATGATACTTTTAATGTGTTGTTGAATTTGGTATTCTAGTATTTTGTTGAGAATTTTTGCATCAATGCTCATCAGTGGTTGGCCTAAAATTTTTTTTTAATGGTATCTTTTCCTGGTCTTGGTATCAGGGTGATGGTGACCTCATGGAAGTGTTCTTTCCTCCACAATTTTTTTGAAAGTTTCAGAAGGTTGAGTGCTAACTGTTAGCTAAATGTTTGATAGAATTTACTTGTGAAACCATCTGGTCTTGGACTTCTGTTTCTAAGAGTTTTGAAATTCATTTTCAATTTTAGTACTTATGATTGTTCTGTTTATATTTTCTATTTCTTCAAATTCAGTCTGGGAGACTATACCTTTTTAAGAATTTGTCCATTTATTTTGGTTGTCTTTTACTGTCATGTAATCTCTTATGATCCTTGGCATTTTTGTGGTACCAGTTGTAACATCTCCTTTGTCATTTCTAATTTTACTGATTTATTATTAGAACAATCTCTAACATCATACAGAAAGATAAAATAAAAATATATTAGATACCTAAATGTAAGACAGGTTACTATAAAACTCTTAGAGGAAAGCATAGGGAGAATACTGTTTGACATATCACAGCAATATCTTTTTGGATCCACCTCCTAAAATAATGGAAATAAAGATAAACAAATGAGACATAAACTTGAAAGCTTTTGCACAGTGAAGGAAACCATAAACAAAACAACGTGGCAGAAAATATTTGCTAATAATAAGACAAGCAAGAGATTAATCTCCAAAGTACACAAATAGCTCATGCAGCTTGAACCTTGACTAATTTGGTTGAATGTACTCTGAAGTATTTTATTATTTTTATTATTGTGAATGAGATTGTTTATTATTTTTCAGATGGTTCATTTTAAAATATAGAAACATATAATTTTTTTTTCTTTTTTTTCATGCATTTGTATTAGTTGGAGGCTAATTACTTTACAATATTGTAGTGGTTTTTGTCATACAGAAACACATATAATTTTATGTTGATTTTATAACCTGTGATATTACTGAATTTTTTGTTAGTTTTTACATGTTTTTTTCTTGGTGGATTATTTCAGGATTCTTATATATGTCTTCTAAAAAGAGATATAATTTTACTCCTTCCTTTTCAATTAAGTTGCCTTTTGTTTTCATTCTTGCCTAATTGCTCTGTCTAGCCTTTCCAGGATTATGTTGAACAGAAGAGTTGAGAGTGGCCAGGCTTGTCCTGCTCCAGATCTTAGAGGAAATGCTTTTGACTATCCACCACTGAGTATGATGTTAAGCTGTGGGCTTGTCACATATGGCATGGCTCATATTTTCATTGAGTTAGACAATGCTGTGGTCCATGTGATCAAATTGTTTAGTTTTCTGTGATTGTGCTTTTCGGTCTGCCTGCCCTCTGATGGAGAAGGATAAGAGGCATATGGAAGCTTCCTGATGGAAGAGACTAACTAGGGAGAAAGTGGGTCTTGTTCTGATGGACTGGGCCATGCTCAGTAAATCTTTAATTTAATTTTCTGTTGAAGGGTGAGGTTGTGTTTCCTCCCTGCCATTTGACCTGAGGTCAAACTATGGTGGAGGTAATGAAGGTAATGGTGACCTCCTTCAAAGGGTCCCACGCATGTACTGCTGCACTCAGTGGCCCAACCCTGCAGCAGGCCACTACTGACCCACGCCTCCACCAGAGACTACTGGACACTCACAGGCACATCTGGGTCAGTCTCTTCTGGGGTCACCGCTCCTTTCTCCTGGGACCTGGTGTTCACAAGGTTCTCTTTGTGCCTTCCAAGAGTCTGTTTATCAGCCCTGTGTAAGTTCTGGTGGCTCTATGGTGGGTTAATGGTGACCTCCTCCAAGTGGGCTTATGACATGCCCAGGTCTACTGCACCCAGAGCCCCTGTTTCTGCAGCAGTCCACTGCTGACCTGTTCCTCCTCAGGAGACACTCAGACACAGCTCTGTCTCAGTCTCTGTGTGGTCTCTGGGCCCTGATGTGCACAAGGTACGTTTGAGCTTTCTATGTGTATCTGGTGGGTATTTGGTTTGATTCTAAACATGATTTTGCCCCTTGTACTGTCATGCTGGGGCTTCTTCTTTATCCTTGCACATGGGGAATCTTCTCTAAGTTGCTTCAATGCCAGGCAGCCACCTCTCCAGACACCTACTATCTTGCTGGGGCTTCTTGGCCCTTGTCTCCTCACAGTCACTCCAGCACTGTGCAGTCACCACACTGGCACTGCACAGCTGCCTCTCCAGAAGGACAGATCATGGTGAGAATTCTGACAAAACGTGGTCCACTGGAGAAGGGAATGGCAAGCCACATCAGTATTCTTGCCATGAGAATCCCATCAAGAGTCTGAAAAGGCAAAAAGAAAGAACACTGAAAGATGAACTTCATAGGCCAGTAGATGTCCAATCCTCTACTAGAGATAAGTGGAGAAATAACTCCAGAAAGAATGAAGAGATGGAGCCAGAGCAAACACAACACCCAGCTATGGAGGTAACGTGATGGGAGAAAAGTCCAGTGTTGTAAAGGCAAATTGGAAGTGTTCAAACAGGAGATGGCAAGAATGAACATCAACATATTAGGACTCAGCTAACTAAAACGGACTGAAATGGGTAACTTTAACTCAGACAACCATTATATCTACTACTGTGGTTAAGAATCCTTTAGAAGAAATGGAGTAGCCATCATAGTAAACAAAAGAGTCTGAAATGCAGTACTTGAATGCAATCTCAAAAAAGAATGATCTCTGTTCATTTCCAAAGAAAGCCATTCAATATCAGAGTAATTCAGGTCTATGGCCCAACCAGTAATGCTGAAGAAGCTGAAGTCGAACGGTTCTATGAGGACCTACAAGACCTTCTAGAACTATCACCCCAAAAAGATGTCCTTTTCATTATAGGGGACAGGGATAAAAAATAAGAAGTCAAGAAATACGGGGAGTAATGGGCAAATTTGGCCTTAGAGTACAGAATGAAGCAGGGCAAAGGCTAACAGAGGTTTTCCAAGAGAATGCACTGCTCATAACAAACACCCTCTTCCAAAAACACAAGAGAAAACTCTACACGTGGACATCACCAGATGGTCAATACCAAAATCAGATTGACTATATTCCTTGCAGCCAAAGATGGAGAAGCTCTATAGAGTCAGCAAAAACAAGACTGGGAGCTGACTATAGCTCAGATCATAAACCTCTAATTGCCAAATTCAGACTTAAATTGAAGAAAGTAGGGAAAACCACTAGAACATTCAGATATGACCTAAATCAAATCCCTTATGATTATACAGTAGAAGTGAGAAATAGATACAAGGGACTAGATCTGATAGACAGAGTGATTGAAGAATTATGCACAGAGGTTCATGACATTGTATAGGAGGCAGTGATCAACACCATCCCCAGGAAAAAGAAATGGAGAAAGGCAAAATGGTTCAGGTTTCTTATATATGTCTTCTAAAAAGACAGGTAATTTTACTCCTTCCTTTTCAATTAGGATGCCTTTTGTTTTTATTCTTGCCTAATTTCTCTGTCTAGCTCTGTCTTACAAACAGCTGTGAAAAAAAGAGAGGTGAAAGGCAAAGAAGAAAAGGAAAGATATGCCCATTTGAAAGCAGAGTTCCAGAGAATAGAGAGATAAGAAAGCCTTCCTCAGTGAACAATGCAAAGAAATAGAGGAAAACAATAGAATGGGAAAGACTAGAGGTCTCTTCAAGAAAATTAGAGACACAAAGGGAACTTTTCATGCAAAGATGGGCACAATAAAAGAGAAAAATAGTATGGACCTCACAGAAACAGAAGATATTAAAAAGAGGTGACAACGACACACAGAAGAACGATACAAAAAGATCTTCACGACCCAGATAATCACGATGGTGTGATCACTCATCTAGAGCCAGACATCCTGGAATGCGAGGTCAAGTGGGCCTTAGGAAGCATCACTATGAGCAAAGCTAGTGGAGGTGATGGAATTCCAGGTGAACTACCTTAAGTCCTAAAAGATGATGCTGTGAAAGTGCTGCACTCAATAGGCCAGCAAATTTGGAAAACTCAAATGACCACTTGACTGGAAAAGGTCAGTTTTCATTCCAATCCAAAGATAAGCAATGCCAAAGGATGTTAAAGTTACCTCACAATTGTAGTCATGTCAGTCAGTTCAGTCACTCAGTCATGTCCGACTCTTTGTGACCCCATGGATTGCAGCACGACAGGCCTCCCTGTCCATCATGAACTCCTGGAGTTTACCCAAACTCACGTCCATTAAGTTGGTGATGCCAGCCAACCGTACCATCCTCTGTCTTCCCCTTTTCCTGCTGCCTTCAATCTTTCCAAGCATAGTGTCTTTTCAAATGAGTCAGCTCTTCGCATGAGGTGGCCGAAGTATTGGAGTTTCAGCTGCAACATCAGTCTTTCCAATGAACACTCAACACTGATCTCCTTTAGGGTGAAATGGTTGGGTCTCCTTGCAGTCCAAGGGGCTCTCAAGAATCTTCTCCAACACCCAAGTTCAAAAGCATTAATTCTTCAGCACTCAGCTTTCTTTATATTTCAACTCTTAGATATATACATGACTACTGGAAAAAACAGCCTTTACTCAGTTCAGTTCAGTCATTCGGTTGTGTCTGACTCTTTGCAACCCCATGGACTGAAGCACACCAGGCCTCCCTCTCCATCACCAACTCCTGGAGTTTACTCAAACTCATGTCCATTGAGTCGGTGATGCCATCCAGCCATTTCCCCCTGTCGTCCCTTTCTCCTCCTGCCTTCAATCTTTACCACCATCAGGGTCTTTTCCAGTGGGCCAACTCTTTGCATGAGGTGGCCAAAGTATTGGAGTTTCAGCTTCAACATCAGTCCTTCCAATGAGCTTTCAGGATTGATTTCTTTTACAATGGACTGGTTGAATATCCTTGTAGTCCAAAGGACTTTCCCAAAAAAATAAAGTCTGTCACTGTTTCCCCATCTATTTGCCTTGAAGTGATGGGGCCAGATATCAGGATCTTAGTTTTCTGAATATTGAGCTTTAAACCAACATTTTCACTCTCCTTTTTCACTTTCAACTAGAGGCTCTTTAGTTCTTCTTCACTTTCTTCGATAAGGGTGGTGTCATCTGCATATCTGAGGTTATTGATATTTCTCCTGGTAATCCTGATTCCAGCTTGTACTTCATCCAACCCAACATTTCTCAGGATGTACTCTGCATATAAGTTAAATAAGCAGGGAGACAATATGCAGCCTGAACCAGTCTGCTGTTCCATATCCAGTTCTAACTGTTGCTTCCTGACCTGTATACAAGTTTCTCAAGAGGCAGGTCAGGTGGTCTGGTATTCTGATCTATTTCAACTTTCCATAGTTTATTGTGATCCACACAGTCAAATGCTTTGGCATAGTCAATAAAGCAGAAATAGACTTTTTTTTTTTTTCCCCTGAACTCTCTTGGTTTTTCAATGATCCAGCAGATGTTGGCAATTTGATCTCTGGTTTTTCTGCCTTTTCTAAAACCAACTAGAGCATCTGGAAGTTCATGGTTCATGCATTATTGAAGCCTGGTTTGGATAATTTTGAACATTGCTTCACTAGTGTGTGAAATGAGTGCAATTGTGTGGTACTTTGAGCATTCTTTGGCATTGCCTTTCTTTGAGATTGGAATGAAAACTGACCCTTTCCAGTCCTGTGGCCACTGCTGAGTTTTCCAAATTTTCTGGAATATTATGTGCAGCACTATCACAGCATCATCTCTTAGGTTTTGAAACAGCTCAACTGGAATTCCATCACCTCCACTAGCTTTATTCATAGTGATGCTTCCTAAGGCCCACTTGACTTCACATTCCAGGATGTCTGGCTCTAGGTGAGTGATCACACCATCATGATTATCTGGGTCATGAAGATCTTTTTTTGTACAGTTCTTCTGTTTATTCTTGCCAGCTGTTAATATCTTCTGCTTCTGTTAGGTCCATACCATTTCTGTGCTTTATTAAGCCCATCTTTACATGAAAAGGTTGCTTGGCACCTCTAATTTTTTGAAGAGATCTCTAGACTTTCATTCAATTGTTTTTCTCTGTTTCTTTGTGCTGATTACTGAGGAAGGCTTTCTTATCTCTCATTGCTATGCTTTGGAACTCTACATTCAAATGGGAATATCTTTCCTTTTCTCTTTTGCTTATTGCTTCTCTTCTTTTCATAGCTATTTGTAAGGTCTCCTCAGACACCCATTATGCTTTTTTGCATTTGTTTTTCTTGGGGATGGTCTTGATTCCTGTCTCCTGTACAATGTCACGAACCTCCTTCCATAGTTCATCAGGCTCTCTGTCTATCAGATATAGTCCCTTAAATCTATTTCTCACTTCCACTGTATAATCGTAAGGGATTTGATTTAGGTCATACTTGAATGATCTAGTGGTCCCCCCCCATCTTCATTTAAGTCTGAATTTGGCAATAAGAAGTTCATGATCTGACCCATAGTCGGCTCCTGGTTTTGCTTTTGCTGACTGTATAAAGCATCTCCATCTTTGGCTGCAAAGAATATAATCAATCTGATTTTGGTGTTGACCATCTGGTGACGTCCATGTGTAGAGTCTTCTATTGTGTTCTTGCAAGAGGGTCTTTGCTGTGACCTGTGTGTTCTTTTGGCAAAACTCTACTAGTTTTTGCCCTGCTTCATTCCGTACTCCAAGGCCAAATTTGCCTGTTACTCCAGGTGTTTCTTGACTTCCTACTTTTGCATTCCAGTCCCCTATAATGAAAAGGACTTCTTTTTTGGGTGTTAGTTCTAGAAGTCTTGTAGGTATTTTTAGAACCGTTCCACTTCAGCTTCTTCAGCACTACTGGTTGAGGCATTGACTTGGATTACCATGATATTGAATTGTTTTCCTTGGAAAGGAACAGAGATCATTATGTTGTTTTTGATATCGCATCCAAGTACTGCATTTCAGACTCTTTTGTTGACTATGATGGCTACTCCATTTCTCTAAGGGATTCTTAGCCACAATAGTAGATATAATGGTCCTCTGTGTTAAATTCACCCATTTCAGTCCAGTTTAGTTTGCTGATTCCTAAAATGCCAACGTTCATTCTTGCCATCTCGTTTGACCACTTCGAATTTGCCTTGATTCATGGACCTAACATACCAGGTTCCTATGCAATATCGTTCTTTACAGTGTGAGACCTTGCTTCTATCACCAGTCACATCCACAGCTTGGTGGTGTTGTTGCTTTGACTCCATCCCTTCATTCTTTCTGGAGTTATTTCTCCATTGATCTCCAGTAGCACATTGGGCACCTACTGACCTGGGGAGTTCATGTTTCAGTGTCCTTTCTTTTTGCCTTCTCATACTGTTCATGGGGTTCTTGAAGCAAGAATACTGAGTAGTCTATAAATACTGAATACTGAGATACTGTGTAGTCATCTCCCATGCTAGCAAAGTAATGCTCAAATTCTCCAAGCCAGGCTTCAACAGTACATGAACCGGGAATTTCCAGATGTTCAAGCTGGATTTAGAAAAGGCAGAGGAACCAGAGATCAAATTATCAACATCCTTTGGATCATCGAAAAAGCAAGGGAGCTAAGAAAAACATCTACTTCTGATTTATTGGCTGTGCCAAAGCCTTTGACTGTGTGAATCACAACAAATTGAAAAATTCTTAAAGCGATAGGAAAATCAGACCACCTGACCTGCCTCCAGTGCAATCTGTATGTAGGTCAAGAAGCAACAGTTAGAACTGGACATGGAGCAACAGACTGGTTCCAAATCAGAAAATAATTGCATCAAGGATGTATATTGTCACCCTGCTTATTTAACTTATATGCAGAGTACATCATGTGAAATCCAGGATGGATGAAACACAAGCTGGAATCAAGATTTCCAGGAGAAGTATCAGTAACATCAGATATGCAGACGACACCACCCTTATGGCAGAAAGTGGAGAAGAACTAAAGAGCCTCTAGATGAAAGTGAAAGAGGAGAGTGAAAAGTTGATTTAAAACTCGGCATTCAGAAAACTAAGATCATGGCATTCCGTCCCATCACTCATGGCAAGTAGATGGGGAAACATTGGAAATAGTGACAGACTTAATTTTTGGCAGCTCCAAAATCACTGCAGATGGTGACTCCAGCCATGAAATTAAAAGTTATGACCAACCTAGACAGCATATTAAAAAGCAGAGGCATTACTTTCCCAACAAAGCTCCGTTTAGTCAAAGCTATTGTTTTTCCAGTAATCACATATAGATATGAGAGTTGGACTATAAGAAAGCTGAGTGCTGAAGAATTGATGCTTTTGAACTGTGGTGTTGGAGATGTCTCTTGAGAGTCCCTTGCACTTGGAGGAGATCCAACAAGTACATCCTAGTGGAAATCAGTCCTGAATAGTCATTAGAAGGACTGATGCTGAAGCTGAAACTCCAATACTTTGGCCACCTCATGCAAAGAAGTGACTCGTTGGTAAAAACCGTGATGCTGGTAAAGACTGAATGTGGGAGGAGAAGGGGATGACAGAGGATGAGTTGGTTAGATGGCATCAAGGACTCAATGAACATGAGTTTGAGTAAACTCTGGGAGTTGGTGATGGACAGGGAGGTCTGGTGTGCCGGAGTCCATGGGGTTGCAAAGAGTCAGACATGACTGAGCAACCAAACTCAACTGCACTGAACTGTCATATATGTCTTTATTTTAAAGTATATTTCTTCTATACCCAGGTCATTGTGAATCTTTATACTAGAAAAATGTTGAATATAGTCAAACATGTTTTCTGCATCTAATGATATTATCATGTGTTTTTTTATCTTTCTGCCTTTTAATGCAGTGTATGATAGTAGTTCATTTTCACATGATCCATAAATCTTACTTCTGGATATATAGCAAAGGAAACAAAAGTAGAATCAAAGAAATATCTGCACCCCCATGTTATGGCAGCAGTATTCACAACAGCTAAGACAGAAAAATCCTGTGTCCGTTAATGGATAAATAGTTAAACAAAATGTGAACACATGTATCTATATAATGTTATTCATCCATAAATAAGTTATCTTTCAATTGTGACATCATAAGCAAGTTTGAGGGCATTTTGCTACATGAGATACAGGAGACAGAGAAAGTACATACCGTGTAATGTCTCTATGATATAGAATTTAAAAGTATCTAACTCCTATAAGAAGAGTAAGATAGTGATTTCCAAGGTTTGGGGCATGAGATAATTGAGATGTTGGTCAAGGGGTACAAACTTTTAGTTATAAATTAATAAGTTCAGGAGATCTAATATACAGCATAGTAGCTATGGTTAACAGTGCTATAATTTATCCTTGAAATTTGCTTAGAAAGTAGATCTTAAATGTTCTCACTGCAAACACACACACACACACACACACACACACACACACACACACACACACACAGGCAACTGGGTGATGTGATGGATGCCTTAACCAATTTTATCATGGTAACCATTTCACACATATACATACATATATATATACATATATACATATAGATATAGGTATATATCAAATGTACTAAAAACTAAATAATTCAGAGGGTTATGTGAGAATTTAAACTAATTAAACCCCACCAGACAGAGCTCTAGATGGAACTATTATGTCTCTCTGTGTGTTTATTTTACTTCATACAAAATTTGATTATTCAAAATTGTATATTGATTTTGCTAACTTGAAACTAAAGGTCCAAGTTTGGTCCAGAAGGTTTTTGAGATACAATATGTTTGTTAGTTAAAACTTGACAGGTACTCTCTCTAGAATTGACTGAAGTGGGATTCATGGTTCTATAATTCTATAGGGAAAGCCATGTAACAGCTGCTAAATAACGTGATTCTTAAATGGCATTTTTTACAAGTAGTAAGGATTTTTAATTGATGTATTTAGCAGGTATTAAACAGCTCTGTACACTCATGTCCAGTGGGAGGTGGTTGTCATGTGCCCCATGCTGTTATTCCATATGGCAGAAATGCCCACATTGAAAATTCCTTCCATTTGGATCTGATCAAAATCCCTGACTAATTTAGACTGCAACTGAAGTGTTGTAAAGAAATATGAACAAAATATCTTTCCAAAACTGAAGTTTTCCCTTCTACATTTCTGTAGATTAGACAAGCATATGTAGCCATGCTTTGTTTGAGTATTAAGGACATGGTCATTTTCGTTCATGTATCATTAGAGATCAGAAAAAAACAATTTTAAAAGAGTTCCTTCAAGAGTAGTGGATATTTCACAATGAAAACATTATGAGTGAAGTAAAAATTCCTATTTAAAATCTGGATGTATTAAACATATTGAAATGTGAAATTAAAATATTAAATGTGTTAGAATAGCTTATACATATTAAAGTTTGACATAAATAAAATATACTTGGCATTAGTTGTGGTAGTTGTATTTTTATATTCATTGTGATAAATTCCTTTATAAAGGAACCAAGGCAACAACCATGAGGTGTGGTAGGAAAAGTTTAGGATTTGTGGGTAGTATGGATGTGAGAGTTGGACTGTGAGGAAAGCTGAGGGCCAAAAATTTGATGCTTTTGAGCTGTGGTGTTGGAGAAGACTCTTGAGAGTCCCTTGGATTGCGAGGAAATCCAACCTGTCTATCCTAAAGGAGATCAGTCCTGGGTGTTCATTGGAAGGACTGATGCTGAAGCTGAAACTCCAATACTTTGGCCACCTCGTGCAGAAGAGTTGACTCATTGGAAAAGGCCCTGATGCTGGGAGGGATTGGGGGCAGGAGGAGAAGGGGATGACAGAGGATGAGATGGCTGGATGGCATCACCGATTCGATGGACATGAGTTTGGGTAAACTCCCAGAGTTGGTCATGGACAGGGAGGCCTGGCATGCTGAGATTCTTGGGGTTGTAAAGAGTCAGACACGACTGAGCAACTGAATTGAACTGAACTGAATCTGATTTTCAATCTCAAATCTGAAATGCCTTAGCTTTAATCTTTCTAAGCTTTTGCACTCTCTTCAAAAAAGTGTGAATAATAATGTTAATTCAATGATCATTGCTGTTTGGGGAAAAAAATCAAGAAACATAACATAACATGGCCCAGTTTGTGGCATATTTCATTATTCAAGAAATATTCAACAAATAAAGAGTTAAAAAAATTATATTCAAGATTACGAATGTTAGTTGCTACTCTGATCAAGGATTTGGGATTAAAAATTATCCCATATATTTGTACATCATTAAAAAATCAAACCTATATCTGCCCAAAGTTGTGAGAACAAAGTAAAAACTGAAGTTATTTTGTGAACTGATGTCTGGTATATGTTTATTAAACTATATTTATACACCTCCACTGCCCTGAACTGAAAAATTAAAATATAGTTTTGTCATTTTTAGAGAAAAGAAGCATTCTTCCTGTTTTACTATTGTGCCCGTGTGTGAAGGAAGCAGATGGTGGAGCAGAGGGACGAGATGGCTCACATATATTATCAAGTGCACAGCACATAAATCAGTATTCTTTTAAAACCCAAGTTAACTTAAGAATAACTTGATCAGACGCAGTATAAATTATGTCATCCCAAACATAAAATATGCAGTTACCAAAATAATCTTGTTGGTGTTGTTTAAAAAAAAAAAAAAAAAAAAAACGACAACAACAAAAACCTATAGATAATTTAAATGTTATATATAAATTATAGATAGACTACCCACGTAGTTAATAGTATGTGGAAGTTAATGAGAGTCTCATTTAAAGGAATTCTGTTTCCACAAATTAATCCTCATTTTGAAGACTGAAAAATCTTTACTGAATATTAAAAAAAAAAAAAAAAAATCCTTCCTGAATTTCCCCCACGCTTGACATTCTAACATCTTGCCACTAGAGCTCATTGTTGCGCTTTCCATAGATTCCAAGGTTCGAAATCCTTATCATTCTTTTCCTTTCTCTTTCTTTTTCCCTTTCTTTCTTCTTTCCTTCCTTCCTTGCTTCCGGCCTCCCTTCCAGCATGCCTGGCTTTCTGCTTTCATTCCTTCTTTTCTTTTTTTTTCTTTTTTCCTATATCATTCTGCTAACTAGCATAGGGTTCTCTGAAGAATATTGCATTCTAAAAGTATGTTCATACTTAAGCATACAAATATCTCAGGATCTAGAATCTCTTTCTAAAAGTATGAAAAGATATCTAAATTAAGAGGATTTCTGATAATACTTTGCAGAATAACTTGTATAAATGCCAGTATGGTAAACACGACTTTTAAGGAAACTATTCAGTTCAGTTCAGTTCAGTCGCTCAGTCGTGTCCGACTCTTTGCGACCCCACGAATCGCAGCACGCCAGGCCTCCCTGTCCATCACCAACTCCGGGAGTTTACTCAAACTCATGTATATCGAGTAGGTGATGCCATCCAGCCATCTCATCTTCTATCGTCCCCTTCTCCTCCTGCCCCCAATCCCTCCCAGCATCAGGGTTTTTTCCAATGAGTCAGCACTTTGCATGAGGTGGCTAAAGTATTGGAGTTTCAGCTTCAGCATCAGTCCTTCCAATGAAAACCCAGGACTTATCTCCTTTAGGATGGACTGGTTGGATCTCCTCACAGTCCAACGGACTCTCAAGAGTCTTCTCCAACACCACAGTTCAAAAGAATCAATTTTTTGGCCCTCAGCTTTCTTCACAGTCCAACTATTACATCCATACATGACCACTGGAAAAACTATAGCCTTGACCAGATGGACCTTTGTTGGCAAAGGCATGCCTCTGCTTTTTAATATGCTATCTAGGTTGGTCATAACTTTTCTGCCAAGGAGTAAGTGTCTTTTAATTTCATGGCTGCAATCACTATCTGCAGTGATTTTGGAGCCCCCCAAAATAAAGTCTGACACTGTTTCCACTGTGTCCCCATCTATTTCCCATGAAGTGATGGGAATGGATGCCATGATCTTAGTTTTCTGAATATTGAGCTTTAAGTCAACTTCACTCTCCTCTCTCACTTTCATCAAGAGGCTTTTTAGTTCCTCTTCACTTTCTGCCATAAGTGTGGTGTCATCTGCATATCTGAGGTTATTGATATTTCTCCCGACAATCTTAATTTCAGTTTGTGCTTCTTCCAGCCCAGCGTTTCTCATGATGTACTCTGCATATAAGTTAAATAAGCAGGGTGACAATATACAGCCTTGATGTACTACTTTTCCTATTTGGAACCAGTCTGTTGTTCCATGTCCAGTTCTAACTGTTGCTTCCTGACCTGCATATAGGTTTCTCAAGAGGCAGGTCAGGTGGTCTGGTATTCCCAACTCTTTCAGAATTTTCCACAGTTTATTGTGATCCACACAGGCAAAGGCTTTAGCATAGTCAATGAAGCAGAAATAGATGTTTTTCTGGAGCTCTGTTGCTCTTTTGATGATCCAGCAGATGTTGACAATTTGATTTCTAGTTCCTCTGCCTTTTCTAAAACCAGCTTGAACATCTGGACGTTCACAGTTCACATATTGCTGAAGCCAGGCTTGGAGAATTTTGAGCATTACTTTACTAGCGTTTGAGATGAGTGCAATTGCGCAGTAGTTTGAGCATTCTTTGGGATTGCCTTTCTTTGGCATTTGTATGAGAACTGACATTTTCCAGTCCTGTGACCACTGCTGAGTTTTCCAAATTTGCTGACATATCGAGTGCAGCACTTTCACAGCATCATCTTTGGGGTGTCGGGCGAGAGGAGCAACCCCAGGTCCAAGGAGCAGCGGCTGCGCGGGCGCAGGAGGGCCGAGAGGAGCTACTCCATGTTCAAAGTTAGGAGGGGCGGCCGTGAGGAGATCCCCCTCATCCGAGGTAAGGAGCAGCGGCTGCGCTTTGCTGGAGCAGCCCTGAAGAGATACCCCACGTCCAAGGTAAGAGAAACCCAAGTGAGATGGTAGGTGTTGTGAGAGGGCATCAGAGGGCAGGCACAATGAAACCAAGGAAACTATTATACTATGTTTATGAAGCATGTTAAATTCTTCATTTGTAATTATGCTCCAAGCTTGATCAATTTAATAAAATATTTCTGAAAATTCTTTCATATACAATTTCTATCATAATTTATTAAAACCCAATCCTGTCAATAATGTTCAAATATAATTTAAATATCTTATTTCTAAAAAAAAAAAATTACCTTCACCAGTAGTTCTTAAAGAGCTTTTGAATTCCTTATTTTCCGCAAAAAGAAACCTAGTCATAGGTAAAATAGTTAGTGGGAAGCTGCTAAATAACACAGGGAGTCCATCCTGGTAGAGTAGTGGAATGGAGGGAGGGGAGAGAGTCTCCAGAGGGAAGGCATATATGTATAATTTTGACTGATTCCTGCGGTTGTACAGCAGAAACTAACACAAAATTGTAAAGCAACTTTCCTCCAATTAAAATAAAATTAAACTGAAAGAAAGAAACCTTCTTCTCTCACTTCAAAAATTTGTCATCTTCAAGTCTGTTTTATTTGATAACAAATAAAATTATTTAGAACCACATGAGAAGATACACAAAAAGACAGTTGTAAGTTCCTTCCTCTTTCTGTTTTATCCTTGCTCTCTCACACATGTTTAATCAGCACATGCTCTTCTGCTCCCCTAGAAACTTTGAGACTGTCTGCACTTTAACTTTAAATTCAGTCAAATAGAAAATGACCCTCTATATCATTAACTGAAACTCATATTGGATGTGAGTATGACTTTCCTGGGTACTGTTAGATAACAGAAAGCCCAAAGAAAGTGCCCAAATAATTCATCTCTATTTACACTAATTTAATGATTATTAAGTTATTATTGTCACACACACGTGTTAAACTATAGATGCTCTATAGAAAAGCAATCCAATAGCCAAAAGCAAATTAGAATTACAATCTAAAGCTTCTTTAGCTGCAAGATGGATTTCCAACTCATGTCCTCTTTCATTTTTTTCTCAGTAAACCTTTCAATTAAAAACAGTTTTAAAATGTGTGTGCATATTATACATACACACACACCCCTTTCAAGCTTTGCCCCTTGCGTCTATAAGAACACACTTCATACAAGAACAGAATACTCTTATTTTAAAATTTATTTGTCTAGTTGATTTACTCTTTTGTGTTAATTTGGTGCTGTACAGTACACTGATTCAGTTATACACATATATATTCTTTCTCATTCTTTTCCATGATGCCTTACTACAAGATATTGAATATAGTTCCCTGTACTGTACAGTAGAACAGTGCTGTTTATTCTGTGTATAATAGTTTGCATCTGCTAACCCCAAACTCCCAATCCATTCCTTCCTCATTTTCTCTTTCTCTTGACAACCACAAGTCTGAAAAACAGAGTACTCTGATCTGGCTTTTGCAAGGACTTGCCCGCACCTGAATTCAGACACAAGACTTACATTTCAACCCACCTGCTCCCTCCCCCAACTAACTGAGACTTTTCTTCAGTGACCAGAACAAAAGCTTATCTTCCAATCTATGCTCAGCTTCACTGAGGTTGCAATCAAAGCATTTCTCTTATAAATTTCCAATTTCCTGGATATACAATAATGGATAGTTAAATTGCTTATATACTTTTGTAAAACACCAGGCTATGAAAAGAAATTGGACTTGCAATTTAGGCTCATATTTTAATAACTGGTATGGGTAACTTTCCTATTTTTTGCCCAGTTAATTTTATATTCTGAGAGAGTTCTCAGAGATACAGGCAGGATAAAGGCTAGGAGAAAGAAGATGGACAATGTAATTTGAATGAGAAAGATGTACAGTGATACTTTTCCTTTCAAATTACCTGACAATTCAAGAGACATGGGTTATATATTAAGGAAAGAATGTAGTTCCAGATGGCATATTCCTGCCTGGCTGGCCCTGTCTTAGATAAATGGACAGCTTTCTATACTGTGGAAGTTAGATATTATATACAAGATAAAGGGTTTGACTGACAGATCAGTATCTGAGTAAGACCTGGCATATTATTATCTTCATGCAAATAAGAACAGTCATTATTCCTAAAGTCATTAACTGAACTTTTGTTTGGGGATGGACCTGTATAACTAAAATCAATAGTGCCAAAGTACTTAACATTTCTACAAAAATCCACAGATTAGAGAAATTACATTTTGCAAACAATATAAAATAAATGTAAAATGACTATTAATAAAAACTATTGAATCATTTCACTCTTGTGACTTGTTTTATGAAACATAAAATCCATCAGACCTTTTTTGTTTTATAATATATGCATGAGAGTAGTGCATCATAAGAATATCTACCTGAAGATTTTTAAAATTAAATGTTCAGAAAATATAAGTGAAGGTTATTATTAACAGATGATAGTACTTGAATTTTATTCTTTTTCTTTTTTCTATTTTTGGTCATTTTGCTTTCTTTAGTATATTTCAATAATAAGTAACCACTATTCTCAAAATAATTAACACAGTTAATTTGTCAACTACAGGGAACACAATCATCCTTAAAGTCTAGCTATTTTTCATTGTATCATCTTTTTTCAACTCTCCACTTCTTGTCCCACCCCAGATCTCAGCCAATCCTTCGGGGATTTAAAATTTCCAAGAAAGTGCCATCAATTGTGTATCCACTGTGAAATATCTTTAAGACATAAAGTAAAAAGTCACCAATGTCAACACAGACAAAGCAGTGGGAAGGATCTTTACAATACTCTGCCTTCTTTTTTATCCTAAGACAAGGTTTGGTTCTTGGAAACTAGAAATTGCTGGTCTCATTGGAACAGTGTTTTATAAAAGGAGTTGATGCCTGTATGAATATAGTGTGCACAGTTATGAAAGCAGCCATTAACCTTTAAGCCGGATCCAGCTCCTCCTGAGCACAATCATTTACTCGGAGACATCAAGTTAACATCAACTGAGCTGTTATCATTTCACAGACCTATGAAAGTATTTATTTGGCATTTACAGTCTATGGTCTCTTCACCTGCGGTTTATTTTCCTATGGTTCAAGAACTCAAAATTATGTCTTCTTATACAGTAAAGTTGCACAAACATTTTTTATTTTCCTTTTTTCTTACAGAAGACAGTAATTTCCTCATTATTTTATATGAGGGAAAAATTCATGCTTTCTATGTGTGCATGTGTGTTTGAGGAAGGGTTATAGAATTATGCAACAGTCCACAAAATAAATGAGGAAAGTCTGTATTGATCAGCAGAACAGTTGGTAAGCACTATTTCTTTACCTGAAGAAGGTGGGAGAGCCATTGACTTTTCTATTTTAAATAATCTTCCTGGAAAATCTCAACCAATTCTTAGGCTGTAACAGTTACCAAGAAGCTGAAATGATACACAATGAACAAATTTTATCACATACTCAAATAATGTTTTAGACCTCTTGAATAAAATGAAACACATGTATGTACTTCACAAGTATCTTCACAAATATTTCTTAATGAGTGTATTCTCTCATTTGCTTTGTTTTGTTTTGGTTTATCTTCAAAGAGTTGAACTGGCCATTTTATTTGCAATGAGTTGGTCAGATATCTGGGTATCACCCTTGAATTTACTCTTTTCCACATCCTTATCTCCAAAGAACCATCCCTTAAAGATCCCTTAATATTGATTTCTTCATATCCCTAACATTTTTCCAGTGGTTGTTCCTTTTTCTTTCTCATGGTTCACTGTAGTAGTCAAATTTGTCTATACTCTTGAAAACTTCCAGACATGAACAGACATTTTACCGAAGAGGATAATCAGATAGCAAATAAACACATGTAAAGTTGTTTTGCACCATTCATCATCAGGGAAATGTAAAAACCACCATGAGATTTCACCAAATATCTCTAAAAAATTTAAAAAAAAAAGAACTGTGAAAACATCAAATGCTAATGAGGATGAAGAAATACACTATCCCTCAGGCTTTTCTGGTAGGTATGTAAAGTGGAGCAACAATTTTGAAAACAGTTTGGCTGTTTATTGTAAAACTAAACATGCAGCTGCTGTAGAACTGGACAATTGCACCCCTCCTCTGCACTGATCTCAGAGAAATGAAGGCACACACACAACCCTGTACATGAATGCATACAACAGATTTAATCATAATAACTAAAACCTAGAGACAAACCACATGTCTTTCAGCAGGTGGATGTTTAAGCAAACTGTGATACAGGTATGCCTTGGAATATTGCTTAACAACAACAAAAAACAATGGAACAAACTACTGATATATTCAATAACTCAGATGAGTCTTGATTATTACATAATTATTATATATGATTCAGAAGAGAATCTTGTTGGTTCATGCCGATTCCAAAGTGCTACATACTTCATGAATTCGTTTCAAAGACAACATTGAAATGGCAAAATTATAGAACTAGAGAACAGGTCAGTGGTTGCCAAAGGTTAAGAACCTGGCAGGAAGGATTTATTGTTATTGTTCAGTTGCTCAGGCATGTCTGACTCTTTGTGACCCCATGGACTGCAGCATGCCAGGTTTCCCTGTCCATTATCTCTTGAAGTTTGCTCAAACCATGTCCATTGAGGGTATGATTCCATCCAACCAAGTCATCCTCTGTCACCCTCTTCTCCTCCTGCCTGCAATCTTTCCCAGAATCAGGGTCTTTTCCACTGAGTTGGCTCTTTGTATCAGGTGACCAAAGTATTGGAGCTTCAGCTTCAGCAGGAAGAAGGGAAAAGAAGAAATTAGATTAGCAAAGGGCAATACAAGCAATTCTGGTGTTTATGGAGCTATTCTGTATCTTCACCATGCAATGGGTAAATAAATCTTCACATGTGATAAAACTCATTACAAATATAGAACTAATTACACACACACACACAAGTACAAGTAAATCTGGGCAAATCTTAACAACGCTGATGTGAAGGGAGAAATAATACAATAGGGAAGGGAGATTGGAGTCAACTCTGCTGAAACAGAGGTCAGAAGATATTTTAAGCTCTGGGTCATGCTAGTGGAAAAGCACTGCTGCAAGTTAATAGGGAGGTTGGTCATGGTGATGGGGTCACCTGTGTTAGCTAACTGGTGCTCATTGAAGTTAGGCTTTCACTCTCCTACACAGACCAGGATACAAAGGGTAGTGTTAGTTGCTCATTCATGCCTGACTCTTTGCGAACCCATGGACAACAGTCAGCCAGGCTTTTCTGTCCATGGGATTCTCCAGGCAAGAATACTAGAGTGGGTTTCCATGCCCTCCTCCAGGGGATCTTCCTGACCCAGGGATCGAACCACCTCTCTTATGTCTCCTCCATTGGCAGGTGGTTTTTTTTACCAGTAGTTCCAAGCTGACAGGAATGTTTAGGCTCTCTTGGTCACTACTAATCCATTTTTCGCACTGCAGCAAGATTGTCTCTAATTCTTTGGTGTAACACCTGTTAGACATTTCCCTGAATTTATTGAACCTCATTCACTGAGAACTTTGAGGGTATCCTCCACTAATGGCACTTTTATTGTTCTGTCTCCCCCAGTGGACTTCAGTCTCTTTGAAAGCAAATAGTGTCTATGTCGCCATGTGTTCTTTTTTTTTTTTCTGTTTTATTTTTTTTATTTATTTTTATTAGTTGGAGGCTAATTACTTTACAACATTGCAGTGGTTTTTGTCATACAGTGTTCTTATCACTCAACAAGAACCTGGCACATCATTTGTTTACTCATTCAGAAAAATCTCTATTAGGCAATTAATATATGTCAGAAACTATATAAATCCTCTTCTCCATGTCATTTGCTCTTTTTGCTTTGGATTCCTTTTCTAAGATTTTGTACCTCAGAACAAAATTTGTGGACCAGTATATTTGTTATTTTTCCCAGTGGGGGGGGGGGAATCATTTATGTTCACTCCATTCAGGATATTCAACATACTTAAAATTTAAAGAATACTTATTTACCTCCAAACCTATTTCTTTTTCCTTATGATTTATTTTGTTAAGGATAACATTATTTATCTCATTACTCAAAACAGAAAAAAAATGAAGCTCTCTTAAACCCTTCTTTATTTTTCAGCCTGCAAACAAAGAAAAACAGAGATGTTTACCACACAGTTCTACAGGGTTTGTCGTAATCCACTGCAATTGCCCACTGACCTTTACCTTGAAGAGAATCCAGGGTGAAAAACAGGCAGTCTGTGCTTTGGATAAACAGGCCCATAGAGAGTTAGATACATATTTCAGGAAAATTTCGATGACCTCAAATTCTCACATCTTCCCATGCATCAAAAAGCACTAAAATCATTAATTCAAGATGCATGTCCTTTGTGATTAGCAAAAATCTTTAACCAAGATGTTTGACTGACCACATGTATTTCCTAGCCTGCAAAATGCATATATATAAACTGGCTTTTCTTCAAACTGCTGAGAGGCTATCTCCCAGGCCACAGTCCTCAGTAAAGTCCCTGAATAAAACTTAAATTCATAACTCTCCTACTGTGCATATTTAAGTTAAAAAGACTGTATGTTTATTTGGTGAGCAGGCTCTGATGATTCCCATCTTCTCTTTTTCATACCTAAATTCACCCCTTTAAGTCATCAATAACATGGACTGTTAAAGTAATATCTCTGACTTGCCCAATCCTTTGTCCACATTCTGATTAAATAACATGTATTTTTAAAATAGAATCTAATCATGCCACAAGTCCAAAACACTTCCTACCCTTACTTCTTTCTACTCCATTATACAATGTAATGCTCTAAAGTCTTTAGCATGGTGTATAATGACCTTCAGTATCCAATTCCCTCCTCCTTCTCGAGACTCTTCTCACATTCTTTCACACATATCATGCTCCAGAAATGACAATACTTCTGTGAGATTGCAAGCTTACCCCTGCCTTTGTATTTTTGTACATTTCTTTTTACTTTATTTTTATGGAATACTCTCCTTCTCCTTTCCATCCCCCCACACTCTTTTCCTCAGTATATTACACAAAATAATCCTTAAGATAGAAATACACCTTCAGTGGGAAAATTTTTCTGACTACATCCTGCACTGTAGCTTTCCTTCTATCTATCATCTTTCTATCACTTTAAAAACTACAAGCAAACAATTGTTATGAGAAGTTAGACACACTCAGAAAGGCAAGAAGATTTGAAATCTATAAATATTGGAAATTATAAATACAAAGTTAAAATGGAGAAACAAATGCAGAGCATCACCTAATCCTTGCTCTTAAATGAGAAACAGAATTGAAGGAGGTGTTATCCATGCTTTGCTGGCATGTCCAGGATTATTTACCAGAACACTTAAATGAAAAAAGTCAGATGCAGTATATTACAGTCCTTTTCTTAACAATGTCAACCATTTGTAATTAGTAGTGGTATTTAAAAAAAAAAAAAAAGTAAAGTTTCAAGAGCAGAGCAAAATACCTTGAAAGGACTTGAGCCCAAAATGCTTATTATGGCATGAGCTGTAAAAGCGTGAAGCTAAGATTTCATGTAATTTGTGTAGAAAATAAAATATAGCTTGCATAATGCATTTCTTAGTAATAGCATTATTCATGATAGATGAATAAAACTAAAGAATTTGGTTTATTACTGTGTGTCTTGTCTGAATAACGGTTAAAATGTACTTGTGCTTTCAATTAGTATCATTGCCTTTATATAGAGAGTCAAGTGCGGCCAAATTGCATAGAGAGGTGAACTGACAATTCGTCAATTCATTGGCTCAATTACACACCCAAAGAACCACTTTGGATTTTAGATTCAGGGTAGATTATTTACACTGATCGAATTGACCAGTTCAAAGATAAATCTCCAACTCATGGACATAAGTTGGAAATGAATATAAACCTATGAATCATTTAACAATTCTTGCTGCCTCAAACATCTACGTTCCAAATTTCACAACTAAGGCAACAAAAAAACAGTTACCATATATTTTTGCTCATAGGTATTTGATCTAAGATATTAAAATTTGGGTATGTGCTAGATTCCTTGGAGATGCCTTTTAGACCTGAAATGAGAAGCCCTTTACAACAAGAAAGGCAGTTGTAGCTTTTATTTGCAAAAAAAAAATGTCTGATTTCTTATACTGCTTTATTGCTTTCTAGGACACAGAGCCACTGCATATTTTTTCTAAGTAAGAACATAGGACTTCCCTGGTGTTACCGTGGTTGAGAATCTGCCTGCCAATGCAGAGAATATGGATTTGATCCCTGGTCCTGGAAGATCCCACATGCCACAGAGTAACTAAGCGTGTGCATCACAACTACTGAGGCTCGCATGCTCTAGAGCCCATGGTCCATAGAAGAAGCCATCACAATGAGAAGCCTTCACACCTTGAGAATGAGTAGCTCCCACTCTCCACAACAAAGGAAAGCTTGCATAGCAGTGAAGACCCACCACAGCCAAAAATAAATTGGATAAATAAATCTTTAACAAAAAAGAATACGGTCTTTGCATATGTTTTTCCAATTGTTAGAATTTGAGTTGAACTAATTGATGAAAATAGGTGTCTCATGATATGTCATAGAGAGAAAGTTAGTTTCAATTAGATGACTTTTTGAAAATAAAAATATTCCAGTAAGAAATGCTCACTTTATAGTAAGAATACCATTTACTAGCTAATATTTTCTTGTTATACATTCCTACGTTTACTTGCCATTTTATTTGCTAAGTTTTTTCAATATATACTTCTTGAATATTTTAGAATATAAATCAAAATAAATGCTTAAGAGTAATAAAGATTATTGCATTTTTTTTGAAAGGAAACTTGTGTGATCAAAATATTATTTTAAGAATGTGGCTCTGGACACAGACCCACGGCCAAAAAACTAGCAAGATACTGGCAATACAATATCTAACAAAACCTGAGGTGGTGCTAAGTGCCTGTGTTGGAGAAAAACAAATGTTTCCCCTATACCTTGATGTTACAAAATGCATCCCTTAATTATCCTATACACGGGCCTTTGCACAAATGTTTCCTCTGCCTCAGTATTGTCCCTGTAAAAATCAACTGCTCTCTTTGAGACTTGGCTGAGATTCCATCCTTTATGAGATCATTCTTTATCACTCTTATCAGTATCAAAGTTTACTTATTCTGTGCCACTGAGGCCCAAGAAGTAGAATGTGAGCTATACATTTTTTAAAATTACTGTTTCCTGATATTCACACCATTATGTTATATATTAATAATTATAGAATTATTTGTTCTGTCTTCTCAACTAAGTTTTATTTTCCTAAAAGTTTTGATTGTGACTTTTACATCCTTTAGATTTTCATAAGTATTAGCAATGCTCCGATTTTGACTTTTACACTACTAATTCCCCCTCCCCCCAATGGATCTTAGCACTCTCTGAACTCATCTTGGCCATCAGTGTATATAAATGCTTTTGTTGCCCCTCTCCACACCAAAATGTCAGCTCAAATAGTGCAAGGGTCTTGTCCTTTACGATCCCAGCAGTTTCTGAAATCCTAAACAGTTCTTGGCCAAATGTAGGGCCTTGAATATATGTCAAAAGAATGAAGAAGCAGGTTTCTGGTTAGGTGATAGCTGTGTATACACAACGGTCACTATAAGCAAGGGTTAATAAACAAGTCTTCTGAAAGTTCAAGCCCTGCAAAGTATTGGAAAGAGATTCCAGAGAGTAGGACTGGTAGAATTCCATTGAAACCAACTGTTCCCCTGATCAGCTTCAAAACTTGGGAAAACTGCTATTGCTCTCTCAGCCTGTTTCCTCATTGTAGAATGGGGTTAATAATGCAACAGTATTTTCTTTACTCATAATCTGGAAGGGTAAGCGTGTGAAAATACTTTTCATCTTATATAACAGACTATGCGATCCAGTGCTGATACTTCTGCTCACTATATCCATGTCTCTTAGATTCATTCTTTTCCATTTCAATCAGATACTAATTAGTAGACTATCTATATGTGTAAATAAATCTGTGATTATTCACTAGCGTTTTATACAAGGAAATGTACATATATGTGAAAATATCAGGCAGATTTAGCGTTAAAAGGCATATTCATTTTTGGTCCATAGATGGCAGCAATGTACCAAATCTTATATAATCACAGCCAACCTTGTGAAAAAGTTGTCTGTATACTAAATACCATGTTCTTTTAATAGTACATGAAAATTATTTAAAAGGAGCTATAGCATCAAAAGAATATGAACAAAAATATTTTAAAAATCCTCCACAGCCAGCCTCAGTCTTTTATTCAGTGAACTAAAGGGTTTCTTTAGTTTGCCCAGCATGGGAGTCTTTGTCATTTTAACTGAATGTCACAATAGATATTGATGAAAATAAAACTCTTTTAAGATAATAGCAATTCAAAACAATATGAGGAAAATGCCCTGTCTTTGAGTAGTGGCTATTAAAAATGGATTAATACATGCATGCAGCTCTCTTTTATTTGTTTAAAAAATTAAAATGACTGGAAATTGCTTACATCTAAAAACCTTTTATAAGGAAAGAATGGGGGAAAGTAAAGAAAGGAGATTTCCAGATTTAGACACTGAAGACAAAGCAAACCAAAAGAAATGGGCCCATGGGAGACAAGAAAAGCTACAAAATGAGATTGAACTGAAGAGAAATATAATAAATCTAAAAACAATGCCTCAGACTGTCTATCAGAGCACAAAACATATTTCTGTTAGTTATTGAATTTTCTGTCTATAAAATTGTCTATCACATGTTGAATCATATCGGTTCATTGTTTTTCCCTTTCTAAATTGAGAGTTCATTATGAATACTTTGGAAAATTATACCAATGTTGTAAAGTCCAATCATGTGGAAAAAAATATATTTCCGTGTTAAACTATGAGAAGTAAAATAGCAACATGAAGTTCTTCTATTACACAACACTTAAAAATCTGAAAATAATCTCTTGGTAATGAAAATATTTTAGCACTTAATTTAAATAATTTGTAGTATGCACATAAAGGGAGAAAAAAATAAGGAGAAAGAACTTTTGAGACAGGAAGTGAGAGAGAAGAGAGACACCCCAAGGCTACTCAATATACAGCTAAACATGGATGCAATCCATCCAAGAGAAAGGGCTGTTGAGTTACAGACCCTCACAAGGTTCAAAGCAAAATTCCAAAACAACTTGCAGATGTGGGATTTATTCATATCAGGGGTAGGTCTTTTAATACTGGCTTACTTAGCTCCTTGACTCTAAAAATTCCTAAGTCCTGTAAATCCTCTAGGGCCTACTATCTAATTATATTGGATATCTTGCATGTCTCCTCAATAAAAACTACCTTATTATTTAATGACTAGACTTTGGAGTTTAGGTTCTGCTCTGTTGGAAATAAATTAAAAAATGTTGCTTTCCTTTTACCATAGTTCTTAATGTGGACCTTAATTTTCCATCTCATCATTTCACGACTTACAACAATCATGTATTTTCTCGAATGCATTTTCACAAAATCAGTACAGACAGGAACTGCCCCTAAATTTTTCCTATGTGTGTGTGTGTTCCCCTATATGGTAAAAGTCTATGCAAATACAACAAAATATGTATTTCATGCCATCAGCTCCATATATTTATAATTATGTTAACTCATAGAAAACTAAATCAACAGAAAGCATCAGGTTTTAGCATTATCCTAAAATAAGAAATAAAACATACAGAGCATTTGAAAACTGCTAAGCTTGGGCACAGATTTCAAATTGTCTGCTATAAATTTGAATTTTTAAATTTGTATTTTCATCAAGAAAATCTGCAGGTTTAAATGTACCAAAAATATCTTCACTGCTACTGCATGAAGAGCAGTGATTTCATTTTTGGAAACTATTTTATTTTTGACAAATAATGTTCTGAAAAGCAACACCTTAAAATACATTGTTTGTTCTTTCTCATTAATTACTCAGTTAAATATAAAGATAAGGTTTAAATTGAATACTGCGTGTATTTTTAAATACTGTCTTCCTGAAATACCTAAGGGGGAAAAACAAAACAAAAACAGATAGTTGTTATAGCTCTACTGAAATATTTCTCAGGGAGAAATATTCTAAAAATATTTTTAGAAAATAATTGTATTAAAGACTTTTATTGTAATTTTGATTCCTGTTGTTATTTTGAGCTAGAAACATGATCAAACCTCTTACTGAAATCACTGATATAAAAATATTAGTGAACATTTTTGATTACTCTTTGTCACATTAAAAAATATTATGGAGGCAGCCTGGATGGAAAGGGAGTTTGGGGGAGAATGGATACATGTATGTATATGGCTGAACCCCTTTGCTATTCACCTGAAACTATCACAACACTGTTAACTGGCTATTTCCCAATACAAAATAAAAAGTTTAAAAAATAACTAGAAAACCTACTCCTACTAGGAAAATATAAAATTCTTTCATGCAAATTCTTACACCTAGTTCCATAATGTTCTAGTGGTGGCTTCTGATTAAAATAAAATCAAATGACAAAATGTACTTTCTGAGTGCATTGTTAATCACTAGACACTCAATAGCACAGCTATCTAACGGAAATTATTTCTGAGATGACTGTGTCCAGGTAATTCAACCCCCAAATTGTATTATTTTATCACCCTATTAGATGAAAAAATAATCTCTCCCCTTTAATGAATAGGAAGAGATACTAAAGAGATAGTGACACAGTATATATGACCACGTGTCCTGTCCTAGAACTAGGGTATGGATCAGATTGAAAATAAAATGGTAGCACAAATGTTTAAATGTCTTCTTTCCATTAACAGAGATGATGAAGCCCCCAGAAAGCTAAATGATTAAAAGTTAGGGGGAGGGCAGATTCTAATCTAAGATGCGTAGTGTACACTGCTGCATATCTCATAAAGCTGGTATACTGATTACAAAACAGAAACTGTGAAGTGTGCAGAGTCCTTTTCGGAAGCCAGAGTGGTTCCGAAATTAAAGTGCCAAGAGTCAGCCATGTGATATGTGGTGCAACTTCACAGGAGGAAAAAGAGGAGGGGGAATTTTAGCATAAAAAAGTCATCATGGCAAAATGAGGTATTAAAAATTGCTAATTAAAAACATATAAACTTAAAGCTCATATGGTTCTGTCTTTGAGAATTTAGATGTAGTCTATGGTTCTACTGAAAATTCCTGAGTGTTAACAATAGAAGTTAGGAATATTCTGCCCCTGAAATTAAGATCTATTCTTGTATTCTTATTTGTTGATGTATGCATTAGTGTTACAATTCTATTATGAAAAATATTCTTACATAAAATATGTGTATTATAAAGTTATAACAACATATTTTGATTTCTATAGTTTAATATATATACATACATACATACATATATATATGCTTTAACACTGTCTGCATGGAATAATCCTGTATTACAGTCACTTTCATTGCTTCTTGCCCATGTCAAAGCTATTTATTGTATCGAATTTATGGGTAATTCATAAATGTTTATCCATTAGTGAGTAGAATACTATTTTTCCTAAAAGTGAAAGTCTCCCCTCCCAGCACTATACAGTCAACAGATATATTACAGAGATCCTTCCTTTCTAATTCTTTTAAAATAACAAACCTGTTAAATCTGCTGTAAGGTTTGTAACAAAAATACACCAACAGATCAGTAGTTGTATTTCTTTTTCACAATTTCTTACAAAATAGGTTAGACTTACTCATCTTGCCAATGACAAATTACCTCTGCAACTATGTGGTATCTCAAGAGATTTCCCTACAAATAGCTTGAATTTGGAGTCTCAGTCTTTCATTTTTTCTCATCATGTTCATATTTTTCAATTCTATTGTAAAATATTTACATAACATTTTAGTTAGTGATTCTTTTACTTAAAAGACATTTACTACAGTGGATTGCTTACCAATTGGAGGTTTTTCATGGCAGTTGCTAGGGATTCTTGTTATTGCAACCATGCCTTCTAATTCTGCCTAATGAGCCAATTCTAGCAGTAAACAAAACCCCAGGGCAGAGTGAAAGATGCCACTTCTGGAAAAATAAATGGTATAAATGACTCTTGAAGCCCAAGGGTTGGAATGGAGAGCATGAGGTAGAAGGAGGTTTTATTTGAGCTCACAGTAGACACCAACATATGCTAAATGGCAATTTCTTTGAGAGATTATAAACAGCAGAATGGGAAAGACTAGAGATCTCTTCAAGAAAATCAGAGATACCAAGGGATCATTTCATTCAAAGATGGGCTCAATAAAGGACAGAAATGGTATGGACCTGACATAAGTAGAAGATATTAAGAAGAGGTGGCAAGAATACACAGAAGAACTGTACAAAAAGATTTTCACGACCCAGACAATAATGAAGGTATGATCATTCTCATTCACCTAGGGCCGGACACCCTGGAATGTGAAGTCAGGTGGGCCTTAGGAAGCATCACTATGAACAAAGCTAGTGGAGGCGATGGAATTCCAATTGAGCTATTTCGGATTCTGAAAGATGATGCTGTGAAAGTGCTGCACTCAATATGTCAGCAAATTTGGAAAACTCGGCAGTGGCCACAGAACTGGAAAAGGTCAGTTTTCAACCCAATCCCAAAGAAAGGCAATGCCAAAGAATGCTCAGACTACCACACAATTGCACTCATCTCACACACTAGTAAAGTAATGCTCAAAATTCTTCAAGCCAGGCTTCAGCAATATGTGAACCAGGATCTTCCAGATGGTCAAGCTGGTTTTAGAAAAGGCAGAGGAACAAGAGATCAAATGGCCAACATCTGCTGGATCATCAAAAAAGCAAGAGAGTTCCAGAAAAAACATCTTTTTCTGCTTTACTGACTATGCCAAAGCCTTTGATTGTATGGATCACAATAAACTGTGGAAACTTCTGAAAGAGTTGGGAATACGAGACCACCTCACCTGCCTCTTGAAAAACCTGTATGCAGGTCAGGAAGCAACAGTTAGAGCTGGACATGGAACAACAGATTGGTTCCAAATAAGAAAAGGAGTATATCAAGGCTGTATATTGTCACCCTGCTTATTTAATTTATATGCAGACTACATCATGAGAAAATGCTGGGCTGGAAGAAGCACAAGCTGGAATCAAGATTGCCGGGAGAAATATCAATAACCTCAGATATGCAGATGACACCACCCTTATGGCAGAAAGTGAAGAAGAACTAAAGAGCCTCTTGAAGAAAGTGAAAGAAGAGAGTGAAAAAGTTGGCTTAAAACTCAACATTCAGAAAAGTAAGATCATGGCTTCTGGTCCCATCACTTCATGGGAAATAGATGGGGAAAAAGTGGAAACAGTGTCAGACTTTATTTTTGGGGGCTCCAAAATCACTGCAGATGGTGATTGCAGCCATGAAATTAAAAGACACTTGCTCCTTGGAAGGAAAGTTATGACCAACCTAGACAGCATATTAAAAAGCAGAAACATTATTTTGCCAACAAAGGTCAGTCTAGTCAAGGCTATGGTTTTTCCAATAGTCATGTATGGATGTGAGAGTTAGACTATAAAGAAAGCTGAGCGCCGAAGAATTGATTCTTTTGAACTGTGGTGTTGGAGAGGACTCTTGAGAGTCCCTTGGCCTGCAAGGAGATCCAACCAGTCCATCCTAAAGGAGATCAGTCCTGGGTGTTCATTGGAAGGACTGATGTTGAAGCTGAAACTCCAATACTTTGGCCACCTGATGCAGAGAGCTGACCCATTGGAAAAGACCCTGATGCTGGGAAAGATTGAGGACAGGAGAAGAAGGGGACGACAGAGGATGAGATGGTTGCATGGCATCACCGACACAATGGACATGGGTTTGGGTGGACTCCGGGAGTTGGTGATGGACAGGGAGCCCTGGTATACTGTGGTTCATGGGGTTGCAAAGAGTCGGACACGACCGAGCAACTGAAATGAACTGACCTGAACTGAATTGTAATATTTTTGGCAAAAAGTGTGTGACATTAAAAACTCTTGTTAGTCTGCAAGAATGAAAACACTAAAGTAGCTTCATTTATATAGGACATAGGTCATGAATAAGAGAAGCATTTTCCATCTATTGATACACATTTTGACTATGGTAATATGAAGTATAAGAGAAAGGACACTATCATTTTGGGGACACTTATTATGTGTTAAAACATCTATATATACTGTCATTTAATGGTCATCACAAACTAAAACAGGAATTCACGTCCCTTTTTAAATGCTAAAAAAAAAAAAAAAACAAAAAAATCCTAAACTAAACTAAACTTTACAGAGATTAGTATATTGCCCTCAGAGATGTAATTCAAATGGACAGTGCTGAGATTCGGAAATTTGTCTGACTACAATATTTAGCTCTTTTCAAGATTTCACACCTTAACTTTGTTTTACACAGTGTTTTTTATAGAGACATGAACCAAATATTGTATATGGGAAATAGACAAAAGAGGTAGCCATCCTGGGGCATTAAGATCATAGATGGTTAATGAGAAGAGTTAATTATGTTAAGAAGTAGAGAAGTTGTGTCAGGCAATAAAGATGGTCAGAGAATTCCATCATGAGGAATAGGAAAAGTTCTGGCATGTGAGATACTGAGGGAAAATTCAGCATGAGTGGAACTTAGGGAATAGGAGAATCCTGTTCATAGAAATGAAGCTAGAAAGAGATCAGTACTAGAATCAAAAGAGCCTTATTGCCCAAAGATAGGATGGCCAAGTAATGAATGTTAAAGAAAATTACTTAAATATAGACAATTACCAAAATATAAGAAATTACTAAAATGTAAAGTAAAAAATTACTAAAATATAAGCAATAGCATAGTCACCAGCTATATGATTATATCCCACCCATCAGTTTTCTTCCTCTGGGAGTAGCACACAGTCAAATATTTTATTTTAATTTTCAAATGTTTTATATTTTATTGAAGTATAGTTGATTTACAATGCATTACCTTTTGCTGTACAACAAAGTGATTCAGCTGTAAATACACACACATCCACATATATATATATATATTATTTTCCAATATGATTTATCACAGGATATTACATATAGTTCCCTGGGCTATAGAGTAAGACCTTGTTATTTTCTTCTTGTAATAGCACATTGCAAAATATTTTAGACCATTCAACACTCTTGATTCATAACCAAGAATATTGAGAGATTCATAAAGTAATGTATTTTCCCAACTTTTAAAAAATATATTTGAAGGAATATGGTCTAAAATCTAGATTTTATAGCCATAGCTTCTCCATCATGCAATGAATTCTTTCTATCTTTTGACATAGACTGAAATGTTTTAGCATATAAATGGAAACATGGTCTTTAACATATTACACCTACAGATATAGATGAAAATAACTAAGGTCTCTTCTAGAATTCTAAAATTTTAATTTTCCTGATAGTAAATTCCAAATACTCTTTTTATTTATCTCACTATTTACTCTAAAACTCCCATGGATGTCTATGAGTTCTATGGCAAAGCCAATTACTGGAGATGAAATGGAATGATAGCTATTGTCAGTAATCCTTAGAAAATAGCCTGACAAGTGGCCCACATTAGGAAGAGAACGACTGTAGATGTTCACTACTTGAGGTAGGAAGGCAGGAGGGAAACTAGTTATTGTTGCTGTTTTTAATGCGTCTTAAAAACAGACACCCAGGCTCCAGGTAAAGGAGAAATGTCCAAGTGTGCTCTTAATGCGGAGAGAAAGCTTTCTACATCTACCTGAAGAGAAGTAGAAAGTTAATAATACTATTTAATAGTAGATACAGATGAAGTGGGCAAGTTCTGTGAAATTTGAGATTAGCTACATATAATTTTCTGTTTCCATTATCCCCATTTAAAATTCCTGTCTGTTAATTATCCTAAGGCATTTGGTTACATTCTGGTTGTAGTTAACATCTGGGGAATTGATTGAAGAGACTAACATCAGCATTTAATACACAAATTTGAAATAATATCAATAGAAAAAAGTGGTATGAAAGAGGCAAAGTCTAAGGGAAGTGATTGCAATATGAAAACAGATGAGTATTTTAAAAGGAACTGTGAGAAGACCAGCTACATTGAGGTGAGTCTGTGAATTCTAAAATCTTCCAATTGGATACTACTAGAAATACCTGGGGAAGGAAATCTAATAAAGTATTCAACTCCTAAACTTAAGTGTAATCCTAAACTTAAGTGGAATATGGGTTTAAAGAGTGTTTGACATTAAAAACTGGCTAAATCTGGGATGCATGTTTACCAAAATAACATTTAAGGAATATAATGGGTCAAATAAGTGTGATGGAATTGCAAAATAAATTATACAAGTCTAAGATATACAGAGAAAAGGAAGTTTTTGTATTTTTCTATGACTAATTGATTTAATACTTCAGAAGCATGGGGACAGGAGAGATCAGATAGTTGAAGCTGATAACCTCCACTGGATCTAAAAATGTTAACATCCCCTTGGATAGTCAGTGGCTTGAAAGATTTCATCTTTCAGAGTCCCATCCCTTCTTTCTGTTTCTATCTGACATAATATCTGGATACAGAATAGATAGATGGGTGGGGATGGTAAGTGTGGGATATGAGACATAGCATGGGCTGCCCTATAAAACAATGAGGTAACCATGGATGGGTATTCTATCAGAAAATGTGCACATTCACTAACTTAGACCACAATATTGACCATTCACTGCACTGTTGAAGTTCCTGAATAAAGTAAGTAGTTCAACAGTGCTTTTGTTAGTTTCTTGACTCTTTTAATGCACTTCCAAGTTCCCTCACAAGGCAGGAGAGAACGGGATCACTTGGACACTATTCACAAGCTCTTGTGTCTATCTGCTGTCCACAGTCCCTCAGCATTCTCTGATGGGTGCTATATTTGACTGAGATGAAGGTTAAACTACCAAGTTGACTTTTATGTCTTTGGAAAAAGAAATTTTAAGTTGCAAAGCAATTGGGGAGTGCAAATTGCCAAATCATGGAACTATCTTTATTTGCCTTTAGTTATAAATAAAACTTTTATATAAATAACTCCATAAAATACTGACACTATAGAGAAAATGAATTTTTTTCTGAATTATAATAGCATTGCACATTTAAATTTAATTGATCTTGGTTATTTTCATAGGAGAAATATGAAGGGAAATATTCATAGATGATAGTTTATCACTAATTTTTCTCTTGTCTTCTTAGAGAAGCCATATTGCAAATCAACTATTAGTTGCTTAGTTATGTCCAGCTCTTTGCCACCCCATGACTATAGCCTGCCAGGCCTCTCTGTCCATGGAATTCTCCAGGCAAAAATACTGGAGTGGATTGCCATTCCCTTCTCCAGGGGATCTTCCCTACCCAGGGATCGAACGTAGGTCTCCCACATTGTAGGCAAATTCTCTACCATCTGAGCCACCAGGGAAGCTTTTAAATATTTAGTAAACAAAACAGTTAATTTGTAACACTTTGAGTAGAAACTATATTCATAGAGGTACTACAGATTTATATAGATCTGAGAATAGTGTGCATACTGGTACCACAGTAAGTAGTTTACAAGGATTATATGATATAATTCTCCCAAGGATTGATTAGGTAGCTTATTTGATCCTTCATTCTATAGATGAAGAAGTAGAGGCACCAGAAATTTAAATAAGTTTACCAAAGTCTCAGTGATACCAAATGATATTAGTGGGATTCAATCCTATGCATTTTGGGTTTGCCACACATCAATATAAACTTATGTTTTATGTTGTTTTTGTGGGTTTTTAATATATAATGGTTGATACATGAATCAAATATTAGAGAAATGCTAATGTAGGATTATGTTGTTCTTAATTCTTAAACCATGAAATTTGTAAAGGAGTATAAATTATTAGCAGCTAGCACAATGTACTTTATTTGTCCTGATCTGTTTATTTGTCTGTGCAATTTCTACACTTCTTTGTTAATTTTTCTCAAATAAATTTATTTGAGCAGAAACATGGCATTGCTAAATGTAGAGTAAATCAAGTAAGGTGTTTATGACCATCCAATTTGTGAAATGTGGTAGTAAGCTTGAAAAAGACCTAAAAACCTCAATAACTACTTCAAAGCTCACAAAAATTCAAAAGATATCTGAGTTCAACACAACCTTAAGATATTAGTGAAGTAATATATTCACATTATTCTGTGTCCCTGAACTTTTCATAAACTAAAGTGACTTAAATCACTACTATTTAAATGACCATTTACATTGGAAAAGCTATGTTAGCTACATAAATCCAAGATGTATCAAGATAATTTTAAAAAGGTGTGTGTACTGGTATAGAGTAACTATATTTGTTGCTTACATATACCTCAGTAGAGTTAATTTTCAGTTACATTTTTAATATATAAACCTGGCATAAGAAAGTCTTGGTTTCTCCAAAATTTGGATTATTTTTAATAATTAAAAATGTGGAATTGTGGCCAAGAAGTTAAAATTAAATCCATCCAGTTATGATTCTAATGACACATATACTGTTACACTGGCTTAGTGTACATAACTCATAAATCTAAGCACCTAATCATATGGTCTAATCAATGTCACCTAAGAAAGGTTGACATTCTTTCCCTTCATTTTCAGTGTTTCTCTGAACAAGAAAATATCACCAAATGGCTAGATTTCAGGAAAAAAAAATTATACAGCCTTACCTAATAAAGTAATTCAATCCTTATATTTTTTTAAAAAAGCATATTGGACCTTTAGACATTTGCTAAATTAAATGTTTTAGTATTTGAGAGATCATTTCATCTAGCTATTGAAAATTGGGGTGACTAAGTCTTTGGATATTTAGAAAGTAGTCTTAAATATGCAACATTATAATAACGATAACAGTTTATTGCAACCATTTAATTAAGAGTAACAGCTTTTTCAAACTCTAGAATCCAATCCAAACATAAATGCATGGGATTTGATAACTAGAGAATTGTCTTTGAAAGGAAGGATGACATGATAGCTAATGCATGCACATGGAAACTAATTAGATTTTTTAGCTAATGAATCCCCATTTAAATAAATGTGATTTGATAAATAATGGATCCCCATGGAAATGAATAGAATTGGATGACTAACACACCCCACTGAAATGAATGTGATTCGATAGTTATCGCATCCTCATAAATGTGTTAGATTGAATCCCATTCATTTTAATTGCAATAAATTAAAATAGCTTTTGTTCATGGCCTTTTGGCTAAGATCAAACATTCTGTCCTCTATTTGGGGGCTGTATTCTATCCAAGCAGACAACTCAGATTTACTGATCCAATAGGTTCCTTCTTTAACTATATGATCTATAAATTACACATGTCATTCATTCCAGTAGGGATGAATCACTACTAAAACTCATGTATTTCAATGAAGTATTTGTTGTCAATAAGCATCTATTAATTTCAGTTGGGAATTTTTACCTACTACAGATAGAACCATCCAAATAACAAAGTCAAAAGCATAATTGCATATATAAAATTAAATTAGTAATGCATGCTTTTTGCTATATGCTATGAAATTCAAATAACTATTTAAAGAAATAAAAAAGTAATATAATTTATTTACAACTGTGTAACAAACATTTGAATGTGTGTAAATAAAGTGTGAAAAATATAAATCTGTAAGCAAAGCACATGATTGCTAAAATAATTACAATCCACCATGAACAAACCTCTATTGGAGCATTTACCTAATTACATTATTACTCTTTACCTATGTTCATTTTTTGTGCTTTGGGGGACCAACTCTTTTATGTATCTGTATATTCCAAAATTAAACAGCATGAGAACAGAGTAAAGACTTGATGACTTGGTATAATAGGTAAATGTACATATAAATAGATAAATAAGCCAATAAGTTAATGATTATGAAATGTCAGGGAAGAAAAATATATTGAACATTAAACAGTAATATATTTACTGGGATAAGTATGATGTATATGCATATATTCATTTGTATGTATAATCTTTATTTACTTTTCATAGCTACACTCTGAAATAAATGGTTAGATTATTTGAATTGGTAAACTGAGCCAAAAATAGAATGAATAAAGATTCTATGGCCAACCAAATTATGGTCAAAGCCCAGATATGCTAGGTAAGAAAGACACTGCAATATTCCTTACACTGTGCCTTTATCACCTTAATATGTAAAAGTCTCCTGTAAGAATACTTTTAATAAATGTAGAGATACAAAAGGTCACAACTTGGGAATAATACACAGAATTTAAAATGAATATCTAAATAAAATGCTTAACAAATTTAAAATAATAGCACCTATCTTAACCACTGCTTTCATGTATTTCAAATTTATCAGATAACAAGACAGAAAACAGTGCATCTAATTGAGCAGCATAAAATGTATTATTTAAATGATAAGATTAAAATACAATATGGTTTAGCTGAACATTTACTAATCTTTCACTCTTGTCCCCACACAAATGGAAACATACTCATGGAATTATGAGAAGTTTCCATAAAATTATTGTATTAGAACTTTGAAAGGAAAGATAGTCTTTGAAGTGATTCTTTAGACAGAAAACTTCCTGAAAATGCAAGAAATCCAGTCTTTATTTATCACCATAATTTCCTTCTTTCTCAATGACTTCTTGATAGGATCTAAATTATTTCAAATAAATATGCTTTCAATATTCTATTATTGTTAATGTACAAACAAACATTGGCCAGTGAAAAAGGATGACATACATAGGAAATTTTTCATACAGAATACAATGTATTGTTATTATATGCACATTTTACTGAAACTTAATCAGGAAGTTGCACAAGAAAGCAATAGCTGTTTCCAGAAACAAAATATCAAGTATATTAAAATAAGCTAGAGATTATAAATATCATTAGTATATACACTACTCTTTGCTTTGCACTGATTCAAAAAAATCCCAAAGGAATAGTCTTACTGATTTTATAATAGGTGATCTTTGATTATTTTTCTTACACATAGCTCAGTGGGTAAAGAATCTGCCTGCAATTTGGGAGATACAAAACATGCAGGTTTGATCTCTGGGTCAGAAAGATCCTCTAGAGGAGGGCATGGCAACCCACTCCAGTAGTCTTGCCTGAAAAATCCCTTGAACAGAGGAGCCTGGCAGACTATAGTCTATAAGGTCGCAAAGAGTTGGACCCGACTGAAGCAACTGAGCACGGAGCTAAACATTTACAAAAAGACATATATGTACAGATTGCTTTTCATACTATTCATGGGGTTCTCAAGGCAAAAATACTAAAGTGGTTTGCCATTCCCTTCTCCAGTGGAACACGTTTTGTCAGAACTCTCCACCTCGATCCATCCATTTTGGGTGGTCCTGCATGTCATGGTGCATGATGTACTCTTCATATAAGTTAAATAAACAGAGTGACAATACACAGCCTTGTCATACTCCTTTCCCAATTTTGAATCAGTCACTTGTTTCATGTAAGCTTCTAACTGTTGCTTCTTGACCTTCATACAGGTTTCTCAGGAGACAGGTAAGGTGATCTAGTTTTCCTATCTCTTTAAGAACTTTCCACAGTTTGTTGTGATCCACACAATCAAAGGCTTTAGCATAGTCAATGAAACAGAAGTGGATGTTTTCCTGAAATTTCCTTGTTTTCTCTATGATGCAATTTGACCTCTGATTCCTCTGTCTTTTCTAAACCCAGCTTGTATAATCTGGAAGTATAAGAAAGTTTTTTGTTTTATTTTTTTCCCAACAAAAACTGAACACAACAAGATATTTTTCTAACGTGTCGCTCATAAAAAACAACTTTTCTGATACAGCTTTCACAAACATAGCTTTCAATGTTTTATATTTTAAAAAAATAAACTGACCTAAAAAATTGTTTCCAGAAATATTCATGGTGTCATGATTACTTACTTAGAATTTTCTGGAATAAGAAAGAGCTCTACCAGAAATATTTTTCCACTTATTGAATGTTCAACTTACTTTAGCCTTTTGATTCTTGGTCCAAATGTCTTGTTCTCTATCTAATATTACCTTTTCCCTCATTATTATTAAAGTTTAAATGTATTTTTCTAGTTTAATTGAGATGCAGTTGACACACAGAACTATATAGGTTTAAGGTGTACAATATAATGATTTGGCTTATAATATGTCATGAACATTTACCAAATTAAGTTTAGTGAACACTCATTATTTCATAGAAATACAACATTAAAGATTTGAAAAACAATTGTTTTCCCTAGTGATGAGATTAGTATTCAGTCTCTTGAAAATTTTCTTTTATAATGTACAGCCATGTTAATTATATTTATCATATTGTGCTTTACACTGCTTTTTGTTTAATCGCTCAGTCAAGTCCAACTCTTTGCTACCCCATGGATTGCAGGGCACCAGGCTTCTCTGTCCTCCGTTATCTCCTGGAGTTTTTTCAAATTCAAGTCCATTGAGTTGGTGATGCTATCTAGCCATCTCATCCTCTGCCTCCCCCTTCTCCTTTTGCCTTTAATCTTTTCCATCATCAGTTTCCTTTGCAATGAGTAAGCTCTTTGCATCAGGTGGCCAAAGTCTTGAAGCTTGAGCTTCAGCAACAGCCCATCCGATGTGGATTCAGGGTTGCTGGTGGTGGTTTAGTCACTAAATCATGTCTGACTGTCGCGACCCCATGGATCATAGCCTGCCAGGCTCTTCTGTCCATGGGATTCTCCTATCAAGAATACTGGAGTGGGTTGCTATTCCCTTCTCCAGGGGATCTTCCCAATCCAGGAATTGAACCCAGGTCTCCTGAATTGCAGGCAGATTATTTACCGATTGAGCCATGAGAAAGAAAAGGCACTAAATCGTGTCTGACTCTTGCGATCCCATGAACTGAAGCCTGCCAGGCTCCTCTGTCCATGGGATTCTCCAGGCAAGAATACTGGAGTGGGTTGCCATTTCCTTCTCCAAGAAAGATAGAGCTAAATCGTGTCCGACGCTTGTGATCTATGAGCTAAGAGGGAGGCCCTCTTTCAGGATTGGTAGTTTTTCTTATAACTGAAAATTTGTAAATTTTGACAGGCTTCATCTGATTCCCCTCCCCCTACCTTCCACCTTTGGAACCACAAATCTGTTCCCTTTTTTCTATGAGTTTGCTTGGTTTCAAGGTATACTTGACCTACAACACCATGTTAGTTTCTGTTACATAACAGTGATTTGATATTTCTATACATTTCAAAATAAACACTGTGATAAATTTAGTTCTTGTCTGTCACTATACAAAAATTGCATAATTATTGACCATATTCCCCACACTTTATATTTCATACCTGTAACTTATTTCATAGCTGAAATCTTGTTCCTCTAATCTCCCTCATTTTTCTTTCTTCCTCCCACCCTCCTGCCACCACCAGTTTGTTCTCTGTATCCATGACTGTTTCTGTTTTGTTATGTCCTTTCATTTGGATAAATAATATTCCTAATGACACACTTTTACTCTAAATTGGGAAAGGAAATTACCGCCGAACTAACAAATTTTTTCAAAAATAATGTCAATTTAGCTATTATAGTGCATGATACATTATGTGGCCATACCCACCTGGAACCTCCTATATGACTAATTTTGCCCCAAACAGATTGTATAGCATCATCAAGTACTTTAATGCTTTGATGATAATGATAGTGAAACACATTGCTAAAAAATAAATCAGAAGAAAATTTTATTTTTTTCAAAAAGAGCGTAGCTTGGTGTGTTGGAACATGTACTCTGGATTTAGTGTCACAACTCCAGTTTGCCATTTATCTCTATTGTGACTCCTGGTGGGAAACTACCCCTCTGTAGCCACAGTTAATTCATGTGAATTTCTCTATGAAAGAGGAATAATGATTATACATATTTCATACCATTGTTAAATTATTTGAGTAATTAAAGAACTGCTTAGAATTGTGCATGACACATAGTAAGTACTATATAAGTGACTTTCAAAGATATTTTTGAAGAATGTTACATCAAATTTACAGAAACAGAGGAATCCCATAAAAATGAAGCTATCTTTAACTAAAAATAAATTACATTTAAATTGGTGTTAAGAACCATACTGATGAGAAGAATACTACTTTATTCAAGTTAGATACTGGGAAGTTTATTCTGTATTTTGCCCCTGGCACATGACTAAAGAGTGCTTTTGAACCCTAAATTATCCAGAATTCATATTGTTTAAATTCACTGACTAATTAATATCCTGGGTAGATAAAGATGTAATAATCAGACAAGTCATCATTTTTCATAGAAAGCCAAAAGAAGACGCACACTATTAGAAAGATTATTCCATGTTAGAACAGAGACGTCTCTATAATTTTCCACTTTATGTCATCTTGATAATTTCTTACCTGTCAAAAATTTTAAGCAGTTATTCTTCATATGGAGAGTTCCTTTATTCTATTTCTATCCAACAGTAGCAGACATGGCACCATGCAGTCTATGGTTTGCAGTTTAATTCTAGAGATTTATATGAAGAGCACTTAGAAAATGGTATAAACAGGGTGCTGTTATTTTAAGAAATATTGGAAACTGGAAAAAAGTGTCCAGTAAATGGAAACATACCAGTTGATAGTTTGGTTTTGATAACATCATTTAACTTAAAGTAGAAAATTGTTATTTCACACTAGAGGGGATTTCTGATTTTAATTTAGCTTTTCCAAAAAGGTGAGAAGCTTCATTAAAGATATCCCTCTGTTCATTAATTAATTGATAAGCAGTTGTAATAAAGTGCTTAGAGGAGTGGTTGTCATTAGGAATTTCTCTAGAGGCAATATTTTAGGAAGAACAAAATATCAACTGAGGAATATTCTAAACCAGTGTTTAATATGCACAAAGAGCAAGGCCAGAGGAAGTTTACATTTCTCTGAAGCTATGAGAAATAAATTTAAAAATCTCAAGATAATTCAATACTTAAAGCATGACTACCATGAATTTTATAAATAGTTTAATGGAGAACGAGATATAAGTACTTGTTTGATGGGAATATTTATTTTAAATATTTATACACATTATATTTATAATTTTAATACTGCAAATGAAGTATTAAATTGGTAATTAGAAACATTCTTTCACTTTCCTTTTTTTGGCCTCTTATAGCAGCAGATTTCAAAATATTGCTTGACTTTTCCCAACACATTCCTCACCCTCTTCCCACTCTTGGCCCCCTCCTGCCACACACAGTTTTTCAGTTACTGTGAAGCTGATTTTGAAGCATTATTTTTTTCTTTACAGAACTTATTTGACTTTCCTGGTGGCTCAGATGGTAAAGAATCTGTCTGCAATGCAGGAGACCCAGGTTCGAAGTCTGTGTTGGGAAGATCCTCTGGAGAAGTTCATGGCAACCCACTCCAGTATTCCTGACTGGGAAATCCCATGGACAGAGAAACCTGGCAGGCTACAGTCCATGGAGTTGCAAAGAGTCACACACAACTGAGCAACTGCAGATAGACACACAGCAGTAACACACACAGATGTTGCTTGACTAACTCTGGAATAGCAGAGTGAGGAACACAGGAGACACCTCAACAAACAACTTTTATCTGGAGAAAATTATGTTAAAACTCAAGCAAATAAAAAGTCTCTAGAAATTGCCTAGACATATATAGCAAATTTATTCAATACATTTTACAAAATCTAAGTAAGAAGAGCAAATTCTGTGGTTTTGGAACCATGAGTAGCTCCCCTACATAAATTCTTCCATTTTACAGAAACTATCCCTAGTCCTTCTCTCCAGACAGGTACAATCAAGAAGACAGAGCTCTCTGTCCTTGCAGATCCCAGTCTGGGGCTACACTTCCCCCACAAAACAGGCAGGCTGCTGGTGATTCTCATCTCTCTCAGCCCCTTGTTGCAGACGCTCTATTCTGGGCACACGCAGCTGGAATGCCCAGGATAACCTTCTTCAACCCAGCCATTAACTGCTGGGCACAAGTTCTGCTCAAGGTATAGTAGGCGGAAATACTGGGCCCTGAACACTCATAAACCACCTAGCACTTAATGATGAATGTGCCAAGGAGGAGGGGTAAGCCAAAAAGTCTAGGGCATACCCTACCAGGTCTGGTTTATAGAGCAGGAATATCATGCCAGGGCAAGGGGAATCCAATGCTCACCCTCCGCTCTTGTGAGGTGGTGTAGGACTTACAGAGAGAGAGATAATAGGACTTAATCTTCACAACACTGCTCGAGGAAAGTGATTTCGTTTGGAGCAGAGAATGAGGAGTTCCATGCCTTGAGGAATTGTTCATAATAATGGAGAAAAATAAGAAAGGCAGTTTTAGTTCCTTGACACTACAGATACAAGTGAAAATGCAGAACAATAAGGAGTCTAAAAAAGAGAATCAAGAATAAAGACATCCAAGAAGAACCATTCTGAGATCAGATTGGGAAGGCTGAATGTAATGCTAGGCAACATACATCCAGAAGTATCTGATGAGGAACGTAGAGAGTACTTAAGACCATTTCCCAAACTGCATATGAATCAATTGACAAAGAGTGGAATCCTCATTGGAACTAATGGTTCATGTACAACCCCCTATCAAACAATGACTGAAAATAGGTGACTTGAACCAGGAGCAATACTACAGAAGCCAGGCTTAAAACAAAAAGTCATATAAATTCTTGGATGTCTATAAGCTTATGAGAAAACGTAAAGCTGCACCCTTTTGGGAGTGATGAGAGGAAAAAAAAAAATCAAGATGTTTGTACTTGGTTAAACAAGTGGCAAAAATGCAAATTCAAACTGTGATAGCAAACCAATCCCCACTCCCAACCACACACAGACACACCCAAAGGTAAAAGGCAATATTCTAGCTAGCCATCAATGTTTAAGTACAACTTTTGCCCATTAAGTGGCTTACACTGACCCAGGGGTGATGGCTAGGTAGTCAGTTTAAAAAACAAAAGCACAAACAAGTATATTTGAGCAGAGACTGCAGAACTACACGCATCAGGGGAAATAGACTTCACAGAATTATTTAAGCCATGACCCTAAATATAGTAGCAAGTGATTAAGTAAACAATTACAGCATCAACACCTTGGTGAGGATATCAGTATCCAGAGTTGCTAATACCTAAAATGTCCAGTTTTGAACAAAAACTATGACACATAACTTTAAAAACAAAAACAAAATGAAAAAATACAGTGGAAACTTCTTTTGAAGGAGTCCAGATTGGACTTATCAGAGAAGGAAGTCTCCAAAGCAGTTAGATCATGACCATAAAATTAAGGAAGATATAATAAAAATATCAAATGGAGAATATCATAAAAATACAAATTTTAAATAAAAGAACAAATGGAAATTCTGGAGCTGCAAAGTACAGTAACTGTACTGAAAATTCACTAAAAGATCTCAGAACTAGTTTTGAGCTGATGGAAGAAAGAGTTAGCAAACTTAAAGATAGATTGATAGATATTATACAGTCTGAAAACCAGAGATAAAAAACAAAGAAGTAAAATGAAAGCTCCTCAGAGAACATTAAGCACACCCATCTATTCATACTGAGAGTAGTAAAAACAGAGGAGAGACAAAAGGACAGAAAAACATTTGAAGAAATAATTGCTGAAACTTTCCAAATTTAACAGTAATACACTTCTCTATATAGCAAAGAAAGTAAAACACTCCCAAGTAAAATAAACGCTAAAGAGATCCACATCCAAACAAATCAAACTCAAAGTGTGAAATTGTTGTTCAGTCACCAAGTCCCGTCTGACCCTTTTTGAACCCATAGGTGGCAACATGCCAGGCTTCCCTGTCCTCAGCATCTCCCAGAGTTTGCCAAGTTCATATCCTTTGAATCAGTAGTGCTATCCAACCATCTCATCCTGTTACCCTTTTCTCCTTATGCTGTTGATCTTTCCCAGCATCAGGGTTGTTTCCAGATATAAAGTTTCTATACTATACAATCCAATCAATCCTAAAGGAAATCAACCCTGAATATTCATTGGAAGGACTGATCCTGAAGCTGAAGTTCCAATACTTTGGTCATCTGATGTGAACAGACAACTCACTGGAAAAGTATGAAAAGACAAAAAAAAAAAAAAAAATCTTGAAAGTGTAAGAGAAAAGCAATTCACTGCCTACAAGAAAGCAAATAAGATTATAAGCTGATTAATCAGAAACAATTAAGAATTGAAAAATTAGTTTGACATATATTCAAAGTGATAAAAGTAAAACACTGTCAACCAAGAATCCTATATCCAGAAAAATTAATTTTACAAAATGAAGAGAGAAGAAAGACATTTCAGGACAAACAAAATGTACATGTTTCCAGCAGGCCTTCCCTACCTAAAACACTAAAGGAAGTTCTTTCATCTGAAACTTAGTGACACTAGAAAGTAATCTGAATACACAGAAAAATAAAGAACACCAGAAACAGTAATTATTCAGATATATTTCAGACATGACCAAAGTCACTGAGCATGAATGCATATATATATATACATATGTATATATGTATATATATACACACATATAAGATTATAAAGTTTATATATAAAGATATATATAAAATTATAAAGCATAGTATAATTATGCACTGCTTATCCTTTCTACTACTAATAAGTGATTTCATAAAATAATATAGAATTGTATCATTGGTATTATAACATATATATAACATATATTAGAGTATATATTGGTATTATTACATATATCAATGTAATATATTTAAAAATTAAAGCACAAAATATTTGGATTTGAGAAAAACTGTAACAAAAGGTAACTTGGAATCCAGTGGAAGAAATTAAACAATAGTAATTAGGAGCTTGATAGAACAAACTCTATAAATACATGCTTGGTTTTACTCTATTCTTTAAGCTTCTTTAAAAGAGATAATAAAATAGTCATAATTATAAGAATATATTTTTGAGTTTGTAATACATATAGACATAAAATGTTTAATTGCCATGGTATAGAGGAACTATATGGAGCTAAGCTTCTATACTAAAATTAAGTTAGTATAAGCCTAAAACAAAATGATTTTTGATACATTGAGAATATTGCAAACTTTAGAGAATAACTTAGATCACCAATAAAACAATAAAACTGGTGAAGGGAAGCTTAAAACACACAAGTAGGTAGAAAGACATTCCTTGTCATAGGTTGGAAGAAAACATTGTTAAAATATCCATACTGCCCAAGGTAATCTACAAATTCAATGCAATTTCAATCAAAATCCAAATGGCCCATTTCATATTAGTAATTTAAAAGTAATTATATGGACCTGCAAAAGATCTAGAATAACCAAAACAATTTTAACAAGAAAAATGTTGCAAGCAATCATACTTCCAGATATCTAAGTGTATTACAAACATATAGTATTCAAAACAAAAAGGTACTGGCATAAAAACAGACTTATAAGCCAATGGAACAGAATAAAGAAGCCAGAATTAAATTATTTCATGTGTATGTGGTTAACTAATCTTCGATAAGAGTACCAGGAATACAAAATGGGGAAAAAATTATCTTTTCAACAAGTTGCATTAAAAAATAGATATCCACAGGCAAATGATGTAACTGGACACAATATTTAACACCTAAAAATCAACTTAAAATGGATCAAATACTTAAATGTCAGATGTGAAGCTGTGAAACTTCTAGAAGAAAACAAAGGGGGGAAAGCTCCTTGACATTCCTTTAGCAGTTATTTCTTGAATGTTATACAAAAAGCAAAACAAACAAACAAACAAATGGGATTACATTAAACCAAAGACTTCTGCAGACATCCCATGTGGCACTAGTGGTAAAGAACCCTCCTGACAATGCAGGAGACATAACAGTTGCAGGTCTGATTTCTGGGTAACAAATCCCATGAAGGAGGGCATGGCAACCCACTCCAGTATTCTTGCCTGGGGGATCCCATGGAGAGAGCAGCTTGGTGGGCTACACTTCATAGGGTCAATTGAAAAAAGTCAGACACAACTGAAGCAACTCAGCACACATGCAAATATTTCTGCATAGCAAAGGAAATAATCAGCAAAGTGAAAAAGCAGCCTGTGAAAAAGGAGAAAATATTTATAAACCATATATATGATAAAGGATTAATATCTAGAATGTTAAAGGAATTCTTATAATTCAAGAGCAAAGCCAAAACCAAATAACCTTATTAAAAATGGGCAAAGTCCCTGAAATGACATTTCTCCAAAGAAGGCATACAAAGACCAACAGGTTAATGAAATGTGCTGAGCATCATTAGGGAAATAGAAACCAAAACCAATCACAATGAGATATCACCTCAGACCTGTTAGAATGCTATTATCAAACAAAGAAAAATGCAAACACAACAAAAGATATAAAGTGTTAAAAAGGGAATGTGGAGAAAGGGGAATTCTGCTACACTCTTGGTGAGAATGCAAATTGATGCAGTCAATATAGAAAACAGCACAGGGTTCCTTGAATAATTAAAAATCAAATGAATATATGATCCAGCAAGCCCCTTTCTGGGTATTTAACCAAAGGAACTGAAATTAGGATCTCACAGAGGTACCTGCATCCCTGCATTCATTGCAGGTTATTCACAGTAGTCATGACATGGAATCAACCTAAAATGTCCTCCAGTGGATAACTGGATAAAGAAAATATTGCATGTATATAACATGGAATATTATTCATCCTTAAAAAAGGATATCCTGTAACTTGCGACAAAAATGGATGAACCGAAAGAACATTCTGCTAATTAAAAATAAACCAGTCACAGAAGAAAAAATGCTATGTGATTCTACCCAATGTAAGGAATTGAAACTACACAAGCTAATGAAGCAAGGAGTAGAATAATCATGATGAGGGGTCCAGGAGACAGAGAAACATGGACACCATGGTCAAAAGGTACAGTTTCTATTATACAAGATTAGTAAATCCTGAAAATCTACTCTATTTTATAGCCTATAGTTATAATACTGCCCCTTCATTGAACACAGCCTTGTCATTATGAAGGGACTTGCATAATTCAATGAAGCTATGAGCCATGCCATGCAGGGCCACCCAAGATGGAAAGGTCATAGTGAAAAATTCTGACAAAATATGGTCCACTGGAGGAGGGATGGGAAACCATTCCAGTATTCTTGCTGAGAGAATCCATGAGCAGTACGAAAAGGCAAAAAATATAAGACATTGGATAATGAGCACCCCAGGAAAGAAGATATCCAAATTTATACTTGGGAGGAGTGGAGGGCATTTACTAACAGCTCCAGAAAGAATGAAGTGGCTGGGCCAAAGCAGAAGTGATCCTCAGTTATGGATGTATATGGTAATGAAAGAAAAATTCGATGCTGTAAAGAAGTATAGGAATCTGGAATGTTATGTCCATGAATCAAGGCAAATTGGAGGTGGTCAAGCAGGAGATATCAAGAGTGAGCATTAACATCTTAGATATCAGTGAACTAAAATAGGTGGGAATGGGCAAATTTAATTCAGATGACGATTATATTTATAACTATTGGCAAGAATCACTTGAAAGAAATGGAGTATCCTTTATAGCCAGCAAAAGAGTCTGAAATGTAGTACTTGGGTGCAATCTCAAAAACAATAGAATGATCATGGTTTGTTTCCAAGGCAAACCAATCAACATCGGAGTAATCCAAGTCTATGCCCCAACCACTAATGCCAAAGAAGCTGAAGTTGACTGGTTCTATGAAGACAGACATGACCTTTTAGAACTAACTCCAAAAAAAAAAAAAAGAAAAGAAAAGAAAAAATGTCCTTTTCACCATAGGGGATTGGAATGAAAAAGTAGAAATTCAAGAGATACTTGGAGTAACAGGCAAGTTTAGCCTTGGAGTACAAAATGAAACAGGGCAAAGGCTAAGACTTTTGCCAAGAGAACATATTAGTCATAGCAAATACCCTTTTCAACAACATAAGAGACTACACTACACATTGACTTCACCAGATGGTCAATACCAAAATCAGATTGATTGCATTCTTTGCAGCCAAAAATGGAGAAGCTCCATACAGTCAGCAAAAACAAGACCTAGTCCTGAATGTGGCTCAGACCAGAAGCTCCTTGTTGTAAAATTCAGGCTTAAATGAAGAAAGTAGGGAAAACCACCATTCAAGTATAATCTAAATCAAAGCCTTTATGGTTATACAGTGGAGGTGACAAATAGATTCAAGTGATAGATCTGGTAGACAGATTGCCTGAAGAACTATGGATGGAGATTCATAACCTTGAACAGCAGGCAGTGACCAGAACCACTCCAAAGAAAAAGAAATGCAAGAAGGCAAAGTAGCTTTCTGAGGAGGCTTTATAAATAGCTGAGAAAAGAAGTAAAAGGCGAGGGAGAAAGGGAAAGATATATCCAATTGAATGCAAAATTCCAGAGAATAAATGCCTTCTCAAATGAACAATGCAAAGAAATAGAGGGAAAGATTACAATGGGAAAGACAAGAGATTTCTTCAATAAAACTGGAAGTAGCAAGGGAATATTTCATGAAAAGATGGGCATGATGAAGGACAGAAATGGTAAGGACTTAAGAGAAGCAGAAGAGATTAAGAAGAGGTGGCAAGAATACACAGAACTATTTAAAAAAAAAAAAAAGATTTTAATACCCCAGATGATCACAATGGTGTGGGCACTCACCTACAACCAGATATCCTGGAGTGTGAAGTCAAGTGGGCCTTAGGAATCATTGCTATAAGCAAAGCTACTGGAAGTGATGGAATTCCAGTTGAGCTATTTCAAATCCTAAATGATTTGCTGTTAAAGTTCTGTATTCAATATGCCAGCAAATTTGGAAAACTCAGCAGGGCTATAGGACCAGAAATGGTCAGTTTTCAGTCCATCCCAAAAAGGGCAATGTCAAAAAAAAAAAAAAAAGTTCAAACTAGTGCACAATTGCGTTCATTTCACATGCTAGCAAGGTAATGCTCAAAATCCATCAAGTTCAGCTTAAATGGTATGTGAACTGAGAACTTGCAGATGTGCAAGTTGGATTTAGAAAAGGCAGAGGGACCAGCGATCAAATTCCCAACATCCATTAGATCATAGAAAAAGCAAGATAATTCCAGAAAAACATCTACTTCTGCTTCCTTGACTACACTAAAGATTTTGTGTTGATTAAAACAAACTGTGGAAAATTATTAAAGGGAAGGGAATACCAGGCCACCTTACCTGCCTCCTGAAAAACCTGTATGCAGGTCAAGAAGGAACAGTTAGAACAGGACATGGAATGATGGACCGGTTCCAAATTGAGAAAGGAGTAAGTCAAGACTGTATATTGTCACTCTGCTTACTTAACTTATATGCTGTGTTTACCATGCAAAATGCTGGGCTGGATGAAGCTTATGTTGGAATCAAGAGTGCCAGGAGAAAGATCAATAACCTCAGATATAACACCACTCTAATGGCAGAAAGTGAAGGGGAACTAAAGAACCTCTTGATTAAGATGAAAATGAAAGTAGCTCAGTCATGTCCAACTCTTTCAACCCCGTGGACTATACAGTCCTTGGAATTCTCCAGGCCAGAATACTGGAATGGTAGCTGTTCCCTTCTCCAGGAGATCTTCCCAACTGAAGGATCAAACCCAGGTCTCCTGCATTGCAAGCAGATTCTTTACCATCTGAAAGTGAAAGAAGAGTGGAAAAGTCTGGCTTACAACTCAACATTCAAGAAACAAAGATCATGGCATCTGATCCCATCACTTCATGGCAAATAGATGGGGCAAAAATAGAAACAGTGATAGACTTTATTTTCTTGGGCTCCAGAGTCACGGCAGACAGTGACTGCAGCCATGAAATTCAAAGAGGCTTGCTCCTTGAAAGGAAAGATGACAAAACTAGACAGTGTATTCAAAATCAGAGACATCACTTTGCCAACAAACATCCATAAAGACAAAGATATGGTTTTTCCAGTAGTCATATATGGATGTGAGAGTTGGACCATAAAGAAGGCTGAGTGTCAGTGAATCGGTGCTTTCAAACTGTAGAACTGGAGAAGACTCTTGAGAGTCTCTTGGACAGGAAGGAAATCAAATCAGTCAGTCCTAGAGGAAAATCAATTATGAATACTTATTGGAAGGACTGATGCTGAAGCTGAAGTTCTAAGACTTTGGCTGCCTGCTGCAGTGAACCTATTCATTAGAAAAGATGTTGGGAAAGATTGAGTGTAGGAGAAAAGTGGAACAGAGGATGAAACGATTGGATAGTATCATCGACTCAATGGACATATGAGTTTGTGCAAACTACAGGAGACAGACAAGGACAGGGAAGCCATGCATGTAGAAGTCCATGGTGTCACAAAGAGTCAGATACAAGTAATCAGCTAAACAACAACCAAGTAAAGTACCACTACTGCCATTTACCTAGTTTCTGATTTTTGCTCAATTATCTTGTTTTCTTAGTTCTCAGGGAAATATTAGGCTATAAAGCAAGGAATTAAATGATGTATTGTTTTATATTACTTTCTATTGATCAATGTTTGTTGACTTTTTCTCCACTGAGACTGTATTTTTGTGACCAGGAAATATGTCCTTAAATATTTTGTTTGCTGTATGTGATCAACAAAGTTTAAATGCTCACTTAACAAGTCTAGGGGGTCCGAAGAGTTAAACACACAGACACACACACACACAAACACACACACCATAAAGGGAAGAGAAAACTAAGTGATTATCTTGGTAAAAGAACTTTACAATTTTTACTTTTCATGTGGTAATTTACTAACTACTTTCATTAACCTAAAGCATATAGTTTCTTGTGTGTAATAGGAAACAAACTCACTAACAAAGTGTTACCTGTGAATCACCTTAATTTTTTTTTTCTATCTCTTTGCAATATATTTTTTATTTACTCCAAGTATGCATGCTGCAACTGAATTTGTTAAAAATCCCTCACATTCTCAACATTTATAAACACAATAAGATATTTGACTTGGGATAACAGAAATAATGAGATGTGAAAAGGGTCACCTGAGGAAGTGTTTTCAGTGAAATAAAGAAGAATCTAGGACCTTTCACTTACATTCTACTACTTGAAAGGAAGTCAGTAATTCTGAGATTACAGCGTTCATTGGGCTTTTTAAAGTTATGAAATATTTCAAAGGTTAAACAAGGTTATTAAATGGTTCTAGGAGTTCATAAATTAGTCACTATAGATTTTCTTTTTTTTTAACAAAGACACTTTAAAATGAAGCAGAATGATTTGGAATTGTATTGATTTATTCAGTTAAATGTGCCAATATATATTCCCTTTCACTTTTCATTTAGAAATATAACCACAAAAATGTTTAGTCCTGCCGATTTTAATTTTTGATACTAAATTAGAGCATTTAAGTATATCCTAATCGATTTTTGTCCATGAAGAAAAAAGAGTTGCTAAAAATAGACTGAAAGAATATGTGCCTGCTCTTATGTATTTAAGATGGTAGAATAATTTGGGGGAAAAAAAAAAAAGCACTTGGCGAAATGTACAAAAACACAGGAGTGTGGAGAAATGAAAATTATTTCATGACTAATTCTTGAGTTATATATAAAATGCATCTTCTCTTCTAATTTATGGCTTTAAAAGAAATTCTAAATAAAGTGAAAGTGAAGGTGTTAATCTTTCAGAGGTGTCTGACTATTTGAAGATCCCATGGAGTGTAACCTGCCAGTTTCCACTGACCATGGAATGGGCCCACTGGAGTGGGCTTCATTCCCTTCTCCAGGGGTTTTCCGAAACCAGGAATCAAACACTTGTCTACCATATTTTGAGCAGATTCTTTACCACCCAAACCATCAGGGAAGCCACATCTAGTGTCAGGGGAGTTTTTAATTTCCTCGGTTCTGTCTCCATGCAGCAAAAGTTTGAAGCAATGGATGGACCCATGTTATAGTGCTATGATACAGCTCAGTTTTATTTAGAAAACAAAGAAAAACACGTCCTCGAGGCGTGAGGGCAGGCCAACCCAAAAGATGCAAAGAGATGAGAAGCCCCCAGCTAAATTTTGGCTCCTCTTTTTATATGTTTTTTCTCCTCCCCCTGAGTCTGCCTATATAAATTGGGCTAGCCAGGAGGGCTGTTTGTTTTACCTGAGGTTCTCACTCAGGTCCTTGGACCATCCTGTGTTCTATTTTTCACTTCTTTGTCTTTTAACCACTGCCATTCTGGACTCCTTTTTCCTATTCTAACTATGTAACATTCCCCTCAAGAGATGGGAGGCCCAATTCTTTGGGACTAGGGGCATCAAATTCTCTCTGGCTACTTCCAGCTGAACTGGAACAGAGAGGGGCATTGGGCCTCCCCCTCTTGCTAGCCTCAAGCCTGAGTCCTTATAGCAGTGTCCATCTAAGGGTAAGTGATATTTTCTGCTGTTGGTTATCATTTTATATATCCTTGTTGAACTGGCACCGCATACTGTAGTTTGTTGACCTGGGCAGAGACAAAATGGATTAGACAATTGATAATACATGGAGCAACCATAAGTAGCATCAATATGGTGATAACAAGGATTAGTAGGGGCATTAGCCAACTCCAATTTTCCCCTCTCCAGGAGAAGAATTCCTCCAAAGAGAGATTGTAGCCATCCTGAGAATTCTCCAGCTCATTCTTTGAGTTCTAGTAGGATCAGAATGTTTTTCTTGAGGATTGTGAGACTTTATTAACTTAGGTGGAGATATTTACCCAGAAACAACACGTCTCACTCAGGATGGCTCAAGTCCCTCCTTGTTCAGGGATCAGGAGATCTATCTCCTGTCTATTTTGGAGTACAACTCCTGCCAAACTGTGTTGGCTCTTTAGAGCTATCCTGAGACTCTTTGGCCCCATGTCCCACCTTGCTACAGATTAGGCATTTGCAATGCCTAAGAACAATCTGTGCCTTGTCTTTCAAGGACTCAGGGTTTGTCATAGGGCTTCCCTGGAGGGAGGCCAGCATCTAGGCATGCCTTGTCTCTTTCCTTTTCTCTTTCCTGGGCCTTGGCCTCCTTCTCCTGTTCTCTGTAATAAAAGGCATTGGTGGCTGTCTGGACCATCTCATCTAAAGAAGCAGCAGAGTTCTACTGCTCGAGCTGTTACAACTTTATTCTGATGTCTGATGCACATTGAGACAGGAATTTGTCCTTTAAAATCACCTGTCCCTTGCAAGAGTCTAAGTCTAAGATTGGTAAACTTCTGGAGGGTCACTTTTAGCCGTTTCAGAAAGGCAATGGGGTTCTTAATGGGCTCCTGAGTTATTGCTGAGACTGGGCACAACACCACAACTAATAGGCTTCCTTCTATTTTCATGGGTGGACTTCCTTAAGGGTGAGTCTTTCTGAAGCTTACCTTACTCAATACTGTTGCAACCTGAGAGCCAGGCATCCCCAGGTCACAGTACAGATCCCAGGCAGGCTGACCTATGACAGTCTCCTGGAGATTGAATCCCTGAGCAGGTTGAGGCAGGTGGGCCTCCTGAGAATTGGGTCCCTGGGCGGGTTGAGGCATGTTGACCTCCTGGGACCCCTGAACTGACAGATCCTTGAGCAGGTTGAAGCATGATAACCTTTCAAGGACCAGATCCCTAGGCAGGTCGAGGCAGGTTGGCCATCTGGGACATTGGGCCGGATATGGAGTCCCTAAGGTCTCCAGCATGACCAGACCTGGGTATGATTGAGGGGTTGTAATCTTAATTCATTGCTGGTTTGTCCACCATGGATAGAAATAGAGACCATGGTGTAAAGTAATTCAAGTCTGTGCCCTGAGACTGGGAACCTGGTGAAAGAGCCACTGCTGTTATCTGGTTATCTGGTCCTGTTTTTGTTATTAGGAGTAGTTTAATAATAATAAGTGGGGTGGAGCGATATTGCCTACAAGGGAGCAGGGTCCTGGTCCTAGGAGTTACTAAGTGGCTTAAGAACAAATTGATAACAGTCTACAGACCAGATATTCCATAAAACGGAGTGGAGATTTGATCCAAGGGTATTCTTGTAACTTTAGGAGAAGAGTGATAAGGGTTTCGGCCAGCTATTTTCTGGTTGTCCAGAAGATTGTAGAGGCAACATTGTGGGCCTGGACAGGGCTCAGGAGTAGAGCAGGAAACTGTAGAGAAGAGGGCAGGGCACAACTTTTGAAAGACTGACATAGCCCAAGGGCATAACACAAACAGGTTAAAATCAAATGGGTCCAAGATGACAAGTCAAATTCCACTAAATTTTGATCCTCAATCTGTAAGCTAAATGACCCATCCAGAGGTGCCAGGATATTTCCAAGGCATTGTCAAAAGACTGAGGAGTGGGTGCTTCCCCAATTGTTGGAATGATCCTCCAACTCATTAGCATTTGAAATCACCCAGCCCACAAAAACTAACCTCACCACATTCCATGGCCCTTGCACTAGCCTCCTGTAAGGCCCACACTCTTGGCATGTGCTTCACTTTGAATCTGAACAAAATCATGTTTTACCTATTGCTGTGTTTCTCACTGAATGTTTTTCAATGAGACCTCAAGAACCTGAGCTTCATTAGGTCCTGAAATTGTGGGTTTTGGCCAGGTTCAAGTCCCAGGAGAGAGGAGCTGAAGGACAGGAGGGAAAAGCACTGGGAAAAATATGCCAAGGAATCCCCTTCATAACCTGCCAGAAAATGTGTTAAATACATGACCTGTGCTCACAGTTTTCATTGGCCTGATCCTTGGCACAAAGAAGATAAAGGATAGAAGAACCCCCACTGCCTTAGGCAACAGCTGCTAGGGCACTGCAGATAGTTGAGCCTTCAGAACACCCTGGGGCACCCACTGCTGCTCTCCTGTTCACAGGGGATTGAGGAAAAAAGAAATGAGAGATTGTAAAGGAATTAAGATTTTCTTAGCCATATGTCCTTCCAGCCATAGGAGCAAGAACTCCCTATCCGAACCAGAAGTCTCCTGGAATCTGAGACTAAACCACAAGAGCTTTCTGCTGAGTTTGTTTTTGCTATCCTTGTTGCCAGCACAGTGGGCTTCTGGTCACTTCCACCGTGCTGGGTTTTCTTCGCGTCCAACTTCCACCACAGGAGCTTTCTCGGAGTTGGACTTCTGCTGTGCTTGGCCTCCACCTCAAGGGGGCCGAGCTGAGGTTGTTTCAACCAGGTTAAATCTGAGAAACAGCACCATGTATGTCTCAGGAGTGTGTTATTTCCTCAGTTCTACTTCACCACAGCAAAAATTTGAAGCGATGGACGGACCAGTGTTACAGCCCCATGATACAGCTCAGTTTTATTTAGAAAGCAAAGGAAAATACAATCTTGAGCAGACCCAAAAGACGCAGAGAAAAGAACCCCCCAACTCAATTTTGGCTCCTCTTTTTATATGTTTTTTCTCCTCTCCCTGAGCCTGCCCTATGTAAATTGTGCTAGCCAGGAGGGCTGTTTGTTTCACCTCAGGTTCTCACTCCAGTCCTGGGACCTTCCCTTGTTCTATTTTCATGGGCTTTCCCTTTGTCTTTTAGCCACCACCATTCTAGACTCCTTTTTCTTATTCTAACTACCTAACATAAGTAAAGCTTAGATTAATCAATTATATCAAATAACTGGGAAAATTCTGCAAAATAATATATTTTATGAGGAACAAGTCTCTGGATTTCAAGTTTTTTCAGGAAAGGGCAAGGTGGTAGAAATACAGAAGATAGGATTGAAAGTGCAACATGGAACCTGATGGAGAGCAAAAAAGAACTTCAGTTGTTTGGTTATTTTAAGAGTCAGATGTGCTGTAGAAGTTACAGCTTGTTAAGATCTAAAAAGTCAGAAGAGGTGAAAAAAAATAAGAATAAACTATCAGAGTGAAACAAGGGATATATCTTAGTAATGCAAGACTCTTTTCAATACTTGCTTATAACATGTCTTAACTCTTTCATTCAATTCTGGGTACAAGTGTGCTGTAAAGAAAGAGATTGGGATTTAGTTAGGTCACCAACAGCACCTGTCCAGTATAGAAAAAAAGCAAACATTCAAATGTATATGACTGCCCGTCCCAACAAGGATCTCCTTTGTGAAGCAACGGCCATCTATTTTGCACATTATTCTCTCAAAGTCCTTGTTGGAATTTTGTTCTGATTGGGACTCTTCCCTTAGGCAGGAAGAGCTTTCAGTCTGAGGCCACTTGAATACTAGATCAGCACACAGTAAGGCTATAAAAAGTGTTTACCCCAACTATTAGTAACTAATTCAACATCTCAAATGGAACTGAACTGACTAATAGCTAATAACCAAGTCATTGATTTGCTTTTCCTATAGCAAGTATATATTTATGTTCTTGTTCCTTTGTTGTTGTTATTCTTCAGTTGCTCAGTCCTGTCTGACCTTTTGCCCCCCACAGACTGCAGCATACCAGACTTCCCTGTCCTTCACTATCTCCTGGAGTTTGCTCAAACTCATGTCCATTGAGTCAATGATGTCATCCAGCCATCTCATCCTCTTATTATTGATATTTCTTATTATTAATACTGAGGTTATTGATATTTTTCTCAGCAGTCTTGATTTCTTTGGCAGAGGAACCAGAGATCAAATTGCCAACATCCATTGGACCATACAAAAAGCAAGAGAATTCCAGAAAAACATCTATTTTTGCTTCATTGACTACACTAAAGCGTTTGACTGTGTGTATCACAACAAATTGTGATAAATTGTGGAAAACAAATTCCACAAATTGTGGAAAATTATTCAAGAGATGGGATTACCAGACTGCCTTACCTGCTTCCTGGGAAACATGTATGCTGGTCAAGAAGGAACAGGTAGAACTGGACATGGAACAATGGGCTTATTCAAAATTGGGGAAAGGGTATGTCAAGATTGTATGTCATCAACCTGCTTATTCAACGTATATGCAGATTACATCATGTGAAATCCCAGTCTGGATAAAGCACAAGCTAGAAACAAGATTTCTGGGAGAAATATCAATAACCTCAGATATGCAGATGACACCACCTTAATGGCAGAAAGCAAAGAAGAACTAAAGAGCCTCTCGATGAAAGTGAAAGAGGAGAGTGAAAAAGCTGGCTTAAAACTCAACAGTGAAAAAAACTAAGAGCATGACAGCTGGCCCCATCACTTCATGGCAAATAGATAAGGAAACAATGGAAACAGTGAGAGACTTTATTTTCTTGTTCTCCAAAATCACTGCAGATGGTGACTGTAGCCATGAAATTAAAAAATGCTTACTCCTTGGAAGAAAAGGTATGACAAACCTACACCATATATTGTTACATAGTTAGAATAGGAAAAAGGAATCCAAAATGGTGGTGGCTAAAAGACAAAGAAAGGGAAAAGCCCATGAAAAGGGAAGAAAGGAAAAATCTATGGACTGGAGTTAGAATTTCAGGTGAAGTAAACATATCCCCTTCCTGGTTAGCCCTAGTTTGCATAAGGAAGGCTCAGAGCGAGGGAGCGGGGTGGGGGGGGGTGGGGTGCGCGGGGGGGGGGGGGAATTTGTATTAAAAGAGGGAGTCAAGACTGAGGCCTCTCCTTTGGGGGTCAACCTGCCCTCACACCTTGAGAGTGTACTATCCTTTGTTGGCCAAATAAAACTCAGAGCTGTAATCAAGCTGTAGCACTGGTCTGCTATTTCAAATCTTGATTGCAGAGAGCCAGAACTGAGGAAACTATATACTCTCCTGACATATCTTGCGCCATGACTCAGATGTAACCTGGCTATAGCAACCTCGGCTCAGCCCCAGAGAGTAGGAAGCCAAGAGCAGCAGAAGCCCAACTCAGCAAAAGCTCACGCTGTGGAAGCTCAACAGGACAGAAACCCAGCACAGTGGAAGTGATGAGAAATCCAGCCTGCTGGAAACCAGGACAGCATAAACAAACTCATCAGAAAGCTCATGCAGCTCAGTCTCAGATTCTGGAAGACCGCTGGTTAAGGTAGGAAGTCCTCACCCCTATGGCTAGAAGGAGATATGACTAACAAAATTTTAATTTCTTTACAACCCCTCATTTCTTGTTTCCTGCAACCTCCTGTGAACAGGCTAGTGGCAGAGGGTTAAAATGAGGGACACTGGCAGGGGCTACTCCCCAGGGTGTCCTGGAGGCTCCACTATCCACTGTGCCCTAGTAGCTGTTGCCCAAGTGGATGAGTATTCTTCTGTCCTTAATCTCCTTTGTGCCAGGGATCAGGCCAATGAAAATTGTGGGCACAGGTCAGGCATTTAGCAGTTTTCCTGGCAGGTTATGAAGGGAGTTCTTTGGCACGTTGTTCCCATTGTTTTTTCTTTCAGTCCTTCAGCTCCTCCCTCCATCTATGCCGCTGTTTACAAAGTATTGGGCAGGTCATCATCATTCCATTTCTGAAAGTTGTGCTTGAAACTGTTTACCTAAGATTTGGACTCAAACCCTCATGACTGAGACTCTAGCTTGGCCAAAACCATGGTGCCTGGTTTTAGGACCTAGTTAAGCTCAAGTTCTTGATGTCTGTTGCAGAGAGAATTCAGTGAGAGACAAAGCGTTAGGTAAGAAATAGATTTATTCAAATTTAGAGAGAAGCACATTCCACAGACAGAGCGTGGGCCATCACAGAAGGTGAGTATAGTGGCCATGAGATGTGGCATGGTTAGTTTTAACGGGCTGGGCAACTTCATATGCTAATGAGTGGGGTGATCATTCCAACTGTTTTGGGAAAGAGGTAGAGATTTACAGGAATTGGGCCACCATCCACTCCTTGGTTTTTTTATAGTGCCTTGGAACTGTCATAGTGCCTCTGGGTGTGTCATTTAGCTTGCAGATTGAAGATCAAGGTTTAGTTGAAGTCTACTTGTGTACCTTCTTGGATTCATTTGAATTTTTTTTAATTAATTTCTTTTTTAATTGAAGAAAAAATGCTTTACCGAATTTTGTTGTTTTCTGTCAAACATCAACATGAATCAGCCATAGGTGTACATATGTCCCCTCCCTCTTGACCCTCCCTCCCATCTCCCTCCCCATCCCACCCCTCTAGGTTGATACAGAGCCCCTGTTTGAGTTCTCTGAGACACACAACAAATTCCCATTGGCTATTTATTTTACATATGTCAATGCAAGTTTCCATGTTACTCTTTCCATACATCTCACCCTCTCCTACCCTCTCCCTATGTCCAAAATCTGTTCTCTGTCTGTTTCTCCATTTTTTACTTGCAAACAAATTCATCACTGCCATCTTTCTAGATTCCATATATATGCATTGAAAGTGAGTCTTTTAGTTATGTTTGACTCTTTGCGATCCCATGGACTATACAGTCCATGGAATTCTCCAAGCCAGAATACTGGAGTGGGTAGCCTTTCCCTTCTCCAGGGGATCTTCCCAACCCAGGGATTGAACCCAGGTTTCTCACATTGCAGGCAGATTCTTTACCAGCTGAGCCACAAGGGAAGCTGGTGGTATATGACATTTATCTTTCTCTTTCTGACTTACTTCACTCTGTATAATACACTCTGGATTCATCCACCTCATTAGAATTGACTCAGATGTGTTTCCTTTTGATGGATGAGCAATATTCCATTGTGTATATGTACAACCTCTTTATCCATTCATCTGTTGATTGACATTTAGGTTGCTTCCATGTTCTACCTATTGTAAATAGTGCTACAAAGAACACTAGGGTATATGTGTCTTTTTCAATTTTGGTTTTCTCAGGGCATATGCCTAGGAGTGGGATTGCTGGGTCATATGGTGGTTTTATTCCTAGTTTTTTTTAAGGAATCTCCACACGATCTTCCATACTGGCTGTATCAATTTACATTTCCACTAACAGTGAAAGAGGGTTCCCTTTTCTCAACACCCTCTCCAGCATTTATTTTTTTTGTAGACTTTTTGATGATGGCAGTTCTGACTGGTGTGAGGTGATATCTCATTGTAGTTTGATCTGCATTTCTCTAATAATGAGCAATGCTGAGCATCTTTTCATGTGTTTGTTGACCATCTGTATGTCTCCTTTGGAGAAATGTCTGTTTAGGTCTTCTCCCCACTTTTTTATTGGATTGTTTGTTTTTCTGGTGTTGAGTTGTATGAGTTGCTTGTGTATTTTGGAACTTAATATTTTGTCAGTTGTTTCATTTGCTATTATTTTCTCCCATTCTGAGGGTTGTCTTTTCACCTTGTTTATAGTTTCCTTTGCTGTGCAAAAGCTTTTAATTAGATCCCACTCGTTACTTTTGTTTTTATTTCCATTGCTCTAGGAGTTGAATCATAGAGGGTCTTGCTTTGATTTATGTCATGGAATGTTCTGCCTCTGTTTTCCCCAAACTATAAAAGTCTTAGACCCATTTGATTGTAATTGGTTTATGTTGTGTCCTTGGGCTATGTCATTCTTTCAAAAGTTGTGCCCTGGCCCCTTCTCTCCTGTTTCATGCTCTTTTCATGAGCCCTGTCTGGGCCCACAATATTTCATCTACAATCTTCTGGCAGGACACCCAGAAAACTGCTGAACCTTGGGAAGAAAATACTATACAATACCCAATCCCTTTAGAGATTCAGGCCTTTATCTTTCATGCTTCCTACAAATTGTGCAACAACAGCATCTCTCAGTGGACCTGCTTGGGTGGGTGACAGGCACACAATGCCTGCCAAAAGTTCACTTGTTGGTGGCATCCCTTCAAGGTCAATTGGGCTTACAGGGACAAAGTTTTGCCACTTTGAGAGATAGTTCTGCAGACCATTTGGGCCCAAACCCTTACCACCCTTTCCTATAGCTGCAAACATATACCCTGGAAGAAATCTCCACTCCACTTTATCCAAATTCTAGTCTATTGCCTTTAGTCATTTGTCTAGTCATTTTGTCTTTAGCCACTTTGCATCAATTCCTACAACTGCTATCCTGCCCCCTCTGTAGGCAATATGGCTCCACCTAGTGCATTACAGATAACCCACTCCTTTATCATTACTTCTTTTATTACCTAGAGTCATCTTTGACCATGAAATATTTACAGTTGGAGACACCCTAAACTGCTCTTATAGAGCACAATGGGAGGAAATCAGTGACTTACACCCCCTCAGGGTGATGAGAGAATTAGGCTTGCAGCTATTTCACCAGGTTCCCAGTCTCGGGGCACAGGTTTGGATTGTTTTACAGGTCAGTTCAGTTCATTTCAGTCACTCAATCATGTCTGACTCTGCGACCCGATGGACTGCAGCACGCCAGGCTTCTCTGTCCATCACCAACTCCTGGAGCTTACTCAAATTCATGTCCACAAGTCGGTGATGCCATCCAACAATCTCATCCTCTGTTGTCTGGTTCTCCTCCCACCTTCAATCTTTCCCAGCATCAAGGTATTTTCAAATGAGTCAGTTCTTCGCATCAGGTGGCCAAACTATTGGAGTTTCAGCTTCAACATCAGTCCCTCCAATGAATATTCAGGACTGATTTTCTTTAGGATGGACTGGTTGGATCTCCTTGCAGTCCAAGGGACTCTCAAGAGTCTTCTCCAACACCACAGTTCAAAAGCATTAATTCTTTGGTGTTCAGTTTTCTTTATAGTCCAACTCCCACATCCATACATGACTACTGGAAAAACCTTGACTAGACGGGCCTTTGTTGGCAAAGTAATGTCTGCTTTTTAATATGCTGTCTAGGTTGGTCATAGCTTTGCTTCCAAGGAACAAGCGTCTTTTAATTTCCTGGCTGCAGTCAGCACCTGCAGTGATTTTGGAGACAAAGTAAATAAAGTCTCTCACTGTTTCCATTGTTTCCCATCTTTTTGCCATGAAGTGATGGAACCGGATGCCATGATCTTAGTTTTCTGAATGTTGAGTTTTAAGCCAACTTTTTCACTCTCCTCTTTCACTTTTAGCAAGAGGCTCTTCAGTTCCTCTTCACTTTCTGCCATAAGGGTAGTCTAATCTGCATATCTAGGTTGTTGTTATTTCTCCCAGCAATCTTAATTCCAGTTTGTGCTTCATTCAGCCCAGCATTGTGCATGATGTACTCTGCATATAAGTTAAATACATGGGATGAAAATATCCAGCCTTGACATATTCCTTTCCTGATTTGGGACCAGTCTGTTGTTCCATGTACACTAACTCTTGCTTCCTGACCTGCATACAGATTTCTCAGGAGGCAGGTCAGGTGGTCTGGTATTCCCATCTCTTAACAAATTTTCCTCAGTTTATTGTGATCCACACAGTCAAAGACTTTGGCATAGTCAATAAAGCAGAGATAGATGTTTTTTCTGGAACTCTCTTGCTTTTTCAATATCCAGGGGATGTTGGCAATTTGATCTCTGGTTCCTCTACCTCTTCTATATCCAGCTTGAGCATCTGGAATTTCACAGGTCATGTACTGTTAAAGCCTGGCTTGGAGAATTTTGAGCCTTACTTTGCTAGTGAGACGGTTACAATCATGCAGTAGTTTGAGCATTCTTTGGCCTTTTCATCCTTTGGGATTGAAATGAAAACTGACCTTTTACAGTCCTGTGGCCACTGCTGAGATGTCCAAATTTGCTGGCCTATTGAGTGTAGCACTTTCAGAACATCATCTTTTAGGATTTGAAAGAGAATAGATACATGTATATGTTTATCTGAATTACTTTGCTATATACCTGAAACTAACACAAAATTGATAACCAACTATTCTCCAATATGAAATAAATTTTTCATAACAAGTGCTCTTTTCTTTGAATTTAATTTTTATTTCCATAATTTTATATGCTCTGATATTTAAAGAAATGAAAATACTCTTTTTTACCAGTCATATTAATTGTGGTAACACAAAATTTACATCCTCATGAAAGCGATAATGATATAAAGACTAATTCTGAGCATATTAACTTATATCACAATCTGAACGGTGAACTGCCCATTAGACTCAGCATATACACATCATTCAACATAAAACAAGTATTAAGTTTACTCTAAGGGATTATTAAGTGTACTCTAAGTGACTATTCATCATGTAAGGTGTGCCCACCTACATCCGTGTCAAGACTTATATGTATGTACATACATATTATTTAAACATATAAATCTCTGCACTTCTCCATCCTTCCCCCTGAAGCTGTAGCCATCTTTTCTTTTTGCCATTCAGATAAAAATGTCATTAAAACCAGACTTGATACTCTATCATTTTATTATTATTATTATTATTATTATTATTATTATTATGTTAACACTTACTTTCATTTGAAAAGTCATTGGCCGCAAATCTTCAGTTGTTTTGCTATTGTGTCTACTCTCTGATATATAACAATATATAGAATTCTCAATAGAATGCATATAATTCAGAATTGTGTACCTGGAATGATCATTAGATCTGTAAAGTTTTACTTAAAAGAACTCAAAGAAAAATAAAATCAGTTTATACTATTTCTAACTTGCAATATTAAATCTTAGAGTGTTCATGAACAAACTTAATTCTGCTTTGCTGACAACTAAAGCAAAGCAAAATGCAATGATTTTCATCTATTTAGTAGTAGTGTAACACACAAATGCCATTCTCTGAAACCCATATCTATCAGACTAAATGACTGAATTTACATCAGCTATTTGATGGAATAAAATAAAGTCATTTTAATAGGACATACCCAGTGGATCAATGTTTCTTGCTTTGAAAATGAACATCTTAGTTTTCCCTAGGCATTTATGTGGGAACAAGAGATCATTATTCTATGACAATATTTCATTCTGCTGACATTTCTAAACTGAAAATGCTTCTTTCCATGTGGGTCTATGAATTTGTTCACAAATAGCATGTATATCATTGGAGTAGAAGAAAATCCATCCTCTTGAAAAATGTGTATTTTAACTGATATTAAGTATGATTTGTCGAGAGTCTTAACCATTCCATTTTTATAAGTGAAGCACCCTGAAAAGTTATATTAACTCTTTTGAGAGACAAGGATATTCTTATTGACTAAATGACTGAATTGATTCATTAAATAGTACTTTAACAGTCTAAAAGAGTAAATGCAACTTCAAAAGGTGCCAAACCTGCAACCATGGAACATCTCTGGCACTAAAATAATCAATATAACTATTCCATTTTCCATCTTGTGAAGGATAAAGTAGAGTTCCTAGTCCTTGTTTTAGGATTTTTTTTTTTTTCCCCTTTCAAGGATACTCTATAGATCTGGGTGACATAGCCTAAGGGGGGGGTGGGGGAGCATATATATAAAGTTCAGATTATAATGAAACAGAGTGGCCTATTACAAGCAATGTTTTAAATATCTCAGAAAATCACTATTATGTAGAAATCACAGTGGCCTGGGGCAATCAGAAATCTGATTCTTCTTTTTGAGCAATGACTTAGTGCCAAATTTAAACCAAAACAGAGGCTCTATTTAAAAGTCCCACCACCCCTTTGAGTTTCAAGGAACATGGGTGTAATGTATGTTAGTAGATAAGACACAGAAAGCTGTATTTGGCAGGCTGTTATTTTTGGACACAATACATATATATGACAAAGTATGATTATTCCATATTTTTAATAATGGACATTATTCATCCACTCAAAAATTTTCTATCAATATGATCTATATGATGTGCTGGGGATTAAGAATTGTAATAAGCTTTTCTGATGAGTTTGCAGTCTGATAAAGGAAAGACACAGTCGTGGAATAATGTATGAACACCTAACAACAAGCACCATTTTATTCACACAACTTTAGGTTCTACAGATTCTGATAATCTTCCAGTATGCACCCACATTTCAGAATCTTAGACTGTGTCCACCATTTACTGGCTTCTGTACCTTATATACTTTCTATGTTGTCATGAATGGTCTGCTCTAAACCCCATGCCCACACATGTATATATAACTGAGACTTGGCTGTGATAATGATCATTTCCTCAACTTATTTTCACATTAATAAAGGAATAATCAGTGAAATTCCTGCCTTATTGTCCTTCCACCAGAATAACCAGCTCATTTGCTTCTTTACCTATGTGTCCTATCTTTTCTCTTGTTATGAAGGTTCAAGACTCTTGAACCTTCATAAAAGATCAATCCTCACATTTGTTTGAAGAATCTCTTCTCTTTTTGTCTACACAGACATTTTGGTTCTACATTTATCTCCTTCCTTGTTTCACTGAAAAATGAGAGAAATGAAGTTCTGCTTCTTTAACTTGCTATTATTTTTAAGTTTCCACTAAAAGCAGCTGAACTTAATATTTGCTAATACACTGGTCTTCCTGAATCTCCAAGTCTGGAATGGGTCTGCTTAGTGTTACACTTTGTATACTTTGGATTAAAGGAGCACTTCAGTGAGGACAAATCTTTGTAAGTTACATACAGGGGTAAGGGGTATGGGAATGTATTATCTTATCAACTGAGAAAACACAATTAACAGAGGAAACAATTCACACATAGAAATTATATAGACACCTTTAGAAATTTTAAGTTCTTCTCTACTTTACTAGTGAAAAGATTAAGACTATAGCTTTATCCTTGTGTTGTCTCTCAACTATAGTGTAATTTTGTCTGAGTCACTAAAATATCCTTACTCCAGTTTAGTCATTAATATAGTATTTAGGGAGGCTTCCCTGGTATCTCAGGTGGTAAAGAATCTGCCTGCAATATGGGAGACCCTGAGTTTAATCCCTGAGTTGGTAAGATCCCCTGGAGAAGGGAATGGCAATCCATTGCAGTATTTTTGCCTGGGAAATCCCATGGACAGAGGAGCCTGGTTGTAATGGTCCATTAGATAGCAAAGAGTCAGTCACGACTGAGTGACTAGTACTAGCCAACTATTGTAACTAGACTGGACTAGCTGATCCACCTATAAAATTCATTTAAGCTACAAAATCCTATGATGTATAAGGGTCTATATATTAGTCAGTGAACATAAAGGAAACATCCATATTAGCAGGGATGTTTCTAAAATTCAAAGCTCCATCTTAGAAATTTGGGTAATTTGAATACTTACGTAGTAAATAGGGGCTACTCAGATGGCATAGTGGTAAAGAATCTGTCTGCCAATGCAGAAGGCTTGAGAGACGTGGGTTCAATCCTTGGTCCAGGAAGAACCCCAGGAGTAGGAAATGACTGGAATTTATGCTTTTATCCACCAGAATATACTAGTAAAGTGTCAAATTTAAGCCAATTAAAAGTGTGGAAGAAATGTGGTGATAGTTCTTCAGACTTAATGGGTGGAATGCATGGAAACTGGTCCACAATAGGATGCCAGTGTAATTCAGTATATAGACTGATGTCCGTTTTATCCTTAAATTCCAAAGTCCTGTTAGGTAGTTAGAATAGAAAAAAAGGAGTCCAGAATGGCGGTGGCTAAAAGACAAAGAAGGGAAAAGCCCTTTTATCCTAGATCAAAGGAAGGTCCGAGGATGGGAGTGAGGACCTCAGGTAGAACAAACAGCACTCCTGGCTAGTCCAATTTACATAGGGCAGGCCCAGAGGGAGGAAAAAAACATATTAAAAAGAGGAGCCAAAGAGCCGGGGGTGGGGTGGGGGTCTCTCTCTTTCGCGGGTGTGCTCTCTGTCTCTGTCTCTCTCTTCTCTTTGGGTCGGCATACTCTCATGCCTCAAGGATGTATTTTCTTTTTATTTTCTAAAGAAAACTGAGCTGTAACACTGATCTGTCCGAGAGCTGTAACACTGTCCGAGAGTTGTGATGAGCAGAAGGCTTTAATTTCCCGTCACTGCAAATTTTTGTTGTGAGAAGACAGAACCAAGGAAATTACACACTCCCCTGACAATCCTAAACAACTTTATATGTGTAAGTTTGCATTTTCTATCAGCACAAGATGAAGGAAAGTAGGAATGTAAACTTTAACACTCATGTTGCAAAAAAATAATTATTCCTCTCCACTCACTGACCATTTCTGACATGAGAAAAGCTTAATTTCAGAGTTTTGAATGTGAGTGTTTGAATAGTATCCTTGAACAATGACTGGTTCAATAAGTTATCAGCTTCCTCTACTATTGTTCTCTGAAATTTGACTGACATCTTAAAAAGAGGCAGGGGGTGGGGGGAATCAATGTGGTATCTTCTTCTTATGATATATAAAAAGACTTAAAATTTTAAGTATTAAATAGGTAAATAGCTGTCAGGTTCATGCACCATGGTAAATTATTCAATGGTCATTTATTATTTTTTTCTATTACTATCAAGATTTTTAATTCCATTATACTCTTTAAAATGTATAAATCTAATTTTAAATTTTGGGGGGGAGTTAGTTCTGGAACCCCTTTTGCATTCTATTATTTAAAACTCATATCAAACTAATGAGCTTCCATTGTTGTTTTATTGATTTTATACAATTTCAACCATTTTGTTCAATACTTATGGAAAAAAAGGGGGGTATTCATATGCTATATATGGTACACACTTCAAAATTTAAACAAAAAAGTTTAGATTTAGTTAGCTAATTTTAAATCAACTATAGTGTTTTTCTAGCTAAATTTTAGGAATACATTTTGCAATTTAGGTAAAAGTACACTATCTTAGAGTCTATATTTTTTTAAGAAAATCTTCTTTGCAAGGCTAGGAATGCAAAGATTAAAAATATTCCATTTTGGACAAAAGAAAAGATATAGTGTATAGTAATTATAAACATGTGTTTCATATGTGGCTTTTGAGATGTAGGTGAAATAAAATCACACTAACAATAAAAATGAAACAATGTTTTGAGAGAAAAAAGGTAGATTAATTTGAGTAGGCTATAAAGTAAATTAGTGATGGCAAGCTGGAAAGATATTGGTATCAAATCTTAAAGCTAGGAGACTTGGCTTAGTTTTAGAGGCAACAGTACATACTTTGCACTGTTATTCATTGTTCCATATTCCAGAAGACTCAAATTTAATCTCCATAGTTTTTAATGATATGTAGATACATTTTCATGCAAATTTCCCCTTTGATATGGAACCATGCAATGAGATAAACTCAATTTAAAATGCATATTAGATTGTCAGTTTGGAAAAGTCTATTACTGGGTATGTGTGAGAACTATGAAGGTAAAATATGCTGGTACTATATTGTAATCTTGTCACCTTACCCCTGCCTTGTTTAGGGTAAGATTAACCCGCATTTTTTATCCTATTTATGGTCAACACCTTCATGTCCACAGATGTGTATTACTATCAGGCAATATAAAGCAAGATATAACAAAGACCTCTCCCTTTGAATAGCTCAAATATCCAAGTTACACTATGAATATTTAAACTCCCAAGATTCTACACTCTTTAAAATCTCTAGAGGCCATTTTTCCTCTCTGCTCCAATTGATTCCTTTGGATTCATCCTGTATCCTAGCACAGTTTTCCATATCTATAGACTGACACCTGTATGGTGATATGACTTACTCCAGTCACAACTGACGTTATCTACATTTTTGGTTCTAGTACTTGAAACTGATACTATGTGATGCCTTTATACAAATACAATTAGGTTCTAGTAAAACTGAAGTAAATCTTAAAGACTAATATCAATAATGTTAAGGTTACAAATATTCAGGAGTCTGTACAAAATTAGAATGCCTTATCTTATGACAGTGCATGGGTTTGTAGACTATGTGTATTCGTGTATGTGAAGCCAGGAATTTTTATCTATTTGCTAATTTCACTTTAGCATTTATTATCAGAATTACCTCTCTTTAAAAGACTGATTTTGTTGCTAAGTCACTAGTCAATATTTAATCATCAAGGTAGCAATAGTATCATTCAGTTTCTGGGCCTGGGCCATGGGCCATATCTTAAGGTAGCTTTAGGTATCACACACAGAACTCTATGTGTCACATAATCCCCAAATAATTTCACAACTTTTAGGTAATATATAGTTGAATAAATCATATATCACTAACTGGTTTTAGTCTTGAAGACACACACGAAAGCATAGCACTTTCTTAGATTTTGATTTGTAACTCAAAAGTGGATAAGAACCCCAGAAGAGTTCAATATGGGTACCATTAATTATCATGCTTTTAATTAGGCAAGAAATTTTTCATTTTAAAGTTGTCATTAAGTAATCACTTTTACTGTATATCTTTCCAAATACTACACTACTTAGTGTCGTGGTTAGTATTGCTTTGAAAGATATATGACTGTCAGTACAGTTTTTCTGAGAATCATAGACTCTCTATTTTCTGAACTTTGGGGTAAAAATCTGGGTCCACGACATAAAATATGGTTTCTAAATTGATTATTTTTAAGTTTTTATTTTACTTAATTGTTATGTGTTTTGTGCTGACATAGCATCAATTATGTCCCTTGCATGTTTTTAGGATAAAACTTGTCTGAAGTGTTTGAAAATACTGAATATTTAACCAGTTCATGATTCTTCCATTTTTGAGAAAGCATTTATCAAAGATGAAATATTTATCAGAAGATAAAACATATGCTTATCTCTGCTTTGCTTTTTTCACTTGTATTTAGTATTAGCATTCCAGCTCCATCCATAAGCAATGTAAACCACTTATGTATGCTAGGATGATATTCCATGATTACCCACATTTTTTGACATTAAAAGTGCAATTTGTGTTTTAGAACAGGTGTCATTCAACCAAAGTTTTCAATTCTGAAAAGCCTAAAGCAAGTTATTTAATCTTCTGAGTTTTTAAAAGTTTTAATCTGAAAAGTTACTAGAAAAAATTTTACATTCTTTTCATTTTCCTTTAAATTTAAAATGAAATACTGTTTATGAATGAATTTATCTCTGTACCCAGAGATTTTTGGATTAAAAGCCAGAGTTATTATCCTTTCCTCTTAGTTTTATTTAAAATGTCTTCTTCATCATTCTTATGCATATTTCTAGTATTTCTAGATAAATCTCTGGGTTTATGTCTTTGATCAAGAACTTTGTTATGGGAAATTTATCAAGGATTTTACACTATGTCAAACATTTTTTCCTAGGATTTTAATCTATACTACTTGGAGGTAGACTCTGTGTAAGTATCGACAGGTTGGCAAACAGACAACATTCAGTGAGAAAGTCCTTCCAAATAAAATACATTGATAATAGAAATAATAGACTCTACAGTAAAATTCATTACTTAGGCATTTCTAACAACTTTCTTTGCTTTCCTTTATGGATGGCCAAGGCAGCCATGGAAAATATAATTTGGGTGAGAGATAAAGTGGATCATCAACATTCCTGAAAGAAAAAAAAAAATTATTTATATCTAGTTACCCTTATGTGAATCTATATGTGAATAATTTTTAGTTTAACTTGAATCTAAGAATATATATGTATGTACGTATGAATGAAATATTTCATCAATAGAATAATTTCATATTTTAAATTTTTGTATGGAAATATAAAGGTGTTTATAAAAATAATTTGGAGATTAATTTTCAAAGGTTATTTGAAAAATGTAGAAACCTACTGAAAAAGAAGATATTTAAATGAGAACTTTCTTGAAAAATCCTTCAGGATTTTGTTTCAAATTTCTTGATATATCTTCACTAATATGAAAGTTTTGCATGCTTAACATAGAACAATGTGCTTGCTGAGATTGCTTTATAACAAGTACAAGATGTGTTTTACAGGATGTATTTCTCAAAATGTATTGTGTGAGTACCGTGTCAGCTAGCAAAATTTGTGGAGGGCATGCTGACACAAATGATCTGTTTAGGTAATATATAATCACTATATCCAGGGTCCATATCATATATGTTCACACACAGTTAGACACAGTTTGAAGAGTAGCATGACAATTTTGTGGTCTCTCTTATACATTCTTTCAACTCTGAATATTGACCCTAATTAATGAGAATACTTATACTTCATTTCTTCATATCAGTATTATTTTTTTCCTGTATCTATGATTATAAACTAATGTCTCCAGATAGGAAATTAAAAAGAAATGGTAAAAAGATGGGGAAAACTATAAGACAGGCATTTAAGATAGGTAAATGCATGGACTCTTGCCACAGCAAACAGACTTTTCACATATTCCACTTTGAATTAATTAAGATGAGTAGTAAGGTGAAAATACAAATTTAGATGTATGTTGGAAATGCTTTCTCTTTGTTTTTTTCAATATAAAAATCAGTATAAACATTTTAAAATGGAAGAGAAAAAACCACTGTAAATCTGACTACCTTATTTTCTAAAAATATTTTTCCTATATTAATTTGTATGATAGCTCTGTTATATTAGTGTGCTTTTATATATTCCTATGTACAATTTGGGCTTCCTGGTAGCTCAGACAGTAAAGCATTTGTCTGCAGTGCTGGAGACCAGGGTCCGAGCCCTGGGTCAGGAAGATCCCTTGGAGAAGGAAATAGCAACCCACTCCAGTACTCTTGCCTGGAAAATCCCATGGACAGAGGAGCCTGGTAAGCTACAGTCCATGGGGGTGCAAAGAGTCAGACACAACTGAGCAAATTCACTTTACTTTACTTTACATAATGTACAATTTATATTATGTCTGGGATCTTTGTTCATGTAATTGCATTCGTTATGATGGTACAAAATAGTCCATTAAAGGAATAATTAAAAGAACACTTTACAGTTGCAAACCTAGTATTTTTTTTTCTATATTAAATAATCACTAATCACAGGTCCTGATATGACAGAGTCTCTGCATTTTAATTATGTAAAGATCATCTCCAATGACTTCTCATATTAAACAATGCTACAGAAATAATATTATGCTTGTATTATTTTACATTTTCTGAATTATATTTTGATGTTGAGGTTCCAGAAGCAAATTACAATGCCAAAAGTTTTAAATGCGTTTTGTCTCTGATTATATAGTGTATGTTTATGGTACAAAACAGTTGTACCAAGTCCTATACACCAAACAAGCTTCACTAACTTATAGTGTCACTGCCTTACATGAGAGTACTCCTTTCACATTTTCTACTTCTTATTCCTAATGTTTAGCAAGTTCAAACATAAAGTTCTCTAAGTATATTAATGATTCAGATCATATTTGTAATGAAAACACCTAGGTTCCTGAGGAAAGGATATACATTTTACTTCAATTGTTGTAAAATAATCTCTTTTTGGTTCTACTTATTTTTGGTCAGACACTGTGCGCTGAGTGCCCTCATGATCAAGCACTGTGTGGTATGCAGGAACAAGTAAAATGAGTAATAAAGGCTGACCATCTGATTACAACTCTCTTATGTTAAATCTCCTAAATGCATTTTTTCAGTCTTACCATAGCCATTTTATTACATCTGTTTCTTAAATTAAAAAATGTGGAATAAAAAGTTAGTAATATACCAAATGTCACATAACTAGTAAATAGAGGGTCTATAACTCAAGCCCAGGAATATATAATTCTATATTTCTACATTAATATGTAATTGAAATTACTTAAACTCTTCAGTCTTTAATTCATCCTCTAAGTCTACATGATTTGTGGCATGATTATATCAAATAATCATATCAAATATTAAGAAATTTTGCTCTTATAATTAATGAATTTAGTACAAAAATACTCCCATGAACATTTATAACTTTCCATTTGCATAACAATATCTTTTTTAAACTCTTCACTTTATTTTGAAGTATATTGTGTTATTTTTCAGGTAAATAGCAAAAGGGACTTAGTCATACATGTATCTGTTCTCTCCCAAACTCCCCTCTCACCTAGGCTGTTACATAGCATTGAGCATTGAACTACATATTTCTTTCAATTTTGTTATAGGTTATCAAAGCTAAGGGAAAACAAATGTTTTGCAATGATATTTTAGAGATAATCTTATTTATTATATGAGTCATATTTTTATGCAACTAGCAGTCCAAGATTCCAAACAAAAAACATTAAAAGGGATAAAAGTATCTATTTGTGGTTTTAGACTCTACTTCCTTGTAATTTCTGTTATATGTTAAAAATATAAACCACAAGTTTCTTTTAAAACTCTGAACTTAACACTTTTCTTTCAGATTTGGAAATTTTGCAACTAACATTTATGAGAAAAACAGATATTTAAACAGAATTCAATATTTGTGAGTGCTTGATAAGAATGTGGTTTTCAACTACCTTGTGAAATTTTAATACGGTTAAGAAGAGTTTAAAAAAAAATAAGCCACATATCATATATTTTATTCTTTCATTGCTGCATAATGCACAGACCAAAATCCTGTTCTCTTTGCTATCAGTTAATAAAACATTTCCTGAATTATTTAACTTCCTTACAAATTCAAACTGTTTTTATGTTTTTATCATTTTCCTGTCAACAGTCAAATTCCAAAGGGAAACGCTATTTATGTTCATGTTTGCTTTTATTTAAAATTGTTTGATTTTAAAAGGTGTAGCATGTGCAGCACTGTGTTTGTTCGACTTTGGCTGATATATGTTATTACGGGTTGACTTTGAGTAAATTGCCATCTTGTTTGCTTAGAAAAAGAAAGATAGAGCTAATTGAATGAAAACACCATACAAAGGATTACAACAGTCCATTTTCTCTATTTGAAATATGTCAACATTGAAATATGAATTAAAAAGTACTATATGGAAAATATAGCAAAGATTAAAATGCTTCTTGAAGATATCTTTTGTTTAAAATATGGTAACTTACATGCAAGATATCATATTAATTTCCAGTACACATTTTATATTTCAGAAGAAAGTGAACTTAATATTCATAAAGTCAATTTTTTGTTTTAAATCAGTGTATGATCACTGTTACTACAGTCTGTTAGTGTTTTCTTTATATTTACCAAAAGTTTGCATAGTAAATATTCATACTATCAAATGTCCTTATAGTTAATAAAATAATATTTTTCTACAATTTATTAGGACTATTTCTTAATATTGTTATTTTAAGATTTGATGCATAAGTACAAGCACAACATTTAAATTTAAATTTTACAAAATTAAAAATATAAGACAAGTTATAAAGAGATCAAAAAGGTGACTGAGCTTTTTAAAAGATACACAATACTGGGGAAAAATAAACAATATCTCTAATAGTCTCTATACCATCATCTATTTTCAGCTTATATCACAAAATATTTAAGTTTAAACAACCTCCCATACTAATTATTGCATAACTCACTTTTTATAAATATCTATCTTCTTTTAAATAAAATATTCTAAACTAAAATAATAAATATTTATTTATTAAATAAAATATTCTAAACAAAATATTCTAAAATATACTATAACAATTATTAAAAATGAAAAATTGAATAAATAGTGAGTAGTTTGCACAGTAAAAAACTTCAAACTTTTATGATTAATTTTTCTCCACCCACTTGGTTCTCTGTACTAATCAAATGGTCCAATCAGCCAAAGAAACCACTGTTTTTATGAATTCTGTAGGCTTCAGATTCAACTCAAATGTTGCCTCTTCGGTTCATAGTCAGATTATGAGTAAGCAATGCCCTAGACGAAAGTCCTTCCGTGAATGACCTTTCCTCCTCATCTTTCTCTTCAGTGTCGTCGTGTTGAACTTTATATAGGGTCTCCTCCAGTGTTAATATTCTGTGCTGTGTGCTCACTCTGGTCCGACTCTTTGTGACCCCGTGGACTCTAGCCTGCCAGGCTCTGTTCATGGGATTTTCCAGGCGAAGAATGCTGGAGTAGGTTGCCATTTCCTGGTCTAGGGAATCTTCCCTGACCCAGAGATCAAGCCTGCGTCTTGCATCTCCTGCAAAAGCCAGCAGATTCTTTCCCACTGGGAAGCCCAGTCTTCTGTATGGGAGATTTATTTTTTTCTCTGCCTGATTTTTTCTATTCTTTAATTGGTGGAGAATTAAATTAATTTGTGGAGAATTAAATTAAATTCTATTGAAATTTATTTTACTGGAATTTATTTTTTAATCTTATAAATTTGTCTATGTGTTTTTAATGCTAAAGTTTATAATAGATGGCTCTATCATTTGAAACAGTGCATATTTTCTCTTCTGCTGAAAGACATCTCCAGTTTCAGGGAGAGTTTTAGGACAGAATTCAGAACGCACCATGGGAAGTCTTCAAGATAAAAACTTATCCACCCTTAGGAATTCCCCCCATGTCCTGTTGTATTAATACCTCTCTCCTCTCACATATATTTCTATTTTAAATGATATCCTAAATGTAGATAGATCCTATGTGGTATTGTTCAATCATTAAGTCATATCTGACTCTTCAGGACCCATGGGCTGCAGCATGCCACAGGCTTCTCTGTCCTTCACTATTTTACTCAAGTTAATGTCCATTGAATCAGTAACACCATCCAACCATCTCATCCTCTGTTGTCCCCTTCTTCCCCACTGAAGCTGAAGTTCCCAATACTTTGGCCACCTGATAAGAAGAGTCGAGTCATTGGAAAAGACCTTTGTGCTGGGATGGATTGAAGGCAAATCATGTGTAGAGCATTAAAAGTGATCTGGATATTCAGTTTTTATGATAATGTGTAAGAAAGCCCAAGGTTTTTTCCAAACAGATTCTGTTAACTAGAAGCACATTCTTGAACACCTTCATAGGTGTTAAGTTTCCTAACACTGTACAATTGGAAACAAATGAGATTGAAAACATAGTGAGAGGATCTGTGTACACTGATCTTCCAGATGATAAATTTTACATACTGCAATAAGCTAATACCTTTTATGAGTTTTCTATGAACAATCTCTCTGCCCCTAAATTTGGCTTACTGAAGCAAAAAGCAGAATTAGTTGTTCTAACCCCTCAGTGCCTTATGTTACAGAGGAGTGTCAAGAGCAAAAATAGGTTTACTGACTCGTTCAGGAACACAGCGGGTAAGACAGAAATGGAATTCATATGTGCTTGGCTCAGGCTGTAAGAGTCTTAATTACTGATTTGGATGGATGGATAAATAGACAGGCTGGTAGATAAACAGATGACTATAGGTTTACATAGGGGCTTCCCTGGTGGCTCAGATAGTAAAGAATCTGCCTGCAATGTGGTTAGACCAGGGTTCAATCCCTGAGTCAAGAAGATCCCCTGGAGAAGGGAATGGCAACCCACTCCAGTATTCTTACCTGGAAAATTTCCACGGATGAAGGAGCCTGGAATTCTACAGTCCATGGTGTCGCAAAGTGTCAGACACAACTGAGTGACTAACACACACACACATCACATAGGTTTGTATATGTCTGTTAACATCTATATACACAATCCTGGATTTCATGGATGTATAAATGGGCTTGTGTATATACAAGATGTTTATATATTTATTAAAAATTTACAATATAAAATAATACCCTGAATAATAAATATTTTTTGAAGAAAAAAATTATATTTAAAAATCTTTGAATCCTAGTGCTTTAATTTTAAATCATATTACTTAAGTCTATGACTTAGGGTATATGAGTCTCAGCAAGCTCCTGGAGTTGGCGATGGACAGGGAAGCTTGGCATGCTGCAGTTCATGGGGTAGCAAAGAGTCTGACATGATTGAGCAACTGAACTGAACTAGGGTATATGAGATGGTAGGGAGAGAGTGAACAAAATAATTGAAGTGTTTAAGCTGTTCTTATAATATGGGCTTGTGACTCCCTGAAGTTAGGATGATGTCTTAGCATTCTCTCTGCCTTTAATATTAGCATAGTCAACAACATGTAACAGGGAATCAAAGGATATCTAGACTTCCATAGGTTGGTGATTATGTCATCTATTGAAACACTTTGGAACAAATTCTACAGGCCAGCTAGTAATTTTGATTTGAATGTTCCAAAGGAACACAATTAGTACTTTCCTTTTACAAGCTATTTAAAAATGTGAGCAGAAATTGTGGTCGTAGAATTCTTTAAATACCAAGGGTTTTGGTGAGCGCAAAAGTACTTTTGTAAGAAAAGTAATTATTTCAATGCAATGCCAGTCTTTTGCTGAGTGCTTAATTCACATGTGTTTGAAACATTTATTATTCATATATTTATTGATAGAAGTGAGAAAACTAAGTTTTAGATGATAAAACTATGTTTAAACACACTATCTCATAAACAGTGTCAGGCAGCATTTCAGTCCATGTTACATTATGTAAAATAAAAGGTTTTTCATTTCCAAGGGTTGTTCTCAAATGACTGAGGTGGTTAATATGTCTTTAATAACTCCCCAGTAGTTTTTAAAGACTATTCAACTGTAGGATTGTATGGATATATATGGTCACAAACATCTATTTTATCATTTGATGATCATGAATTAATGAATTTTATAGTCATCAATTCCAAAGGTTATTTCTTTTCAAGACAAAATGGTTATAGATTTGCTTTAAAAAGATACTCTGGCATCTGACAAAGGTCATGGTTGCATTTAAAAACAGAACTAAACAAAGAGCTCGAATAAAGTAAAGGAGAGCAACCTGCAATCACACAGAAGACAGATACATCCAGCTGCATTGTCGGATTTCAGCTCCAGATCAACTAAGCTGCAAGAATCATCATAAATACCTGATATATTTAGGTTAAAGCAAATGTCTGTGCATGACAATGGCTAGGAAATAGCAGCTTGCTGCGTATATGTGCAGCACAACTTTAACGCTCAGTATTGTCATAATTATATTAGAGTTACCCTGATACTCTTAAAGAAGGAAATATTACCTCTTAAATCAGAGTTAAAAGATTTGCATTAAATGTTCTATATCCAAGTAATGAGATTACTTAAGAAGAAAAATCACTTACAATAAGGGAAATTACATTTTTAGCCTATTTTTACCAATGAAACATTTATTTAGTTCAGCATTTTCATAATAAGATATGTTTTAGATTTGGATATTTTATGGACAAAGGTTTTCCTCTTCAAATACTATATGTGTGGATAAAGGCAACAAACAGAAAGATTAGCAGTGCTGGTAAAATTCTGCATTGTCAGCACATTAAAAAAGGTCCTGATATCCAACTTGCGTGAGAGCTCTACAAATCTGTATTTCTTTGAATGCTGAACTTCTCTGAGAGAGGGAACCAAAAACCTTTGGTGTTTGTGAGAGGATTTAAGTTCATTTATAAAGAGCTCTTTTAAAAAGAGAGAGAGATTGTTTAAGACTATAAATGTCTTTATTAGAATTATGCTCTTACCCTCATTTATTTTAACAAGATTTGTAATGCATTCTGGCCTTTGATCTCTTAGTTTGAAACACTGCCTGTTGTTCCATTATTCCGCCATCCATTTGCAGATAACAATACATCAGAACCTTTTTCTTGCAACAGAAACAATGCCCTTTATTTGAGAAAGGACATTGTTTTGACAGATAAAGTAGGCATTTGATAAATTGAAACAGGTTCTGAATTATTTTGAGGGGAATGTATGCTACATCTGTCTGCTGATTTTCCACTGAAGTAGAGCTTAACTTTCTTGTCTGTTTGTGATTTATTGAGCTACAGAAAAGGTTAGGAAAATTTCATGGCTCTTCTCATATAATTTGTAAGTGAATCAAATAGCATTTGCTAATATTTATTTTGTTTAAAAGGCAAAATTACTCCTAAACCCTTATTCACAATAGGTATTCTAGTAACCACTAAAACAAAAAAAAGAAAAATGCTAAACAAATTATTATTTCTCTATTAGCAAATTCCATGCTGGAGAAAAAGGAACACCAAAGTAAAACTATCATCACAGACCACTAATTATAAGTAGTATGGAATCTCAAATTAGATCTCCTGTTAATAACTAACTCTTGGAATAATTCAGATACAGCAAACTATGGGAAAAACACTAAATGCCACCAGGAGTAATCTCTCAGAAAGACTTTAATAGCTTTGAAAAGCTATTAATAGTCTATATCCCCTTTTTTGCTAAATGAGTTTCTAACTTTCAAAATTTTTCCTTTAATAATATTAACAATTCTACTTGAAAGGGCAATTATATTCAACTTAAAAAAGCTTCCCAATTAAAACATCATTTAAAGTGCTCAACATTCCACAATTCACAAATCACATAGAGCATTTTCAAATAAATAAAATGCTGTCTCCCAGAAAATGAAAATATACTCTAACATAGAAAATGGATTTAATATACAGGATAAGTATATGCTCATAAGGTCTACTATAAAGCATTCAAAGTGTAAACATGTACTTTTAAAAGTTACTTTTATATCTAACAATCCATTCTGTCTTTGGGTTAATAGAGGTGTCTCAGTGGATAAAGAATTTGCCTGCAGTGCAGGAGACCTGGGTTCGATCCCTGAGTCAGTAAGATCCCCTGGAGAAGGACATGGCAACCCACTGCAGTATTCCTGCCTGGAGATTCCCACGGACAGAGGAGCCTGGGGATTACAGTCCATAGGGTCACAAAGAGTTGGACACGGTGGAAGCCACTGAGCAAGCACACACGCATCTATTCTGCAGACGAGAACATTAAGGGAGAAACAAAGAGAGGCGACAGAAGCCAGCTAAGGTTCTGTGTCAACACACTCTTGACCTTCTCTCTAATATGTCAAGGTTTCAGCTTAAACCTTACCAACCACATGCTCTACACAGGTGATAGTGAAAGGGGTACTAGCTCAGAGTACTGTACAAGAACTGTTAAATATCTGATACACAAACCACATTGCTGCATATATCTTTATGCCAGAAACAAATAAGCAGAACACAACACCTTAATTGTTCTAGCTCCTGGAACAATATTATTGATTTTAGATCTAGTCTCTCCTTCTCTGAATAGATTCTTTTTTTTTTTTTCTTTTTGGTAACAAGCCAAAAATACACATGGTAACAAGCCAAAGTTAATACACAAAAAATCAAATATTTAATTTGTTGCATAAAACTTCAAAGTATACCCTATTTTTTTTACAAAAAGTAGGATAAGTTTACAAATGGTGCTATAATGGGAAAATTTTCCTAGAAAGTTTTATTTAAGACAAGCCTAATGAATTAGAGAGAAAGTTAAAGTATGATAGCATTCCTGTAATAAGATGTCTCTAATATATATATATATCTGATATATGTATATATACATATATATGTAGGTTTAAGTCCCTAATACAATATACAATAACACACCCATGGAGTACTTAGCAGAAAGAAAGACTATATTTCCTATTGTCTTCATATCTTCTTTTTTCTATTTCTCTTAACAGAGCATGTCTTTACATCTTCTCTCTCTCTCTCTCTCTCTTCTCCTCCCCTAATCCACACATGCATGTACACACACACACACACAAACACACACACACACACACTCATTCATGATCCTGAAACTCACAGTAATAGTTTAGTTAAGGTTACCTAGTCCCAAAGATCCAAGCATGACTAAATTGTTTATTTTCATATTCTTTTCAAATCACTTCTAAATAATGTAACTTAAGTTGGCTTAAAGCTCAACATTCAGAAAACTAAGATCATGGCATCCGGTCCCATCGCCTCATGGCAAATAGATGGAGAAACAGTGGAAACAGTGGCTGAATTTATTTTTTTATGCTCCAAGATCACTGAGGATGGTGATTGCAGCCATGAAATTAAAAGATGCTTACTCCTTGAAGGAAAGTTATGACCAACCTAGACAGCATATTAAAAAGCAGAGATATCACTTTGTCAACAAAGGTCCATCTAGTCAAGGCTATGGTTTTTCCAGTAGTCATGTATGGATGTAGGGGTTGGACTATAAAGAAAGCTGAGCACGGAAGAATTGATGCTTTTGAACTGTGGTGTTGGAGAACACTCTTGAGAGTCCCTTGGACTGCAAGGAGATCCAACCAGTCCATCCTGAAGGAGATCAGTCCTGGGTGTTCATTTGGAAGGACTGATGCTGAAGCTGAAACTCCAATAATTTGGCCACCTGATGTGAAGAACTGACTCGTTCGAAAAGACCCTGATGCTGGGAAAGATTGAGGGCAGGAGGAGAAGGGGACGACAGAGGATGAGATGGTTGGATGGCATCACAGACTCAATGGACGTGAGTTTGGGTAAAATCCGGGAGTTGGTGATGGACAGGGAGTCCTGGTGTGCTGCGGTTCATGGGGTCGCAGAGTTGGACACGACTGAGTGACTGAACTGAACTGAATGTGTAATTATTACATTCATTACTCAAATAGGCATTCATCACTGATGTAATTACTGATTATTATTTTGCCCCTTCCTACCCTGACAAAGTTTTTGTATGCTCACTGAAGAATGAGAAATTGAGTGCCACTAGGTTATCCATTCAATTAATGAATATTTATTGAGCCCTGATATGTTTTAGACATACTTCTAGTTACTAGGAATTCAGCGGTGGTCAAAAGCTAAAAAGTTTGACCTATAGAGCTTAATTGTGAGCTTTAACAGTACTTCTCCATTTCCTTCTTCCCTTCCTTCCTTCCTTCCTCTATTTCTTAACTTTCCTTTTTCTTTTCTTTCTCTTTTTAAAAAAATTATTTATACCATCATTAAATAAGTATTTACCAGGCACTGTGTAAGACACTAGCTTGAAAAATAGTACCATTTAAGATAACAGGTAGTCTTTTAAGTACACATACAGAATGTATTTCATTTTTATTTTATAGTCTAAAATATAATCTCTCTTCCATAACTGCCACCTGTTTATATTGGGTCTAATGGCAACCCATATGATCAGCTTCTTCTAAACTTGTATATTTTGAAGCAGGAGTAGATGTTATCATGTGATTTGGGAGCCCACGATCTATTTCTGTTGAAGTAAAATTTGAATGTGTATCTATACTCACACACATCTCTATTGTCTTTTGACCAAAAATTATAGACAGCATATTGTTACTTCTTATTTAGTTTTTTATTATTTTAAGATCATGGTAGTTTACTAAACTACCTATGTAGCTCTTAATTTTTGTTTCTTTAGAAGACTTAAAGACCCATTATTATTTTAATATTCTACGACTTTTCAAAATGTGCTGTATTGTACAGATACAAAAATGTGGCTAATAAAATGTATACTGTCCTAGAATACAGGCTGTTTCTTCCTTTCCATAATTCAATGAACACTCGTGCTCCTTCTGTGCCCAGTCCCTCTATGTACATCTAGCAGTTTATATTTTCATAAGCCAATAGTGTTTTCCTCCACGTTATTTACTCCTTTTGTCTATAATGCCTCTAACCCAGTTTCTCAACCTTGACAAACTGACACTTTGGAACAGTTAATTCTTTTTATTGGGTTGGAGTAGATGGGTCTGATTTTAGGATGGTAGGATGTTTAGCAGCATCCTTGACCTCTACCCAATAGATGAGAGTTGAGAGTTGCACACACAACTATTCACTCTTGGCATTGAAAATATCTCCAGATGATGCCAAGTATCTTTTGAAATGCTGGATTGCAAATCCAGCTAGTTGTGCGTTATAGTTCTAGTACATACCAATCTGCCTAGACTACAACTACCTTTTTTTTTTTTTTTTCAAGATACACCCTAAGCAAAAGGAGAGGGGATGGCAGAGGTGGAAATGGATAGATAGTATCACCAGCTCAATGAACGTGAATTTGAGCAAACTCTGAAAGATAGTTAAGGGCAAGGGAATTCTGCAGTCCATTGGGTCACAAAGAGTTAGACACCACTTAGCCACTGAATGACAACAAAAAAGGAATTAAAGCTCTTCCTAGCCTTTCAATATCAAATGAAGACTCAAAATTTTGAACTTCCCATGTAAAATATTTTGCTTTCTCTCATTTCACTTATTTATTTAACTATACCCTATACTATATTACAAGGGAGCACATATTTCCTTACTTTTGCATCCCCAAACCTGTCAGCTAGTAAGTGTTCATTGCTCAAATTCATGAATGAGACAAATAAAAGAGAATGAATCTGATTTAAGGATGTAGCTTGGTGAAAAATAAATAATCCTGTAAACAAATTATTATCCAAATCCATGGGTTTACAATGTACTATTAATAGATAGCAAGTAAGACAAAACTTTGAAAACTTTAAAGTGCTTTACAAAAGAAAGCAATTATTATCATGTACCTACCAATGTCCATTTCCTGGACAGGAACCGCCCCCACCCTCTCTCCCCACCTGCAAAAAGTCAACCAGTTTCTATTTGTGTTATGTCAGAAGAAAAGATTTCAGATCCCCAGTATTAGCATCATTTGTGGAAACTCTCAAAGAGTCTTAAAATGTGTGTGCCTGTCTGTGTGTGTGCACATGTGTGTATGTGTGTATGCACACTCAAAGGAAATGGTGACTATAAGTACAAAAAAAGGCCTGTTGCTATTTAGTTAGGAAATTTGACTTAGGCTATGAGAATTTATCTGAACAGAATACTCTAGCTTAACTATACATTGCTGCTAATGACAAATTTCTGTGATAAAACTCTTACAGGAAATAATGTTTTTGTACTATATTCACTTCAAGCATAAAAGACAAATGTGAATCATCAAATGATGAAAACTATTTATAATTTCAAATGGTTTTCTGCTCAAACTAATGCAGAAACCAGAGTTGTAGTTATAAATTGCTCGTAACTATTAAGACTCGGCTGTTATCCTATATATTTCTTGTAAAGAAGATAATACTTTTAAAATATTTTGAGTTTATATCTCTATAGAATTAGCTTTCAATTAAATTTACAGTGTTTTTCTATCTTCAAAAAGCAACATTTTAGCAATAATTGACACAGCTTTCCTCTCTTAAACAGAAAATCAAATGACTAAATTCTATTTCTAAACAGTATTATTTTATGAGAAAATTACTATTATTCCCTCACACTTTAAAAATTACAATAATTTTTGAGCCTCAACCTTTTAAGGAAAGCTTCTATAATTGGCTGATGTTCAAAGGGTATAAAATGCATTCATTAAGATGTCAATTAAATTTCAGAAATAATTTTAAAAGTGGAAAACAGAACAAGCAAGAATTTTGAAAAATGTAATTAGAAACAATGGCCTGAGTTGCTGCTGAAAGAAATGTCAAGCTGAATTCACAAAGACAGCAAGTGGTTTAAATGTTAAATTATGTATGAAACATTGTAAAGAATAAATATGTACTTAACCTATGATGAATAAAACTATTTAAGATTTAAACCTTATTCCAGCAAATTTTAGTAGTTAGTCTTAAAATTTCCCTAATGATAATATGGAAACTATCAAAATGAGGCTTGGCTCTGGCATTGTTTCTGAAAATTATCACTCACAGTCAAAAGCAAACAAAAAATGTTTTAAGAAAATTTGAAAAACTCAATATTCTTAATAGAAGAGTCTTCTTCATGTACTTCTTATTTTACTTAGAATCAGAGATTGAATTTAACTACGTTATACTAATTGTTTCATTCACTGAATGGCCATCAGCTCTTAAGAGTTAATCAGAATATTTAGTCTCATTTATTCTGAAAACTGTTACTTTTTGGCATGAGCTTTCAACATAGACAGATGGATGTCTGTTGCATCTACAACTGCTTACAAAATTACAAAAAAGTTTGTGTCTATAGGTTTCACTCTTTCTGAGAAAAAAAAATAAACATGCAAAAGTAATCTTGAATTATTAAAGTTCTTGAAGACATTTTGTGAAGTCTCCCAATTCAGCTAAAACTCTTATTTCCAACATTCTTAAACTCAGAGACAGCAAAGCCTCTGGACATTTTTTTTTAATATTACTGGATAGTTTTTTAAATTATAATTTTATTGGAGCTGAGCTGATTTAGAATGTTGTGCCAATTTCAGGTTACAGCAAAGTGTTTCAGATATACATATAAATATATTCATTATTTTTAAGATTATTTTCTCATATATGTTATCACAGAATATTGAGTAGAATTCTCCATGCTATACAGCAGGTCCTTGTTGTTTATCTTTCCAATACACAGTAGTGTGTATGTGTTCATCTCAAGCTCCTTATTTAACCCTCCCCCACAATGTTTCCCCTTTTTTAGCCATGTTTGTTCTCAATATCTGTAAGTCTGTTTATATTTTATAAATAAGTTCACTTGTATCTTTATTGCTTAATTAGATCTCACTTATGAGTGATATATTTGTCTTTGTCTGACTTCACTTAGTGTGACAGTCTCTAGTTCTATCCATGTTGCTGCAAAAGGCATTATATCATTCTTTTTATGGCTGAGTAATATTCCATTGGAATATTCCTGGACTTCCCTGGTGGCTCAGATGGTAAAGTATCTGTCTACAATGTGGGAGACCCAGGTTCAATCCCTGGGTCAGGAAGATCCCCTGGAGAAGGAAATGGCAACCCACTCCAGTACTATTGCCTGGAAAATCCCATGGATGGACGAGCCTTGTAGGCGACAGTCCATGGGGTTGCAAAGAGTCAGACATGACTGAGTGATTGAACTGAACTGAATATTCCGTTGTATACATGTACCACATCTTCCTTATTCATTCCTCTGATAACAGACATCTAGGTTGTTTCCATGTCTTGGCTATTGTAAATAGTACTGCAATGAATATTGGAGTGCATGTATCCTTTCAGATTATGGTTTTCTCTGGATTATTCCTGAGTGGAATTGCTGTATCATATGGTAGGCCTATTTTCAAGATTTTTAAAGGAATCTCCATATTGTTATCCACAGTAGTTGCACCAATTTTCTCTCCCACTAATGGTGTAGGAGAGTTCCCTTTTCTCCATGCCCTCTCCATCTTTTATTGTTTGCAGACTTAAAAAATTTTGTCTTGACTGGAGAATAACTGTTTTACAATATTTTGCTGATTTCTGTTTGATGATGGCCTTCTCACCAGCGTGAGTTAATACCTCATTGTAGTTTTGGTTTTCATTTCTCTGAGAATTAGTAATGTTGAGTGCCTTTTCAATGTGCTTTTTTTTTGGCCATCTCATTATTGGATAATTTTAAATATTAGAAAAAACACCTTTGTTTGAAATAATCTTTCATGTGTCCTGTATTCACTGTTTTTGGATCTCTCATGTAGAACAATATAGATAACCCTAAAATTGCTAGTTTTAACCTTAATTCCAAATAACAATTGTAACTAATTTTGGAATTAATTAATCTTTTCCTTTTGCCTTACAAATTATTTTTTTTTTAGAATATTGTATACAAGAACACCATGTCATGCAGTATGGCAAAATAACAGCAGAATCTATCTGTGCAATGTTATTATGGTTCCTATTGCCTCAGCTTGCTTTGTCTTATATACAATTCATAGGCATTAGGACCCTTTACTCCCAAGTGTAGAAGATTTGTCTAAATCAGTTTTTAAAAATAAGATAATGCTGATGATTTCAAATTACTCCATTTGCTTCATGTTACACCTAGAGACACTATGATTCCTGTGCAGAAAATGTTGGGTTTTTAAACTTTCCTCTTTAAAAATTTGTTAGTTTAGGATAACAGATTTCAAAGACTTGTATTACCTCTGGCTTGAACATACTTGAGCAGTGTATAATTAATACAAAAGAAATTCTAGAATGAAAATTGAGAGTTCATGTGTCTGGGGAATATTTTCCTTAACCCATGTTTATTTACAATTTTGCAAGTTGAGTATTTTGGGGTATGTGTTCTCATGTGTTAGTCTTATCTTTACTAGCTACATGAAATTTCAGTATTTATCACCAACTTTATTTCCTTATCTAAGAAATGAGAAACATCTAAGAATGGAAACATCAGTTCTTCAGGACAAACTAACTCTTAAGTGGATGCAGAGATTAATAGGATCCCTTAGCAGCTAACATGCAAAGCTTTAGAAAATTCTTTACATTTTAAAAATAAATGTTAAAAGAGATGTGAGAATGGGATATATACTCAGCATGCTGTCCTCCAAGGGTCTACAAGAAAATGTCATTAGCCAGTTTCCCAAAGCCCTCTAAACTCACTTGGAACACTTTGAACTTATTGTGGTGATCCACAAACACATTACCCATGTCTTAATCAATGGCATCATCATGTTTCTTCCCTGCTGATCTTTCTTTGCTCCTTTCACTTTCCTAATACACACTCAGATGCTGAGATGGTCACTGAGATTGGGACAAAATTCTAACCCAGAGTAGATCCAGTTCCCATATGTTCTAAGCTGGCCCTACCCACAACTTCTCCATATGAGAATCCTTTAAGCAGGAGAATATCTTCTCCAGATATTCTGAAACATCAAGCCAAATGTAGGCATGCTATTTTGACCTTCTGCTGAGAGCTTCTTCTACTCAGAGAGCTGATCTGCATACTTCTTGGTAGTCAACAGTCTCAAACACAATCACTGAAGCATTAAACACATCAAGGTCACAGGGAAGGGCTCTCCCAGGCCCACCATCTGCAATGTATCCTCCATTTCTCTGTCCACAGATACCGCTTATGTGTATACTCCAGAGTTCACACTGCTTATTCCTTTAGTTAAAGTACATGTTTCTCAAAAATACGCAATCTTTTAGTAACATTTTCCTTAGTGATATGGGATATTCAGAGCAAAATTGTCAAAAGCGTGCCTTAATTTTGTCCATTTTAGGGGATAAAATAGAAAGAGGTAGCTTCTAATTCTATGTGACAACATCTGACAAAGTCATCATAACTTCCAAGAGGCTTTGATGCCTCCTAAGAATGAGGATGTTTATTCTTAAGAAGATTTTATAACGTAATCTGACTCTTTAGCTCAACTTTTATGGCAAAGTAATTTAAAAAAAAATCAACTCACGTTGAATAGCAGCAGCTAAAGTAAATTTATTGATTTATTAATGTAACTGGATGTTCAAAAGAAGGATCTGGCTTCAAAAAGCAAAGTTCATCTTCAAGGATCTGTGATATTCTCTCTCTCCTACGCGCTATTTTCTCTGGTTTCCTTCTGTGATAGTTTTATTCTTAAGCAAGCCCTCTAGCTACAGTGACCACCTGCAGATCTAAATTTATGGTTTTCTTCCACCTAGTAGTCAGAGATAAAAGAAACATCTTTTATTTTTGATACTTTGAGGCAAAGTCCTGGGTATGTACTTTGTTCAGCTCACCTTGGGTTATGTGTTCATGGCTGAGATTTACATCTTAATTGCTCATAAGTAATAGAGATAAATAGGGATAATAATATGCATAAAGATTATTAATCATGATACTAATAATGGTGATGATGTTTGTCATTTGTATGAATCTTTAATTTTTTTCAGAGATTTTCAATATGCATACTTTATTTTAGCCTAAAAAATCACTACCAATATATTAGTATTGTGACTTCAGCAAGGATAACAAAACAGTTAAAGAGAAGTTATACAATTTGTCTCTGGTCACATAATTGATTCATGGGACAGTCCAGATTGAAATGTTGCTTTCCTAATGGCAGTCTGAGCTGGGAAGAGACCACTACTTAGTGTGGAGACCAAGACAGTCACAGTTGCTATAATTTTCATTTAGTGATGTTATTTTGGAGATTGTGCACATTTGATTTTGTTATTGAGTAGGAATTTAGAAAAAAATTGGGAATGTGTGGATCAGAAGACTTTGAACAAGTGGATTACTATCCCCTGCTTCAAGGTGAGTACCACACCTACTTTGACTATTCAGTTCAGTCACTCAGTCGTGTCCGACTCTTTGAGACCCCATGGAACCGCAGCACGCCAGGCCTCCCTGTCCATCGCCAACTCCCAGAGTCCATCCAAATCAGTGTCGATTGAGTCAGTGATGCCATGCAACCATCTCGTCCTCTGTCGTCCCCTTCTTCTCCTGTCCTCAATCTTTCCCAGCATCAGGGTTTTTTCCAATGAGTCAGCTCTTTGCATCAGATGGCCAAAGTTTGGCTGTAATTTTTAGTAATTAGGTTTAAGAAGTGAGTATGTTGAATGAGTATGAGATAAAAACACCCTTAATTTTCCAATAAAAGATTCATGATCTTTTTCTTTTATATATTTATTAATAGATAGATTGATTTTTCATTTGTTTCTCCAGTTGAATAGAATAGCATGGGTATTCCCAGATGACTAGCTTGTTTTGAGACAAAGAGAAGGACAATACAGGCTGTGTGAAAATATTTGTAAATAATTAATTACCAAAGAATAAGGAATGCCTAAAAATAATAAGAAACCATATAATCATAGAATAATTACATATAAACCAGGAGTGAAAAAGATAAACAAAGTATAAGAAATAAAAGCATAAATGGCCAATAAATATGTAATGTTTCCTAAATTAAATAGTATTTAGGGAATTGAAAGACAAAACTTTTTGAAATATTATATAAATTTTTCAGCTTGGCAATTTTTTAAAAAATTTGTGAAAATACCAAGTGATGGTAAGAGAAAGTGGAAGAAAGTTTATAGAAGGAAAATTGTAAAATATATTATAAAATAAATAGCCAAATATAATAAAATAATCAAATAAATAAACAAGGCTACATATTAACATTTCTTCATCTCAAAAAGCATAATGATGAGGGAAATAGGAACATATGGAAAAATATAAGGCTTTAAGGCATACAAAATAACAAGTATTATTTACAAATGCTTGTATGCATGGTAACATATGTAATATCCCAAAAAAGTGATTAATATCGAACTTAGGGATGTGGTTATATTAATATGTAGAGATACTGACATAAATCACAGCAAGATCCTCTATGACCCACCTCCCTGAGTAATGAAAAAAAAATGAAAATAAACAAATGGGACCTAATTAAACTTAAATGCTTTTGCACAATGAAGGAAACTGTAAGCAAGGTGAAAAGGCAGCCTTCAGGATAGGAGAAAATAATAACAAATGAAACAACTGACAAGGAATTAATCTCCAAAATATACAAGCAGCCCAGGCAGCTCAATACCAGAAAAATAAACAACCCAATCAAAAAGTGGCAAAAGAAGTAAACAGACATTTCTCCAAAGATATACAGGTGTCTAATAAACACATGAGAAGATACTCAACATTGCTCATTATTAGAGAAATGCAAATCAAAACCACAGTGAAGGATCTTCTCATGCTGGTCAGAATGGCCATCATCAATGTCTACAAACAATAAATGCTGGAGAGGGTGTTGAGGAAAGGGAATTCTCTTACACTGTTGGTGGGAATGCAAACTGGTACAACCACTATGGAGAACAGTGAGAAAACTAGGAACAGAACTGCCATGTGACCCAGCAATCCCCCTGTTGGGCATACACACCAAAGAAACCAGAATTAAAAGAGACACATGGACCCCAGTGTTAATTGCAGCACTGTTTACAATAGCTAAGACACAGAAGCAACCTAGATGTCCACCAGCAGAGGAATGAATAAGGAAGGAGTGGTACATATACACAATGGAATATTACTCAGCTACAAAAAAGAACACATTTGAGTCAGTTCTAATGAAGTGGCTGAAACTGGAGTCTATTATACAGAGCGAAGTAATTCTGAAAGAGAAACACAAATGCTGTATATTAACACACATATATGGAATTTAGAAAGATGCTAACAATGATCCTATATGCAAGGCAGCAAAAGAGATAGATGCAAAGAACAGACTTTTGGATTCTGTGGGAGAAGGTGAGGGTGGGATGATTTGAGAGAATATCATTGAAACATGTATATTAGCATATATAAAACAGATGACCAGTGCAAGCTTAATGTATGAAGCATGGCACTCAAAGTCAGTGCTCTGGGACAACCCAGAGGGATGGAGTGGGGATGGAGGTGTGAGAGCTATTCAGGAAGGGGGAAACATGTACATCAGTGGCTAACTCATGTTAATGTATGGCAAAAACCATCACAATATTTTAAAGTAATTTTCCCCCAATTAAAATATGTTTAATTAATTTAAAAAGTATTTTACAAAAGATGAATGTAATTGATTTGAGCTAAGTAAAACTTATTATTAAATTCCTTTTGTTTTTGAAAGATTAGAAATAATAAAAAGTTACATGTTTTCAAGTAAGAATAAAAATTGAACATCATATACATATATATATTTCTGTATACTGAAACATTTCATATAGAGAAAACACTAGATATCAATTTGTAGCTGAAGATTTAAAATCACCACTTGACAGCATAATATATAACAGGTTTAATCATTTTAGTGAGACATGATGTGGTAATCAGAGCAGACCAGACTTGTTCTGCACCCAAAGATAATCCTGTTCCTCCCCTGGGAAATTAGGATCCCTTGACTTTGGCTGATAGAAGTTCTTAACTTAATGTCTGGCTGTCCTCTAGCACTTGTCATGCTGCTCCAGGTAATAGATTTTGAAATCAGACTACCTGGGTTAGAAACCTCAGTCTTCCTTTTCTTAGCTGTCTGTTCAGTTACTTTGCAGCTTGAAGGCCCATCTTACATAGGTGCAAAATGCTAACAGTATCAGAGAAAGCTTAACTAATTCCCAGCTCCTGGTAGGGAAACTAGTTATTCTAAGTCAATGTATGGTATTACTGTAAGCCCTGTTATTCATCCATAAGTGAGCCTGTGGCCTAAGCTGACCAAATCATACTGAAGAAAGGCATTATACTAAGTTGATCTTTGAGCAAGGAGGGAGTTAGGGGAGCAGATCATCTGAACAGCAGAAAATCAACATGTAACTTACAATCAGTCTTCCACATATTGCAGTTCTTACATATCTGTTGTTATGTATCTGCAGATTCAACCAACCATGGACTGATTTGTATTGTGATATTTAATATAAAAAAAAAATCCATGTGTGAGTGAACCTGTGCAGTTCAAACACATGTTCAAGGGTCAACCACATATGCTTGACTCCCTCCTTTTCTTTCTACAAGAAGTCATTTGTCTTCAGTTTCTATTGGTGATCACCTTGTACCACAAATGAAACTATATTGAAGTAAGATGAGGGGTTAACAAAACAGTGCAGAGGGGCAGAAAGACTGTGAGTTTTTGATGATATAAGTCCAAACAGAACTGCATCCAGAGTCCTGCCTTATCTCTGAAATTCCAATTATAGTGAGATATTAAATTTCTTTAATATTTAAACCAATTTGACTTCATGTTTTCTGTTACTTGCAGAAGAACACAATAACTGATACACTATCTCATATATTGAACTGAAAAAATAAATGAGAAAAAAAATTATAATGCACCTAGCAATGTACTCACCACATGGCTATTTTTAGCTAGGACAGGTTGGCTCTTTTGCCTCTTTGTCAATATGTTTCTTATGCATTTTAGGTAAGCATCTTCCACTAATTAGCCTGTTCTTCATATAAGCTTTGTCTTCTTCCTCAGTTTTAACTATCAGTACACATATGTTTTATTAACAATGTTATTGACATACAGTTACTTTGCATTTTGCAATTCAGTGACCAAAATAGCCATAGACACAAAGTATTCAATATATATTTTATATGAATAAACTTACTTTCCTTAATCCTTGCTTAACACTAATTTTTATGGTATTTATCCATGTAGCTTACTAAGCCTCTTCCATGGAAATGTTCTATTTATACATATTAATAGTATCCTACATAAGAAATAAAAAATGGATCATTAATTGCATATTTACAGTTCCAAAAGCTTTCAGAGCTAATATTTTAACATCCAAACTTTGAATCTTTGTACAAGTCAGTTCTTTAATTCTGATATACACTAAAATTTATCCTCAGAAGCCATAGCTTAATGAGAGGTTATTCTACCGTTGTTAAGTTTTCTTCCCTAATTTGAGATCAAATGTAAACAGGACAATTAGAGACTCAGAAATGCCTAAGGAAGAAGAATGTCTTGAAAAAAGAAAAAGAAAAACAGAAACAAAGCAAAACTTTAAATATAGGCAATATTTGGAATAGTTAATAACAAAGCATTCACTATATCCACTATTAATGTCACTTCCTAGGAGTTATAAGACATCATTCAGAGAAGAAGAAAAAATATGGTATATGGATCTAAAATATTGAAAATACTATTTTAATGATAGTAAGCACAAAAACACTTAGCATGTTCACTCAAACACAAATATTTAATCCCCCTGAATTCTTTAAATCTCTGATCTCCTTTGGGAATGAAATAACTTCAGGGCTCAATTTGTACTGGTAGCTTAATGATTAAAGATGAAAAAGTCTTTGCCTATGCATCTGATTTTTATATGCCTTGTTTTACTGCAAATCCTATTAAAATAAACTCTGCTTTTAGTTGCTGTGAGTAATTGGATCCAGCACTTCACAGTTTAAAAATGTTGGCTTCCAATTTTAATCTTTGTTACTAAAAGGATGACACTAGAAATCAAGAGTGTCTTAAGTACTCTCAAAGATACAATTGTTGAAATAAAGTGTAGAAATAGTCCACTCAGTTTGTAAATTGTGTCTGGCTATGTGTAAGGGAGGGCTCAAAACCATTTGTAATAGTACCATTTGTTTGGTATAAAAAAAAATGAATGTTGCACTTTTTCTATTTAATTTTCTGTTAATAAATAACAAGATATCTTTAAAACACCCAATAAGAAATCAAATGCTGACCCTTGTGCTGTTTGTTTCATATCCTAACAAATAACCCAATTTAAACATAGGTCTGTATGGTTTGTGTGTGTGAGTACCTATGTGAAAGAAAGCCTTACTCTGATTTTACTTATGGTGGACACCAGGATTTGATATTTGGAATGATTTTTTTTTTCCAGAATCTTTGTGAAGAAGATCAAAATCTTTGTTTAAAATGATTGAACATATGTTCTGTAAGGAGAAATGTGAGCTGGCTCCTGTGTACCAAACTGTAGGAGATACACAGGTGGTTCTGATAGCAGATTTTAGTTCCTTCCAAAAGAGAGCAAGGGCCAGCCCCAGGATAAGCAGTACAATTCTTTACATTCTCTCTGGTTCGTTGTCTCTTCTGCATGTTCACATTGCCCTTGTCCCATTTAGTCTCTTCTAATTATTTCTTCCCACCTTACCTTTCTTATTATATCTTTGTTTTTAATGTTTCTCTCATTTACAGAAGTTTGTAAGTAATGAATCTCTCACAATTCCTTTTTGTTTTTAAGAACAGGACATCATCTTTTAAAAATGTTACTTATTATATATATTTCAAGCAGTATAGCAAAGTGCAAAGAAGAAAATAAAGATGCTCTGATTCCACCAAACAGAGGTAAGCATTATTAAATTTTTTTATCATCATTAGATATTTAAACCATTGCAAAATTAGCACATATAAGACAGATATGTCTTAATGCCTACTAAATTGATGGATGGATGAATAAAATAGTTTAGTAGTTCTTAAAGTTTAGTCTGCAATGCCCTGGATATCTTCAAGAATCATTTTAGGGAATAAAAACGGCTAAATTATTTTTATTGTAACATTGAGACAAGACATGCTTTTTTTACTGAATGGTCTTTTGCACTGACGATGCTAAAGCTGGGTTCTGTATAACTTGCCTCCTTATCACAAATTAAGGCAGTTTCACCAAATAGCATTTAGAGTCACTGTATTCTTCATCATGATATACTAGTAGTTAAAAACAAACCCAGCTTCACTTCAAAATAGAATTGAAAGAGGAGCATATTTAATATCTTGGTTACCTTGAAGTAAAGCTTTTGTGTGATTATTTGTGCTGTGCACTACACTAGCCCCACTTTCCATGAAATGTTTTCTTACCATGAAAAATGATTTGACAGACAAAATAAGTTGAAATCTGCCTCTGTGTATTTAACTGCATCCTGGTCCTTGTAGCTGATGAGAATGAAGGTAAAATTAATGTAATTTATTCTTATTTTGTGTATGCAAATATTAATATTAAAACCTATATAACTCTATGAATTCAATATTTTCCAAATGACCAACATGTGGTATTACAAAATTTTGCATGGCTAAATAATTATTCAATGTACAAGATAGATCAGTGGATTTTAATGTGATAGATTATGAAAAGTTCATTGTTATGATTTCATATGGCAACTAGTTTTGTGGGAAACTTCCTTTTGTTGAGTTTTAGTGTAGTATCAAATGTAATTATTTTCTTCATTTTTCCAACTGTCTATCTTTATGAGACTGGATTTACATTATCTATTAACACTTCAGATATAGACAAAGTTTGCAACAAAGCTTTTTTTTTTTTTTTTTAATCAGACCTTATGGAGAGCTGTAAAAATATAAGAAAAAGTCACTCTTCCTGCTAAGTAATTTTTGTTTGTAAACCATAGCTATTTTTTTATTAAAAAAAGGCAATATTTGAGATTTTAATTTTACATAAGCTAAATAGATTATATAGATTAAAAATAAACATATTTTTTAAATGCTCAGGTTTGATAAATATCTGTAGATAAAAATCACATGAACAAAAGTTTTCTGATGTCCTTGATTTTTTAGTGGAAAGAGTTCCTGAGAACAAAATGTTTGAGAACCATTGAAATAAGTAGGTAGGCTACAATGTTTACTCCTTGGAAGGAAAGTTATGACCAACCTAGATAGCACATTAAAAAGCAGAGATATTACTTTGTCAGCAAAGGTCCGTCTAGTCAAGGCTATGGTTTTTCCAATGGTCATGTTATGGATGTGAGAGTTGGACAGTGAAGAAAGCTGAGCCTGCAAAAATTGATGCTTTTGAACTATGGTGTTGGAGAAGACTCTTGAGAGTCCCTTGGACTGCAAGGAGATCCAACCAGTCCAACCTAAAGGAGATCAGTCCTGGATGTTCATTGAAAGGATTGATGCTGAAGCTGAAACTACAATACTTTGGCCACCTCATGCGAAGAGTTGACTCATTGGAAAAGACCCTGATGCTGGGAAAGATTGGGGGCAGGAGGAGAAGGGGACGACAGAAGATGAGATGGCTGGATGGCATCACCAACTCAATGGACATGAGTCTGAGTAGACTCTGGGAGTTGGTGATGGACAGGGAGGCCTGGAGTGCTGTGATTCATGGAGTCACAAAGAGTCAGACACGACTGAGTGACTGAACTGAACTGACAATGTTTTAAAAATTAACAAAGAAAGAAGGAATGAAAGAAAGAAAAAAGAAGGAAGGAAGGAAGAAATGAATAGAAAAAAAGGAAAAAGTAATACTAGAAAGAGGGTAAATTTTTGTATAGTATATTTTAAAAAAATATTTAAGTGTAATATTTTTCCTTTTTAACAAATTTTAAAAACCTAAATTAAATTGAATAAATTTTCTCAATTAAAAAAAGTTTCTGTATCTAAGAAGCATTCCCTAAAATTTACAAGGATTGGAAAAGAATTTGCAAAAAATGTTCAGAAGTTGAAAGAGTTTTTTGAAAATTATATCAATTTTAGATAATATTTATTGATTTCTGTTAGGAAAGAAGAGAATATTAGAACTCTTCATGTCTTCCACTTACTGGACCACCAATTTTTTGGTTACTTATGATTTTATTATTTACTGACAAGGTCTAAACATTCACCTGTATCCTGAAACCAAAATTCCAACAGTTACTGCACTCAGGAAAGGGTTTGATGCTTACCAACACTGTCTCCCCATTCTTTAGCAGTTTCCTTTTTATTTCCCCACATTGTGTTGTTCTTAGTCACTCGGTCAGATCTGACTGTTTGTGACTCCATGGACTGTAGCCCACTGGATTCCTCTGTCCATGGGATTCTCCAGGAAAGAATATTGGAGTGGGTTTCCATTTTTTTCTCCAAGGAATCTTCCCTACCCAGGGATAGAACCCGGGGATCGAACCCAGGTCTCCACATCTCAGGCAGATTCTTTACTGTCTGAGCCACCAGGAAAGCTCTTTTTCTCATTATCAGAACATTATTTCAAGTAGGAGTCAAAATAATGCTTAATTACTGTGGTTAAATCGGTAGTTTCTGTGCTTTTCCCTCACTTGCTTGGGATACTCTGGCTTATATTTTCTTTGAAAAGCAGTTATTTTATGACTTTTTATATTACATATTTCCCTCCATTATTTCTTTTTTCTCTCTTTTTTCTCTTTCTTTCTCCTTTCCCTTCCTCCTGTCTTCAAATTCATTTTGTTCTTGCTACTTAAAAAAAATAAGAATCTTTTATTTAAATTTTTAGATTTATTTATTTATATAATTATATTGTGGACAGTTTTTAAAGTTTTTATTGAGTTAGTCACAATATTGCTTCTGTTGCTTTGTTCTGGTTTTTTGGCCATGAGGCATGTGGGAACTTAGCTTCCCAAGCTGGGATCAAAACTACATTAGAAGGCATATTCTTTTCTTATTCTAATTTATTTATTTTTAATTGGAGGATAATTGCTTTACAATGTTGTGCTGGTTTCTGCCATGTAGCAACATGAATCAGTCACAGGTATACATATGTCCCCTCTCTAGAACCTCCCTCCTACCTCCCACTCCATCCCACTCTAGGTTGTCACAGAGATCCAGATTGAGCTCCCTGCATCATACAGCATATTCCCACTGGCTATCTATTTTACATATGGCAATGCTTATGCTTCAGTGCTATTCTCTCAATTCGTCCTACCTTCTCCTTCCTCTATTTGTCATCAAGTCTGTTCTCTACTACTGCCATGCAAATAGGTTCATCGGTACCATTTTTCTAGTTTCCATATATGTGCATTAATATACAATGTTTGTTTTTCTCTTTCTGGCTTGCTTCACAATTGATTCAAATTTGTTTCATTTAATGGCTGAGTAATAGTCCATTGTATATACATATACCACAACTTCTTCATCCATTCATCTGTTGATGGACATCTAAGTTACTTCTATGTCCTTGCTATTGTAAATAGTTCTGCAATGAACACTGGGGTACATTTTTCTTTTATAATTGTGATTTTCTCAGGGCATATGCCCACTAGTGGGATTGTTGGATCATATGGTACTTTGATTCATAGTTTTTAAAAAAGAAATCTTCATAGTGTTCCCCATAGTGGCTGTAACAATGCACATTACCGTCGAGAGTGCAGGAGGGTTCCTTCTTCTTAACACCTTTTCCAACATTTATTGTTTGTAGATTTTTTAATGATGGCCATTCTGATTGGTATGAGGTGATACCAAAAATTGTGCAGAAGACTTAACAGACATGTCTCCAAAGAAGACAAATTCTTAATCACTGGACCACCAAGGAAGTTCCATTCTTGTTACTTTAGCTTTACCTTTTCTTTCCTTGATTCATATAATTGTCATGTGATAACTTGCATCTTGCTTGTGCTTAAACCGAGAAGACACATTAGCTAAAATCTGTTTGGTTCCACTTACATCTTTCTGAGATCAATTTCTCTTCCTGTGCCCCTTTTCTACAGACTGAATTGAAACTTTCTTGGAGTCCAAGGTTCTTCTTTCTTTTCTGATACAGTGTTAAATGTCTAGTATGGTGTATTCTTCTAGTAAGGCCTGCATTTCATATTCATAAGATACAAGATACAATTTCATAGAATTACAATTGTTTTTTCACTTCATTGTGACCCTCTGTATCCTATGCTTCCATTTTAGTAAATTTACATTGTTACATCCCCTGTTTTATCAATCTCTTCTCCCATCTACCCCAAGTTATAGAATGAAAAGGATAATGAATCTTGATGGTTCATCATTTTCCAATTTAGGGGTGTTAATGAAAGCTTTCAGGATTTTGATGACTCTTTAGTCTCTGTTCTGGAGGGTGGAGTTTGGGTTGGGAATTGGGCCTTGTCTTTGGAAACTAGAATCTTCTGTTTTCTTTTGTGGTTGCCTTTGAAATGTCATGCCGTGAGGTTGCCCATGCCTCACCTGGATGCTGCTTCTATTTTTTCTTTTTCCTTTTCCTTTTTGTGCTATTTTAAATTTCTATTAGATATTGGAGCAAGAAATATTTATGACCCATTTTATCCTTCTAGCTTTTCTAGAAAATTGCATGTCAAATTGCATATTAGTAATTAATTTTTTTTAAACTTAACCTCAGTTTGATTTAAAGTATAAATTCTGACTATCTTTTTCTTTTCAACTGTAGAAATGACTTTGTTATTGACTCTTTAGTTATAATGCTCCATGGCTTTTGGAAATTATGCCATGGTCCAGTTGATGATCCAGTGGCATCAATCTCATCTCTAGGTTAATAGTATGACAGGCTGGAGGAGGGCCAATTTCCAAACTTCTTTGGAAAGAAACTACTCTTCTCCTCTAGTTTGTAGTATAAATCAGAGACAAGTTGTTGTTGTTGTTTTTGTTTTTGATCCCAGCACCATGACACATACTGTGCTAGTGGTAAAGAACCTGCCTGCCAGTGCAGGAAGCATAAGAGACATGGATTCCTTTCCTGGGTTGGGAAGATCAGATAGAAATTTTAACACACTTGTTTAGGCAGAAAGTGAAACTTTTAAGTTTTATGGCAGTGACATTGTTACAAAAGGAATTTCTTTGGGAAGAAAGCAAAGGAGGGAATAATGGAAATAAGGAAAGAATATAAAGAGCTGATACAGTTGATTCAGTAGGAGAAATGTATGGAATAAAGACACCAAAACCAAACAGTAATACTCTTCAGACAGACATACACATGCAATTATTGCATGTTCTTCCCTGGTGGCTCAGAAGGTAAAGAATCTGCCTGCAATGCAAGAGGCCTGGATTTGATTCCTGTGTTGGGAAGGTTCCCTGGAAAAAGGAATGGTACTCACTCCAATATTTTTGCCTGGAGAATCCCCATGGACAGAGGATCCTGGCAGGCTGCAGTCTGTAGATTCACAGAGTAGGACATGACTGCAGCAACTGAGCACACACATACCTAACAATAACACAGGATGTAACTATTTTCTGTAAAAAAAGAAATTGCTATGGGGTTTATGCATACACACACAGTGACGTGGACAATCAGGCAATTCTCTATATAATGCTTGCCTTTGGGCCTACAATGCTCAGGTTTATTTACCAATAATAAATTCATGATATATTTAATACATTTATAATTCATTTTGTTGAGTGTTGACAGCTTTTCAAGATCTAAGAAAATGTTTGGATAGAAAAGTATATGGGTTACTTTCCTAAAGTTGAAAGTTAAAATCCTGTTCAGTGTTTAAAATATAAACTGGCTTTTGAAGTAATGAAATTATTTTGAACAGATTTAATACACTTGTTCTTTTAATGTGATAAGGGCATTATATATTTTGTGAAGTAAATGAAGAATAAGTTTTAAAATAAATATACATGGTCCATTTACAATTCTCCAATGAAATACATGGGTATTTCATGATATGTTTCACTGACAAAAAATAATCACATAAATCTTCCACACACAGCTGCAATTTAGTGAAATATGCAGTTTTCTGTTTTCTATTACTGTATACAGTATAAATTCTTCTGCTGGAAGACAGATTGTGACAAATTTGCAAGCAGCATCTGTATTCATACATTTGAAACATTAATTTATCCAGCAATAAAAACTTTGATTTCCCAAAAGGAGAGTCATGTCTGAGAACTAATGCCTATTTTTGAGACTTAACTGAGTTTTCAATGTTAGTCATTTTCTCATGAGTTACGTGCTCCCGTGGAAAAATATACAACTTAACAGCAAGCACAGAGAGTTAAAAGGGTCACACAAAACATAAATCTGTATGCCTAGTTTATGTTTGTATATAATTCATATAAATAAATTTTTGACTACCTACAGTTTCCATTGTAGAAAATGCTTTTGTTAGCAATGATATCAAAGGAATAACAAGGAAAACTCTGTAATATATACACTAAATTAAATGCTTACATACTACATATTTTGAAATGATAAATATGGCTTTGTGCATAATAGTGAAACCTTTTGAAAGTGAAGAGTAAAGCCTGTGTTGTCAGCTGGTTATATGGTTTATTTCTAGATGTAGTAGTTTCAAAAGAACTATATAAAAATCAAACAAAATAGACCTCTGTAAATGTAATCCTAACTATTTCAGGTGCTCTGTAAAAAAAAATTACTTGGAAACTTATCTATCATTCAACAAGAAGCACTTTCAAGCTCCCAGATTTATGAATAATGCCACAGGATATAATCTCAGCAATAACTAAAGCAGTTCATTTAGTCAATTTCTGTTTATTTTGCTTTGTTTGCTGTTTTTGTTTATTCTTCCTCAGTATCAATTATTTACATAGCTCATGCCTAAGATCTCCTTTGATTTCTTATCAATTTCTTTCACTGAATAACTGATTTCTAAAGACATGAGACATTTGATTAGTTTATTTAGAGTAATTTAAAAAATATAATTTTATCAGGAAACAACCAGTCTCACCAAAACCTTAGTGAACCAGTCTCTTAGTTCCCCACAGTGTAACATAAAAAGGCCAACTTTATCTTGATTTTTTTTCTTGTTTTACTGTGATCGTACAAGCATTGATCAAATCATATTTAAATACATGCAAAATATATTTTTTTAAATGACATACTATAAGCTTTTAAAATTCAAACAGCTTTCTCAGCTATTTGAATAGTGACAATCTGAAATCTGCATCCATGCTGTTTTTTTAATTAAAATTTTACCCAAAGGAAAACAGTATTTAACAGTTTGTGAGCTTCTTCTCTCTAGAAATTGTGTAGTGAATTGTTTGCTCATACCATAAGGAGCTCCAGTGTCTTGGGCTTTTGCTTTGCTGTCGGATCTTCTTTTTTTTTCCACTGCTGTTACACTTTTGACTTAATTTAATTGACATAGGCAACAGCATTCATATTGTTCCCTGACTGATTATCTGAACAGGTAGTGAAAACAAGGCAAGCCACAATGCTGGCTGGGACAATCATTCTAGTCACACTAAGTTGGCAGAGAGGGACTCTTACTCAGAGAGAACCTGAAGAAACTTTACTTTGCAGGAAGGAAGTGACCCTGGAGAATTCTTCCAACTCCACGTTTATACACTTCTATTTTTAATTAATTTCTTCTTTCAACCCAATATGGTTTCACATATCATTGTCTTAGGACTGCTGTAGGAACAGAAACATTTGCTTCATTGTTGGCACATGTGTTAGAGGTGTCTGACTCACCTTCTATACTGGAGGAGAATGTAACATTAGCATCTCATTTTAATAACTTATCACTCATTTCTCTTCATTAATTTCTACTTACACTAAAAATCAAGGAATCAGGAGGTGTTTGTACTAGTTTACTTTTGGTCTCCTTTTCTTTCTTTAAGGCTTTTTTTTCATCTTAGCATGAAATGGATTTGAGGTCAAATATTGTCCTTACTCTTTATAAGTTCTGTAAAAAAAGAGGATGAAAAGTCTGAGAAATCCAGATGAGGGGCTTCATAGAGACAGAACAGAAATTAGCGGTTGCAAGGGGAGAATGGGGAGTGGCCACTAATGCCTATGGAACTCTGAGTGGAGACAAGATACTCTATAGTTAAATAGTGATTATTGCACAACCTTATGAATAGAAATGAAACATTTAATCGAATAGTTAAAAGAGTAACTTGTATGTGAATTTGATTTCAATAAAGTGTTATTTTAAAAAACAACTGCAAAAATTAACTGAATTTTGGTAGAAAATTCAATTTAAATTCACTCTGTGAAATAAATACATTGCAATGTTGACAGCCACTTTCCTTCCAACTGTGTAGCATAGTGCTATTTTGATAGTTTACTACATGGTGGTTAGGAGAAAAATATCTCCTTAGCTGAAGATTCTGGAAAAATCCCAAATTCATCAGCTCCTTATGCAGCCTGTTGTCATTTATTCATCCAGAGCCTAGAGGATCTGTCTCATAACACATGAAAAGAAGCAGTGGGTCTGTGGATATACTCTTTCTCCTGGCCAGCTATTGAGCCTATTGAGAAGTATAACCGACTTCTGATGCAACACAGCTAAGGCATAGGTTATTCACATCTTCTGGGGTCTTTTCCTCTCAAACCAATGAATTCTAGTGTTGCTAGTTCTAAACACACAGTAAAATCAATTTCTTGGGATACCGCCCATACACGATCATTGTGGAAGTCTATCTACACTATGCAATTTAAAAATCCCTTGCTTTAAAATATTCAAATTTTCCTATAACCTCCTGATAATACAATTTTCATTACTAGAATTTCATTTTCAATTTGAAAGTCTATAAAAGTGCAGATGTTCTTTCCCTAGTGCCAATATCTTTTAAGTCTTCCTATTGGCTTCTCCAATAGTCCAGCAGTAAAGAAATCCACCTGCAATGCAGGAGATGCAGAAAAAGAGGGCTCAATCCCTGCATCAGGAAGATGCCCTGGATAGGAAATGGCAATCCACTTCAGTATTCTTGCTTGGAAAATTCCATAAAATAGAGGAGCCTGGCAGTCTACTTGCATCATTGGGTAAGACAGGACTAACCATGCACACCCACTGACATAACAAAATCCAACTCATTGTTTCTCTCTTCTTGCTATGCTTAATTGTTGTCTTTTTTATGTTATTAAACTATTTCTCATATATATGTAAATATTTTTATTATCCATATTGACACTTCCACACATATTTACCAATGCCCATTGTCCATTGTCATTAAAGAATCATTTAGTTGACTTCTCTATGTGCAGTCTTCTGTTCTTCAGCTCATCCATCATTCCACTGGTGTAATAATCCAATCATGAAAACACAAAGACTATTATATTGCTTACTTGTATCAAATTCAAATTCCTCTTTCAGATTTTATAAAGCCAAGTTCCAATACTATACGTTAAATATATCCCCTATTAATCTCCAACATAAACTATGTCATTCAATTCTCAGCTATAGTGTATTCATTCTTTTGGACTTATATTCTTTCATTGAAATATGTCTGTGCTATTGCTAACAACAACAACAAAAAAAGTAGTTTGAGATAATATGGTAGATTTTGATGTGATGCTCAGATTCCCTTTTAAGAATGAAGTCTTTTTTCCCCTACTTCTATGAGAATAACAAAAATAGCTCTCAGATTCAGCCTGCTTTGAAGACTGTCTCATCTGAAGAAATCTTCCTTATTCAAAGTCATACCTGTTTTCATGGACTAATGGTAGCCTGTGCCTGATAAACAATGATAGATGCCTGATACATGCCTCTCTTCCTCTCCAACTTAAGATAACTCTGAAGCGCCATGCCAAGTTCAAGCTGCCTATGACATTGAAGTTAACATATAGGGTTGGCTGTGTCATCAATGGGAATCATCAAGTCTAAGTTATTTATCAGATCCTGCTTTCTTCCTGACCTATCCACAAGTGGTAATTCCAAAGATAATTATTTAAATGCTCTAATCTCTTAGAGCCTCTTTCTAGGAGAAACAAACTTACAATAGAACTTTGAAGTAGTTATGTATAGTTGACCCTTGAAAACATAGTTTGAATTGCACAGCTCCATTTATATATGGATCTGTTTTTCAATTGTTGCTGTCGTTCAGTCACCCAGTAATATCTTGACTCTTTGCAACCCCATGGACTGCAGCAGGCCAGGCCTCCCTGTCCTTCACCATCTCCCAAAATTAGCCCAAGTTCATGTCCATTGCATTGGTGATGCCACCCAGCCACCTCATCCTCTGATGCCCTCTTCTCCTTCTGCCCTCAGTCTTTCCCAGCATCAGGAAGTTTTCCAATGTGTTAGCTGTTTGTATCAGATGACCAAAATACTGAATCTTCAGCTTCAGAATCAGTCTTTCCAAAGAGTATTCAAGATTGATTTCCCTTAAAATTGGCTGGTTTGATCTCCTTCCTGTCCAAGGGACTCTCAGGAGTCTTCTCCAGCATCGCAGTTCGAAGAAATCAATTTTTTGGTGTTCTGCCTTTCTTATGGTCCAGCTCTTACAACCATACATGACCACTGGAAAGACTCCAGCCTTGATTATATGGACCTTTGTAGGCATATGTCTCTGTTTTTCATCACACTGTCTAGGTTTGTCATCACTTTCCTGCCAAGAAGCAATTTTCTTCTTGTTTCATGGCTGTAATCACCATCCACAGTGATTTTAGAGCCCAAGAAGAGGAAATATGTCTTTATTTCCACCTTTCCCCCTTCTATTTGCCATGAAGTAATGGGGTCACAACGCTTATGGCAGAAAGTGAAGAGGAATTAAAAAATCTCTTGATGAAAATGAAGGAGGAGAGTGAAAAAGTTGGTTTAAAGCTCAACATTTAGAAAACTAAGATCATGTCATCTTGTCCCCTCACTTCATGGAAAATAGATGGGGAAACAGTGGAAACAGTGTCAGACTTTATTTTGGGGGGCTCCAAAATCACTGCAGATGGTGATTGCAGCCATAAAATTAAAAGACACTTACTCCTTGGAAGGAAAGTTATGACCAACCAAGATAGCATATTTAAAAGCAGAGACATTACTTTGCCAACAAAGGTCTGTCTAGTCAAGGCTATGATTTTACTAGTAGTCATGTATGGATGTGAGAGTTGGACAGTGAAGCAAGCTGAGCGCCGAAGAATTGATGCTTCTGAACTGTGGTGTTGGAGAAGACTCTCGAGAGTCCCTTGGACTACAAGATCCAACCAGTCCATCCCAAAGGAGATCAGCCCTGGGTGTTCATTGGAAGGACTGATGTTGAAGCTGAAATTCCAATACTTTGGCCACCTCATGCGAAGAGTTGACTCATTGGTAAAGACCCTAATGCTGGGGGGGATTGGAGGCAGGAGGAGACAAAGAGGATGAGATGGCTGGATGGCATCATCAACTCGATGGGCATGGATTTGGGTAGACTCTTGAAGCTGGTGATGGACAGGGAAGCCTGACGTGCTGCGATTCATGTGGTCACAAAGAGTCAGACATGACTGAGCGACTGGACTGAACTGAATGGGGCCAGATGCCATGATCCATGATCCTAGTTTGTTTTTTGTTGTTGTGGTAGTTTTTTTTTTTTTTTTTTTAATATTTAGCTTTAAGCTGACTCTTTCACTCTCCTCCTTCACCCTCACCAAGAGGCCTTTTAGTTCCTCTTTGCTTTCTTCCATTAGAGTGATATTATCCACATATCTGACGTTGTTGATGTTTCTCTCACCTATCTTGATTCCATCTTGTAACTCATGCAGCCTGGCATTTCTCCTGATGTACTCAGTGTATAGGTTAAACAAGCAAGGTGACAGCAAACAGCCCTGTCATAGCCCTTTCTCGATCTTGAATTAATCAGTTGTTTCATACAGGGTTCTTACTGTTGCTTTTTGACCCACACACAGGTTTCTCAGGAGACAGGTTAGATGGTCTGGTATCCCCATCCCTCTAAGAGCTTTCCAGGATTTGTTATGATCCACACAGTCAAAGGGCTTCCCAGGTGGCTCAGATGGTAAAGTGTCTTCCTGCAATGCAGGAGACCCGGGTTCGTTCCCTGGGTCAGGAAGATTGCTTGGAAAAGGAAATGGTAACCCACTCCAGTACTATTGTTTGGAAAATTCCATGGACAAAGGAGCCTGGTAAGATCCAGTCCATGGGGTTGCAAAGAATCAGACACAAGTGAACGACTCATTTTCAGTTTCACTTTTTTCACTTTCACACAGTCAAGGCCTTAGTGTAGTCAATGAAACAGAGGTTTGTTTTGTTTTGTTTTGTTTTGTTTTTAATTCCTTAGCTTTTTCTATGATCCAGCGAAGGCTGACAATTTGATCTCTGGTTCCTCTTTCTTTTATAAACCCAGTTTGGACATCTGGAAGTTTTGGTTGCCATAATGCTAAAGCCTAGCATGCAAGATTTTAAGCATGACCTTACTAGTGTGGGCGATGAGTGCAATTGTCCAATGGTTAGCATATTCTTTAGTACTTCCCTTCTTGGGAACTGGAATGAGGATTGACCTTTTCCAGTCCTGTGGCCACTGCTGAGTCTTCCAGGTTTGTTGATATACTGAATGCAACACATTGATGGCATCATTCTTTTGGGATTTGAATAGTTCTACTGGAATCCCATATTTTTTTCAATAAGTATATAAAACATATATGTGTAGGACATTGTGTGAGAAACTCACGTTGAAATGAATGGCCTATCCTTTCATAGAAGTAAGGGGGATGATATTTAATATAAATTAATAAAGGGTTAGTTTCTTGTTAGTTTATAACTTTGCTTTCAAAGGACCTTATAGTATGTCTTTCTCTCTTATGTTTGGAGAAACTGTATGTCAGCCTGCCATCATAAGTAAGTGTTGAAAAAAGTGTTTCTAATACACTATTATTAATATTACTATAATAATTATGCCATACAGTTTTTTAAAGATTTACTCATTAGTGTATAGGCTAGATTACCATAAAGCTACTGTATCAATTACACTAGTCAACAATAAGCAATCATATTGCCTTTTCCTTATTAATACATAAATCATTATACCTGTGAATAAATGTGAATTTCTTTTTCATATTACTTTTTCATTTTAAAGTGTTAGTAATACATCTGCAATATTTTGTATCAACAAGACAATATTGATGAAAACAATAACAAATAACTGATTTTTTAAACAGATAATGTAAACTTGTATATCAAAAAAATATAGTATACTACTGTAAATATATTTTCTCTTTCTTACAATTTTCTTAGTAACATTTCTCTTCTCTACTTGCTTTATTGCAAAAATGCAGTATACAAGACATATAACAAACAAAATAGGTGTTAATGACTATTTATGTTATTATAAAGTTTCTGATCCACTGTAGGCTAATAGTAGTTAAGTTTGCAGGGAGTCAAAACTTAAGCATAGATTTTTCAACTGTGTCAATTGTGGTCAGTTGTCCGAAACCCTGCATTGTTCAAAGTCAACTGTACAAAGTTTTGATTTCATTCCCTTCAGTGTGCTTTCTTCTCTACAGACTCTTTTCCTTTTATTCTTCACATATTTAATTCTAAATATCCTTCATAATCCACTTCAAGTTATACCTCATTTTTAATTCCTCTGACCTTTCTAGTTCACACTAATCTTTATCCTTTTAGACGACTATTATATTTAAGATCAGGACCTCTGACTTATTGAACGATGACATCATAAGTTTAAGATGCTTTATAAAAGTTAATGAACCAATGTCAGATATAATTGCCTAAGTGGGATCTCCTCGCTGTGGTAGCAGGAACTATGGTTTTTTCTTTTCTTTTCTCTCTTACTCCTGCTCTTCACTCCACCCACATTTTCTGGTACACTCGAAGTACAAATATATTTTACATAGACTTTTGTAAAATATATAATTTATACCTTTTGAATATGGCAATTTTAAAATAATAGTGGCAAGCAAGTAACATCTGGAAAAATGTTTAATTTTGGAGTATTTGGTTGACTACATTGTCATGTGATATATAGCTCTAACATGAAGTTATTGAGCATTTGAGCAATTATTGGACCATATGTTAGAAATAGTGCTGGATGGTATATGATCATTTTCAATTTAATCAACATGGGTATCCCATAATTCTGAAGAGCAAATACAGCTACAATTATCTATTTTTTTAGTTTCTAGTGATAGCCAATGAACACACTACTTTCATTGCTTCTTTGTGCCACAGGTTATTATTATGAACAAAAAGGAAGAAAGCAAATAAGGACCAAAGAAAGAAAGGAAAATAAAAATAAAATTGATTCCTTAACTAACCAGCAATGCCTGATCTGTGATGACAGCATAAGCCTAGCTCCCAAATGAGCTGCTGGTCTTTGAGGAAGGGCAGTGGCCCCCTCAAATTCAAGTTCAATATAGGAGAGCTCCTACTTGGAATTTTTTTCATGCAGTACTCTAGTTCATTGCTCTACAGAACTTAGGTATCTAGGTCTGATAATTTTTCAGTATTGGAATGAAACCACACAAGTCTATATCTGTGTACATGGGTTTTTAGGCTCTTGTTTCAATCTAAGTGGACAAATTTACTTTAAGAGAAGTTAATTTCACGTGCTCACTTTTTTGTGCTTGAAACGTCTCTTTGGTAGGAAGCAGTCTGGGATAGCATTGTCCTAGGATGGCAGAGTGAACGACATTGATTCCTCTGATCCACATCCCTCTAGCTTTGCAACTGATGGATGTCAAGGAAGGCATACTTTTGGGTATTTAATGAAAAACCGAAGATTTGTTAATCCTAAACAATGACTATTTATCCTTCTTATATTTACCATAAAAGATTAAATAAATGTTTCAGAAATTTAAATCCTGTTTCTTTAGATTATGAAATCAAACAAATCTATGCCTTGATAAATCTAGTTATTTACATATACTGATGTAAATGCTTATCTCCATTTTACTGTTAAAAAAAAGCAAATCAAAGCAAAACAAAACTTTGAAAAGGTTAGGTAACTTACTCAACATCAGTTTAGCCAGGATGAACCATAGGACTATATCATACCAAAATATTAGTTCCCTATATTATTGCAAACATTAAAAAGTCAGGAGTTACTAATATGCATTCCAAATATTTTAATAAACAGAATTGGCTGTTGGCATTAGTATAATTGAAGGTTGAGTGCTCATTTTATGATCCTCTCATAAGAAGAGTTTAATTTTTTTCATGAGTTTAAAAATTTCCACTAAGTAGAGCATAATTCATATTATTGGAAAAAAGACAGGAATATTTTAACTTCTCTGCCTACAGATTACTTTCTGAAAGATAATTCCTCTTCACTTACAAGACAAACTAGATGTGAAGGAAAAGAATATTTGGATGCCTTATATCTAACACTTCATTTCTACTTGGCAGCTCTTGTAATTCTGTCATTAGCCTGTCACCATCTTATGCTTATTTCACCCTGATATCAAGATAAGTGTTTATATAAAGAAAGCAAGAGAACTATTTAGCTGAATAAGAATGGCTTCAAAATTAAAAATAAAATTAAGGTTTCTTTTTTAATTATTAAACACAACAATTAATTAACAAAATTGCACTCAAGAAATAGATGAACAAAAGAATTATTGCTCTAATCTTTTTAAGTAGGAAGGGAAATGATTGATCTGCTATCAATAGCAAACCCAATTTCCACCTTATTTTTGTTTTTTAGAGATATGTTATTAAGGAGAAAAAGAAAGGAAGGAAAGGAAGGAAGGAAGGAGGTGGGGAGAGAGGAAGATAAAGGGTCACACTTTTCCAACTGTCACTCTACCTGCACATCCAGTCTCAGTGGGGCATGGATGGTAAAGGAGAGGATACGAGTTGTTGTAATGGACAGTGTGACAGAAAATTGGCACTTTAATTGTCCACTATGGTGTGTTGCTCAGATTCCCCCTCAGAATCAAGGAACTTATTTTTCAGCTGCCAGAGGTACTTGGCCACTGAAGCCTGATATTTTACCTTCTTTCTAGAAAATTTCCTCATAAAACAGAACTGCTTCATCCCAAAGCATACATTATTTCTGGGGATAACGTTCCCTACTAGTAAAATATTCCATGACTATTTCCTTGACCTTATATCTCTCTTTGCTCTCTATCCTTCTCCTGCTCTCTCTTTAAACACTCTCTCTCTCTCTCTCTCTCTCTCACACACACACACACACACACACACTCACACACCAACCATCTGTTAATAAATTATTGGAAAACCCAAATATAAAGTGAATAAATATTTAAATAAATTCTAGCTTATAAATACATTTTCATTTGACATTTTTTTTTCTTTTAAATACTACACCTGTTAAACCTATCATTTCCATTTTACTTTCTTTTTTCTCAACTTCAAACCTCAATCTAATCATTCAGTCATTGAAGACTAATGTCATCAAGTATTGCACTGGTCAACATACAGTCAAGGAAAGATAAACCATTCTAGATGTTTTACACAAGGAACTTAATTTGGTTGCAAAGTTGTTGGGTAGACTTCAAAAACTGAAGGTAGAAAAGGGATGAGAGAAGCAACAGAAGATGCTAATGCCTCTGGAGGGCAGGTTAGGAGCCAGATCCTATTCTTGTGCCATTAGAAATGCTTTTGAAGTTGGTTTTGGTCATCATCGGGCCCTTTCCTCTCTTCCTAATAGACAACCACTACAATGTGACTGATCTAAGTTCTTGAATACATGTGTGTCCTTGTAAAATAAGCATTGTGTGTTTTTAATTTGCATGCACCAAAGTTGTATTTCAGTTATGTTCTTCATGGTTTCAGCATTTATTTCTATAATCACTCTATAAACTATAATCTAGTGTCCTTGATATATATCTAATTCCTATCTCTATAAACTATAATCTGGTTTGCTTGATATATAACTAATTCCTGATTTGTAACTAATTCATGGGATTCTATGGTGTGCATCTGTATATTTTATTTATCCATCTCTTTAGTCTTGTATAACTAGGTCTTTCCCAATCTCCTGCTGCCTCAAAAAATACTGTAACAAATATATGTATAGGCATCTCCTGTGAGATGACTAGCAAGCCAAGGGATCACTGAGCTATGGGTGATAAACATAACTAACCTAACAAAGAACTGCCAGTATAATCCCAAACTGGCTATAACAGCTTCATTCCTTAATAGTGCATGAGGAAGTTTCCCTTTCTCCACATCATCTAACCATGGTGATATGCAAGTTTCTAATTTTGACAACTTCTTGCATGGAATGCTTGCTTCTCATCTTTGCTTGACTGATTTTCAGAACAATTTTATAATTTCCTTCTCTTCATACATTTGCTCATTAACTCATCCACTAATTATTTTTATTGACACTTCCTTGGTGGTTTAGATGGGAAAGAATCTGCCTGTAATGCAGGAGACCAGGGTTCAGTCCCAGTTGGGAAGATCCCTTGGAGAAGAGAATGGCAACCCACTCCAGTATTCTTGCCTGGAGAAGTTCATGGACAGAAGAGCCTGGCAGCAGGCTATAAACCACAGAGTCACAAAGAGTTGGACACAACTGAGTGACTAAAACACACACACACACACACATACACTATTCTGTAAGCATTTATTTTAAGCACTTAGAACTGGTGAGCAATAGGTTGATGACAAAAAATATTCTAGCCTGAAGGTTAAGTTTTAATTGACACTAGAGGGGGGTGGTGGGCTTCCCTTGTAGCTCAGCTGGTAAAGAATTTGCCAGCAATGTAGGAGAGCTGGGTTCGATCCCTGGATTGGGAAAATCTCCTGGAGAAGGGAAAGGCTACCCACTCCAGTATTCTGGCCTAGAGAATTCCCTGGACTGTGTCGTCCATCGGGTCACAAAGGATAAGACAAGACTGAGCACCTTTCACTTTCAGAGGAGGATGGCAGTGAGTAGAAAGCAATAAACAAGGTAATAATGAATGAGAGAATTAAATAGTATGTTAGAAGGTGATAAGCAGAGAAGAAAGAAAGATAAAGATATTGGGAGAAGGGTGAATAGTGTAGAACTCTTCTGACACTTAACTGAGAACTTGGAGATATGTTATGTGTGTCACTCTCTCAGTCACGTCCAACTCTTTGCAACCCATGGACTGTAGCCTGTCAGCTTCCTCTCTCCGTGGGATTCTCCAGGCAAGATTACTGGAGTGGGTTGCCAGAGAAGTCGTGGCTATTATTTGGGAGAATATCTGGAGGAACCATCCCTGGGAGAAGCTAACCAGAGACTTAAGATGAGCACATAATACCAACTATTTGAAGAAGAGCATGAAAGCAACAGAAGAGATAAATGATAGTAGGAAATCTAGGTAGAAAACAGACACAATTTTTACTCTGAGTGAGATGGGATAACAGTGGCAATTATTGAGCAAAGGAATGATATGCTCTGGTTTATGATTTAAAAAAAAAAATCATTCCAGTTGCTGTGTTGGAAAAAGACAGTAGGTGGGCAGGTATAGAAGCAGAGAGACCATTCAACAAGCTATGGTGGCAACCAGGCAAGAGAAGATGACAGCTTGAACTTGATGTCAGTAAAGATGAAAGTGGTGAGATTCTGGATATTATCAATAATTTGAAGATAAAGCCAAAGGAAATAAATTCCTTGGAGGATTTTATTTCTGTATATAGTATCTACAAGCCTGTCATCTGACTCTTATGTTTATTCATAGTGTCCTTTATTCAGTAGAAGTCCTTAATTTCAATGTAATCAAATCTAAGTTTCACTGTGCTGTTTAAGCAGTTCCTTCCAGCACCAATCTCATATTTTTCTGTATTAACCTCAGAGTCTGGCATTTCATAGTTTGATCTTTAATCTTTTATCTTTGTAAAATATAAAATATAGGAATCCAGCTTTATTTTTTTCTCTCCAGATAGTAAATCAGTTTTTCCAAAAGCAACCCTTATTTTTCCCAATGATTTTTGATCTCACCTATATCATGAAGCATGTCCCCACAAATTCATGGATCTTAGTAAGTTATAACTATCTGCTTTTTTGAATAATATCTTATAATAGTTGAAATTAATTATATATTAACTGATGTTTTCTATAGTACTCTAATACTCTGGCCACATGATGCAAAGAACTGACTCATCTGAAAAAAAAAAAGAAAAGAACTGACTCATCTGAAAAGACCCTGATGCTGGGAAAGATTGAAGGTGGGAGGAGAAGGGGACAACAGAGGATGACATAGTTGGATGGCATCACCGAGTTAGTGGACGTGAGTTTGAGTAAACTCCGGGCATTGGAGATGGACAGGGAGGCCTGGCATGCTGCAGTTCATGGGGTTGCAATGAGTCAGACACGACTGAGTGACTGAACTGAACTGAACTGAATTTTTTCTATCGAGGTCAAAATGTTTGAATTATTCCATATCTTTTAAGTGCTCTGATAAATCTGAGTCTGAAGTCTGTTTCTTGGAACACTTGTATAAGAAATTCACACCATTTAATTTTTGCAAGTTAATATTATGTATTTTTTCTTAAAGAGAATATATTAGAGACTTAATTTTAAAATCAGTGATTTCACCGATTTTACATAATCAGTGACTAAATAAACTCATGCTAAATTTTGCCTTCAACTTTTATTATGTGAATAAATTTCTGAGGTCTGATGATCTTTAGCTGTCTTCCCTGTGCAAAGGAAGTAAAAATGCCCATGGCTTAATTTTGATATGAGGGTTAAGACAGCAATAAGTGGAAGGATTGTTTGATTTGTGAAAACTAGCAATAGTAATGCAGTGGTAATTCAGTCCTAGGACAAGAGGTCTGTTTCCTCCTACCTCTGTTAGTTATTGTCTGTGTAAGAGCTCCACTGTGAAACAATCTGCAGTAGACTGGTCTGTAAATGACAAAGGCAGATGTCTCAATAGCAGCTTTTCTCTTTAAGAACAGAGCACCATCTCCTGCCAAGCTTCGGAGAAGAAGATATTATTTGACTGACTTCCTTACTGCTTTTGGCAGTATCACAGAATTATATTATCATATGAAAAAAACATTGCATAAGCGTTTCCTTTAAGGTACTAGGTAAAACTTGGTGTTCAGCATCATGCATTTGTAAAAAGTATGTTTACAAATATTCCTATTATGATGCTTTAGTTTTGCTTTTAAGAAAACTCCTTAGGAGCTGAAAAAAAAGAGAAAAGTTATCCATCATCTTTTGTTCTTGTTTCCAGAAATCTGTATGTAAATGCTCAATGGATGATCAATAAAAGTGTTTATCAAATTTCTCTGTAAGCTAAGTTGTAGTGGCCAGAACAATTCCTCACATATAATTGTTAAATAGCTTTTCTTCTATATTGATACAATATTAAGTGCATTCTAATTTTTTTTCCTATATGCAATTTCATTGTATTTCTGCTGTGGATTTCTGGGGATCTATTTAATGCTAACCCTGAGCAGATGTTTGGAGTCTAGGTTGGTGGCTTAACAGCTTCTGGCATAAGCATGACCTTCATAAAATTAAACCATAGGTTGTCTAATATGGTATAAGTGGCCTTTTATTTAAATCTGAGTTGGAGGTACAGAGTCAATAATCACTGAGTATGAACAAAGTGTAATAACCCAAAGATGATGAGACAGTATTTGCCCTTTATCAGAATAAGGTTAAAACGGCTGTCTAGGTGATAGATGCTAATCAGTGAAACCTGAACAATTATGCCCAATAATCATTAAGTGGAGGCAGGGAACTAGACTCCTGGGAAAGCACCAGCCTTTGGCAAAACAAGATGTGCTATTATTAAGAAAATCACAGAATTTGGAACGGTAGTACAGAATTCAAAATAAAGGCAAATTTCTAGGTGTTGCCCTGTAGCATTTTAGAGGAAATGATTAAGTTTAAAACTTTTATAAAACTTGATACAGAGAAAGGCATATATATTAATTTGGAAAGCTGGTAATTTCATAGTCTTCTAGAGAGGAACAAATACATATTATTTATAAAATACTTAAAGTATTATAAAATACTTAAAATAAGTATAATACTGACTGTATTTCATGGCATGTTCTTTTTCAGAAGTGACTCTTTACTATAGAGAATCTAACTAGAGAAAAGTCATAACTGTTGTGTTTCTACCTGAAGTAGGGTATAAGTTGAAAAGCAAAGGGCCGTATCAGAGTAAATGTGCTATTTTTAGTTTTCCTCTAAATTATCCTTATAACTACACAATAGGTTAAAAAAAAAGACTCCTGATGCTATATGCTCATCATCAAAGATGCAGTATAGACATCATTTGATCTGATTACAATATTTTGTATAATACCATAATATGGAGTATTTGATAACATGAAATATTCTTCTTTATACAAAGTTAGATTTGAAAGGAAGTGTCCCTTCAAGTGATTAGACTGAATTATCTCCTGGAATCTCTTGTATTAAAGAAGAAAATTATTTTCATTCAAGTATCCATTGATAGATTTTGGGGAAATATATCACTTTATATCACTAATTACCTGAACTTTGATCTTCCTAAGGGGGGAAAAAAAAAGTTGGCAAATAAGTGAGAAATTATTTCACTATTATGTACTGTGTACTTTTCTCTTCCTCACATGGATTTGATAAAATTATTTTTCTCAGTTTGTGTCAATCTTTGTATCTGTGCTAGAAAAGAAAACAGTTGAAATGGCTGAACATAGAAATATAAAAGTCATTAGCAAATCTATGGCAAAAATTAAGTCTTTTTTTTTTTTTAAATTTTTATTAGTTGGAGGCTAATTACTTTACATCATTACAGTAGTTTTTGTTATACATTGATATGAATTAGCCATGGATTTACATGTATTCCCCATCCCAGTCCCCCCTCCCACCTCCCTCTCCACCCGATCCCTCTGGGTCTTCCCAGTGCACCAGGCCCGAGCACTTGTCTCATGTACCCAACCTGAGCTGGTTATCCGTTTCACTCTAGATAATATACATGTTTCAATGCTGTTCTCCTGAAACATCCCACCCTCTCCTTCTCCCAGAGTCCACAAGTCTGTTCCATACATCTGAGTCTCTTTTTTTGTTTTGCATATAGGGTTATCGTTACCATCTTTCTAAATTAAGTCTTTTAAGTAAGTTATTATGAGCATTTTTGTAGAGGAACAGAAACAGTATTATACTATTGAAATCTATAGAAAGTAGAATTAATCTTTTTGCATTATTCCCCCATATATGAAGAATATTTTATACATCTTGTCATTAAGTACTTCTGATTAATGAAACAAAATGCATTCATATTCAGTAAATATGTTGGGTTTCTGCAAAATCTAGAGATTTTATAATTTTATGCTGTAGCATCTCAGCTAATTACATTCTATAGAACATTTTATTCCCTTTCTACTCACTATACCCATCATAGTCATCAACATCATAGTCATAAAACCACCATCTTTTCTCAGATCCTCATCAACATCTGAGCATCCATGCTTTCTTCAAAAGGCAACAATAGCAGTCCCTCTAAAATGATAAATATGGTCTCCAACTAATAAAAATAAATGAAAAAAATTATAAATATGATTATTAATGTCTTTGCTCAAACTTTAAAATCTTACAGCTTTCTAGGAAACAATCCCAAGTGCTTAATGTTTTATAGAATAAGGCTCACCATGTCACAGTCTTTGTCTTTCTAGGTACCAGCCCCAGGGTCTTTGCACACATTTTCCCTTCACTTAGTAAGGACAGTCTTCTGTTCCTTGCCCAAAATTCTAGTCTCACCCTTATACCTACTTTTTTTTTTTTCATAGTATGTAATTTCTTGAGGAAAGACATAACATACTCCCTAGCCTAGCCTGGATACCCTTATTTGACACACTCCTTGCACACAGCACATTTCCTTCATTTAACTTAGCACAACTTAATTTTTTTAAATTGCATAATTATTGTTGGATAGTTTATTAGTAGGCCATAAAGTGGATGAGTACAGGACTTAGTTTTGTCCATTACTGTATATGGAGTACCTAACATATAACAGTCTCTCAAAGATTATTGCTTGAGTTAGTAAATCCTTCCACTCAGTGTTGCTGAAGTTTTGTTTTAGTTAACAGTCTACTTACAAATTATTCCAAAACAGTACCTTAAGACAAAAAATATCATTTAATTCCTGAGGGTCAGAATTCAAACACAACTTTGACCTCTGACTGAGAGTCTGTCATCAATCTGTGGTCAGAGTATACACCGGTTCTACAGGCATGTCAGGTCTTAAAATAATCAATTTCCCAAGTTCAAACACGTGTTTGTTGACATTCAGTTCCTCATGAGCTGAGCATCTCAGCTCATTGCTGGTCACTGGCCAGAAGCTGACCTCAGTTCTTTACCACATGAGCATATGCATATAGTACCTCACAACACAGTCTGCTTTAGCAGTGTGAGCATGGGAGGAGTCTGAGAACATTCCAGATACATGGAATTTGGTCTTTTATAGGTAGATCACAGAAGTGATGTCCCATCACTTTTGCTCTATGCTTCTGATTAGAAGTATGTCACTAGATCCAATCCCCACTCACAGGGAAAGAATTGTACAGGGGTCATTCCAAGAAATGAAAAAGTTGGTTTAAAACTCATCATTCAAAAAAACTAAAATCATAGCATCCAGTCCTATCATTTCCTGGCAAATAGATGGGGAAAGTGTTGAAACAGTGGCAGATCTTATTTTCTTGAGCTACAAAATCACTGCGGATGGCGACTGCAGCCATGAAAATTAAAAGACTATTGCTCCTTGCAAGGAAAAAAATATGACCAACCTTGGCATTGTATTAAAATATAGAGACATCACTTTGCTGACAAAGATTCCTATAGTCAAAGCTATGGTTTTTTCCAGTAGTCTTATACTGATGTGAGGGTTTGACCATAAAGAAGGCTGAGTGCTAAAGAATTGATTTTTTTCAAAACAGTGGTCCTAGAGAAGATTCTTGAAGGTTCCTTAGACTGCAAGAATATCAAACCAGTCAATCCTAAAAGAAATCAGCCCTGAATATTTATTGGAAGTACTGATGCTGAAACTGAAGCTACAATACTTTGGCCACCTAATTCAAAGAACCAACTCACTGCAAAAGCCCCTGATGCTGGAAAAGATTGGAGGCAGAAGGAGAAGAGGGTGACAGAAGATAAAATGGTTGGATAGCATCATCGACTTGATGGACATTAGATTGAGCAAACTGCAGGAGATAGTGAAGGACAGGGAAGTCTGCGTGCCGCAGTCCTTGGGGTCACAAAGAGTCAGACAAGACTTAACGACTGAACAAAGGACAACTTTTCAAGAAGGAATTCCAGGGACAGCACTGTATCATTCCAAGAGTAAAACATCTTAGAAGTTACCTGCCACAAGTCACCATTTCCTATAAGAATTTTCTCATTTAGCTCTCATTATCTCCAGTGAGCATTCCTTTAAAAAATCTTATTATTGCACAGTTTATACTAGAACTATTACACACATAGTCTGCCATTCTAAAATCTAATTTCCTGCAGACAATACCAGATTCTAACAGCAACAAACATCATTCCTTGAACACAGGTTTTCAGTGACTATTTACTGAACAAGTAAATGAATGAAAACATGGAAATGAAGGATATTTTCTGCAATTTTTTTTAAAGAAGAAACACAGAAAATCCCCTTTCCATTATTTTATTTCTTAACACAAAGATTATGCTATTAAGTCCTCTTACATCCAATTGCATGCATAAACTGCATATATATGCTAGGCGCTCACGTGTTTTAAAGATATAGTGGGGAAAAGAATGAGTTTCATACTAGGATAAGATTCAGATTCTATCCATTTGGTAAAAGAACATAAATATTTCATTTTCAGATTTCTTATCCAAATTCTTCATAGGATGAGGTTTCTTGGAATTAAGATTTGTTTACAGTGTTGCTAATCATGCCAGTAAACTGTACTGTCAGGCTGAGAAACAGAGCAATATACATGAGGACACAGGATTACTCCATAACTGTTGTTATTTTTTTTTTAATTTAATCAGTCCTGCAAATTCTCAGATCTATTCCTCTAAGGAGACAAAAAATGCTCAAATTTTGCAAAACAATTGCCAATTCTTAAAAGGCTAATTTAGCATTAATGAAGAAAACAGTGGGGAAGGAGGCACAACTGCCACCTGGAGGAGACAGATGTGGAAACATCCTCCATCCTTTCTGCTCCTGCCTTCTGAGAGCAGATACCACATTATGCAGTGATAAAGATGTGACTTAGCTTACAGAAATCAAATACTGTCAGATCATTTTTATAAACACTGAATAATGCTCTAAAGAAAAAGCCAAAGCAGTTGGCAAGTTATTAGCTGGCTTAACCCAGAACACTTGCATACGAATTTCTATTGTACGCCAATGCTTGTCTCTACATAAGAACATAGAAACAGTACTCTGGAAAGTTTCCTATACTGTGAATATCTGATATTAACTTGTTTAGTGACACCTAAGAGAATGATGACAGTAAGAAACAGAGTACCTGACAATCATTATCTGTGAAATAATAATATTGTTTTGAAAAAAACTATTTCATCCTTTCTGTTGCTGTTCAGTCACTCATGTTCTGACTCTTTGTGACCCCATGGACTGCAACACATCAAGCTTCCCTATCCTTCACTGTCTCCTGGAGTTTGCTCAAACTCATGTTCACTGAGTCTGTGATGCCATCCAATGATCTCATCCTCTGTTGCCCACTTCTCCTCCTGCCCTCAGCATCAGGATCTTTTCCAATGAGTTGGCTCTTTGCATTAGGTGGCCAAAGAATAGGGGTTTCAGCTTCAGCATCAATCTTTCCAATGAATAATCAGGGTGGACTAGTTTGATCTCCTTGCAGTCAAAGGAACTCTCAAGAGTCTTCTCCAGCACCACAATTTGAAAGCATCAATTCTTTGGTGCTCAGCCTTCATTATGGTCCAACTCTCACATCCATACATGACTACTTTAGAAATCATAGCTTTGACTATATGGACCTTCTTCAGCAAAGTGATGCTTTTGCTCTTCAATATGCTGTCTAGGTTTGTCATAGCTTTTCTTCCAAGAAGCAAATGTCTTTCAATTTCATGAACTGAATTTCAAGAAATTTCAATTTCTTGCTTAATATTAGAAATAGCTTCATACTTCTAATGCATTATTTTTCAAAACCATTCATTCAAACACTTTTCAATAATTAGCTACTGTGTCAAAGGTCAAGGTCATGGCACAGGTGGTTATGTGTTCCTGGCAACTAGTCTCACTGCTAGTTGTCATATTTTTCCTTAACCTGTCTTCAAATATCCCAAAGTATATATTTTTAGTGTAGTGATCCTGTTGGATACTAGATAAAGTAAATTATTATACCAATTCCTTTAGTGTAATAAAGTGTATACTTGGATTTTGAAAAATTTATATTTCTGTGATATGATTATAAATAAGAATGTGTTTTATATTTCTATTTACTCTTATTTTGATGTGTATCTTTAATCTGTAGAATTTTACATACCTAGATTGCAACTGAGCATGCACACGTATCTTTCTTTTTGGGCTTCTCTGGTAGCTTGGACAGTAAAGAATATGCCTGCAATGCAGGAGACCAGGGTTCAATCCCTGGGTCTGGAAGATGACTGGAGAAGAGAATCCCATAAACGGATGTGCCTGGTGGGCTCCAGTCCATGGGATCACAGAGTCAGACAAGAATGAGCAACTAACACACACACATATCTTTCTTTTTAACTTTTGTCAAGGAACTTTTGTGTGGTAACTGTTTCTATTATGTATAGAATATGCATTTCAATGTTTGCTGTTTATGATTTAGGATAACAGCTAAGTGTTTTAGTATTGATCATATTCAGTTATTTTAGTGAATTTTGGTAGGTTTATTATTCACTGAGCTTGTTTTAGGTTTCCATAAAGTATAATATTATTCATCAGGAATAGATTGTCTATAATTTTTCACCATTTTATTTAATAAGATATAGTGCCATTAATAATATTGTATATTTTTAATCTTACATGTTAATACACATTTATATTTTATTATGAAAACATTTTGTTTTTTTATTTCTATAAAAGCAATAGTGACAATAGCAATAGTTATGATATTAATTTAAATGAATTTAGAAGTTCTTATTTTTGAATGTTGCTTGCAGCTCTATAAATTGATTTTCTTTTTGGTGTAGTTTACGCAGGTGCATAAAGAAATCAGGTTGCTTTATAGCATTTTCCAAGTTTGAAATAACATATTTTTAAAATTTCATATAGAAATCATTCTGATGTATTTCTTACTGATAGATTTTAAATCAACTTTTCCAATTTGTATAGTTTCCAGTGACTCTTTGGTAAATGCTGCTTTATTAGTTCATTGATAAATTACTTAGTTCATTGATAAATTACTCAATTATCATAAACTTTCAGATTTTTAAAAATATACTTTACTTATGGTTATAGCTATATTGGGCTTCACAGGTGGCACTAGTGGTAAAGAACTCACCTGTCAATGCAGGTAGGCATAAGAGATGTGGGTTTAATCCCTGAGTCAGAAAGATCCCTTGGAGGAGGACATGGCAACCCACTCCAGTATTCTTGCCTGGAGAATTCCATGGACAGAGGATCTGGCAGGCTGTAGTCCATAGGGTCTCACAGTCAGGATTACTAAAGCAACTTAGTGCACACGAGCGTGCACACACACACATACACATACATACCTATTTAATTTCCCTTAACTTTTACTGTTTTTTCTTTTTTTTATTCTTCATTCTCACAAACCTTCTAAATGACATTCTCATCTTTAGCAAACCACTGGTTATATTTACTTTCCCTCTTTTCCTATTTACTCAACTTTATCTCTTATCTTTATAAAACCACAAATTTCTACTTTCCTTCAATCAGTTCAGTTCAGTCACTTAGGCCTGTCTGACTCCTTTCCACCCCATGGACTGCAGAACACCAGGGTTCCCTGTCCATCACCAACCCCCAGAGCTTTCTCAAACAAATCTCCATTGAGATGGCGATGCCATCCAACCATCACATTGTCTGTTGTCCCCTTCTCCAGCCTCCAATCTATCCCAGCATCAGGGTCTTTTGCAATGAGCCAGCTCTTGGCATCAAGTGGCCAAAGTATTGGAGTTTCAGCTTCAGCATCAGTCCTTCCAATGAATATTCAGGACTGATTTCCTTTAGGATTGACTACTGGGATCTCCTTGCAGTCCAAGGGATTCTCAAGAGTCTTCTCCAACACCACAGTTCAAAAGCATCAATTCTTTGGCACTCAGTTTTCTTTATATTCCGACTCTCACATCCATGTGACTGACTACTGGAAAAATGATAACTGTGACTAGATAGACCTTGGTTGGCAAAGAAATGTCTCTGTTTTTTAACATGCTGTCTAGGTTTGTCATAGCTTTTCTTCCAAGGAGCCAGCGTATTTTAATTTCATGGATAAAGTCACCACCTGCAGTGATTTTGGAGCCCAAGAAAATAAAGTGTGTCACTATTTCCCCGTCTATTTGCCATGAAGTGATGGGACTGGATACCATGATCTTAGTTTTCTGAATGTTGAACTTTAAGCCAAACTTTTCACTCCTCTTTCACTTTCATCAAAGGCTCTCGGTCCTCTTTACTTTCTGCCGTAAGAGTGGTGTCAATCTGCGTATCTGAGGCTATTGATATTTCTCCCAGCAGTCTTGATTCCAGCTTGTGTTTCATCCAGCCTAGTGTTTCTCATGATGTACTCTGCATGTAAGTTAAATAAGCGGGGTGACAATATGCAGCCTTATCATACTCCTTTTCCTATTTGGAACCAGTCTGTGGTTCCATACCCAATTCTAGATGTTGCTTCTTGACCAGCATACAGATTTCTCAGGAGGCAGGTCAGGTGGTCTGGTATTCCCATATCTTTCAGAATTTTGCATAGTTTGTTGAGACTTACATTGACAAAGGCTTTGGCGTAGACAATAAAGCAGAAGTAAATGTTTTTCTGGAACTCTCTTGCTTTTTGATGATCCAACTGCAATTTGATCTCTGGTTCCTCTGACTTTTCTAAATCCATTTTGAGCATCTGAACATTCTCAGCTCATGTACTATTAAAGCTTGACTTGGGAATTTTGAGCATTACTTTGCTAGCATGTGAGATGAGAGCAACTGTGCTGCAGTTTGAACGTTCTTTGGTATTGCTTTTTTGTGATTGGGATAAAAACTGACCTTTTCCAGTCCTGTGGTCACTGCTAAGCTTTCCACACTTGCTGGCATACTCACTGCAGCACTTTCACACATTATCTTTTAGGATTTGAAAGAACTCAACTGGAATTCCATCAGTTCCACTGGCTTTGTTCGTAGTGATGCTTCCTAAGGCCCACTTGACTTCCCATTCCAGGATGTCTGGCTCTAGGTGAGTGATCACACCATCCTGGTTATCTGGGTCATGAAGATTTTTTTTTTCTTTTAATAGCTCTTCTGTATCATCTTACTACCTCTTCCTAATATGTCATGCTTCTGTTAGGTCCATACCATTTTTGTCCTTTATTGTGGTCATCTTTCTGTGAAATGTTCCTTGGTATCTCTAATTTTCTTTTTTTCTTTCTTTTTTTTTTTTTCAGCTTTATCTTTTTTTTTTTTTTTTAACTTTACAATAGTGTATTCATTTTGCCATACATTAACATGAATCCTCCATGGGTATACATGTGTTCCCCATCTTGGACCCACCTCCCAACTCCCTCCCCATCCCATCCCTCTGGGTCATCCCATCTCTAGTCTTTCCCATTCCATTGTCTTCCTCTACTTCTTTTCATTGATCACTCAGGAAGTCTTTCTTATCTCTTCCTGCTATTCTTTGGAACTCTGCATTCAAATGGGTATATCTTTCCTTTTCTCCTTTGCCTTTCACTTCACTTCTTTTCTCAGACAAGCATTTTGCCTTTTTGCATTTATTTTTCTTGGGGATAATCTTGATCACTACATCCTGTACAATGTCAGAAACCTCCATCCATAGTTCTTCAGGCACTCTGTCTATCAGATCTAATCCCTTGAATCTATGTGTCACTTCCACTGTATTCCACTGTTAAAGGTTTGATTTAGGTCATACCTGAATGGTCTAGTGTTTTTCCCTACTTTCTTCAGTTTAAGTCTGATTTTGGCAATAAGGAGTTCATGATCTGAGTCACAGTCAGCTCCTGGTTTTTTTTTTTTTTTTTTTTTTTTTTTTGGCTGACTGTATAGAGCTTCTCTATCTTCGGCTGCAGGTAACATAATCAATCTGATTTTGGTATTGCCCATCTGATGATGTTCATGTGTAGAGTCGGTTCTTGTGTTCTTAGAAGAGTGTGTTTGCTATGACCAGCGCATTCTATTGGCAAAACTCTGTTAGCCTTTGCCCTGCTTCGTTTTCTACCCCAAGGCCAAATTTGCCTGTTACTCCAGGTGCTTCTTGACTTCCTACTTTTGCATTCCAGTCCCCCAAGATGAAAAGGATATCTTTTCTGGGTGTTAGTTCTAGAAGTTCTTATAGGTCTTCATAGAACCATCCTACTTCAGCTTCTTCAGCATTACTGGTTGGGGCACAGACTTGGATTACTGTGATATTGAATGGTTTGCCTTGGGAGTGAACAGAGATCATTTTGTCATTTCTGAGATTGCATCCAAGTACTGCATTTCTCACTGTCTTATTGACTATGATGGCTTCTCCATTCCTTCTAAAGAATTCTTGCCCACAGTAGTAAATATAACGGAAAAAGCCACTGGAGATATTTCCTAGTTTCTTTATTTTTTTCTTTGATTTAATAAGGAAGGTAATTGTCTTCACATTTGTCTCTGAATATCTTCACATCCTCCTTTGAATACTATGTTGCTAATCAAATGAAATATGGTTAATTGATTGCTAGATAATTTGCATTATCAGTTTTGATTTTTTTCTTATTTCCAATGTTTATATACTGAAGTTTTCTTGTTTTTAAGCCAGTAAGTATGTTTTCATTCATATTTTGCTCTTATTTTTAATTTTATTAGATTAAAATCAGAATATTTGGCCTTTAAAATCTTTAGGATTCTGGAATTTTAGTAGATAGATTTTAGTTGTAGATAATTAGATGCAGAAAGAAATACATGTGCAAATGTGCTTATGTATGTAGATATATAGACTTTTGTATGTATATTCTGGAATAATTCAATTCCCTTATGTTGTTGGTTATTTGTTTATTGCAACCTTTTCTGCATTTAATAGCTTTAACCAATGCTACATTTTAATGATTTATTTTATTCATTAAAAAAGAAAATTTTAATGCCTAATGTTATAAGTCCTTTTGGGTATTGTATAGACTTATCAATAAGTGGGAAAATATTGAAACAGACTTCACTATGCCTTTCTAAAAGTTTTTGCTCCATTGCCTGTGTTATTTGTTCTGTATAGAATTAGGACTGTCACATATTCATAACATTTGTCTTAGATTATTATGTAATGTGTCTTTTCAATGACTTTAGTACTCTGAATATTAAATGTCAAACAGGTTCATAATTAAGTCCTACTTATGTTTAGTTTACATTATCTTCATGTCTTTGTCTTTTTATTTTGAGTCTTTATTACATTGCTTCATACAGATTTATTTTAATTAGACATATTTATATTTTCTTAGCTTTTACATGTTTTCAATGAAGCATGTTAACATTGTTGTTGCTTAATCACTGAATCATGTTAGAATCTTTGAAACCCCATGGACTGTAGCCTGGTAGGTTCCTCTGTCCATGAGATTTCCCAGGCAAGAATATTGAAGTAAATTTCCCTTTCTGTCTCCAGGGAATCTTCCTGACCCAGGGATCCAATTGACACCATCTGTTTGGCAGGCAGATTCTTTACCACTGAGTCACATAGGAAGCCCATGTTATGCACACAAGAATATATATATATATATATTTTAATGTATAGAGAATATTAACATTATATACAGCCTTCTACCTAATATGTGTGTTAGGTAGTTAGAATAGGAAAAAGGAGTCCAAAGTAGTGGTGGTTAAAAGACAAAGAAAGGAAAAAAGCCCACAAAAATAAAACAAAGGAAGATCCAAAGACTAGAGTGAGAACTTCAGGTGAAACAGTCAGCCCTCCTGGCTAGCCCAATTTACACAGGGCAGGCTCGGGGGGAGGAGGAAAAAACAAAAAACAAAAAAAAATATAAAAAGAGAAGCCAAAATTGAGCCACATGCTTCTTTTCTGTAGGCCTGCCCTCATTCCTCAAGGATGTATTTTCCTTTGCTTGCCAAATAAAACTGAACTGTAACCAAGCTTTAACACTGGTCCGCCATTTCAAATTTTTGTTGCAGTGAGACAGAACTGAGGATATTACACACTCCCCCGACATATCTGGTGCCATTTCTCAGATTTAACCTCACTGAAACAACATCGGCTCGGCACCTGCGAGGTGGAGATCAAGAACAGCAGAAGCCCAACTAGGCAAAGCTCACACACTGGAAGCTGAACACAAAGAAAACCCAGTGCAATGGATGAGACAAGAGGCCCAGTGTGCTGGAAACTGGGACAGCAAAAACAAACTTGGCAGAAAGCTCTCGTGGCTGTCTCAGATTCCAGAAGAACTCTGGTTAAGGTAGGAGGTCCTCATCCTTATGGCTGGAAGGACATATGGCTAACAAAATCTTAATTCCTTTACACTCTCTCATTTCCTGTTTCCTTGAAGCCCCCCTGTGAACAGGTGAGCAGCAAAGGGTACAACTGAGGGACTCTTGCAGGGCTACTCCCCAGTGTGTCCCAAAGGCTCTACTATCTGCTGCACCTTAGAAGCTGCTGCCCAAGAGGCAAGAATTCTGTTTATTAAACTGCCCTTAGTTTTCTTTGTGCTAAGAATCAGGCCAATGAAAACTGTGAGCACAGGTCAGGTATTTAGCAGATTTCCCAGCAGATTATGAAGGGGATTCCTCAACACATTTTCCCTACTGCTTTTTCCTCCTGTCTTTCAGATCTCCTCTCCATCTATGCCACTGCTTACAAAATACTGGGTAGGTCATCATCTTTCCATTTCTGAAAGTTGTGTTTGAAACTTTTTACCTAACATCAGGACTCAAACCCGCATTGCAGGGACCCTGCGCTATGCTTAGTTACTCAGTCATATCCGACTAGGAGTTGAGCCTGGACTAAACCCATGGTGCCTGGTTTCAGGGCCTAATGAAGCTTAGGTTCTTGATGTTTCATTGAAAAAAAATTCAGTGAGAGACACAGCAATAGCTAAGAAGTAGATTTGTTCATTTCAGAGAGAAACACAGTCCACAGAGTGTGTGCCATTGTAGGGGGTGTATGTGGCAGCCATGAAATGTGGTGTGTTTAGCTTTTGTGAGTTGGGTGATTTCATGTCTATGAGCTGGGAGCAACGAGCAGCAGCTGCATAGCACTGGAGTGGTGCCCAGCTGAGAGGAGATGCCCTATGTCCAAGGGCAAAGGAGAAGCCTCAACAAAATGGTAGAAGGGGCAAATTTGCATTTAGAATCAAACCCCACTCCTTCCAGAGAGGCTCAGGGGGCTCAAACAAACCTTGTGCACACCAAGACCCAGGGACCCCACAGAGACTGAGACAGAACTGTGCTTGAGCATCTCCTATCGAGGTACAGGTCATCAGTGGACTGCCACAGGGACAGGGGCTCTGGGTGCAGCAGACTTGGGTATGGCATAAGCCCTCTTGGAGGAGGTCACCATTAACCCCACCATAGAGCTATCAGAACTTAGCCAGGACTGGGAAATAGATTCTTGGAGGACATAAACAGAACCTTGTGCACCAGGACCCAGGAGAAAGGATTGGTGACCCCACAAGAGACTGCCCCAGACTTGCCTGTGGGTATCCAGGAGTCTCCAGCAGAGGCGTGGGTCATGGTGGCCTGCTGCAGGATTGGGGCACCGAGGGTACATGCATGAGATATTTTGAAGGAGTTCACCATTATCTTCATTGCGTCCACCAGAGTTTGGCCCCAGGAAAAAAGCAGGGAGGAAACACAGCTCCACCCATCAACAGAAAATTGAATTAAAAATTTACTGAGCATGCCTGTGACCATCAGAATAAGACCCTTTGTCCCCCTAAGGCAGTCTCTTCCATCAGGAAGCTTTCATAAGCCTCTTATCCTTTCCCATCAAAGGGCAGACAGACTGAAAGCCACAATCACAGAAACCTAACCAATCTAATCAAATGGACCAAGCCTTGTCTAACTGAATGAAACTATGAGCCATGCTGAGTAGGGCCACCCACGATGGATGGGTTATGGTGGAGAGTTCTGACAAAATGTGGTTCACTGGAGAAGGGAGTGGCAAACCACTTCAGTATTCTTGCCTTGAGAACCCCATGAACAGTATGAAAAGGCAAAATGATAGATTACTGAAAGAGGAACTCCCCAGGTTGGTAGGTGTCCAGTATACTACTGGAGATCACTGGAGAAATAACCCCAGAAATAATGAAGAGATGGAGCCAAAGCAAAGGCAAAACCCAGTTGTGGATGTGATTAGAGATGGAAGTAAAGTCTGAAGCTGTAAAGAGCAATATTGCATAGGAACCTGTAATGTTAGGTACATGAATCAAGGCAAATTGGAACTGGTCAAATAAGAGATGGCAAGAGTGAATGTTGACATTCTAGGAATCAGTGAACGAAAATGGACTGGAATGGGTGAATTTAACTCAGATGACCATTATATCTACTACTGTGGGCAGGAATCCCTTAGAAGAAATGGAATAGCCATCATAGTCAACAAAAGAGTCAGAAATATAGTACTTGGATGCAATCTCAAAAGTGACAGAATGATCTCTGTTCGTTTCCAAGGCAAACCATCCAATATCACAGTAATCCAAGTATGTGCCCCTACCAGTAATGCTGAAGAAGCTGAAGTTGAATGGTTCTATGAAGACCTACAAGACCTTCTAGAACTAACACTCAAAAAAGATGTCCTTTTCATCATAGGAGACTGGAATGCAAAAGTAGGAAGTCAAGAAGCACCTGGAGTAACAGGCAAATTTGGCCTTGGAGTACAGAATGAGGCAGGGCAAAGGCTAATGGAGTTTTGCCAAGAGAAAGCACTGGGTCATAGCAAACACCCTCTTGCCACAACACAAGAGAAGACTCTACACATGGACATGATCAGATGGGTCAACACCAAAATCAGATTGATTCTATTCCTTGCAGCCAAACATGGAGAAGCTCTATACAGTCAGCAAAAAACAAAAATGGAATCTGACTGTGGCTCAGTCAAGAACTCCTTACTGCCAAAATCAGACTTAAATTGAAGAAAGTAGAGAAAACCACTAGACCATTCAGGTATGACCTAAATCAAATCCCTAGCGATTAGACAGTGAAAGTGAGAAATAGATTTAAGGGACTAGATCTGATAGACAGGGTTCCTGATGAACTATGGACAGAGGTTCATAACATTGTACAGAAATCAGGGATCAAGATCATCCCCAAGAAAAAGAAATGCAAAAAAGCAAAATGGCTCTCCTAGGAGGCCTTACAAACAGCTGCGAAAAGAAGGGAAGCAAATAGCAAAGGAGAAAGGAAAGTTATACCCATCGGAATGTCAAGTCGCAAATAAGAGCAAGTAGAGATAAGAAAGCTTTCCTCAGTGGTCAGTGCAAAGAAATAGAGGAAAACAATAGAATGGGAAAAACTAGAGATCTCTTCAAGAAAATTAGAGATACCAAGGGAATATTTCATGCAAAGATGGGTTCAATAAAGGACAGAAATGGTATGGACCTAACAGAAGCAGAAGATATTAAGAGGAGGTGGCAAGAATACTCAGAAGAATTGTACAAAAAATATCTTCATGACACAGATAATCATGATGGTGTGATTGCTCACCTAGAGCCAGACATCCTGGAATGTGAAGTCAAGTGGGACTTAGGAATCATCACTACGAACAAAACTAGTGGAGCTGATGGAATTCCAATTGAGCTATATGCAGAATTCCTGAGAAATGCTGGGCTGGATGAAGCACAAGCTGGAATCAAGGTTGCTGGGAGAAACATCAATAATCTCAGATATGCAGATGAAACCGCTTTTATGGCAGAAAGTGAAGAAGAACGAAACAGCCTCTTGATGAAAGTGCAAGAGGAGAGTGAAAAAGTTGGCTTAAAGCTCAACATTCAGAAAACTTAGATCATGGCATCCAGTCCTAGCACTTCACGGTAAATAGACGGGGAAACAGTGGAAACAGTGGCTGACTTTATTTTTCTGGGCTCCAATATCACTTCAGATGGTGATTGCAGCCATGAAATTAAAAGATGCTCCTTGGAAAGAAAATTATGACCAACGTAGAGAGCATATTAAAAAGCAGAAACATTATTTTGCCAACAAAGGTCCATCTAGTCAAGGCTAGTCTTTCCCATTCTGTTGTTTTCCTCTATTTCTTTGCACTGACCCCTGAGGAAGGCTTTCTTATCTCTCCTTGCTCTTATTTGTGACTTGGCATTCCAATGGGTATAACTTTGCTTTTCTCCTTTGCTATTTGTTTCCCTTCTTTTCACAGCTGTTTGTAAGGCCTCCTAGGAGAGCCGTTTTGCTTTTTTGCATTTCTTTTTCTTGGGGATGATCTTGATCCCTGATTTCTGTACAATTTTACCAACCTCTGTCCATAGTTCATCAGGCACCCTGTCTATCAGATCTAGTCCCTTAAATCTATTTCTCACTTTCACTGTCTAATCGCTAGGGATTTGATTTAGGTCATACCTGAATGGTCTAGTGGTTTTCTCTACTTTCTTCAATTTAAGTCTGATTTTGGCAGTAAGGAGTTCTTGACTGAGCCACAGTCAGATTTCATTTTTGTTTTTTGCTGACTGTATAGAGCTTTTCCATGTTTGGCTGCAAGGAATAAAATCAATCTGATTTTGGTGTTGACCCATCTGATCATGTCCATGTGTAGAGTCTTCTCTTGTGTTGTGGCAAGAGAGTATTTGCTATGACCCAGTGCTTTCTCTTGGCAAAATCCATTAGCCTTTGCCCTGCCTCATTCGGTACTCCAAGGCCAAGTTTGCCTGTTACTCCAGGTGCTTCTTGACTTCCTACTTTTGCATTCCAGTCTCCTATGATGAAAAGGACATCTTTTTTGGGTGTTAGTTCTAGAAGGTCTTGTAGGTCATCATAGAACCATTCAACTTCAGCTTCTTCAGCATTACTGGTAGGGGCACATACTTGGAATACTGTGATATTGGATGGTTTGCCCAGGAAACGAACAGAGATCATTCTGTCGTTTCTGAGATTGCATCCAAGTACTATATTTCTGACTCTTTTGTTGACTATGATGGCTACTCCATTTCTTCTAAGGGATACTTGCCCACAATAGTAGATATAATGGGTGAGCTCTTAGACCTCACCAATTCACCATGTAACAACCCAATCCTCCCTATATAGAAAAAGGGCAGAACCTCATGAATGGTTCAAGATCTCCAGATCATAAATGTAGCTGTAGTTCCCCCTCCATCCCATAGTATCCAATCTGTATGTAATCTTGGAAGAATTTCCACTCAGTGCCAAGTGGTTTACAGTCCTGGATCTCAAGTATGCATTCTTTGCATACCACTGGCTAAAGAATCCCAATACCTTTTTGCCTTCGAGTGGGAGGCTGCAGGAGAAAACACCAACAGGCTGCTTGGACAGTATTACTTCAGAGGTTCAGAGATAGCCCCCAGCTGTTTGGGCAGGCTATTAGCTGGGATCTTCTAGATCTCAACCTGTGACCTAATGGTAAAATATTGCAATATGTACATGACTTCTAAATCTGTTCTCCAGATAAGAAAAATGCCCAACGACTTACAATTCAGGTTCTAAACTTTAGCAGAGCGGGGATTTAAAATCTCCCATGCTAAAGCACAGATGGTTGAGACAAAGTCCACTTACCTCAGAGTTCAGATTACACATGGGTCCAGTAGGTTGTCCTTCAGCAAAGTACAAGGAGTCCTCAACTGCCTGCCCCCAGGACTCAAAAACAATTGCCACTTTCCTGGGACTAACTGGGTATTGTAGAATATGGATACCCTACTGTGGTCTCATTACCCAGCCTTTGTATGAAAGTTTGAAGTGAAGGGATGATTCAATCCCATTGATGTGGGGAACTCCTCAAAAGAATGCAGAGGCTACACTGAAACAAGTCTTAAATCAAGCACAGCCTTGAGATTGCCAGACCCAGAAAAAGCATTCCAACTTTATGTTCAGGAAAAGAAAGGAATAACCTTGGGAATGTTTACTCAAAAGTTGAGACCTAAGCCCCAGCCTGTAGCTTACTTGTCCAAGACTCGACCCAACTACCCTAGGCTGGCCTCCCTGCCTTCAAAATTTTTCAACTATTGCAGTCCTGATACAAGATGCTTTAAAACTCTCTTTTGGGAGCAAACTAACTATTTTTACCAGCCACCAAGTGAAACAATTCCTGAATGAGAGAGGACATTTATGGATGTCTGATCAAAAGATCCTCAGATATCAAGTAGTGCTGATGGAAAATCCAGGCCTTACTATGCCTACCCTCGAAAGCTCTCCTCCCTTTCACTTTTGCCTAGAAACTGTGGACCATTGGACTAAACTCTGAGAAGGATTGTCAGAAGATCCTCTGGCCAGTCCTGAGGAAATCTGGTACACTGATGGAAGCAGCTTTGTCTTAGATGGAAAAAGAACCAGATAAGCAGTAGTCTTCAATTTTGAGACCATAGAGGCTAAACTTTTTCCACCAGGTACTTCAGACCAGTTAACTGAGCTCGTAGTCTTGACTTGAGATTTAGAACTGGGAAAAGGAAAAAGAGAAGCCATTTACACTGACTCCAAGTATGCATTTCCGGTGCTATATGCACATGTTGCTATTTGGAAAGGAGGCCACTTGACCACCTGAGGATCCCCAATTGAATATGGTGATCAAATCCTTAGGCTCTTGGAGGCAGCCCATCTGCCCACTGAGGTTTCAGTCTCCCACTGTAAAGGACACCAGAAAGGGAGCACTGAAGTGGCACGAGGCAACCAACCAGCCAATCAGGCAGCCAAGAGAGCAGCATTACAGAACATTGACCTAATAGGGGTTGCCACCTTAGTTCCATAGACTAGTTTGTCAGAAACTACTTCATATACTAAAGGCGAGACTCTTAAAGCTAAGAGTGAAGGTTTTCGAGAAGATCATATGGGCTGGTTCCAAAAGGAGGGACTCCTTTTTCTACCTGGGAAACTCCAGTGGAAATTGGTAAACTCCTTGCATGCCACCAGGACTTCCCTGGTGGCTTAGATGGTAAAGAATCTTCCTGCAATAAGGGAGACCCAGGTTCAATCCCTGGGTTGGAAAGATCCCCTGGAGAAGGAAATGGCAACCCACTCCAGTACCCTTGCCTGGAAAACCCCATGGACAACAGGAGCCTGGTAGGCTACAATCCATTGGGTAGCAGAGTCAGGCACGCCTGAGCAACTTCACTTCACTTACATGCCACCACTCATTTAGGGGTCAAAGCCCTACAAAGATTACTAGAAAGGTCCCTCAGAGGAACAGACCTCCAAACAATGATAAGGCAAGTGGTATCCTCTTGTTCCACTTGTCAGTTAAATAACCCCCAAGGTTCTCATAGACCCCAGTTGGCCCAGCCTAGCCAGTGGTATGGAATCTAACCAGGAGAGGACTGACAGATGGACTTCACAGAGAACCAGTTTCTCAAGGGTATAAATACTAGTAATGGAAGGCTTTTCCACCTGGACTGAGAAGGCTGAAGAGGTGGTAAAAAAAATTACTGCTTCATGAAATCATTCCCAGATTTGGTCTGTCCAGATCATTACAAAGTGACAATGGGACATTATTTACTTCTAAGGTCACCCAAAGGGTCTCTAAAGCATTAGGAATTACATATTATCTCCACTGTGCTTGGAGGACTCAGTCTTCAGGAAAGGTAGAAAGGAGCAACAATTCTTAAAATCAGCAATATAAAAGATAATCCAGGAGACCTCCGTGGGATGGAAGGAGGCTTTACCAATAGCTCTCCTTCTGCACCTGTATTGCCCCTAAGGAACAGGTTTTTCTGAGTTTTTATGAGATGCTATCTGGGAGACCTCTTGTTTATGTCAATCACCTCTTCCTAGATACAGAGACTCAGACCCTCCAATTTATGCCATGGCCATTGGGCAATTCCAGCAAATTATACACTTGTGGGGTGTCAACCAAGATCCAAAAGATTCTAAGACCCACTATATTCTCCAGGGGCTCAAGTCCTAATTAAAGTCTGGAAAGGTTTGCCCCCAAAGGCTCAACTCCAGCCCACACAGAAGGGCCTCTACCCTGTAATACTTTCTACCCCCACAGCAGACAATGTACCAGGACACAACTCCTGGATTCACTACTCACAAGTCAAGCAGTGGAAGAAAACCGAAGAGGACATTCAATCTACCTGTGAGCCCCTGGGAGATCTCAGATACATATTCAGGACTACAAATGAGTGTCATTCTAATGAGCACCCCCAAAATTAAGTTTCTAAGGATAAGATTTCTCTGGATAGCTCTAAAAACCAACACAGCTTGGCAGGAGTTGAACTCCAAAATAGACAGGAGGTAGATCTCCTGATCTCTGAACAAGGAGGGACTTGAGCCATCTTGAATGAGACATGTTTCTCTTCTTCTTCTTCTGGGTAAAGACCTCCAGCTAAGTTAAAGAAAGTCTCACAATTCTCAAGAAAACATTCTGATCTTATGGTTTCTCAAAGAATGAGTTGGAGAGTTATCAGGGTGGCTGCAATCTCTCTTTGGGGGATCCTTCCCCTGGAGATGGAGGATTTGGAGTTGGCTAATGCCTCTACTAATCCCTATTATCACCATATTGATGCTGCTTATGATTACTCCATGTATTATCAATTATCTAACCCATTTTGTCTCTGCCCAGGTCAATAAGCTACAACATACAGTGTCCATTCAAAAAGGATATATAAAACTACATCTGACCATGGGAAATATATCACTCACCCTTAGATGGACACCAGTATAAGGACTCTGAGGCTTTAGAGTAGCAAGAGGGGGAGGCCTAATGCCCCTCTCCCTCCCAGTACAGCAGGAAGTAGCCAGAGAGACCTCAACACCCCTACTTCTAAGAACTGGGCCTCCCATCTCTTGAGGAGGAAATGCCAGGTAGTTAGAATTGGAAAAAGGAGTCCAAAGTAATGGTGGCTAAAAAACAAAGAAAGGAAAAAGCACATGAAAATAGAACAAAGGAAAGTCCAAGAACCAGAGTGAGAACCTCAGGAGAAACAAACAGCCTTCCTGGCTAACGCAATTTACATAGGACAGGCTCAGGCGGAGGGAAAGAAACATATAAAAAGAAGAGCCAAAATTGAGCCACATGCTTCTTTTGGGTAGGCCCAATCTCACGCCTTGAGGCTGTATTTTCTTTGCTTGCCAAATAAAGCTGAGCTGTAAGCTGTAACACTGGTCCACTGTTTCAAATTTTTGCTGCAAGACAGAACCGAGGATATTACATACTCCCCCCACATATCGAATCTCACTCTGTAATTTTCCTGTGTTCCCCATTTCCTATAATTGTGATTTTCTTTTTCTCCTTTCCCCCAAAGAGAATCTTTTTCATAAATTTTTGTTATGACTTACTTTCATCTTTCAAAAGCACTACATGTTAGTATCACTGAATAATAAATTGTTTATTCTTGCCAGTTTTCTTTATATAAAAGATATCATAATATAGATATTACTTTGTGACTTTTATATTGACATGTAATGTTTTTAAGTTTTATTCTTATACATGTTACTGCTATGTATTCATAAAAATGTATTTATATTTTCTACTATTGTTGAAATCCTTTTTTTCCAGAATTATATTACGACAAACATTTTAGCATGTATCACCTGGTGAATATAGTCAAGAGATTTACTAGGAATTGTTGAGTTAGAAATTACACATATTAATTGTTACTACATAACAGAAAAATTGTTTTCAGAGTTGATTACAAATTCATACTTCTACCAGGAGTGTGAGAGTTTTCATTGCTATACATCCTTTAGATATTGCAAGCATTTTAATTTTTGTGGGTGTGAAATATCATCTTTTTCTGTGATTCTCAATATTTTGAACTCTCTCATGACTTGATTTAAGATGTAACAATGAACAGCCTTGTTTATATTTCACATATATCAATATTTGGAAACCTCTTTAGTAAGAGGAACTATATTTTTCTTGTTGAGACTACTGCTAATCAAAAAAAAAAAAAGTAGTCTCTTTTTTTTTTAATTCCTTGCACAAATATATAAACATAAACTTAAGGAAAATAATAATAATTTTAAAACATAACACAACTGAGTCAGGCTGAAATGGTTTAGTTTTCTTCTGCCAGATGATGCAGAGGTGAAAGGGGGAACTTCAGGGCTCCTTGCGAGACTTGAGATGTTGAAGAAGGGAAAATTCATGCCTGAGTGTGCAAAGTGGGCATGGAAACATGCCACAGGAGGCACTGCAGAGCCACTGAGAAGCTTTGGGCTACATTGTTTTTGTGGTCCACAAGTGGTTCACTCATGTCTGACTCTTTGCAACCCCATGGACTATAGCACACCATGTTTCCCTGTCCTCTACAATCTACTGGAGTTTGCTCAAACTCATGTCCATTGAGTCAGTGATGCTATCCTATCATCTCATCCTCTGTCACCCACTTTTCCTGCCCTCAGCATCAGGGTCTTTTACAATGAGCCAGCTCTCGGCATGAGGTGGCCAAAGTATTGGAGCTTCAGCTTCAGCATCAGTCCTTCCAATGAATATTCAGCATTGATTTCCTTTAGGATTAACTGGTTTGATCTCCTTGCAGTCCAGGGGACTCTCAAGAGTCTTGACAGCCATTCAGTAGTGTGTGATTTTTACCACTATCCCTTCAGTATGCATTAATAGAAGTATCATCGTGTCAAGAAAGATGGCAGGTGAAACAATAACTTGTCTTTACTCTGAGAACTGGCTACCAACGTACTGTAAAATATTTGAAAGAGATCAGTCACAAATGTACATGGATTTAGGTGATACTAATACCTGTTTGTATATTGGAAGGAAGATAAAGATCTTCCTTTATGAGAATGGAACATTAGTGAGGGTGATTGCTCACTAATAGTGTATTAGGCAATAATGAGTAGAATTAAAATCAGTTGTTAAGAGTTTCAGATAGATCAGTTTGAATTTAACATAAACAGGGACTATGTAGCAGTCAGAGCTGAACAATAATAAAATCAGTGCCCTCTGGACATACTGTGTTTCCTGTCACTGGTGGTGATTTAGGCCAAATAACCACATGGTGGAGTTGTTGTAGAGGGAATTTTAACATGAGATGGATTGTTGGAATAGAGGACAATTAAGGTTACTTCCAAATTCTGGAATGTATGAATTAATGGGTCATATATATAAGGAAAAGAAGTCTGAAACTTATCATTGATGCAATTTTCAAATTCTTGTATCTCAAAATTTTTATTCCACAGCTTAATTTAATTAAAAACACTGAATATATGTGAGGTAGAAACTTTTATTATGCTGAACACTGACTTAGCTTTTAAAATTATGTATACTTGTACATTATATGTACCTGTCATACAAAAGGTCTAGAATCAGCATGAGAGTGCTTTCATTTTACAAATGTATAAAATATATAAACCAAAATGGTATTGAAGATAAATATAACAGAGAGAACAAAATAACCCAAAAATGGGTCAGCACAAACTATCCAATTGATTAGATGCTTGCAGAAAACCACAGCAAATGGCAAAATCAATTCACCAATCAGCTTTGCAGTGTTTTATTCTAAACTCAGCCAGCTGGGCAATTAGGCATATACTCGGAGTTTTTGTGTCTCTCATTGAAGAAAGCTTCATTTTCATTTGGAAACCAATGGTTAGCAGCTATAGATGGGCCAAAGTTCACTAAGGTTACTCTCCTATGAACAGAGGAAATTGATGTCTTAGAATATGCTATTTTGAATCTTTTGAATGATTCAAAACTGAGATAGAAACCTTTGTAAGTTGATATTTGGTTATAGGTTTTTGTGCCTAAGAAATTACTCAGTATTTTAATTCTGTTATTCTCCATTGTTTTTATGTGATGTTCAACATGATTTACTTTAAAAAAGAATAGATTAATAATGTATGCCTCAATTCAAGAAGCAGAATTTTAAATGATTCTCATTTTAGATTTTGTTAAAGCAAAAAAAAAAAAATAAAAAAGAGAGACTTCATTACAATTTATTATTTTTTTTTTTTAAAACTGGCCTTCAAACCAAATTTGTGCTGAGGTTACATTCTATTGGTTTGTACTCAGCTATCCAATAATCAGTGACTCTAGATGAAAGTTTGAAATAGTCAAGTATCATAGCATTCTAGAACTGAGAGTTAAATTAGAGACCATTCATTCCAATTCCTCTATACAAATAAAGGATGTTATGCATAAGATTTTAAAGATGAGATCTACAATGCAAAATGTCATCAATTCCTAAGGTGATTCTTTAATCTTGCAGAAATTCCATCCCTAAAAAGGTAGAAAATATTTTAAATTACTAAATTCATGATGATTAAGAGGTTTAAAGTGGTTTATTAGAATCATAGTTCATTGAAGAGAAACTGCTAAGTAACAGAACTTTCATTACGCCATTAAAAATGTTTTCTCTGAACTTACCATCATTTAATCTTGGATACTAGTCTAGGGAAATAATGTTTTAGTGCTTGATAACTTTCTAGTTTAAAATGTTTACATATTTTTTAAAGTATCCTTTTGATTAGCTGTTTTGGTGAATTTAGCATCATTATCAAAATTTAATCTTGAGTGTGAGTATGAGTCAAGATTTATAGAAATACAGAAACCAAGAAACAGAAAATACTATTCCACTGCCTTTGACATCCTTATGGTCTGAGCTTTAAACATATTTGTATGTCCATAGCCCACATGTATAGTAAGAATTCATGTTTGTGAATGAAAGACTGAATGAATGAAAATAAAGCATTCAAAACCTACTGACCCTAGCCAAAAATATCACATGTAAAATATATAACATTTAATAACTCCACAATAGACTAACTGATGAATTCCAAATGGAATAAATGTTTTGAACTAAAATCATAAAAGTACTAAACAAAAACACAGATAAATTGCTTTGTAAACTGAAATAAACAAAGGTAGGAAAAATCAAAAGACAAGACAAAAAAGATTGCAAAGCTAGTGGGAAAAGGTGGCAAATATATCAACAAGAATAATTTTCTTCATGTGTAAATAACTCATAGAAAACAAGAGTGGAAAAATAATATCAAGAGACAATGAAAAGGAAAATAACTCTTCAAGTTATAAAAACTTGGGCAAACTTACTCAATAATGAAAAAAATAATAAGTAAAGGCATATTGGGATTCCATTTTTCATCCATAAGTCTGAGAAATTAAAAGCCACTTTTGATAAAATACCCTCTGGCCAGCTGTGGGGAAAAAAATGTATTCCTACATGCTATTTTTAGGAAGTGATTTGACAGTATCAGTAGAGATTACATTTAAATATTCTTTGATTCAGCAATCATTTTATTGCAAAGATTCACTCTTAAATATGTAAAATGTTATACATAAAGATTTTTTTTATTACATTATTGTTTGTGCCAGCAAAATATTGGACCATCACCAGTGGAGGATGAATTTATTGAATTATGCTATATCCACACAAATATTATGCAATTGTAACAGTGAGGAAATTTTATGTATGCTTGCAGAGAATTTTCAAGAAGCATAATTCTAAAGCAGTTAGCAAAATAAATTGTGATATTTACTTTAGCTAGCAAATATGGAAGAATTTTATATATTGCTTTGGAGCTAGATTTTCTGAGTTTATTCTGGTTCCACCGTTTAACTGAGAGACCATGCACAAGATACTAAAACCTCCTGTGGCTTAATTGCATCTTCAGTAAAAGATAATAATAGCACCAATATACTGAAGATTAGACTCATATCACAGTTTTTGGTACATTATAAGAGCTATATAAATGAGCCTTACTACAATAAGTATTAATTCTTCTAATTATATAATATTTTCTTTTAATATTATATAACAACTCTGTAATATTTTCTTATTATGTAATAATATGTAAACAACATGACCAAGTCTTGAAAAAACATAGTGGAGCTATTACTAGAACAATAGGAATAGACACCAGGAAAAACTTAACCGAAGTCCACTACACAAGTCTTGTATACTCTTGTCTGATGCAAGCTACCTCCACACTATGTTACTCTGATCTCCAGGTAAGGGAGGTTGATTCAGTATCTTAAAACTGTCATCCAACATAGGCAACATTTATGGATTTTTCTAAGCACCTCATTCATAAAAAATTAATTTTAGCAAAGTAGTGTCAAGGTGGTTCCTAAACTTTCTAGAAGAAATCTTCCTTACAGACATTCAATTATGCTTCTTAATCAATGACTGCCATCTCATCTATAACCCATTTCTTCTGGATTATTTTATTCTCCTTTTCTGAGGTTTCTGGAAAGGTGATTCTCCAACCTTAATTTCACTAAGCCCTTAAAGTTGGTTCAGGATGAACCATTCCTGTTCAATAAAAGACCAAGTTGTTATTTAGTCCCCAATTCTCATTCTCTGTTCAAACTAAACCTGCAAATAACCTCATCTGATTCTCCATATTATCATTTAATCCCTGATATTCAGACTTCCTCTCTACCCTTTATTCTTTTATCCATTCTTAGTAAAGTTATTCTGGGTTTTCATTTGTCCTTACTCATATTTATTTTGGCAATTATCTTCTCACTTAGGAGATAAGTTGGGGCCATTTTTTACTCATTGCTTAGGCTAGGACAATCTAGTGCATTTAAACAGTCTTTTATTATAGATTGCATAAAAGACTGATATATCACTTCAGAGTGATCACACACCATGGTGCAGGCAATGGACCTGTCATGGTAAAACAGAAGTCTAGTTTCTTATGAGGTATACCAGAAAGTACTGAGGTGAAGATACAAGACTATTTGCTCATTTGGGGGATACTATATGTTGGAACTATTTCACAATTAGTTTTATTCAATCAGGAAGGGGAAAGTACGTAAAAAATTTGAGTTTGTAGTTCCAGAAATCCTTGAAGGTAGGTTGGTTTAAATGGTTCATAAAGAAATTTAGTGGAAGCTTGCCACACACATATTGCAATTTTGAAAGAACAAGCAGCTAAATTCACAGTCAACTGAACAAAAATGAGGATTTCAAAGCATCTGAGGACTTTCAAGATGTGAGCGCTGTCTTGGGATAAGTGAATCGATATTGGAGATGAATCTCATTTTAGCTACTGCAAACCTGCTGGACCATTTCCTGAGATATTGTATAAAGCAATTGAAGATGGCATGGTATAATGTTGAGCAGTTATACTCAAGCACTCTCTATTACAAAGAATTTTCAGAAAAGTAACAGATAAAATTTTTGTTCTGAGTATATACGGCATGATTCTCTTGGCTTGCTCTTCTACCATATCTCCAATGACTCCTATTTAAAAAAAAGAAAAAATGATTCTGGAGTTTAGAAGTAGACTGTTTCCTTCCTAAAATAAATGAAAATAAAGGGAAAAAAAGCACATATATATATATATATATTATTTCTAAATGAATTCTAACATAGTAGATTTAAACCTGGATTTAAATTGAGTATAGCACTATAATGTATATATACATATTTTTAAACACTAACATGTTTTTAAAGCATCTTCTTTGAAAATTAAAATTTAATTTTGTCTTTTAAATGTTACTTTGTGCCACCTGGAATAGCAGTTTTAGTAATCTATAAATGCAACCATAAAATCGTATCCTTTTCTGACTGATTTCAAACAGAGTGAACCACTTTCAAGAGTTCCTTTTAATATATTCTGATAAGTTACAGGGCTGTATTTTAGCAGAGTGGGTCAAACAGCTCTTTCTATTGCTCAATTTGCCATGGACAAGTGCAGTATTAAAATTGTGGAATGGGCTTTTTTGGGTCACTGATTTAACTCAAAGGGGTATTAATTCTGGCACATTTAAATTCTTCACATGTAAATCTGAAGAGCAGGGTAGCTGGGTAGGGGGAGAGGGACCCTCAATCATTTTGTAACAGTAAGCATTTAAGTGACCAATTCACAGAACAGGTGTCAATGAAACTCTTTCTTTCAAAAATAAACCTGGGGAGAAAAAAGGGCAAAGTGTTTGTAAAACCGAAGTCAAAATATACTAGAACTGCCGTTCAATGGCTCAGTGTAAAAGGAACCTAGGTCAAGGGCTACTGACTACGGTTCAGTCCAAATCCTGGTTGAGTTGGAGAGCTGAGGCTTTTGTTCTGCTCTTGTTATTGTTTTGGGTATGACGGGGAGTTTAATGATGTTGGCACAAGGCCTGAAATGCAATTTGCTATTTTTATTACTCTGTCAATATGGTGCATTAAGGTCCTCAATACTCTTCAACAAATGTAAAATAAAGAAAAAAATACTCTTTTTTATATCAAGCTCTGTAGAAAATGAAACAGAAATGTCTAATATACATTCCTCAATACCATAGTCTAGATTAAAGCATTTGAGTTAGTCTAACTTATTAACTCAAAACTATGGTGAAAACCTAAACTGTGTAGAGATATATGGTTTCTCAGATTGCTTTCAGAGAGTCTTTTAAGACAAGGGCCCTTTTTTCCTGTTTGTGTACTAGAAGGTGAAAAACAGAATCAGAAGACAAGGACTTGTTCTTATCTCAGAAAGCATTTGCTGCTTTGTTTCTGGCTGGAGACAGACAAAATCTAGTTAACTAACAAGCAGAGGTCAAATGAAAATAAAACAAGATAAAATTGAAAAGGGATAAAATAATTTATAATTTTGATACCATCACTACTCCTGACTTCTTATCCCTAATTAAGGCACATTAAAAATATTAATACTCATTGAAGACCAAGATTTACCTGAACCATTGCTTCACAAATCCCTTCAAGCTTAAAGCATGGCATTTATGTAGAAATTTTGTTTCCTTTTTTTAATCTTAGAAATTACCAAATTAAACCACGCAAGGTGATTTTGAAAATTGCTTTTAATTGAGGCAAATATGTGACTTTTGCCCAAATTTTCCACATAATTACTTATTTTTCACTTGGCTTTTCTCTGAAATCTCAGCATAACAGTATTTTACGTCATGTTTGTTTTTTGTGGGTTTTTTTTTTGACTGTGGGGAGAAAAGGCCTTGAAGTTTTCCATCTTAATTGTAGTATATCTCAGGTTTTATCTAACTGGTGAGGTTTACCAGTGATTTAAATGCACACTCCTTATGAATTAGAGTTACCAAAGCCAGCATTGTAATTAGGTTATATTGCTTGCTATAGCAAACAATCTGAATTCTTCCTGCCAAAATTCAGCTAATGCTCCTCGTTTCTTTATATGCTAACTGTATCAACTGACTTTTGTTCATAGAAATTTCATGTGATTTCACTGTGTTCTGTTTGATTTTGTGCTTGTTTAGTTGTTAATTTTCATAACCTCAGCCTCTGTTTTTATAGTTGGAGTCAGTAGATTTTAACATAAAGGGGCTTGGCAGTAAATATTTCATGCTTTGCAGATCATAGAGTCTCTGATAAAAGCTTTCAACTTGGCTGTTACATGTCAGAAATAGCCACAGAAGATCCTTAAATGAGTGAGTGTAAAAGTGGTCTAATAAAACTTTATTTACAAAATCAGGCAGCAGACTGAATTTGGCTTATAATTCTTAGTTTGCTGAAAATTGCTTTGACTTTTGTGAGTTCCAGGACAAGGACAAGAATTTTTATAACTTCTTAACAAAACACAAAACATAGAGTACATGAATCTTGTACTTTATTGAGGCAATTGTTGATACATATTTTATATAAATGCTCTTATCCCATGTAAAAAACTTGAATTAATTCCAAGCATTATTATGTACGTTAACTGTAAACATAATCTGAAAAAAGAATAATGTTCTATTTTATACTCCAGTAAATTTTTCCAAATTTAATTGATTATGTTTTTATTTAGAAAATTGGATTTTGAGAGTGTGTTATACACTGCAAATACACTCCAATATCTGGTTCCTCTCCATTCTTAGATATCAGGGAGCTTACAATTTTTCACCTTCATGAAGTTAGGCACAACCACATTCCAACCTCTAGCTAATGAAATGTATATGCTATCAGTGGGAATAATAATATTCCCTAACATATATGTACTGTTACATGCTAAATGCTATGTTAGCAAATTTCAAGTATTATCTCTTTAGTCATTTCAGCACAAAAAGAAACATATATGAAATTCCCAGGTAAAGTCTACCATACTATTTGATAACTGCATTTATCATTACTTTGGACTATGTTTAAATATTATTTATGATAGTAATAAATATATGCAGATTTGTGATGCCATCTGTGTTAGCTCTTTTCTGAGCTGTTTATGTATACAAATTATATATTCCCAAAAATTTTTGAGGCAAATACTATATTATGTCAATTTTACTGAAGAAATATTGAAAACACAAATTCCCCAAAGTCACATAATTGTTAAGTGGCAGGATCAGGTTTGACCAGAGCAGACTCGCAGCAGAGCCTATTCTTAAACCATTAAAATGTATTCACTATGTCATTACAAACTTCTTGTTATAGACATGGGAATTTATAACAGAAGTTGTTATTGTTGTTATTTAACTTTAAAATGTTAAAAATTAACTTGTATTTATAATCAAAAACTTGAAATAATTATAATATTGCTTACATAGGCAGAATTTTCATTAAAATAATGTTGGAAATAAATGTTCAGTAGTAGAGGATTAACCATACATGGCATGCTTTATTTCTAGGGTAAAATAATATAAAACTATGAAAAATGCTATAGTAGAAGAATATGGATATGGGAAAACCATTCACCATTTATTGAAAAGTGGAAGAAATAGCTTACCAATTAATATATTGCTTCATATGTATAAAAGATATACACTAGATTTGTGTTGGTAAGTGATTCACAGTTGACTCACTGGGAGGAAAAAATTCCCACAATGTAGATAATTTTATGTTGCTGATTTGAAGTTACCTGTGGGAAATCTGGGAAGCTGCCTGATCTGGGAAAAGAACATACATTTAGCTCTTATAAGCCAGTATGAACTGGCTCTAGAACACCACACACTAAATGTAAGTGTTAATAATTTTTGAATGGTGGAATAATAGGTGTGTGAGTTCAGATCCTCTAAAAGGAAGTTACCAAAATGAGTTTAAAATATAACAGACTCAGTGAGGGGACAGTCTATGAAGGAAAATGTTGGGGGGAGGCACTGGAGAAGATAAGGCAAGAGTCTACAGACCATGAAGTAAGCCTGGAGAAGAGAGAGGGGAATTAAAGGATTGGATAGGAGGAAACTAAGAGCTCAGATTTAGTATAGGTATGGGAAAATATCTACTAGGATGAAAGGGAGCCTCCAACAAAAGTTGCTCTTTAGAAGAGATCCCTGTCCTGCAGGAATGCCAGTACTAGCACTCTGGCTATGTTCAACTTTTGGCTGGGAACAGCAAGGGGAAGGATGGACATACTTGAAAGAATGTGGTAGAAAATCCAGAAGGGATCCATAAGTGAGGCTGTCAGTCAACTTTGCTCCTATAGCAATTTCTATCTCTTGGAAATGGTCTAAGAGGCTTCCATGATCTCCACAATAGATGTCTTCTTTTTCCTATTATCTTTTCATTATGTTTGTTTTCCTTTTCTTTCTTGATTGTGATGGAGGAAAGTTTTTTAATTGTCAAAATTTCAAATTGTGTTTGGATGTCACCATTCATCCATCTCAGTTCAGTTCAGTCCAGTCATGTCTGACTCTTTGTGACCCCAGGGACTGCAGCACTCCAGGCTTCCCTATCCATCACCAACTCCTGGAGCCTACTCAAACTCATGCCCATCGCCTCAGTGATGCCATCCAACTCTCTCATCCTATGTCATCCCCTTCTCCTCCTGCCTTCAATCTTTCCCAGCATCAGGGTCTTTTCCAGTGAGTCAGTTCTTCGCATCAGGTGGCCAAAGTATTGGAGCTTCAGCTTCAGCATCAGTCCTTCCAATGAATATTCAGGAATGATTTCCTTTAGGATTGACTGGTTGGATTTCCTTGTTCATCCATCTACTATTCATTTAATACTGACTGTACAGTTTCTCCTCATAATGAAACATTATCTGCATCTTCAAAGTTTATAATGAACTTTTATAGATAATGTATTAATATAAGGCAATATATTAATATTAATATAATGCAATGTATTAATATATTGATATACTTGCTTTAATATATTTATATTTCCTTGGAACGTTATTGCTCCCAATATTTAAATTAAAAACCTGAAAATCTAAAAAAGGTATGACGTTTCTAGAGCCTCACAGCTAATAAAACGGAGCCAATATTCATACATAAGAAGTTGTATCTTAGATATCTTGATTGTTTTCCCATGTTTTTAAAATAATGGTAAAGATCATACTGGCTTCTGTTGGTTTCATATACATTATTGTGATTTTAGTTTGAGTCATGAGAGGCAGCCTAATGTAATATTGAGACTACGGCCTCTGGAGTCAGGCCGCCTGGGTTTCAAGCCTTGCTCTATGATTTACTAACTGTGTGACTATGGGCTAAGTCACAAAATCTCTGTGGGCCATCTCATCACATCCTTTATGTAATGATGATGATAGTAACCATTTTACAGTATTGTCACAAGCATCAAAGACTTATAAATACTTGCAAAGCATTTGCTTTTGTGAAACACTTACTTGTAAAGCGTTTTAAAGAATGCTTGACACATAACTGTATGTGTGTGTAAAAATCATGTTAATAAAATCAGTATCATATAATAGGTAAAAAAAAATAATGTTTTAGAAATATTAAGTAATACTTCCAAGGTGAAGGAAATGAATATGTTAATTATGGTTTTAAAAAAGAAAAGCTCAGCAAATGCAACTTAGTGAGGTACAGTAAGCCAATGAGCCATGCAGCCTTTGCTAAGGCATGTTTCCCCTCTGGACCTTCATTCCCTCATCTGTGCAATAGTGTGTCTGTACTAGACAGTTCCCAAGGTTCCTCCTGGCTCCACGGCTTTATGGTTTCTAAGAATTCAATTTGATATCATTAAACTCTGAGAAAAAAGATTTACATTTGATTTTATTTCAGGGGGAAACATCTACTAAATATTTATTATAAAATTCCAAAAATCAATATTACCAACAATGTATTCAATTATTATATTTCTAAAAATTACTGAGAGTAGAAAAGAAGCATAGCTCAAATTAGTATAAAAGATTCCATAATATGGGAGAAAATTTGAATTTTTAAATTAATTTGTACCTGTATGTTCAGGAATTTTCTTCAACTACGTTTTAGTTGAAAGTTATTGGAAAGTGTTGGGAATTTTAACATCTACAAGGGACTTTAGCTAGGATAATTCTTGCTGAAAAGCTTTGAGATTTTTCTTTTTTCTCTTGCTGTACGTTCAGGTGTCAAATCCAAAAGCCGTGGTTAACATGACAATACTGACCAAGAATTATAGTGAAAATATGTCGCCATTTGATCTTTAAATTTCTGGTATTATGCTAATATATTAAGAAATTAAATTATTTTCTGCTTAATTAGGTTAAATTGTTTAGGACATGTTATAGGAAAGAGTACAGTTTTAAATTCATATCTTGATAATAAAAAAGTGATAACATATGAGTAGCATAGTTTAATAGCCTTTATTCTATTTTATTTTTTTTCCATTTATTTTTATTAGTTGGAGGCTAATTACTTTACAATATTGTAGTGGCTTTTGTCATACACTGACATGAATCAGCCATGGATTTACATGTATTCCCCATCCCGATCCCCCCTCCCGCCTCCCTCCCCACCCCATCCCTCTGGGTCTTCCCAGTGCACCAGCCCTGAGCACTTGTCTCATGCATCCAACCTGGGCTGGTGAACTGTGCCAGATACTATTAATATTCATATCCTATCATTGAAATCTCTCAGGGGATCTCTGAAATAAGCCCTATTTGTACCTCCATTTCCAAGAGGAGTTTACCAAGGAATCTGTGTAAAAGCTACCATTTATTTATTACTTCTCTATACCTGTGAAACACTGGATGATGCAACAAAAACAGGTGCTTTCAGTGATCCTCTGCCCTGACTGAGACACACCAGATACAGAATTCATCTGCATCTCTTTGCCTGGGACCTTTTCTGGGCCAGAGCTAACTCAGAGAGAAAGAAATTGCTTGAGAATTAACCTCTCTCATTACTCCACACACCTACACACACACTATGTGTGTGTGTGTTAAGTCACCTCAGTCGTGTCTGACTCTTAGCAACCCTATGGACTGTTGCCCACCAGGTTCCCCTGTCCATAGCGATTCTCCAGATGAGGATACTGGAGTGGTTGCCATGGGTTCCCATGCCCTCATCCAGGGAATCTTCCCCACCCAGGGATCAAACTCATGTCTCCTGCAACTCCTGCATTGCAGGTGGATTCTTTACCACTGAGCCACCCAGGAAGCCCACCCCACACACACTGTAACATGCCTCAAATAACAGCCCAAGTCCTCCCTCTTCAGAGGGAATAACTAAGAGAATTCCTGTTCAGAACAGCTGGATTAAGCTCCACCTACCCTCAGTATTCATTTCTAGATAAAACAAACTTATTAGGCTATTCTTTCCTCTCTGTCTCACTTCATTTACCCTCTTGTTTGTATCAGAGTTTCCTGCAATTACATCCAAATAAACTTCTTGTGTTAGAACCCCTGTTTCAGATTGTGCTGCTGGTATAATAGAATCTAAGCCAAGACATTACATTATTCAATTCTTATAACTCTGCAGAGTAGATATTATTTCAATTTTACAAAAGTGGCAATAAGGCTTAAGGATGTTAAATGATTATATTCAAGTTCATGCATCTGTTAGAAGCCAAACTCTAGTTATATCTTTCCTGCAGTTTGTACAGTCTAAGCTCATAAACACTCCCTACCTGTCCACTTTTCAAATAAATGCTTTGAAGTTGTTTATATGAAATAGGACAAATGACTCATCATGACTATTATAAAAACCATTTATAACACAGCTTAGATATATTGTGCTAACGTCAAAACAGATTTGATAATCCATAGAATCAAAATCTCTTTGTTAAATCTAATTGTGACTATTAATTACAGTTATCAAATTATCAGTGTTTTTCATAGAATAATACGCACATTCTCACTTGCTGGCAAAAATCTCAGGCAACAGTTTCTTCTGAAATATTATAGAAGACTAGTAGATCTCTCATCAAATTAGGCTACTTAAAAAACTGAAAATTATGAACTTTTTAAAAAATGTAATCTATTTGAAGTCAAAGAATCATAAGTACCAAAGGGGAACAGTATGGAGATTATTAAAAAAAAAAAAAAAAAAACAGAAATAAAACTACCCTATGACTCAGTAATCCCATTACTGGGCATATACCTTGAGAAAACCATAATTAAAAAAAAACACATGTACCCCAATTTTCACTGAAGTACTTTTTACAATAGCCAGAACATGGAAGCAACCTAGATGTCCATTGACAGATAAATGTATAAAGAAGCTTTGTACGTATATACAATGGAATACTACTCAGCCATAAAAAGAAACAAATTTGAGTCAGTTGTAGTTAGCTATATGAGCCTAGAATCTGCTCTACAAAGTGAAGTAAGGCAGAAAGAGAAAAGACACTTATGATATATTAACACATATATATGGAATCTAGAAAAATGGTATTGATGAACTTATTTGTAGGGCAGGAATAGAGAAGCAGGCATGGAGAAGGGACTTGTGGACACAAAGGGGAAAGGAGAGGGTGAAACAAACGGAGACAGTAGCATTTATAGGCATACACTACCTTGTACAAAATAGATAGCTAGTGGGGAGCAGTTGTATAACACAGGGAGCTCAGCTTGATGCTTTGTGATAAACTAGAGGGGTGGAATCAGGGGATCGGAGGGAGGGAGGCTCAAGAGGAAGGGGATGTATGTATACTTGTACTTAATTCATGTTGTTGTAAAGCAGAAACCAGCAAAACAATTGTAAAGCAATTATCCTCCAATTAAAAAAAAAGGAAAGCAGCCATGAAGAGATAGTCAAACTGGTAAGTGGTTGTGCAGTCCATCAGGCCTCAGTGTTGCCAGGAGTTGGCCTCTCCTCTCAGTGAGACTGGCCTTACAAATGATTTCTCAGAACCCCAATGTTGGAAGACAGCCACTTTGTGAACATGATGGATAAAGATAAGATAAAGCTCTTCTAAATTCAAATATGAGAATAAAGAGAAAGGAAATATTAAGCCAAAAAAAAATGTAGAATTGTTGATATCACTTTTCAGTATTTTCAATAGGATTAGGCTAACAATTTTGAAGAATAGCTCATGTTTTTCCTTGTTCTCAATTCACTAAATGCCATAAAAACAATAAACAACATATATTTACTTTTGAATACGTGATCCCATATTCACTTTCTACCAAAGTTAAGTTTGGAAAAAAATTTTGAAAAGTATAACTCATTGAGGGAAACCAAAATTTGACAATTTCAGTCCCCAAATTCACAAGCAATTCCCTGGAACTGCACTGTGCTAGTTAAAGTAGACACTGATTTTTGAATGGGTTTAATTTCAAAGTACCTACAATGACTTGTACTATTTGTAATTTTTGTTGTGTTGCCATTGTTACTGAGTGAATTATATGAAAATTCAAGCAATGCGACTAGAAAACATTAAAGAAAGTTGCAAACATATTGATTCTATGTGTTTAGATTGATTAGATGACTTTGATAGTAAAAATCTTCTGAAAGTTTCGAAGTTCCACATAAAGCTTTTGCCAGGCCTCCAATTTCCTTAAACTACATTTTTTTTTGTTCAGCTTTTTATTTCAGTTCCTTCTTAAATTATCCTTTACAAATATACTTTTAAATAATAATAGCAAAAACATATGCTATGTTACGTCAGTCGTGTCCAACTCTGTGTGACCCCATAGACAGCAGCCCACCAGACTCCCCTGTCCCTGGGATTCTCCAGGCAAGAACACTGGAGTGGGTTGCCATTTCCTTCTCCAATGCATGAAAGTAAAAAGTGAATGTGAAGTCGCTCAGTCGTGTCTGACTCTAGCCACCCCACTGACAGCAGCCTTCCAGGCTCCTCCGTCCATGGGATTTTCCAGGCAAGAGTATTGAAGTGGGGTGCCATTGCCGTCTCCGAATAGCACTCATTATATTCATGGCACCTATTAAAGCATTTTATTAATCATTTATTATTTTGTACCATCTTATTTTTATAGTAATATTATCCACATTTTACACATGAATAAATTGAAGTAAAAATATGAGAAAAAAAAGCAGCTTATGACAACCAGCAACATTATGATTATCTTCTAGATTTTGGTGGTGTTAGAAGTTGGCCTAGAAGAGAAAGTAAAAAATAAATAAAGAAAATAACTTATAAGTATTACTTCATCAAGTGAGAGATTGGAACATTATTTCTAGGAAAGCCACTCAAGAAAGAAGCCATGCAATATTCTACTTACACACAGTGTTAGAAAAAAATTAAACAACAAAAATATTCAGAATTCATGACAACTATTCTGATTAGGATGAACATATTACAACTTTCTTTAAGGTAAAATTCATTTGATTATATGATACATTACTGGAAATGACCTGCATTTTTTCACATACAAACTTATAATTAGGTTTAAAATGCAATTAAAATGCTTTTATTGAAGCATTTTTGATCAGTAATACATAGATTACAGATATACAGTATAGCACTGCACAGTTTTCAAAGGTTATACTCCCTTTAGAGTTATTAGAAAATAGTTGCTTTTTCCAGTGCTGTACAGTTTTCCTATGTAGCTTATTTTATGCTTAATAACTCATATATCTTAATCCCTTACCCTAAATTGCCCCTCCAGCCTTCCCTCTGCAACTGCTAACCAGTGGTTTGTTTTCTATATCTATGAATCTGCTTATGATTTTTTTTCCACTAGTTTATTATATTTTTTAGCTTCCACATATAAGTGATATCATACAGTATGTCTTTCTCTATTTGACTTTTTTCATTTTAGAATAATGCCCTTCAGGTCCATCTGTGTTGTTGCAATTAGCAACATTTTGTTCTTTTTCATGGCTGAGTAGTACTCAGTAGTAGTGTGTGTGTGTATACACACATTACTAAGTTGCTTCAGTCATGCCCAGCTCTTTGTGACCCAATGGACTACAGCCCGCCAGGCTCCTCCAATCTGTTCATGGGGATTCTCCAGGCAAGAATATTGGAGTGGGTTGCCATGCCCTCCTCCAGGGGATCTTCCTGACCCAGGTATTGAACCCATGTCTTCTGTATCTCCTGCATTGGCAGTTGGATACTTTACCAGTAGTGCTGCCATAATATTGAGGTTCATGTATCTTTTCAAATCATTGTTTTTGTGTTTTTCAGATAAATATGCAGGGGCATAATTGCTGGGTCAAATGGTTAGTTTTATTTTTGCTATTTTTGAGAAAACTCCTTACTGTTTTCCACAGAAGCTGCACCGATTTACATTACCACCAACAGCATACAAAGATTCCTCTTACTTCCCATTCTCTCCAAGATTTGTTTTTTTGTATTCTTTTGTTGATAAATTTTCTGATATGTGTGAGTTGATATCTCAGTGTGGTTTTGATTTGCATTTCCCTGATGATTTGCAATGTTGAGTATCTTTTCATGTGCTTGTTAGACATTAATAATTTCTCTTTGGAAAAATGTGTATTCCGTTCTTCTTCTCATTTTTCAATTGGGTTGTTTGTTTTTTGATATTGAGTTGTGTGAACTCTCTACATATATTTTGGCTATCAACTGCTTATTATTTACAAGTATTTTCTCCTATTCAGTATGTTGTCTTTTCATTTTGTCCAAGGTTTCCTTTGCTGTGCAAAAACTTTTAAGTTTAATTAGGTCCCACTTGCTTACTTCTGCTTTCATTTCCATTACTCTATGATATGAGAGAGGTTCAAAAAAAAAAAAATGTTGCTGCAATTTATGTCAAGGCGTTCTATGTTTTCCTACAGGAGTTTTATAATATCTTGCCTTGCATTTAAGTCTTTAATCCATTTTGCTTTTACTTTTGTATATTGTGTGAAAGTCTGTTTTAATTTCATTCCTTTACTTGTAGCTGTCCTGTTTTCTCTGTGCAGGCTCTTCTCATATACTATTGCCTCCTTTGTAGTAGGTTAATTGACCGTAAATGCGTAGGTTTGTTTGTCTCTATTCTGTGCCATTGATTTGTGTGTTTGTTTTTGTGTCAGTACCATGCTGCTTTGATTCCTATAGCTTTGTAATACAGTTTGAAGTCAGGGAGCATGATTCTTCCAGCTTGCTTCTTCTTTCTTAAGATCATTTTGGGTAATTGGGGTCACACAAATTTTAAAATTATTTATTCTTGTTCAGTGAGAAGTGTCATTGATATTTTCATAGGAATTGCATTGAATCTATAGAATGCCTTGGGTAATAAGTTTATTTGAACAATATTAATGTTTTCAATACAAGAACACAGTATATTTTTTCCTTCTGTTGGTGTTGTTTTCAATTTCTGTTGTCAATGTCTTATGGTTTTTTTAAGTATAGGTCTTTTACTTACTTATTACTTACACTCATGGCTCAGCAAAAGGCCTAGGTTTATTCTAGGGATTTTATTCTTTTTGATGTGATGGTAATTGGGATTATTTCCTTAATTTATCTCTCTGATAGATCATCATTAATATATAGAAAAGAAAGAAAGAAAGTGAAGTCGCTCAGTCATGTCCAATTCTTTGCGACCCCATAGACTGTAGCCTACCAGGATCCTCCACCCATGGGATTTTCCAGGCAAGAATACTGGAGTGGGTTGCCATTTCCTTCTCCAGGAGATCTTCATGACCCAGGGATTGAACCCAGGTCTCCTGTATTGTAGGCAGATGCTTTACTGTCTGAGCCACCAGAGAAGTCAATATATAGAAGTGTCAGTATAATTTTTAAATATTACAGATGGCTTGCTTGTATTATATTTTCCAAGATAAACTAAGTAGCAAGAAAAATATTTGTATCAAAAATGCATATTAATATTTATGTAATAAAGACAATAATATTTAGAATACCTAGCAATAATGTTTAAAAGCATTAATAATACCATAAAGAAAGCTGAGCACTGAGGAACTGATGCTTTTGAACTGTGGTGTTAGAGAAGACTCTTGAGAGTCCCTTGGACTGCAAAGAGATCAAACCAGTCAATCCTAAAGGAAATAAACCCTAAATATTCATTGGAAACACTGATGCTGAAGCTGAAATGCCAACACTTTGGTCCCGTGATGTGAAGAACTGACTCATTAGATAAGACCCTAATGCTGGAAAAGATTGAGGGTAGGAGGAGAAGGGGGTGACAGAGAATGAGAAGGTTGGATGACATTACCGACTCAATGAATATGAGTTTGAGCAAGCTCTGGGAGATAGTGAAGCACATGGAAGCCTGGCGGGCTATGGTTCATATTGTTTTCTTACTCCAGTGCTCTAAATTTATTCATAGCTGAAGACTCAAAATGGACCCTCTAGAGCTTTCTCTGTGTAGATCTCTCCTCTTTGTTATTTTTTCTTGTAAACTGTAACCTCTTCATCCTTAAGGCCTCCCATCTCTAATCTCAGGGAGATCATTATGCTCTGCTTGTTTTTCCATCCCTTAGTTGTGGTTTAGAAATTTCCCCAGGAAATCAACTGGGGCAATGTAGACTCATAGTGTTTGCTTTCTTCTCTCAGAGATCACTGTTTTGCACTGCCAGTTTTTCCATGTTTGAAAAGCATAACACTATATGTTTTGTCCATTTTTTTTCAGTTGCATAAGCAGTAGGATAAATGTGGTCTCTGTTATGCTGCCTGAGATGCAGGAGACCCAGGTTCGATCCCTGGTTTCGGAAGATCCCCTGGAGGAAAGCATGGCAACCCACTCCAGTATTCTTGCCTGGAAAATCCCTATGGACAGAAGAGCCTGGCAGGCTACAATCCATGGGGTCACAAAGAATCAGACATGACTGTAATGACTTAGAGCACCTGCAGTGTTAATCAGTAGCCTCTTTTTATTTGATTTTTAAGAAAGTGATTTTAAAAACTGAACAATAGGCATACACTTCCTTAGGGAAACTGGATTGGATTCATAATTTTGATGACTTTTTCTGAAGATAAATATGATGCATTTTAGAAATAATATTTCTATGCATAAATAAATATTACTCAATTTAGTTGTTAAATGTCTTCTATATAATTAATTTGACTATAGATATGTCTCTTACCAGAATTTTAACACATATTTTTATTCTCCAATGATATTTGAGTTTTGCATGCATGGTAAGTGATCAGCCTACAAATCTACACATAGGATAGGCAAATTTGACTGTTTTATTAAATATACACATTTGTTTCTTCTAAGTCAAAACTTACATACTTACTATTAAAAATAATATGCAAGCAAAATGTATGTTTTCTTTTTAATCTATAATGTTATAGAGCTGTAAAACATATTACTGATAATGAAGTAGTTGGAACAGACAAATATGGAGGCAGCAGCTGTGAGACAGAACTCCCATTCTGTCCTTCTGAGTCTAAAATCTATGTCCACTGATCCATGATCTGTGGTTAGTGGATATAGAAGACACTGGAGAGAGGGTTGTAATGATAGAATGAGAGGATGACTATAACAAAAGTGTATAAAAGCTTCAAAGTAAATGAATGAATATAAGGCAGTATTTCCATTAGTTATCTATTTTATACACGGTAAACAAAAGAAAAAAAAAAGCAGTATTTCATACTTGCAGGTTCTCAGTTTTCTTATTTCTTAATGAAGATACTGTTAAGAGAGAATATTTAGTCAGTGTTTACTTTGTGAAAATACCACTGTATATGATATTAGATATTTATAAGATTTCTACTTTGTAGCTACTAAGATTATCTCTGTCTCAGAGGTGTAGAAACAGAGGCATAAAGGAATAATCTTAATTCCAGGAAGAACAAGAAACAGTTTTTAGTGGCAGATACAAGACTATGTCTTCTAATTTCTACTAATCTATTTAAATAGAAGTAGAACAATGTCTTCTATCTTCTTTGAGCAACAGGCTACCTTCACAGTATTAAGCAAAGAAGCATACATTTCAACCAGGAAACAAATTCTATCATGTTATACAGGAATGAGTTTAATGGATATAAAGTGGGAAAAAGAGAACTAGCTATGAGTCAAAATATATGGATATGAATCTTTCTTATGCGGCTAATTCAAACATTTAATGAGAGCTCAATTCTGTCAGGCCTTCTGACAGTTAAACAGAAAATATAGAACTATGAATACTTGTGATCTATTTAAATCTGTATCTCTATCTATCTATGTATCAGTTCGGTTCAGTTCAGTCGCTCAGTCGTGTCCGACTCTTTGCGACCCCATGAACTGCGGCATGCCAGGCCTCTCTGTCCATCACCAACTCCCGGAGTTTATCCAAACTCATGTCCATTGACTCAGTGATGCCATCCAAACCATCTCATGCTCTGTCGTCCCCTTCTCCTCCTGCCCTCAATCTTTCCCAGAATCAGGGTCTTTTCAAATGAGTCAGCTCTTCACATCAGGTGGTCGAAGTATTGGAGTTTCAGGTTCACTATCTATGTATACTTACAAGTATATATATCTATGTCTATATCTATAGATAGATATATAAAACCATCAATATATCTACATATCTATAGCAATATATATGTCAATTATATGCCAGTTATTTTGATGCCAAGTTAATTCAAAATGCTTATTAATCTTTTCCTTAATTCAGTTTAATAGCAAAAATACTGTCCCATGTGAATTAGCATATTTTATTATCTTCTTCAGATAACTAATGGTTGGACATTTAATTTTACTTGATAAAGAGGACTAATTTTGTTTCATAACATCAATCATGTGAAATTTAGCCAGAAATCATTCTTTTAATAGTTTCCTTAGACAGACATTGTCCCATGTCCTTTAATTGAAATTTACTCTGGAAGAGAGAAGTATAGGATGAATCCTACCATATCCTATAGAATGTAGGACTGTAGAAATTTAGCTCTGTATGAATTATAAAACAACGGCAGCTTGTCAACACACTTTAAAAAAACCATCAATAACAATTATCTAGAGGTAACTTTGGATTTACTTTGTCTTTGGGGAAAATATACTTTGAAAATAATGGAAAGCCTATCCCAAGTGATAGTTTCACTAGTTTTTCTCACAGGTGTAATTTGTTGTGCATTATAATATCCTGATTTTTCCTAGAGCCACTTCATAGCGGGATATATCAATACTGTCACATACTAGGTCACTGCAAGCTGAATAAATTTTCTAAATCTGTTAGTTATCATGTCAGCAGTTCTTAGAAAACAGATCCAAAAGAGCAGATGGCTGAGAATTTAGATTCTCTATACTTAAACTAGTACTAAAGATGTCATTACTAATCCACAGACTTAACTGCATTTTTGATTCTGCTCCATAGAATATTTTTGTATATTGCTTTATTATTTTTCAGACTTGTAGGTTCAAAGTAATTGAACTTTGATTCTTAACTACTGCATATCAACCTGTCATGACACATAGCTTATGAAATTTTTTATGGATTGATTTACAAGGAAACATTTTTATTGACACAGAGTTAAATCTTTTTCATGTGCTAGATTCCCTAGGGAAAAGGAAAACACATATAACTGCATTTAAATCAGTAAAGAATCATAATTTTAGATAAAATATATCTGTACAATAATCATATTCATTGATAGAATCAGATTTGATCTCCAGCTAAGGGAAAGGTTACATTATAAATCTATAACTACCAATATTCACTCCCAACCTTTATTATTTCAGTTGTATTTAATATTGTTCTAAATAGAGTTATCAATAATTTCTGAAATTAGATACTGGAGAAAAAGAATTTCAATTAGATTTGCAATGTGCATACATATATGATATTTATCAATATACTATGACAAATTTTATTGTGTATGTTGAAAGAAGAAAGTTCATTAGTGAATCTTTCCACTACAAAAATATTAATAAAGATTAATATGTGTGATAGAAATATTGTTAAGTATTAGAAATAAGTTAAAGAAACAGCAGGGAGATTGTTTATCTTTACATAATAATGAATAAGACCATAAGAGAGGGTGAGATGTTTCAAGAGAACAGCATCGAAACATGTATATTATCTAGGGTGAAACAGATCACCAGCCCAGGTCGGATGCATGAGATAAGTGCTCGGACCTGGTGCACTGGGAAGACCCAGAGGGATCGGGTGGAGAGGGAGGTTGGAGGGGGGATCGGGATGGGGAACACATGTAAATCCATGGCTGATTCATGTCAATGTATGGCAAAACCCACTACAATATTGTAAAGTAATTAGCCTCCAACTAATAAAAAAATAATAAAAATTTTAAAAAAGACTATAAGAGAATTATGAGAACATGTAAAATGTGTTACATATTTTTGAATTTATGCAAGGTCAAATAGCTCTTCAAAATGAGAACATATGAAAGCTATCTGGTCATCACTGTTAATAAACATTTATAAATGACTCAAATGTAGGACACTAAGCTCTAAAGAAATTTGAAAATATACTTCTGACTAAGTTTTCCCATTTTAGACAAATAAGTACAAATGTGCACTTGCACAGACACACATGCACACATACACACTTCTGGTCTCAATAATCATACTTAAAGTTTCTTAATACTGAAGCAGTACCTATCAAAGTCACCCAGATAAAGTAACTGGACTTCTAGGAAGGTGAAAAGTGTCATAATTTCTATAATACTTAACAAATTAATGTAAGAAATGGTAAATTACACAACTGATGTAAAATACAGTAAATCCCACAGTCTCTGAAATGCAAATAAATAAATCAAAATATAATTTTGAATTCAGAATTCACCATTCCATAAATGGATGACACCTACATGTGAACACTGATTGTTTAAGATCACTGTACATGTATTATGAACAAATACACATAGCAATGTTACTTTGAGTTGGATATTACTCATAACTTACAAGTAAAGAAACAAAATTTCAGTAAATTAACGCCCTAGTCACATAGTAAGTGACAAAATGAAAGCTTTCATTTCATTTTTCTGATTTCAGAGTTCAGACTCTTTCCACCACTACCCTGCCTTGCCAGAAATAAATATCTACTGGCAGGGTATAGTTGAAAAAATTATATAGAAATAATACTTTATTCAAACACAGGTGGTTTCTCCACACCTAACAATTCTCTGTCACCAGATAGGTATCTTACAATTCAAGTAAATCCTAGCTCTATCTATCGAGAGGTAGCATTAGATTTTACAAGTAAAGACCTCATTACCTTGAGCCCAGCCCCACCACCCTAAGCCCTACTTCAGAAGTCCAGATTGTCACCTGTGCTTCTGAACAATCTGCTATAGATCAGAGGTTCCGATAGTTCCCTCTTCAGGTTTGATTAATTTTCTGGGGCAGCTCACAGAATTCAGCAAAAAACATTTTACTTACTACATCAGGAGTTTATTATAAAAGGGTATAACTCAGGAATAACTAGATGGAAAATAGGCATAGGGTAAGGCATGAGGAAGGGGCAAAGAGCTTCTCATCTGTCAAAGATAAATGGGCTTGAGACCTGGGCTCTGTCCATTATGACCTGGGTAACCTTGAACAGATTATTTTATCTATTACAGACTCAGTTATTTGATCTACAAAATAGGCAAGGTAACAATAAGCATTTCTTAAGACTGTTATGAATATGAATTGCAATACTACAAGATACATCTAAGCAGAGTAAACACTGAAAAATGCCAACAGGTATTATTTAAATTTGTCAAACTAATTAAGTTGAGAATGTTATAAATTTGAACTATGAAGAACTGTCTGGTCACATCCATGAAAGCTGACTCTATGTGACAAAATGCCTTTGATTGAAGACAGCTGCCACAAATAATTGGGACACTAAGTGAAACAAAGCTTACAAATTAACTTTTTTGTATCATTGAGGAAATATCTTCAGAAAAAAAACTAATACGACTTCAGTAAGATCATTGAATATGTTGGTGCAAAAGATGTATGTCTCAAGTACACTCTCTTGGGTATCTCTGTGAGATACACCAAATGATTTTTCAAGTATTGATTGGTTATTTAATGCTTAGCTTCTCTTCTAAGCAAATATTTTATTAAAAGAACTCTTAAGTATGAAATAACATCACATAGATACATATTGTTGTTGTTTTAGTTGATAAGTTGTGTCCAACTCTTTGAGATCCCATGGACTGTGGCCAAGCAGACCCTTCTGTCCATGGGATTTCCCAGTAGGTGGCCATTTCATTATCTAGGGAATCTTCCTGACCCAGGGATTGGACCCACATTCCCTACATCGGCAAGTGGATTCTTTATCACTGAGCCACCAGGGAATTAGAAGTATAGACACATATACTCTTGAACCAATCTGAACATGAACAAACAGTATACTATCATGTTTCATTTTATCTCTTTCGTTTTATTGGCAAACACCAGCTACTTAAAAATTTTTCAATGAACAGCTATTTTCTAATGTAGACTTTGTCTTCTACACCAAAGGCCAAATGTAGTGAAACTTATTGATTCATTATACCTCTGAAATTCATTAATTCATATCATTATTTTTTTACAAACTTTACACAGCATTTTTATGTGCCAGGTACTGTTTAATGAGCTATTCAAATATTAAATCATGTAATCATTATTACAGTCCTAGAGTTAGGTGCTATTATGGGTCTCCCTGGTGGCTCAGAGGGTAAAGCGTCTACTTGCAATGCAGGAGACCCGGGTTCGATCTCTGGGTGGGGAAGATCCCCTGGAGAAGGAAATAGCAATCCACTCCAGTACTCTTGCCTGGAGAATCCCATGGATGGAGGAGCCTGGTGGGCTATAGTCCACGGGGTCACAAAGAATCGGACACGACTGAGTGACTTCACTTCACTTCATGATCTGCTAAATGGGTGAGGAAACTGAGGTGCAGAGAGATGATGTAATTACTAACAAGTAGTAGCCTAAGGTGATAGAATTCTAACCTAGGCAGTCAGGTTCAGAGTCTATACTCTTAACGCACCCACTGTTGCCTTTGACACAAGAATGACACATTTCTTTGAGGTCAAAAGTTGGAAGCTTTGATTTTATTGGGCTTTTTGCCTAATTCTTTCTACAGTGAGTGAGAAGCTAATTTTTTTAAAAGTCTGTTTAAACAAGTCTTATTAGAAATACATCCTTTCTGGCAAGCTTCTCTATAGTAATGTCTTATTTTATTTGGCAGGATTTGCAATTCAAAATTATTTCACCAAACATTAATATTCCAATTTAGTACAATGAAGCCTGACTTTTATTTTTCTCTTGTAAAATCAGTCACTAAACAAAAAGGAATTGCACGGGGTTGTGCTATGTGTTTGACTTCACTCTTTCTATTACAGGAGCTCTTCATCACCATGGACTTGAATGTTAAGGAAAAAAATTAATATGGTTTATAGCAGTAATCCTCTTAAATGCTTGAGACTTTGCCAGCTTTCAACTAACAAGCCAGGTTATTAACGGCTGCAGTCCTACAACACTCAGGGATTATTGTCTAGGTCTGCTGACGAGGCATTGCTAGTGACCAGTTTGTAAAATGCAATCTGTTATTTTATTTCACAACCTGATCAATGATTAAAACTGCTTGAAGTACAAAAACCTGCCTTCCCTACCAGCTGATGATTTTTGCAATACATAGAATTGAATGGCTCTTTTTATGTGTGATTAAAGGTTCTGATTATTACCTGTGTAAGTTATCTGGCAGCTTCTTTTTTTGGCTTTTGGTTTGATCAGGTAAACTTGAAAAGCGCATCAAGATTAAAAAAAAAAAATTAACATTAACTTTAACTAAAAAAATGACAGCTCTGTCAGAAGACTGTCTCCCCTCACCTGATTCTTAATATGGAGTTCCTGACAAGTATACAGATTTGCCTTAATTATTTATTCATTTCATTGAAACCGTCTTCATCTGCTTTAAATTTCTAATAAGTCTATTTAAATAAAGAGAATCCTATTTGAATGTTGATTTTTATCCTTTAAAAACCATGTAGGTGTCGTATTTATACAGAAGTGGTGTGAACCAATGGTGATGGTTGTATTAGTAAATGGCCAAAATAAAAATGCTAATTGCATTAAGTAATAACATGTTAGTATTTCAAAACAGCTAAGTGTAAAATAGCTACAGATATAAATGGGTTACATGACATAAAAAGTGTTATTGTTATTAGAAAATATGGAAAATGTAATCTGTAAAGAAGAAAGAAAGGAAAAAATTCCTATTTGCTCACCTTCATGAATTGAACAAGTGAGGTCAAATAGTACACTTTCCTTTGACACAGTAAATAGGACAATTGTCCTGTTCCCTGTGCCTAAGGCCTGGTGACAGGTTTTGACATGATTTTGTTTTGTTTAGTTTGGTTTGGCTGGGCTGATTTTACTGGCTCATTAAAAACCCAATAGCTGTTATTTAAAGAGCCTTCTTTTTTTTTTTTTTTCCCTCCTTCATGGAAGTCTAGATCATGTCTTTGCAAATTTGCTTCTCATAACTATCCAAATTCAGTATGAATTTGCCAATTGTCCCCTTCCCCTGACAAAAGTCACTCTTTCCACTGAAGTATGTATATTATAAAACTGAAGTCCTTGGATTTAAATATAAGACAATCATTTGAAGGGCAAGTGAGAAAGACTCTGGGGATGGTGGACATTTATTTCCAATTTACTTCTAAGGATATTTTCCCCTGTCATTAAAATAACAATGGGACAGAGGCAGGTAGGAAGCTTTTTCCTCTCCCACTTATGGACAGATGCAGGTTTAAGCACAATAGACTTATCTTACTAATTGAGGAATGACAGTCATGACAAAACGTTTGAAGAGAAAGAAGCTAGGAGCTAGGTAGTTACTCCTACCTGGATTTTTCATTCATTAATCTTGGTGAGAATACTAGAGTCCTCTATCTGACAGGCCCCCAAATTCTATTTTCATGAGAAAAGCTATAGAGAACTTTTTTCTTCTTTTTGCAACATATGTTTGAAAATTATGCCATCTATTTAATTGTCTAAATTCCTAAAAATGGAATTGGAAATTTGAAATAAACTTTCACCTGAATTTTAAGGCATTTTTATTCCAAATTTCTTAGATACTGTTGAGTAATCCAATACCATTCTAAATATTTTATAAAATAAATAGAATAAAATAGATGCTTTCACCCCTCTCTGGAATCTCTTATATACTCATCTCTAAGCATGGTATTCTGACATTTCAAGGTATGTCTTGCTGTGTTTTGTCCCCTAGTCATGTTAGTGGGAACTCACTCATCCTTTGCATTCCACAAACATAGAAGCATTCTGTAAGAATTAAATCTCAAGAAAGTAGATGATAGTTCTCAGAAGTATTAGTTTTTGCCAGTGCTCCAATTTAGCTCTCCCCTAGTAATTAAATTGTAATCATATAGTAGGATATGGTGACCACTGATCCAGGGCAACAAGGTTGTTTTAGAGGTCTTTTAATATGCAAATTTCTCTAAGAAAGTTTTTATCAACAATTTACATGTCAGTGTAAGAAAGTTTCATATATGTCTTTTAAAGTAATTCTCGGTAAGGAGATGAGTACAAAACTAAATTGGAGTGAGAAGTTTCTACAAAAAGTTAACAAATATGTATTTAAAGGTAGCCTATAGGGACTGCAGAGTCTTTTACTGTTAATGTTTTCCCTAAAGTAAGAATTTGCCTTCTAAAAATCTTCATTATATTTATGAATTGGTAATTATAGTGTAATTTTCTATACACATAACTATTGGCCCAAACTGATATTTTATAAAACTATTTATGATTAATATAATGTTTTCATTTCTTTTATTCAAAAGGAGTCTCATTCTGCATGTAAAGTTTCCAGTGTTGGGGCTAATAGTACATACCTAATTGCGTGTTAATTCAAATGTTATTTACCTACTAAGAAAATATTCATATTTAGATCTTTGTATTGATGAGTTAAAAGGGAAGGAGTTGGATCTGAATCTCTAATTCTTACTTGCCAAATATACTGATAGTTTCCAAATCTATGTAATTGTACATAGCATCTTCTCCATCAGACAAAAAAATAACATGTATAAAGACGAAACAACCAGCACAAGAATGTATTCATTCATTATTCATATGAAAAACTTGAGTGTAGAATGGCAGTGGCTTCTATACTGCCATTATATAGAAGTATAAATACAGAAAAAAATTGTCTTTCATTTTCTATAATTAATCATATATATAGATATAGATATATCATATATAAAATTATATGCATCTCCTAAACTATATTAAAACAATTGGTCTCTTTTTGCACCTTCCTTCTGAAATGCTCAAGGGATTTTCACATCAATTAACTCATTTGTTTACCCAACATTCCTATGAGGTGGGAGTAGTTATAATATTGTGACATCTTTTTCAGAGGTAATGTATTTTGAAGTTTCATTTTCAGCTACAGTGTGGCTCATTCAATGACAGAAGGCAATTTTAGGGGAAATTGTAGATATACTACTGTGGATATCATCTGCATAAAAATATTCTCCAAAGCATACTCATCAGTATTGTCTACTATATAACTTGCTTACAGAGCTCTCTTTAAAGTTTCTCACCACACAATTATATAACAACTCACTGTAAGCACCCCCCCCTTTCCAAAACTTGAACAAATTGGGTTAAGCCTGTGGATAATAACAATAACAAAATTGGTAATGAGAATGATGGAGGAGGCAAAAAGGTAAAGCAAATTCAATATAGTTTTAATATTCAGAAGGATTTCTATAAAATGCATGGGTTTCAATATACCATACTGAAGAATGAGGCCTTTGTTCTTTGTTTTCCAGATGGAAAAGAAAAGAAGACTGAAGTCTTTGCAAGATCCTTCAGTGAGACGCTTCTGACAAGTGATCAAATCATTGAACAATTCTTCCTGAAAAATAATGTTCAGATGTAGTCTAAGCATTCGCCTGGTGACAGCATGAACATCATTCCCTCTGTGTTGACATTCATTCTAATAATAGACAAGTAGACAGAATATCTGACACCCCCACCAAACAAAAAAAGACTGTGACTTCATATCTCTGCTATAAAATCCTTACTAATGGAAATATTCTCATTGATTAAAAATGGCTTTAAAACACCCTTTTTTAAACTTTTGATTATGTTACCAAAACATATGGAATGTGGTAGAAATACAGTGCAAGTTAAGAAATACTGGTATTGTTCAACAAATCATAAATGTTACCCAGTAAGATGATGGCTTCCTTTTCTATATCACAGGACTGATACATACTTTTAGAAATAAATACATAAACAGCTTTTCAATATTTCTATAAACAAAGATACTTTAAAAAGTTATTAACTTATGAATAAAGTTTCTGAATACAATAATGTAGAAACAAAGGCATAAAGGCTTTTCCTGTATGCACTTACTGCCAATCTTATTTCTAATTAAACTCCTGCCAAGGCACACAGAATGTTTTGAAGAAAATTCCAAATAAATTTATCAATGAATATTTCATGGGAATCTCTAAGAGTTATAGAACCATTTCTTAAAATATAAACTCAATATTATCAAACTTTTCTAAATTAATGATTTCCTAAGCATAATCAACCACTGAATTCATTTCTCAGATTTCCCTAATTGTCTATTTCTCAACTGCTTGTTCCCATATAGTTCATGCAAACAGTTGACACCTTACATCTCTTTTAGTGTGTACATTTACCCTCTTCTCCCAGTTTATATTCCTTGCAAAACCAGTGAAGCTGCTCAGTCACGTCCGACTCTGCAACCCCATGGACTGTAGCCTACCAGGCTCCTTCATCCATGGAATTTTCCAGGCAAGAGTACTGGAGTGGGTTGCCATTTCCTTCTCCATATTCCTTGCAACTTATGTTTTAAAATACCCTGTTCATTGTCATGTCATCAATTTTGCTCCATTGCAAAATGTGAAATCATTTTTAATTTTCCACTATCCCTAAGATTTTCTCTACATTGATAGTGAGCTAGTTGCATATCTGACTCATTTTGATCACATGCATATTTGATTTTTTGGACAAAAATATCTAATTTTTTCCTCATTGTAAGACTCCTGATCTTCATAATGAAGTATCAGTGAAAGAATACAGACTTTGGAACTAATAAAATCTGGATTGGGTTTCAGTTCTACCACTTAGTTTTAGTGTCTGAACCTTGGCAATTATGCACACTATCTGTGACTCAGTTTCCACAAATAACCTTCCAGTGTCTTTTTTCACTTCAGTGTGCAAGCTCAATTTGTCATTATTGAAATATAGACATTTCCTCTGTAACTCTTCTAGTGGAATGGAAAGAATAATTATGTTCAAAACTATTGGTGGGAAAACTTTTATAAAATCTTTGGCTATATGATAATTGAATTATTTTACAGAGGTAGAGGGTCTTGCCAAACATACCTTTTTGTTTGTTTGTTTTGCTTTGGTTTTTTGACTAGCTAAAAGTACATTCATAGAAAAGTGTTACAAGGTACATTATTCATTTTCTTTTAACATTTTATAGAACAAGTAGACATTGGACCAGAAAAGGCATTGATAAGAAAATTTATCAAAGATTTGGCCAAGTCAGATGGCAGTTCTGAAATCCTTATCTAATTAGTCATGTGATTGAATTAAATGTTCTTGTTCTGGTAGCTATTGGAAAGATGATTTCACAGAGTCTGATGCTGGAGGAATCTCAACTTTAAAGATCCAAACTCTTAGCAGGTAAAGTAATAGTAGCAGAAGACAGTCTGTAGACACCTCCTACTGTGGACCTTGGTTCTTGTGCCTGCATGGCCTCCTTTAGGGGATCTTCCTGACCCAGAGACAGAACCTGTGTCTCTTACATCTCCTGCATTGGCAGGCAGGTCCTTTTACCACTAGTTCCACCGGGGAAGCCCCAAGGACACAAAGAAGAATCTGCAGTCTTATGAGTTGCAAGAGAGTTTTGGCAACCCACACCAGTGTTCTTGCCTGGAGAATCCCATGGACAGAGGAACCTGGTGGGCTACAGTCTACAGGGTCACAAATCTCGGACACCACTGCTCAACTGAGCACACACCCAAGGAGAGAGCAGAGAGAACACCTTGAGAGAGAGGTCGGCCAAACCAATAGAGGCAATGGCCCTAAAGGGCTGAATGCAGAGTTTTTAAGGTAGGATTGTTTGCATAATCCAGGAGGTCACTGACTGACCATCTTAACTGATGGACTGCACAGTCCATGGAATTCTCCAGGCCAGAATACTGGAGTGGGTAGCCCTTCTCTTCTCCAGGGGATCTTCCCAACTCAGGGATCAAACCCAGGTCTCCTACATTGTAGGTAGATTATTTACCAGCTGAGCCACAAAGGAAGTCCTGTAGTGAGAGTTGCAGGTTGTACAACAAAAGACTCTACTGTGCATGTCCTTTCCATAGTTCAGTCTGTTATAATTAGATGTATGTATTTATAGAATATTTATGGACATTTAATGAGGCTAATGGCAGCCAAAGATTGTCCTAGGACATGATGGAATGAGGTGTGTACATGTGCCAGAGTGGGGAACGTCCCTCCAATAGGCCAGTGGGGAATTTTTCCAGTCCCCTGATCATTTTGGAGTACTGATGGGGCAGAATTGGTAAATAGCTTGGTGGGATCAGGCAGCTATTAGACGTTCAGTGCCACCTCTCCTTGCTCCTGGCTAACTTCCTGGCTAACAGTAAGAAAATCTGAGATTAATATATTTGGAATTATATATAGTCACAGGTGACTAAGAGAGCTGATATTTTCTTCTAACTTTTGCATATTAATTATTATTATGCAGTATACATATCTGATATAAAGAATGTTAACGACTTGCTGATATTTTTAATGAATAATTTATAATTTTAAGCAGAATCTGAATAGGATATTACAATAATATTTAAAACGAAAGAGGCTTTGGATCTTTTCTTTAAATACATCTATCCTATGACCTGGCTATGTAATCTATCATGCTGTACTTCTGAGAGTGGTGCATAATTTTCAACACACTTCTGAAAGAGAGTCCTAGTTAACCCCATTTGAGTAAAATAACTGTCACCAAAAATATACCACATGATTAAAGTTTGTTGAATTCAGAAAAAGTCAGATGGAATAAGAAAAATCCTGAAAATATTCTCATTTCAAAACTACTAAAAGAAATGGGGATATTTAAACTGAAGTCTGAGTCTTGGCCTGGAGAAAATTCTTTGTTCACAAAATAAGCTGTTTTCCTAGATTTGAGAAGGTGGATTCTGAATAATAAAGTGTAATTACATCTGTATTAACTAAAAGTGGAGAAAATTGAGTAAGTAACAAAGGGTTAAAAACAAGCATTTTACTATAAATTATATGAAGGGATTTTACAATAATTTGATCTGACACAAAACAGAATGGATTCTCTTCAGGTGTTAACTGTAGCTAATGTTCATACAAGTGTAAATATTGTCCAGCTGACTGTGGATCAAACACTGAGGCTGTTAATCAACTTCTCTATGACTTTGAGAGTCTACATACTTCTGATTAATCACTGCTGATAGCTTACTTAGAAAGGTATCTCTAAAAACTACTTTAGACAAAATAAATAATAATAATAATAATACTCCAAGTGATAAAAGTACTTCTATTTGGATAGTTTAAAATTGGTACGGGGTCAGACTGAATAATTTAGTGAAACAATGTATAAGACTAAAACTAGCCATTTTACTTTTTGTTTTAATTTTAAAAGATGCAATAACTAACACTTCTTATTGTGTTCTGTTAAGAAATCTATTTGTATGCTGTTAAAGTTGTCAGAGGGAAATGCTAGCAAGTCATAAATTGGCATATGTGAGCAGGAATCTTAAGGACAGAAAAGATCAATTTGGAGAAATTGTTTTATACACCAATTGGTACATTTTCTTTGTTTATTTATGCTATGGCTATATGTCAAATGCTTAATTATTACTTGAAAAGGCAATTAAAACTAACCATTCATTTCTGTAAATGTAGATTAGAATGACATAGAGCTTTTCATGATGCATGCCTAAAAATTCAATATGTGAGGTACATAAATAATTACAACTTTAAAATAATAATAGCAACAACATCATAGTAATGAAACACATGTTCATTGGGAAGATCCCCTGGAGAAGGGATAGGCTACCCGCTCCAGTATTCTTGGGCTTTCCTGGTGGCTCAGCTGGTGAAGAATCTGCCTGTAATGTGGGAGACCTGAGTTCAATTTCTGGGTTGGGAATATACCCTGGAGAAGGGAAAGACTACCAACCAGTATTCTGGCATGGAGAATTCCATGGACTGTATAGTCCATGGGGTCGCAAAGAGTCAGACATGACTGAGCAGCTTTCCCTTTCATGTGTTCATCCAAGTATATCCTTTCAGAGAATTTCCTGACTTTCTGTGGATAAGCAGAAATGAGATTCTCACTTGAAGTATCGCTTTTTTGCAGTAGCGTCTCATTGAAGCAATAAGAATCCAAGTTCGTTTTTGCGTTTGATTCTCCTCATTATTTCTGAATAAAGGAAATTTCAGGTTTTGTAAAAACAGATTTCAATGAATCTAGTATGTACAAGTCAAATTTCAGAGACAACATTTCATTATTTTAATCATAATTAAATAAACTTCAGTGAAGTTTTGAATCTGTTTGGCACCCTAAAAATGATCATTAATAACTTCTATAAAATTTAACTTATACAATCTATTATCTATTGAAGCTTTGTATTCCAAAAAGTTATAAACACAATATTTATGATGTTTAAAAAAAGATTATGAATTAAAAGTTTATTTTGCAGAATTAAAAAATCACATTTTTTTTATGCGAGATGACAAGAAAACAGAAAGAAAGAATGACTTGAAATACTGAATACATATCAAACAAATCATGTAGCTCATTTAATGTTTATAAAATTGGGTGCAAAATGTATAATTAAACACCCTTAATAATATAAAGATAGAAATAAGAAACAAATGGCCAAAGTGCACATAGAGGCTAATGGAGAAGGTAGATTTTCAAACTGTATTTAACTCCACAGTCCATTTTCCTACTGCTATATTAGTATTAGATTTAGTATTTCTACTAGAGCTGAAGATGCATGATCAGGTATGAAGGAGTATTCATTTCTGTCATGTAATTCTGTGCTTTAAAAGACCTAACAAAGGTCAGTCATTTGTAGAAATCAAACCTGGTAAAAGAAACTATATGTAAATCTTCATCATCATCATTAAACCTTTATTAGAATAAGTAATGTATTTATCACAATTTTTGTCTACATGTGTAGTATGTTATTCTCAAGGAAATATGCCATCAAAGACATTGAAAGCTGGGTATTAAAAATATACATCTTTAACCATTATGCTTTAAATTAGTTCACTAGAGAAATGATCTATGCTTTTAAATGGTCAATTAAACACTTAAGATAACCGAGTCAGAGGAAAAAAATTCATAGTGTGGACCTTCTGCATAAGGCTACCATATAAACAAACATACATATTTTAGAATAAGAAAATGAGTATACATGTGTAATAAGCCTACTCAAATATCATGAATGCAATTAAAAATATTTATAGGCCTTGTCTCATGAAACCAAAATACAATTCTTATCTTTTTGTTTCCAAGAGATGGCTTAATTGTAAATAATATAGTTAATACTACACTTTCATCATATTCTCTATTAATTTGATTTTCCCCTTTCCAGGATCTATGAAATAAGTAACAAAATCAACAACAGTTAACATGGTTAAAACTGCATTCTTAATAAGAATTTTATTCTGACTTGTATCACTGTTTATTTTAAAATGTCCCTTCATTGTAGAGCCATCTGTTTCTAGCCTGTTATGATACCAAGTTTCTGTAATCATTAGTACTCTAGGGAGGTCATAATTTTTCTTCATGATATAAGAGGTGTCCTATATTTCACTCAAAATAGTTTGATTCAAATTCTAAAGTAACTGGGAAGAAACTCTTGATAAATATACAAACTGAGACTTCTTCATGAGCTTAAATTTTGTTTTTCTAATTATCTGCATTCATAGTGAGTTCCAAATTAATGACTAGGTTATAAATTTCCTTGCCCTGAAAGGAAAAAAGATCTCGTCAATCAATGAGTCCCATTTTTGAACTTCTCAAATTCTCCCTAAAACAGCAGCAATATTCTTTTGAATATATGACTTTCAAATCATCTTTCGAGCATATTGAAATCAATTAAACAACATGTATATTCTCATTTACAAAAGAAATCAATCAGCTGTCATTTTTGATTGATTATTCTTAGAGTGGTATTTAATCTATGAATTTATTACACATTTTTCAACTACTATAAAATGGCAAATGAATTGGAAATGATGTCACATGGTAAATGGACAGAAAAATTCACTTCTCTTCCAACCCTTTTCTTTTGAGGTATTCCTTGAATCACATAATCTGTTATGGAAATAAAAAAAGATACTTTTGTTACATCTAAAACTAGCTTCTGCTGTGCTATCAAGAACATAAGCATTTGTAAAAATTGAGCCTAAAAGATGTGCCAAGAGCAAAGCAATCTACCTATATTGTATTAGTATGATCCATATGATTCTTTCAAAATACCTTATTTGCTATTTGTCACTATAAAATATGCTATAAGACCTAAGGAATTTTTGTGGATAAGGTCACCTAACTTGTACCTCAGTAACACTATAGGTCACTGACCACTCTAATTTTCTATATGAGATCAGAAAAATACTTTCCACATCCATATTTTGAGACTATGGGATTGCAATCATCCTTGGCTAATTAGCGTGGTGTGTGTACTCTGCTCAGGTTGAAGAGTTTATCACTGAAATTGTTACTGAATCACTATACTATCATTACAATAAAATATATTTAGTCAGTGCTATTATTGTTTTTAAAATTTCTACTGACAATATACATTCTCATTGCCTGTACAGGATGACTACCATTCCATCCCACCCTTGGTACACTGCTGCTACCGTGTATGTCTTATACCAGTTTTCAAAATGTAGAATCTTACTCTCTCCTGTCCCCCTAAAACTATCACAGTATTGTTAATTGGCTATACTCCAATGCAAAATAAGAAGCTTAATTTAAAAAAAGTTATAATGACATAATTTTCATTAAAAATGCAGTTAAATAGGAAATTTACTTTGTCCATTGACAATCTCTTTCTCTGGCACTTCATTATTTTTTCAAAGACAATGCTTCTCTACCATGCGTTTAGCATTGCAGTTTGTCTCTAGGAAGAAAAAGCAAAAGCAAGAACTGCATGACAGTAGGAGGAAGAGAATGAAAAACTAAAGGAACTTTTACTGAAGTTGTGAGTGTTCTTTTCAGTTAAAAGATCAATATTTTATTAAGTATATTTTATTCGGTTTACAGAGAGCCAAGGTTGCTGAAACTGGCAGGATGGCAATTTTTATGTTCATGGAAAACAGGAAATTGAGTTCTGTTAACCTATAATAAAAGTCGTAATTAAGCAGAAAGATGTTTAAGATGAGAGAAAGGAGCAGCATTTATTTAGACTCCTCTTTTTGCCATAGTTTGCTGTCACATGTCACATACATTATTTCACATGATGTTCTCAATTATTCTCCAAAGTATTCATCATTATCTCCATTTTATCCCCATTTTATAGGTAGGGAAGCTAGATTCGGGAAAATATAAATAACTTGTGAAAATTTCCATAGCTAGTAATTAACATACAGGATTTGTATCAAGATCAGTCAGACTAAAGTTTACCTTTCAAATATAGACATACACGCACTCACACCCACACACACGCATGCGCCCAAAGATTAGGTGAAATACACATTCAAGAGTTGAGACTGAGCTCCTAAAAAGATTCTTATGGGAAAAATTAGCAATAAAAAAAATGTATTTTATGGTATTTTATCTTACCATAAAGTATTTTCATTGTGTTTTAGTTTATAGTTGGAGAATTACAGTCTCTGATTAAGTAAGGTAGGAAGAACTCAAGAATTGTTTCACAACTCATTTCATAACTGTTATTACCAAAGAACCAAATGAGTCATCCATTTTGTGTGTGAGTGTGTCTGTGTATGTGTGTGTGAGAGACAGAGAGATTAACATTGAACAACTGGGTAGAAAACCTTTCACAAATCTATAAAAATTGGTAATATAAAATTAGAATTAAGATCACATATTTTTATTAAAAAGCAATTAAACTATAGGAATCTGTATGTTTTATTACAAGTTTCATACTTGCATCATTATACACATTACATGCCTGTTCTCATATACCCTATGCTTTTTGAAGAGAATAGGTAAGATTAAATGGATAACAGTTTCTGACATACAGGCTATTCTTAAAAAAAAATGTTTGCAGAGTAAATTAAGCAGCCACAACAGATAATAATATAACACAAAATTTAGAGGATTGAAACAGAGATCTCATCCTTTAATAATAATTCCATGAGAATTATTTCAATATTAAAGATGCAATTGGCAATAGAAATTCATAGGTATCATTCAACTTTATTTTTCTTTGGTGTGATTTACAACAAAACATATGCTTCACTGAAATATAACACAATAAAGAAAGCCATCAGATTGTGGTATATTAAAATACTCTAAGCTGCATTAATAAAATCATATACTTACCTAAACAGTATACAATTAAGTACCTTAGAGCCTGTCATGAAATCAACAAGGGAGAGAGAATATGTTTGCATTCTCCTATGGCACACGTTGTTTTGTAATTTCTTCCAGGAAATGCTTCCTCCAAGTGATATACATATTTTGGAACAGAAAACATGCAATATTTGTAGAACATATGAAAAATTTAAGAACATGTTGCTTTAATTTCATTATCTAAATATTTGTTATTTTGTAGAGAGCTAGTCTTTAAAAATTTTTTTGTTTCCCACTTTCAAAAGGTTATTGGAAAGTTACTGACTGTTTCAAGATATTCTGCAAACCTTATCTCATTTATAAAATAAAAAGTGTATTCACCTAAATTCTAAAATCTAGAAGGAAAATAGTCCTCTGTTTAAATACTTCTTGTCATAATCAAAACCTAGAAAAAACACACAGAAATAGTTAAGAGTTTGATCCAACCGTATCTGCTTTCATGAAAAAATGTTTGACAGCAATGAACTAGAAAACTATGTTTTTTTTAATCAAGTTCTCAAACTGTAATAAAATGCTGTACTGTAAATCCAAAGTGACCTGCAAAACTCAGAGGGAAAGTGAATATGATCTCTTTCCAGTTATTCTAGTAGAGACAATATAATTTTTAAACTTCTTGACAGCTCTATTGCTTTCTCTACCAAAGAGTTAGTAGTGTTACCAGTACCTTTATCAATAAATGTTCTTTCACCTAACACTGCAAAGTCAAGATTTCACCTATCATGTGTTTATGACAGGATAGTTTGACAAAGACACAGAGCAAAGTGAATTAAGCTGAGAATGGATATGAATTAAAGGTTCATAGTAGCAAATTAGTGATCTCCAAGTTTTTTTATGCCTAAAACGATGCTATTTTTAAAGTCCTTTATGATGAAAATATTTTCATTTTTAAACAAAAGAACATTTGTGCTATATATGTAAAAACATGGAGAAAATTGAAATTTAGTCTTCATAGAAGTAGACCGAGCCTCTCTATCAAATGTAATACTTTAAAAATTAACAAATAGTGATTGGTTAAATAAGAGGCAGTCAATAGGCAAAATGCTTCTACATATTCATTTTTCATCTTTTGACAATTTAAAGCATATGGCTGATAATAACAGGAAATTAATTTCTTCCCTTTCACGAAGCAAGAAAATAATGACATTTCTAGAGCTTTAAAAGGATACTCCAAAGAGTCTAACAGAAACAGTTTTTGTTATAATTGCAAATATCATGCTATTAAATGTTGGACTGATTATCTAAACAAGCTTGCATTTCAGGACAAGATATGCAAAAATAAATGGAAAAAAGTTTGATTCAGGTTTATGTCAACTGTTTTGTTTAGAGAGTGTACAATACAGAACAATTAACTTAAAAGGATCAAGTCCATGAGGACAGGAAGACTATCAGAGGAGAATGCAAGGAAGGAAATGTTTTGCAGATGTACTGCATTTAAATTAATAAAATCTCATTAGGTTTTATGTTTGCCAATAACGGCTGGAAAAGTTACCATACATTGTAGGAACAATTACCCAAATCTTCACTGTCTCATTAGTTTTGTCATACTGTTTTCATTATAATACATTAGAACTTGCAAGTGAGCCTTCAGTAATGACATATTGTTCCAATTCTCCTTTCAGCAGGCTCTAAGATATTTTACTATTTGTGCTATAAGCCAGCAGGTGTCTTCACTTTGCTTTTTCTGAATCAGTTTTATACACAGACCTCCAGACACAGAATGGAATGTAAAAGGGCTTTCAACAACCACATAAAACTGAGTCAGATTAGAGTAAAGCAATACACACTATTTTTATGATTTTATGGTAATTCAAGACACTAAAAATATGCACCTTTAGAGTATATGTCTGCTCTGGTAAGACCTGTTAGTGAAAGCTGTATTAATGTAGATAAACCATGCAGTATATAAAGTTTAAAGATTTGCATAACAAATGGAAGACATAGAGCTGATTTGAATATCTAAAGCATTATAAACTTCAATAAGAACAACCAACACTGTTTGAGCTTTCAAGGCACTTGCATTCAAATGAGAAAGATTTAAAAAGGATACGATTTTTAAAATGCTTTGAAGCTTCCTATTAAAGGTCTTAGGCAGCTCAAGGTTAAAATAAATATTGGATTTAAGGTGGGTGAGAAAAGATTTAGAAGCAATTTAAAGTAGAAATCACTTAGCAGTGAAATAGAATGAATGTTTATAGTTAGTGTAATTGTCACCTGACCTTCAGAAAACAAAGAACCGGTCTATAGGAGTCACACAAATGAAAAAAAATAAAATAAACTTTAACAGGGAGACTTCCAAATTTCTGTTCTACTTATTCCTTATGATTAAATTATGACTCTGAAAATATTTTTCCTGGAAAAATAAATGCCCCCAAAGTGTAGCTCAATTTAAACATTTGAAACAATGAAGATCTAAGTACTTGCTCATGCGTTAAGCTAAGATTATAGTGAAATAGTGTTACATGAAGTGTCTTTGTGAAACAGGTGATAGTTCACAGATATCTCATCTCATTTGTGTCAAATAGGAAGGCAAAAGCTATTGCTAAATGAGCTGCAATTATCTCAATTGTTCTGCTGTACTGGCTGGTCAGTCTGGGGCAGTTTTTTCATCTTATGATTGGAGGAAATAAAAATAAAGACCAAAATAATACTCTCTTGCACCAAAAATAATTTTAAAATTGTCTAGGGACTTCTGTGGTGGTCTGGTGGCTAAGATTCCTTACTAGCAGTGCAGGGACCCTGGTTAGGTTCCTGGTCAGGGAACTAGATGCCCATTCTGTGTTGCATTCCCATGCTGCAATTAAGGGAGCCTGCATGTCAAACTAAAAATCCCCAATACTGCAAGGAAGATGCAAGATCCTGCTTGCTGTAACTACTGACTGTAGTTCAGTTCAGTTCAGTCTCTCAGTCGTGTCCGACTCTTTGAGATCCCATGTCTCGCAGCACGCCAGACCTCCCTGTCCATCACCAACTCCCGGAGTCTACCCAAACCCATGTCCAGCGAGTCGGTGATGCCATCCAGCTATCTCATCCTCTGTCATCCCCTTCTCCTCCTGCCCCCAGTCCTTCCCAGCATCAGGGTCTTTTCCAATGAGTCAGCTCTTTGCATGAGGTGGCCAAAGTATTGGAGTTTCAGCTTTAGCATCAGTCCTTCCAATGAACACCCAGGACTGATCTCTTTAGGATGGACTGGTTGGATCGCCTTGCAGTCCAAGGGACTCTCAAGAGTCTTCTCCAACACCACACTTCAAAAGCAACAATTCTTCGGTGTTCAGCTTTCTTCATCATCCAACTCTCACATCCATACTTGACCACTGGAAAAACCATAACCTTGACCAGACGGACCTTTGTTGGCAAAGTAATATCTCTGCTTTTTAATATGCTATCTAGGCTGGTCATAACTTTCCTTCCAAGGAGTAAACATCTTTTAATTTCATGGCTGCAAAGTACAGTTAAACAAATAAATAAAAATTGTCTAAAAACTCTTTGGCAGTAATAATAGAATACTATTTTGTGAAATGCATATTCAAAAATTCATTTATAAGCACTTATATATTGCAACATGTATAACTTACAATATAACTAACATACAAAATAGATAAGTAAAAGGATATATAGTGCAAAAAGAAAAAAAAAATACAGGCTTTATCTCCAATAAAAGAGTCATGGTTTAACCAAAATCTTTTGATTGCAAATTGCATTACCTATGTGCTTAGTCATTCAGTTGTATCCAACTCTTTGAGACCCCACAGACTGTAACCTGCCAGGCTTCCCTCCATGGGGATTCTCCAGGCAAGAATATTGGAATGGGTTGCCTTGCCAGGGGATCTTCCCAAGCCAGGGATCAAACCCAGCTTTCTCACATTGCAGGCAAATTCTTTACCATCTGAGTCACCAATAGTTCCAGAGAAAATATGAAACAAGTCTTCCATACAGCATTTATCTCCCACAGGCTCACTGGCAAATCTCCCATTTGCCATCTGAGGACTATTATGAGGTGTATAAACCAGTTTACTTTACTTAGAATTCTATTGCACCGGGGCACCATTTCACTGGTTACCTAACAAACACGTGAATTCTACAAAAACCACCTGCAAATACTTCTCACTACTAGACTGGATGTATTAATGAAACATTTTTATTACTACTATCTATGAATTAAAAAAGGAATTCCCTGGTGGCTAGGCAGTAAAGAATCTACCTGCCAATGCAGTAAGAACCTATTGCTAAATATGTGTCAATAATTTTATGCATGCATGTGGGTGTGCATGCACACACAGAAAGAGACAAAGACACACATGCAGAGATGCAGATAATTCAGAAATAAGATGCAAAAATCCTGATATGAAATAATCCATATTGACCATGGACTATTGGTCCCTGGGTTGGGGAGATCCCCTAGGGAAGGAAATGGCAACCCACTCCAGTATTCTTGCCTGGAAAATCCCAGGGACAGAGGACTCTGGTGGGCTACAGTCCATGGGTTGGCAAAAGTGTCAAACACAACTTAGCAACTGAACAACAACAACATGGATATAAAATGGTTTCTTCCAAGTATTTTTGCTTAATTTATTTTAAAATACTGGTGCGTATACCCATGAACACTTTGGTTATTATACATATTATTTTGGAAATTAATTCATTTGCCAATTAAAATTTCTTTCATTTTGAATGAACTCATCTAAAACAGTATCTTCAGATTAACCCCAAATCAAAAAAGATTAGAAAATGCCTTGTGAAGTCCTTTGATTTGCAAAACTTAATTTTAGCAAATTACATATAATGAGAACATTTAGGTTTTGAATACAAGTTTGGTAACTTTCAACCTGTCATTTCTTGTACATTTTTCATTCATAATTCATTGATTGCTTTATCTGTAACCATGGATACTAAAAATTGGTGACAAAATACCAGATGCTTCCTTGGGTCCTTTATCTGTACTAACTCTTTTATTTCAGCAACTTTAGGAAGAAGAAAGGATCATTTTCATCATCATTCCTATTTAGGGATGGGAAGCAAAGACACAAAGAGACTCAGAAGCTTGAACAAGGTTAGATTGCTTGTGATTGCTTGAAATAGGGCCTGAAAAAACATGACTTGGATTTGGAGACCATATTCTTGACTGCAGTACATACAGTCTTCTCCAGAAAACATTCATGATCAATATGGATTATTTCAAAAGAGGATTTTTGAATCTTATTTTCAAACTCTCTCTCATTCCTGGCCTCTCTCTGTGTGTGCATGCACATCCACATGCATCCATACTAATGACTGACATACATTTAGCAATAGTTTTTTCCTCTACTTGTTACACAAATGGGACAATATATTCAGGAGCCATTATCTATACATTCATGAGAACGTCTACCAATATCACAATCAAGTGAGATTTATCTCAAGTGTGCAACACTGGTTCACTATTCAAAAATCAATATAATCCATTTCATCAATAGGCTAAAGAAGAAAAACCACATGATCATATAAATAGAGGTAGAAAAATCATTTGATACAAATCAATACCCTCTCATGATCAGAATTTCTCAATAATTTAGGGACCTATTATATAGCTAACATCATTCTCAAAGAGAAATGCAGAGCTTTCCCGTTAAGACGAGGAGCAAGATGAGGATGATCCCTCTCCATAACACTTGAATATCATACTTGAAGTTCTAGTGAATGGAATTTAAAGAAAAGAAAAGAGAAAGTTCACAGATGGGAAAGGAAGACATAAGACTGTTTTTTTTTCCACAGATGATTGCTTACAGAGAAAATCTGAAAGAACCAACAACAACAAAATACATCTAGGACAAATTAGCAATTATAGCAAAGTTGCAAGATATAAGGTTAATATACAAAAGTCAATTCTAATCTTATATACCAAGAATGAACAAGTAGAATTTGAAATTAAAAACACAAAATCATTTATAATAGCACCTTCAAAAATCAAATAGTTAGATATAATCTAGAAAACTGCATACAAGATCTATATGAAGAAATCTATACAATGTAGCAAACCATATACAAGATCTATATGAAGAAAACTGCGATCTCTGATGAAGAAAACCAACAAAGAATGAAAATATGGAGGAAATATTACATTTATGATATGAAGACTTAATATTATTAAGATGTTTATTCTTCCCAAATTGATCTATAGATTCAAAAAAACTGCCATCATAATATCAACAAATTATTTTGTGCATATCAGTGACCTGATTTTAAAGTTTACATAGAAAAGCAAAAGACTCAGAATAGCCAACACAATTTCAAAGGAGAAAAACAAACTTGTATGACTAATAATACTGAACTTGAAGATTTTCTATAAAGCTACATTAATCAAGACAATGTGGTATTGGTCAATTGATCAATGGAACAGATTAGAGAGCCTAGAATTAGACCCACATAAATATAGTCAATCAGTTTTTTAGAAAGACAATATGATAGATACAAAATAGTCTTTTCAGATGGTGCTATAGGAATCGTACATCCAAAAAAGAAAAGGAGGATCTAGAAACAGATGTATACAAAATAAATCTAGACAAGATTCAAAATAATTAACACAAAACAGATAAAAAATCTGAATGTAAAAGACAAAGCTATAAAAATCCTAGAAGATATTGTCTGAAAAAATTTAGATGACCTTGCATTTGTTGATGACATTTTAACAACACTAAAGCACTGGTCCTTAAACAAAACAAATATGCTGAACTTTTAAAGTTAAAAAGTTCTGCTTTGTGCAATACATTGTCAAGAGAATAAAGATATGTCACAATTTTGGAGAAAATATTTGCAAAAGACACATCTAATAAAGAACTATTGTACAACATATACAAAGAACTCTTGAAATTCAACAATAAGAAAAGAAACCACTTGATTAATAACTGGGGAAAAGATCTTAACAGACACTTAAGTAAAGAAGATATACCAGATGGAAAGATGCTACACATCCTATGTCATTCAGAAGATGTAAATCAAAATGAGATACAGCATTGTTGCTGTTGTTTGGTCACTCAGTCATGTCCAACTCTTTGTGACCACATGGACTGCAGCACACCAGGCTAAGCTAGCTCTATACTCTTAGTCTAATAACCAACATCTGCAACACCAACCACAGTAAATTTTAGAGAGGATGTGAAGTAACAGGGTCATGCATTCATTGCTGGTGGGAGTACAGTATGGTACAGCCACTTTGGAAGACAGCTTAACAGTTTCTTTCAAAATTAAACATATTTTTTACCATGTGATCCAGCAATTGTGATTCCTGGTTTTTATCCAAACAAACTGAAAACTTAAGCTCACACAAAAACATGCACTTGGATGGTTATAGCAGTTTTATTCATAAATGCCAAAAATGTAGAAGCAACCAAATTATAAGTGAATGAGCAAAAACAAACAAACAAACAAAAAAAAAAAAACTGCAGTGTACCCAGACAGTGGAATTTTATTTAGCACTAAAATCAAATGAGCTATCAAGACACAGAGACATGGTGGAAACTTAAATAAATATTCCTAAGTGAAAGAAACCATTAGGAAAAGGCTACATATTGTATGGTTTTAACTATATGACATTCTAAAAAAGGCAGAACTTTAGAGATAGTAAAAAAGATTAATGGTAGCAAGTGATTAGCAGAGAGGAAGATGAAGAGGCAGAGAGAAAGGAATATTAGGGCAGTGAAACTATTCTGTGTGATACTGTACTTGTGGATGCTTGCAATTACATACCTGTAAGAAAACCATAGAATGTGTTAGCACCAAGAGCGAGCCCTATTGTAAACTATGAACTTAGATGATTATGATGCATCTATGTAGGTTCATCCAGAGAAGGCAATGGCACCTCACTCCAGTACTCTTTTGCCTGTAAAATACCATGGACGGAGGAACCTGGTAGGCTTAAGTCTATGGGGTCACTAAGAGTCGGACACGACTGAGCGACTTCACTTTCACTTTTCACTTTTGTGCATTGGAGAAGGAAGTGGCAACACACTCCAGTGTTCTTGCCTGGAGAATCCCAGGGACAGGGGAGCCTGGTGGTCTGCCGTCAATGGGGTTGCACAGAGTCAGATACGACTGAAGTGACTTAGCAGCAGCAGCATGTAGGTTCATCAGCTGCAGGAAATGTAACAATCTGATGAGGGATGCTGATAATAGGAAAGGCTATGTATTTGGGGAACAGAAGGTACATGAGAAATCTACCTTCCTTAATTTTACTGTGAATCTAAACTACCCTAAGGGATAAAGGTCTGTGAAAAGAGACAAAGAAACTCTCTCTCTCTCCATATATATATCTCCATTTTTTAACTACTGTGGACTGAATCTGTTTCCATAAAATTCATCTGTTGAAACCTAACAACCAGTGTCATTGGTGTTAGGAGGTGAGGACTTTAGGAGTTATTTTCATCTTGAGGGTCCACCTTCATGAATGGAATTAGTGCTCTCATAAAAGAAATCCTAGAACACTAGGTTGTCCCTTCTACCATGGGAAGATACAAGTCTTCAACTTGTATCTCTAATGAGGGCCCCTAATGTCATATTTCCAGCCTCTAGATCCAAGAGAAATACGTTTCTGTGTTTAAAAGCCATCCAGCTTAAGGTATTTTTGTTTCAGCTGCTCAAAGCAATGAAGGCCTTAGCCTATGATTGGAACATCATAAAAGTTTCAGCACTCTTCCAGACCCTTGCAGTTATCCTCTCTGCAAATTTAAGTTATTTGAAACAGCCAAGAAGACTTTTGGATGAAACAGTGTGCTTGAAGTAGATAAGTGTTTTCCCAGGTCAGTTTGAGGGACACGATTACACAGATTAATGTATAGGAATGGATGTATTTTCCCAATTGCTTTTTGTTTTCCTATTATGAGTATCAAAGATTTATAAATAAGACTAATAAAGAGATAAAGAATATGGAAGTATAAGGCAGTTTGTCAAGAATAAGTAGTTAGTTTGTATTCCTTTTAACATCCTATACCAGTTTTAAAAAATTCTCCCAAGAGAAAGCTTAGTTTGGGTTACCCATAAGAATAATAATATGTAATTAGTTTAAACTGATGCACTGATCAATCTTACTTTAAGACTGGAGAAATTAGGCAAATATGGATGTACTATTCAAGACATTTCTTGAAGATTTTTATGAACAAATATAAACAAAAGGCACTTAGATATTAAAAAATTCTTATGAAGACCAGTGTTATAATTAATTAAAAAACACTTATACTTAAAAGATGCTTGCTCCTTGAAAAACCTAGATTGCTATTAAAAAGCAGAGACATCACTTTGCCAGCCAAGGTCTATATAGTCAAAGCTTTGGTTTTTTTCCAGTAGTCATGTACAGATGTGAGAGTCTGACCATAAGAAAGACTAAGCACTAAACCATTGGTGCTTTCAAATTGTGATACTTGAGAAGACTCTTGAGAGTCCCATGGATAGCAAGGAGATCAAACCAGTCAATCCTAAAGGAAATCAACCCTGAATATTCATTGGAAGGGCTGATGATGAAGATGAATCTCTAATCCTTTGACCACCTGATGTGAAGAGTCGACTTCTTGGAAAAGACCCTGATGCTGGGAAAGACTGAAGGCAAAAGAAGAAGAGGGTGGCAGAGGTTGAGATAGTTAGATAGAATGACTGACTCACTGGGTATGAATTTGAGCATACTCCAGGAGATAGTGAAGGACAGGGAAGCCTGGTGTGCTATTATAGTCCATGGAGTCACAAAGAGTCGAATACAACTTAGTGACCAAGAAACAACAGCTGCAAAGCTATAAATTTAAAATTTGAAATATTTTGGTTGAATAATAGTTGAAGAAATAAGATATTTTTCATGCTACAATATAAGGCAAAATAGATCATAGGAATATAACAAAAGCTTTAAGCACATTACTGCTTTTAACAGATTCCATATCCTCAGTCAAGTTATATTGCCTCTGAGTTTCTTTCCAGTTTTAATATTCTTGGCTTGTGCTGTGCTGTGCTTACTTACTTAGCCATGTCCGACTCTTTGTAGCCCCATGGACTGTACCTCGCTAGGCTCCACTCTCCATGAGGATTTTCCAGGCAAGAATACTGGAGTGGGTTGCCATGCCCTCCTCCATTTTACTAACTTGGTTTTGTACTCCTTTCAATACTTTTAAACAAATTGTTTCCATTAATAGTCTGTTCTATGCACGTTTTGTGTTATTTCTATTAGCTGTTACTCAAAATAGAATGAGATATCCTCTGAAAACAAGACACAATAATTGTCCACATAATCTAAGAGCCAAAAGATATTTTATAATTGATTATTGTTAACTTCTCTGTTTTGCTCCCTAAAGATTAAATGTATCTAGTACTTTTAGTTTATCTACATATAAACTATCTTTCCTTACAGCTATCATCTTGCAACAGTTTTTAATATAGCATGATCAGTACAAATACAGAATCACTATGATGTACACTTGAAAGTGATATAATATTTTAAACCAACTATACTTCAATTTAAAAAAATCAAAGAAACTGTCTCTCTCTAGGTCTAGAATTTTTTGAACTTTGAAGATGATTTAAGTGACAATTTTTATTCAGCTATACTTCTAGGTAAAGGCACACTCCAGTTTTACTTCATTTCATAAAGAAAACAAAAAACAAAGAAACTTTTCTTTTGATTTTATTATTTTTAAATCAAGAATCAAAATAAAATTTTGGTTCAAGCCAGTATTCAGCAGGCCTCTATATGTTTGTTTGTTTTAAAGTGGCAAGAAGACAATGGAGATAAAAACAACTTTCCACTTCTTTGTGAAAACAATTCATTTCTCTTCTGGTTAGTTCTTTGCATTTGCTGAAGAGTGTCCTCGCTCATTTGCCTTTGTAATGCTTCCCTTATCTCTCTTTTGGAATTGTCAGCACCTCATTAAATTGTTTAGTTTTTATATTTAATTTATAATAAAATCAATTTCTCTTTAATATAAATTGACCAACATTTAGAAACAAACATAAAATTCAAAACAACAAAATTATGATGAGAGGGAGAGCACTTACAGTGTTTTTTCTTTTCTGTTTTTCCCTGCTTATTTACAAATATATTACTCATTACAAATTTTTTTTAACTTTTAAGGAAATCAATTTTAGGTCTGTCAATTTCTCTGACATGGATGTTTATCTGCTTTTCTTGATTGCAGCTGAGCTCTTAGGGGAAAAACTAGTTTTCTCCAGGGATTTCAACTACTTTATTTTAATTAGATCTTTTTTTAATGGACTTTTGTTTTTGGAATTAGCAATGTAAGTGCTTGAAAAATGTAAGATATAAATTCCATCATCTCTCAATTACTCACAGGAATAGAAAGAAGTTGTATAGATATTCCAGTAAAGGAGAAAATTCAGCAATAACTTTTGACTTTTAAATAGACTGTGTTATATTGTTCCCAGCCAGAAAGACCTTTTTAAAATTTATTTTATTAAAGTATAGCTGATTTATAATTTTTGTGTTAATTTCTATAGTACAGCAAAGTGATTCAATTATACAAATGCATTTTTTTTCATTTTACTTGTAATTGTATTTTTATTTTAGTTTCACGTAAAATTGTTTTGCATTTGTTGATTATAAACTGGAGTAAGTGTGGGTAGAAACCCATCCTACATATAGTAAAATGTATATGTATTATAGCTAGAATCTCATGTGAAGACTCCTCCAGACAGGTAATCATTAGTGACAGGAATAAGAAAATGATAGCCATATTTAATTTAGGAGACATTGCTTTCAGGTCTTAAAATGTTAGTTTCATTATAAGGTTGCAAATGATAAAAAGTTGCATTCTTTCAAGAACACTTTTATTCATTAAGCTAAATAATTTCATTTTCTCATAAAATTACTTTAACTTCTTTTTCACAAGAGGTGAGTCTTAGCACTTAGTGAATTTCTCCACTACTTTTTCAATGTTGTATTCTATGACAAAGCTTCCTAAAAGCTGTAATGCAGTGGAGAAGCAAATTCAAACAAAAGCAATCTTGTTTTATTATGTTCAAAAAAACCCTCACTTTTAATACAACTTTGTTTTTGGAATCAGTTCCAACAAATGCAATTTTCTACAGGGCTATTGTTCAGAATGATAAACCGCATATATATACATCTGGCCACCTGAAAAGAGAATCCAGGAAAATGTAAAGATACTCCCACAGAAACAACATTTGATGAATAGAGCCTTTTATCATCTTCTCTATACTCCTACCACAATGAAAGGGCAAACATCTCTGAAAATTTGTAGATCAGTCACATATTCATTGCAAACCACCACCAGAGATGCCTAACAGAACACTATATCCTACCAACTTGTGATTGCAAACAAGTCAAAGGCTTATATTATGAACAATATCACCAGAAAACAGTAAACTTCATGATATAAATGTCAGCTTGACATGATGTATTACTGTGCCACCCCCAAATATTATTCTTTAGATGGTGTGGCAGAGAATGTTCACTTCAGCAAAATATAAAGGGACTTATGACCTTTTGGATTTAACATACCACAGGGGACACTACCCAGTAACTATGAAAAAAAATTAACAAATTCTGGATTAGAGCTCCAATACTAAAAAGGCATTAAATAAATGAAATTGCCCAAGGTTTTGGTGAGTTACAAGTTTTGGAGGCTCTGTATGAGAACTGTAACATAACTCATTATAGCTTCAGGCACTAATAAGTTATGAGGCACTCACACGTATGAGATAAACCCCATAACTTACTGGAGCCTATATCATCCCTTCATTATATCCAGGGACATGTGAAATAGCTGAAATTCAGCTCAAAACCCCGAAGTTCAGTAATAAAAGTGAATAGATCAGCACATCTATTGATTTTGCTGTCTTTTTTGTGCTTTTTGTTATCCTCCTTCCCTTTAACATCTGAAAGATTCCAGCATTTTTCTTCTGAGCTCCTTCCATGTTGGCATTTTAGATATGCTGGCAAACATCAAAATAAACTAGGTTTCTGCTTTGCTCTCCTCTCAAGAGTAATTATATTAGTCAGTCAAAAATCTTAGGCACTTTCTTCTAACAAATAAACGATATGACTTTACTCCAGAGAAGGAACTGTGGAGACAAATTCAAAATCCATACTCATATCATAATGTATGGTGACAAACAGAGAGAAGTATGAGAAAATAATGCAATGTATTTTAATAAAGGTATAAAGGCTGAGAGGTTTTTTTTTTGATAAATAAGAAACTTAAGAAATGAAATAATAGAAATCAATCAATTAGGAAAGCAGCCTGTATTAATAATTTCTGAAGTATGTACATTTGCAGGTACCCAGGCCTTAAAAATCAAAATAGGCATAGAATATCTCTAAATCTGCATTAATAGAATTCAATGTGAATTTGCATTCATCAGGAAAAGGCAAAATAGGTGGTACTTTTATTCAAACAGAATTTAGATTAACAAATTCTAGAATTTGTTAATCTAACAAAAGATAACAAAATGCAAGAATCATAAACCTAGCCTAGATGAGATTTGGATTTTTAAATAAGAAAAGGATCACAACTGCATGATTCAAAGAGATAATGCAAATGATTCAAGCTTATACATTTCATTAATCAGTTTTATCCCTAAAGGAAAATCAGAGATATTTGCCTTTCTCAATAAGTCTTTGTGCAGTACTCCACAACATCAAAACATGAATAGCAGAAGGATACAGATCTTGTGGAGAGCCAAGGTCAGGAGATGTCTGGGCACAGATGCTGTCACTGGCTAACTGGTGTTTGTGTGTGGTGCTGCTGGTGGTGGGGGAGGTGGTATAATCAGCAGCTGCTTGAAGTTAGGAGCTTGTCAGGGCTTAAAGATAGCCCAACGTGTGGACCAGAGAATCCAGGATATTGTGGTAAAAAGAGGCCAACTATTTGGGAACCAAAATGTTAAAGTGGATTCCAATTGATACCTGTGAGAAATATACATCCAGGGAAGAATAACCATGAGGAAAGCTAAAAGTTGAAGATGCTACATATAAGTATATATATTTTTTTCTTTTCATTATTTTATAAACAGAAACTATATCTATCCCCACTACTTCTTAGATATAATTAAGGCTTCAATGAACTTAACTGTTCATCTGAAAAAGTGCATCATTTGGATATTTTTTGGTATTAACATTTAATATGACAAATTATTTCAATGTATCTGGGGCAAATAGAGTGGAGTCCTTTAGGATATTGCAGTAGTTTTAGAAAGTACAGCCCTAAACTTAAAATAGGGTGGTTTCTTTGTTTGAATCTGAAAACAATTTCTTCTTTCTCCTAGAAACTCATTTCTTGATAAACTTATAAAAGCCCATTTAACTCATTCTATAGTAACTTCATTATACAACTGGAAGAACTATGGAATCTAACTTTTTATTGTGACTCTCTTTGTGAGAGAGGATTTCCATGTTTTAACAGAGGATGGTAGAAAAACTGAGGATCATTATCTTCACCCATGACACGACATAAAGCATGTGTCCCTTACCTAAGAGAACAAGACTAAGCTCAACAACATCAAAGCATGAATAGCAGAAGGATACAGATCTTATGGAGCGCCAAGGTTAGGAGATGTCTGGGCACAGATGTTGTCACTGGCTAACTGGTGTTTGTGTGGGATGGTGGAGGTGGGTGGTATTATGTAGCCGCTTGAGTTAGAAGATAGTTAGGGCTTAAAGTCTGTGAGCCCAACTCATGGGCCAGGCAGTTCAGCATATTGTGGTTAAAAATAAGCCAGAAACACACCTGTACACATACTGCCCTTAGTGTGATAGGATTAGACATAGGGAAGATGACTAATGAGTTAGAAGGTGGGATCAGGATTTAGGATGGCTGGTGATTGTGGCAGGTTTCACAGCCTGGGTTCTCCAGTTAGAGGTGGGTCCACTCAAAGAGGACAGGCCATAGGATTCTCTCTAAGTTGTTCTGAGTGGTACTTAAGCAAGAACTCTAGTGAAACAAAGATGAACTTGAAATTCTTGTTGAAAAAGAGTAGGTTCCAATTGGGGATGAGCATCCACATTTGTTTCTTATTAATTTATTTTAGTAGGAGAGGCAGTACCAAGAGTTTCAGTTCCCAAAGCACAAGGATTGGGATCTTTTCAAAGAAGACTGCACACTTTGATATTGAACAGAGACTTCTAAGGAAAAAAAAAAAAAATCATTTCTAATCATTTCTCAGCTTTTATCAATGTCCTGATGATCAAAACTGCAAAGACTGGATTGTGAAAGATTAAACATTTGTAATTATTTATGATGAAGATTAGACAGTTTTATGTGTCTCAATTATTATTTAAAATGCCACAAATATTTTCAGCAAAATTATTTCTTATTTATTTCAATCTTTAGACATTAAAGGAGGATTATAGTATAGAAGCAAGTACTATTGGCAGAATGACCATATACTTTAGTTTGCCTGGGAAAGACTCTTTATACCTATTACTTTGGCATAATGATTAACTGCACCCTTTTCACTTCCAAAGTGTCCTAGTTTGATGATAAACTATGTGATCACATTACTAGATAATTTCTGGAAAACACCAAACTGACTAATGTTGAAAACCTCCAGTTACCATCAATCCATACTTTTCCCCTACTTTTGTGTTTTGACTATCAATTTTTATTTTTTCATTTTTGGTCAAATAATCCAGCACAGTGCTATTTGCATTGTTATGCTTCATCCATTTTACCAGGATCAAGATGGTGTCACACACATTTAGAAACAGAAGGGCAAAAATAAGAAAAGTCATTACATTCTTAATCAAATAGCAAAACTCTGTATTGCAGTTTGCAGGGTGAAATACAACCTAATCTTATCATTTGTACTCATCAGCCACTGTAATTAGAAATTTTTATACATTGCTACAAAGATTATAAGAAGTTGATCTAATTGGAATTCTGGTATTTAACAAAAACAATAGCTAAATACAGTAAGATTTCATCACACTCTGTACTCTGCTTCACCAGTTCTTTTATGGTACACTTCCTTTTGTGGTTTTCTTCTCTGCAATGCAACAAAGTATACCTTAGTAATATAGGATATTGACATACAGTCAATCATAAATAAACAGGAGAACAATTCTGATCACAGAACACAAGATAATTTTCATGTAGCCAAATACATTTGCAATAATGTCTGTTTTTCATTGACTGTTTAATTTTCATAACAGACCACTGAAAAAGATGGTGGCTGAGAGACGCTGTTTATTATAATAATAAATGGAAAAATGTCATGTCTAGTTTCTTACTTCCTGTTATATATTTTTCATTAATTTCTACAAGGCTTTCATTATCATTAATAAGAGTATTTGTTAAGGCTATTTCCCCCCATATGCATGGTCTAATTAATGGCAACATGAAGAGAAAAAAAAAAATCACTCCTTTATGTAAAAGCTGACACTAGCTCACTGCTGGAGACTGGATATTTTTATCCTCCCCAAATTCATACATTGAATTCTTAACCCTAAATATGATGATATTAAGACGGGGTCTTTTGGATGATTAGCTCATGAGAGCAGAACCCTTTTGAGTGGGATTAACACCATATAAAGGTGGTCCTGGAGAGATCCCTGCCTCTCCCTCCATATGAGGACACCAGCTACAAGGAAGCAGGCCCTCACCAGACACTGAATAAGCTGGGTCCATGATCTCGGACTTCATGGTCTCCAGAACTGTGAGAAATGTGTGTTTATAAGTCATCTGACCTATAGTATATTGTTAGAGTAGTCCGTAGACTAAGGCGTTCATCAGTTGAATTGTGAAGACTACATAGTGGCTGTCACATGGCTTACAAGGCACTTTAAATATAGAACAGACTTGTGAACTCTGGGAGAAGGCAAGGGTGGGATGTTTCAAGAGAACAGCATTGAAACATGTATATTATCTAGGGTGAAACAGATCACCAGCCCAGGTTGGGTGCATGAGACAAGTGCTCGGGCCTGGTGCACTGGGAAGACCCAGAGGGATCGGGTGGAGAGGGAGGTGGGAGGGGGGACCGGGATGGGGAATACATGTAAATCCATGGCTAGTTCATTTCAATGTATGACAAAAACTACTGCAATGATGTAAAGTAATTAGCCTCCAACTAATGAAAATAAATGGAAAAAAAAATAAAATAAAAAAAATAAAAAAATAAAATGTGTGCCACTACTGATAGACTAGCCACACTGAGTTACTTTTAACCATTCTCTCAAAAATCATTGCCTATGAATAGGCTCCTTCCTGTTCCTAGAAATCTCTCCTCCCTGCAGCTCTTCTTTATCCATTGCTGTTCAGTTGCTAAGTCATGACTGACTCCTTGCAACTCCAACTGAACTGCGGCACTCTTCCGCATCCTTCACTGTCTCACGGAGTGTGCTCAAACTCATGTACAGTGAGTCAGTGGTGCCACCCAACTATTTCATCCTCTGTTGCGCCTTCTCTTCCTGCCCTCAGTCTTTCCCAGCACTGGGGACTTAGCCAAGGAGTCGGCTCTTCACATCAGGTGGCCAAAGTATTGAAGCTTCAGCTTCAGCATCAGTCCTTCTGATGAATATTCAGGAATGCTTTCCTTTAGGATTGATTGGTTTTATCTCCTCGCTGTCCAATTTTTCTGTCCAAGGGACTTTCAAGAGTCTTCTCCAGCATCACAATTTGAAAGAATCAGTTCTTTGCACTCAGCCTTCATTATGTTCTCACATCTGTACATGACTACTGGAAAAACCATACCTTTGACTATACAGACCTTTGTTGGTAAAGTGATGTCTCTGCTGAAAACTTATTTTTTTTCTCCCTGCAATATCAAGCCAAACGTCAGTCCCTTGGAATAGTTTCCACCACCAATCCCCCATCTTCCTTCCCATCTAGATTTTCCTCTGTCCCTATGTTGAAACAACTTTACACATTGTGTGTGTGGGTTTCTGGTTCTATCTCATCACTAAACAGTGTGTTTCCAAGGAAAGAGGCTAAGTCATTTTATCTCTGTTTTCCAACACAAAGCACTGTACATAGTAGGTACTCAACTAATAGTTATGTATTAATGATTGAATTGACAAATTATAGCTAGAAATGTCACCAAATTAAGAAAATTTATTTGTTCATTCATCTCAAAATCACAGTTTGGGTACCTATGATGTTCCTGAAAATATCCTGGCAGTTCCTAGGAAAATAATTGCAACAAGACTAGATTTCCATCTGTAAGTTTACCATCTAGTGAAGTTAACTCACAGCATAGATTTTGCTTTTGGTGATTTAAAATCCAAGCAGAAAAAGAAAATAAGTTAAAATGCAGGTTAGAAAAATACCACTTGCAAAAAAAAAGTAAAACATGTTGTTACATTTCTTAATGTAAAATCATTTTTAAAATAATTTGTTATTTTTACCTTTTGATATAGAGGATTGAATACTTAATATATACCTCAAGTGTAAGCTATGCTCTTAGCCATGCACCTATATTCATTCCAAATTATTAAATGCTTAAGTACTTTGTATATATCATGGTGTTTACCCTTCACACTGATGTCCTGAAGTATAGCATTTCCACCATTTTTCAGATTAAAATGACTTGCCCAAGATAACGCATTTCAAATGGCAGAATTTGAGCCTCCACATCTTCCCAGGGGTTTATTCTGCATCTATTTGTCAACGTTTACTTTCTTTTATTTATAATGCTCCTTCTATATATATAGTCTTTCTCATTTACAATTTCCAGTTTTGGAGAATTTAAATTTCTGTCATTTGGCAACTGGCAGAATTATCTCAATACATGAAAAATGGCTTTTAAAGAAACAGGCATTATGTTAGTTGAACAGTATATTTGTAAAAAATTTTTTTAACATTTTTTGTCTGCAGCAACAGCATTATGCCTCATCTTGATTTTTCTTTTTTTAACTAAGGTATTGTAGTCACCCAGTTATTTTCTATTCATTTACATTAAGAGCATAGATGCAGGGGCTTCCATGACAGTTAAATGAATGAGTTACAATATTAGTAAGAAAAATATCTGGGCACTGTGATAAATGCTTTTATAATTCCTCAGTTAAAGGAAATAATTTGCCCTCTGAACAATATCCTTATTACTCTAGGGTTGCCTGAATTTAGGCAGGAGCTATTGTCAATTACCTTATTTTCTATGGACTTCCAGCCTACTGATTGATGGATGTAAATTTCTTTATAAACGTGAAACAATAAAAGACTGCTAAATGGTGTTCACTTGTTGGAACATCATTTATAAGGGAATGATTGAGCAGGTGGAAAGAAACTGCATATATCTATCAAAAATATTACATGTGTTTGTTATAGCTATAAAAATATACATTAAAAATAAATGTTTATTAAAGTAAACGAGTGTTCATTAAACATAAGTGAATGTTTTTATTTTGGCATTGGGGAAAATAGTTTGCTTCTGTTTTTTCAAGGAAAATATAGTAATAGCAGCATACATTATTTTACACATGTGTGAAAAAAGTATAAACAAGTTGAAGCAGGGATTTTTCATAGGTGTTATTCTTTGTTCCATATAGGGGCCTGGAGAGAAAATACAAAGAAAATATTCTTTATCTAGCCACCTCATTCTATTTCCCTTTACAGTAGAAGACCCTTGGAATATTTTTGCTATTTTTTTAAAGTTTATCATCTTTTCAATAATAAGGAGCACCACATCCTTAGGCATGCTCATGCTCTTAGAAGACATGCTTTTAGAGGGGCAAATAAAGCAGAAAGACTTCCATCTGTAGAGAACTTCCTTCTGACCATAGTTTGCCACAGAGCTCAGTTTTGAAAATCCTTGACACTTGGGCTTCCCTGGTGGGTCAGACAGTAATGAATCTACCTGCAATGCTGGAGACCTGGGTTCAATCCCAGAGTTGGGAAAATCCCCTGGAGAAGGAAAGGGCTACCCACTCCAGTATTCTTGGCTGGAGAATTCCATGGACAGAGGAACCTGGAGGGCTACAGTCCATGGGATCGCAAAGAGTAGGACACGACTGAGTGACTAATACAAAAACAACACTTTAACAATTTTTTGTGTCACTTTATATATATACAAGATTCAAAATCATTAAACTTCTTCAATATTAATATACTGGAATGAAAACAATCTCTCATACCTGAAAGAGATGTCCGTTCATTCAAAAAAATTCAATATTTATTCAAAAAAAATTAGCCATAATCTTATTTCCAAATTTACAAAAATCTCTTTATGAAATAAGGTGGTAAAACACATAACTGATGGCACTATTTCTTTCAGAGTTATACAGAAATACCTGAAGAAATTCATGATAATTTTGTCTTCATAAAGCTATTAGTGAATATGAATAGTTTCTTCTAAATAACTGCAGAGCTGCCTGGTGCAGGATCCATTGATGTTTCAAATGGGTAATAGTGTTGCAGAAACATCAAACCCTGGAACTACTGGAGTGCCACTTACCTCAGCATCTTTATCCACCTACTTGAATGTTCTGTATAAATGATACCTATTTTGTGAGCCATGATATAAAAAGTTTAGGAAAAACTGACAGCCACCAAAAAAAAATGACACTGTATAAAAGCATAAAAAGAATAAAGTTCACAGTAAAAGACTACATATTTTAAAATTATGAATTTTGCTATGATACAATGATTCTAATGCCATGATAATTTTTTTGTGGTAAAATATCCCAATTCATCCTTTGATATAACTTTTTATATTTTACAAAACTTGTTTCTTGGAAATCTTTATTATAGTTTATGTTGTGACTTTATGACTTTATAGTCATACTTTATGACTATGAATTTAAAATAATATTATTTTATAACTAGTAATTTATTATGGGTTAAGAAACCAGCTAATCAACATTGCTTAGAAAGGTATGTAAAATAAAATTAATGATTTTATGTACATGGATTTGGTATTGCTGTTGTGTGTTTTGGTTTTGTGGTGTTTTTATTTATCTCCTTTTTACCTTTACTATTTTTGCCTGTTTTATTCATATTTATCAATTGATGAATTATTAAACTGGGCTTGATTATTTCCAAAGTACAGAAAATAAGTGTAAACATTTGATAAATGTTTGAAAAGATTGTCTTAAATTCTTAGTTTGTGTGGAAGATTATTTGATTATGAATTTATATTTGCATATTTCCATTATCAATTCAATCATCAATTCAACTATTCAATATGAAAGAAATGTCACCAACTGGTAATAACACTGTACTTGATTCTTCTCATTGTGATATAGATTTTAGTATAACTTTAACCTTCATACTTCAATTTTGAGAATGATGATTATTACAAATGAAGTGATATATACCTATGATCTCTTTTTAAAAAATTTTTCTTAAGAGAAGTGACTGGAATTTAAGAATTTTTGTCCACACTGACTTTTATTATAGACAGACTTTTGGCCAACCCATTTTCCTCATTTGTTTTAATTTCTTTAACTCAGCTAAATGTGTGCTATTTTATGAAATCCATGCAATTAAGATCTCAAGATCATGTGATTGCACATTGCCTGGAAATCAGGATGATCTAGCTGCATGACTTTGGACATCGATTTTAGCAAGTTGGCTTCAGTTTCATCAGGTGTGATATTAACTATTTGAGTGAGCTTCCTTTAGTTTTCAAGATCTGAAGTTATATTTAAAGATAAGAAAAAAGACACTAAATATACACTTCTTCGGCATCTTTATAACATCCACATATAATTTATTGTCTGTCCAACTAGCCATTCAACATTTAAACAGCAAATATTATTGAGTCTTTGTCATGTATTAGACTGTGTACAATATACTAGAAATAAAAAGATAATAACCAATTTCTGCCTTTAGGAGATTCAATTCAATTAATCTCTGCTATGAGCTAGGCAGTGGACAAGACAATGAAAATTCAAAATTATATAGGATAAACCCTTGAACACTAGTGACAATCTCTCAGTCATGTCTGACTCTTTGTGATAGGATGCTGGTGATCACACGTACCTTTCTAGAGCATAAATCCTAGAACACACATTCTCCTTTTCTTCCTTCTAAGGGCATTCAGCAATTGACTGGCATTTCTCCTTTTACACTAATACTATTTCTCTTGAGACTCTTCTTGATCCCTATTGCCTGCAATAGTTTTGAGGGCAAACCGAGGCAAAATTTTAAAATGAGCTCCCCTGATAGCTCAGTTGGTAAAGAATCCGCCTGCAATGCAGGAGACCCCAGTTTGATTCCTGGGTTGGGAAGATCCCCTGGAGAAGAGATAGGGTACCCACTCCAGCATTCTTGGGCTTCCCTTGTGGCTCAGCTGGTAAAGAATCCACCTGCAATGTGGGAGACCTGGGTTCAATCCCTCAGTTGGGAAGATCCCCTGGAGAAGGGAAAGGCTACCCACTCCAACATTCTGACCTGGAGAATTCCAAAGAGCTGGACACGACTGAGTGACTTGCACTAGTGCTAGCACTATGTTTTCTCCTGTGAGTAATTTACATTTAACACATCATTCAAAGTAATGTCCAAGTCATGCGTCTCTGCTCCAAGGAAGCTCTCCCTGATGTGTCATTATTTCTTCATATCACAATAGCTTTTTCCAAGTAACTTGAACTTAAACATAGTGACTAGATGGGTTCACTCAAGAATAGTTATTGATCTAATTGTACTTGTATGAATTTACATTTAGGGCTGACTTTAGATTTCTTAAAGATACTATATTTCTCATCTTGATTTATCCAGCTTTCCTATCTGTTAATGATTCATTAGAAAGAGTGTGACAGTTGTTTTCTTTCAGATCATTCATGCACTGCATATTTGGACTGTTTGCTTAAATGAAAATACCTTTATTTTATTTTCTTGGTGATTAGTATGTTCAAGTTGCTATTCTGCTCTGTCTTTATATCCGTGTTTCTTTCTTTTTGTGAATTTGCTCATTTTCTGGTTGTGGAATTACTTTTTTGGTACTGTGTTTCATTTTTGGCGTCAAGAATTTCTGTATTTCAATAGTAACGTGGCACATGAGAAAAACATTAAAGTACATCCCTTTTTCATGTGTTTATTCTTTAAGGACGTTCAAAGCTTGCTTGCTCTCAATTTAACAAACCACAAGTTCATTAAACACTATTTATTAAGGGGTCACTATTTTAAAAGGTTGCTAAGAGCTCTAAAGAGAAACCAAAACAAGATTATTGCATTTGTTCATTAGGGACTTGCATTGGCAAAAAACAAACCTTGACTTCTTAAGATGAAATTAGAACAAATAATTATAAGCTTATTTAGAGCAAATAACATTACATGACAAATGAAAGGTAATGTTTTGAGATAGGAGTTGTTATGTAAGACATGAATTCTTTTGTGTTTTGTTGGAACTGAATAATAATGGTTGAAACATTTTTGTAGAGATGATAAGATAGCAAGGGATTTCCAAAACAAGTATATCTCTTACCTCTCCTGCTGAAAATGTTGTAAAAGTTTGCAATTAAATGGAGGATAGAGATAACTCAGTAGACTTGTAATCCAAAATGATTATTTACTGATATGTACAACCCATTTTTTCCAGTCATGAGAACTTCTCACCAAGTCTAACATTCTTGAAAGGACAATAAAGATGAAAATATATATTGTTATAGTGTCCTCAACAATCACACAAGATATAAAACATGCACAAATTATATAATTAAGTACAAAAACAGCCCATTCAATAACTTGAGTTTTGTTTTTATTTCTTTGTGATGCCTAGAAACTGGAAGATGGCTCTCATTGTGAAAATTTATTAACAAGCATAGTGTTTTTGTAGAAAATCCAAAGGGAGAATTCTTTGTCATGGAGATTTTTATTCTTCTGTTAAAGACTATGGCAGCATTGTATAAATTCTGAGTGCAGGTGTAGGCACTCAGGTTTGGTTTCCAGAAGTAGAGCTTTTGTGTGCATGTGATTAAAAAAAAAAATCTGTTGGCACACAGTCCCTCAGGTCTCCATGTTTATCTGTATGTGGTGTCACATGCGCAAGCAACAAATCAGTGGATGTCTCTACTATAGCAGATTAAAAAAAAAAAAAAAAGCTGTTCCAAAACGATAACTCTTGCCTACCAAAGCATGGAATATTTGAAAAATATATAAAACTCAAATCTGAAATTAGGACAGTAATAAACAGTTTAGAGAGACTTTAGGCACTGAAGTCAAATGGTAGTTCTAAAACCAGCATTAATCCAGGCCAATTATATAAAGCCATTTGAAAGGCTATTTTTCAGCATGTTTCTTCAATTCTTCAGTCTGCGGTGATGACCAACATCAGATACTATTAAGAAGTTTTCAAGCGTGTAAAATAATATGATTTCACAATGATTACATATTCACTCTACAGCTGGCTGAGTTTTTACATCTCCATTTGTCATTGACGATTGTGTCCAATTAAATGATTAGCTTTTAAAAACTGCTGCACATTATGAGAGTGAACTTGTGTTCCATTGCATTGAGTGATGCAGAAACAAACTCATTACAGCATGTAATTCACCCACATTAAATAACAAACAGATGGCTGCTGTAAATGAGAGCTCCTTTTTCTCTTCAAAAGTGCCAGGAAAAAGGTGTTTTTATTTATCTTTGTTTCCAGCTTCTTTCTGTTTTCTTGACAAGTGGGCAGCTGGTTGCTGAGGTTTTCAATTGGTGCAGAAGAATGAAAAGCCTGTTTCCATTAATTTCCCCATAAAATAAGTCTTTGAATCATTTCTGTTATAAATGCAAGTGCAGTAGCAAGCTGCTGCTTGATTAATTCACTTATTATGAAGATTTCATCTTTTATAAGAGGGCCTGCAGGTAATTTATCTTGTTTAGTAAGATTAGAAAAATGTAATTATCTTGATACCTTTGGACCCCTCTCATTTTAATTGTGTTCCCATAAATTTCAAGCATAAAGATGGGAATTTTTTGTGCACAAATGTTCCAACATGTGGTCGAAAAAATGTTCTTGTAAGATCTGCATAAAAATTTATCAAGTAAAATACATTAGGACCGTACTATTATAGGAATGCATACAAATAAAGCTACCATACAATTATGCTACTGTGTACTAACAAATATCTGCATTGCTAGTTCCCCAGTCACCTAACAGCTGGGGTGAGGTAAAGGGTTCTGGGATTTGTTGAAAAGGCTGTTTTTGTTGTTGTTGTCTTTATTTATTTATTTTTTTTACCAAAGCATAAATATCTCTAGGGAAATAAAGAAATCTGTCATACTTAAACCCATAAAATTAAAATTGTGTTTGTCTTCAAATGTTCCAAACTCAAATGAATTGACTTATGAGTGTATATCTCGTAATCTTTCCATTACTTTCATTACCTGTCTTAGCATCCTTGGGAATTTGGATATATCTCAATTTTTAAAATGACTATGCAATTTGATTTACTTTTTAAAAACAGTGTCTAAAAACGTAAAGTGAGATAACTATGTATCTCAATTCTTTTCTGTATATAATCTTCAGATATTGTATCCTGCAGGAAACATGAAATCAGGCTTAGTAGAAATACCTCCTTTTCTCTGATATTTTCTTCAGTTCTGTTGGTATCAGTGTTTTAATACCTTTAATTCCATTCTATGCAGAGTATTTAATGTGCCTCTGCTAGATTTCAGAATATTTCATTATTCACTTATTTACTTAGAATTACTGTTGTATATGTTCCGCTCAGTCTTGACTTATTGTCCTGGAAGAAGGAAATTAGAAATATATAATACAACTGTATACTTCATAAGTATCTAGTCTTATACATGGCTTTAGATAGGAAAGCATTTCATCTTTTGTGGTCTGCTGAAGGGTATCAAACAAGCCAAACAATTGTTTTGGTAAATTCTATTCAGTTTGCTGTTCAGACAGGCACACAAGACATAATCAGGGTACACTGATGTGTGATATGTAAGGAATGGCCTGTGTAATTAAAAAGATGTGTTAGATCTCTGATTATCATAGTTTTCCAATTATAGAACTTCTTACCACATATTTCAATAAAATTGAACAACTTATTAGTATGAACCAAAATAACATGTTATAAACACAGGTCTTACAGGGAGAATTCCATCTGTTATACATTGTGGCAAAATCTTTTTTGATCCACCTCCTAGAGTAATGAAAATAAAAACAAAAATAAATAAATGGGGCCTAATTAAACTTAAAAGCTCTTACAGAGCAATGGAAACTATAAAGAATAAGAAAAGAAAACCCACAGAATGGGAGAAAATATGTGCAAATCAAGTGACCAACAAGGGATTAACATTCAAAATATACAAACAGTTCATGCAGCTCAATATTTAGAAAAAATAAAAATCAAACAACTCAATCAAAAAATGGGCGAAAGATATAAATAGATAGCTTTCCAAAGAAGGCATACAGATGGCCAAAAAGCACATGAAAAGATGCTCAACATCACTAATAATGAGAAATGCAAATCAAAACTACAATGCCATCATCAAAAAACCTACAAATAAATGCTGGAGAGGGTGTGGAGAAAGTAGAACTCTCATGCCCTGTTGGTATGGAATGTAAATTGGTACACCCACCTTGGAAAGTAGTATGGATGTTCCTTTAAAAAACAAAACAAGGAGGGGAGGAGCCAAGATGGCGGAGGAATAGGACGGGGAGACCACTTTCTCTCCTACAAATTCATCGAAAGAACATTTGAACGCTGAGCAAATTTCACAAAACAACTTCTGATCGCTAGCAGAGGACATCAGGCGCCCAGAAAAGCAGCCCATTGTCTTCAAAGGGAGGTAGGTCAAAATATAAAAGATAAAAAGGGAGACAAAAGAGCTACGGACGGAGACCTGTCCCGGGAAGGGAGTCTTAATAGAGGAAGTTTCCAATCACCAGGAAACCCTCGCACTGGCGGGACTGGGGGAAGTTTTTGGCAATCTAACTGGGAGGAAAAATTAAATAAGGCCCACAGATTACGTGCCTAAAAGCAACTCCCAGCAGAAAAGTACCCCAGACGCCCGCACCCGCCAGCAACAAGCCGGGGCGGAATGGAGAGGAGCGGGCGGCATTGCTTAGGGTAAGGACCGGCCCAAAGACCCTGAGAGCAATCGGAGGGAGCTTTTTTTAAACGGTGGGACAAAATTAACCGGCCGGAACACACTGCCTGCGGTTCCCAAAACAAAGGTACTGAGAAAGTCCAGAGAAGAGCCGGCCCATCCCCGCTGGAGGTAGGAGGCAGGGGGAAGGGGAAAAGGGCAAACTCAGCCCCTGAGAAGCCACCCCCTCCCACATTGCAAACAGGCCCCCGGTTCCTATCTAAAGACTTCCTGAGACCCGACTGGCGGTGCGCGTTGGGGTCGCGGAGGGGAAAAGCGCGCTGTACCCAGAGAGAGTGCGCCCAAGCCTCTGGCTGCCTGGGCCGCTCAACGCGGAGGGAAAAGGCACGCCGCACCGGAGAGAGTGCGCCCAATCCTCTGGCTGCCTGAACCGCTCAGGCCAGGGAAGGCACAAAACGCAGGAGCAACTGAATCCGCGCTTTTGTGGAGTACCAGAAAACTGCAACCGCACTCAACGCAGGGCCTGCTCCATATAGAGCAGCCGGGAGCCTGAGTAGTGTAGACGGGGAAAGCACTGACACCCGTGAGCGGGGCAAACCCAGTGTGGCCGGAACACGGTGAGCGCTATCCACACAGAGTGGTATCTGTCTGCAGCGCCCCGCCCTCCCCGTAGCAGGACTGAACTGAACTAGCGAACCTAAATAAGAGATCACCTCCGCCCGCCTGTGTCAGGGTGGAAATTAGACACTGAAGAGAAGCCAAAATAAACAAAGGGAACCGCTTCAGAAAGGACCGGTGCAACAGATTAAAATCCCTGAAGGTAACACCGACTACACCGGAAGGGGCCTATAGATATCTAGACGTGTAAGCTGGAAAGAGGAGCTATCTGAAATTGAACTGAACCTACACTGACCACAACAACTCCAGAGAAATTCCTAGCTATATATGTATTTTTTTTTAATTTAAAAAAAAAAAAATTTTTTTTCTTTCCTTTTTTTTTATTGTTTCTCTTTTATTTTCTTTTAAAATTCCCTATTACTCCCCCATTACTCCTCAACTTTCATTTTCATATATTTTTACGATTTTTTTAATTAGGAAAAAAAATTTTTTTTTCTTTTTTTTTCTTTTTCTTGTTTTTCTCTTCTATTTCCTTTTAAAGTCCTCTAATACTCCTCTATTATTCCTTAATTTTCATTTTCATTCCACTATAACCTTGCCAAAAAAAAAAAAAGAGAGAGAGAGAAACCCTATTTTTAAACCAAACTTCATATACATTTCTAATTTTTTTTGTGTTTTTGTTTTTGTTTTTAAATATTGCATTTCAAAGAGTCTAACCTCTACACTAGATTTTTAATCTTTGTTTTTCAGTATGTGATATAAATTTTGGACATTTAAGAATCCAATATTCAGTTCCCATTTCTATTCAGGAGTGTGGTGATTACTCTCCCACTTTTGACTCTCTGTTTTCTACCTCAGAACACCTCTATTTCCTCCTTTCCCCTTCTCTTCCCAATCCAATTCTGTGAATCGTTGTGGGTGTCTGGACTACAGAGAACACTTTGGGAACAGATAACTGTGTAGATCTGTCTCTCTCCCCTGAGTCCCCTTTTTCTCCACCTGCTCACCTCTATCTCCTTCCTCCCTCTCCTATTCTTCATGTACCTCTGTGAATCTCTCTGGTTGTCTCTCACAGTGGAGAATCTTTTCACCATTAACCTAGAAGTTTTATTATCAGTGCTGTATAGTTGGAGAAGTCTTGAGACTATTGGAAGAATAAAACTGAAAGCCAGAGGCAGGAGACTTAAGCCCAAATCCTGAGAAAACCAGAAAACTCCTGACTACACAGAACATTAAGGAATAAGAGATCATCCAAAAGCCTCCATACCTACACTAAAACCAACCACCACCCAAGAGCCAATAAGCTCTAGTACAAGACATACCACGCAAATTCTTTAGCAACGCAGGAACATAGACCTGAGTGTCAACATACAGGCTGTCCAAAGTCACACCTAACACAAAGACCCATCGCAAAACTCATTACTGGACACTCCACTGCACTCCAGAGAGAAGAAATCCAATTCCACGCACCAGAACGCTGACACAAGCTTCCCTAACCAGGAAACCTTGACAAACCAATCATCCAACCCCACCCACTGAGTGAAACCTCCACAATAAAAAGGAACCACAGACCACAAGAATACAGAAAGCTCACTCCAGACACAGCAATCTAAACAAGATGAAAAGGCAGAGAAATACCCAACAGGTAAAGGAACATGAAAAAAGCCCACCAAGTCAAACAAAAGAGGAGGAAATAGGGAATCTACCTGAAAAAGAATTTAGAATAATGATAATAAAAATGATCCAAAATCTTGAAAACGAAATGGAGTTACAAATAAATAGCCTGGAGACAAAGATTGAGAAGATGCAAGAAAGGTTTAACAAGGACCTAGAAGTAATAAAAAAAAAAAGTCAATTAAAAATTAATAATGAAATAAATGAGATCAAAAACACTCTGGAGGGAACCATGAGTAGAATAACAGAGACAGAAGATAGGATAAGTGAGTTAGAAGATAAAATGGTGGAAATATGAAGCAGAGAGGAAAAAAGAAAAAAGAATCAAAAGAAATGAGGACAACCTCAGGGACCTCTGGGACAATGTGAAACGCCCCAACATTCGAATCATAGGAGTCCCAGAAGAAGAAGACAAAAAGAAAGGCCATGAAAAGTTACTCGAGGAGATAATAGCTGAAAACTTCCCTAAAATGGGGAAGGAAGTAGCCACCCAACTCCAAGAAACCGAGAGAGTCCCAAACAGGATAAACCCAATGTGAAACACCCCAAGACACATATTAATCAAATTAACAAAGATCAAACACAAAGAACAAATATTAAAAGCAGCAAGGGAGAAACAACAAATAACACACAAAGGGATTCCCATAAGGATAACAGCTGATCTATCAATAGAAACCCTTCAGGCCAGAAGGGAATGGCAGGACATACTTAAAGTAATGAAAGAGAATAACCTACAATCTAGATTACTCTACCCAGCAAGGATCTCATTCAGATATGAAGGAGAACTCAAAAGCTTTACAGACAAGCAGAAGCTGAGAGAATTCAGCACCACCAAACCAGCTCTTCAACAAATACTAAAGGATCTTCTCTAGACAGGAAACACAGAAAGGTGGTATAAACGTGAACCCCAAACAACAAAATAAATGGCAACGGGACCATACCTATCAATAATTACCTTAAATGTAAATGGGTTGAATGCCCCAACCAAAAGACAAAGGCTGGCTGAATGGATACAAAAGCAAGACCCCTATATATGCTGTCTACAAGAGACCCACCTCAAAGCAAGGGACACATACAGACTAAAAGTGAAGGGCTGGAAAAAAATATTCCACGCAAACGGAGACCAAAAGAAAGCAGGAGTCGCAATACTCATATCAGATAAAATAGACTTTCAAATAAAGGCTGTGAAAAGAGACAAAGATGGACACTACATAATGATCAAAGGATCAATCCAAGAAGAAGATATAACAATTATAAATATATATGCACCCAACATAGGAGCACCGCAATATGTAAGGCAAATGCTAACGAGTATGAAAAGAGGAAATTAATAGTAACACAATAATAGTAGGAGACTTTAATACCCCACTCACAACTATGGATACATCAACTAAACAGAAAATGAACAAGGAAACACAAACTTTAACGGACACAATGGACCAGCTAGACCTAATTGACATCTATAGGACGTCTCACCCCAAAACAATCAACTTCACCTTTTTCTCAAGTGCACACGGAACCTTCTCCAAAATAGATCACATCCTGGGCCATAAATCTAGCCTTGGTAAAATCAAAAAAATTGAAATCATTCCAGTCATCTTTTCTGACCATAGTGCAGTAAGATTAGATCTCAATTACAGGAAAAAAATTATTAAAAATTCAAACATATGGAGGCTAAACAACACGTTTCTGAATAACCAACAAATCATAGAAGAAATCAAAAAAGAAATCAAAATATGCATAGAAATGAATGAAAATGAAAACACAACAACCCAAAACCTATGGGACACTGTAAAAGCAGTGCTAAGGGGAAGATTCATAGCATTACAGGCCTACTTCAAGAAACAAGAAAAAAGTCAAATAAATAACCTAACTCTACATCTAAAGCAACTAGAGAAGGAAGAAATGAAGAACCCCAGGGTTAGTAGAAGGAAAGAAATCTTAAAAATTAGGGCAGAAATAAATGCAAAAGAAACTAAAGAGACCATAGCAAAAATCAACAAAGCTAAAAGCTGGTTTTTTTGAAAAAATAAACAAAATTGACAAACCATTAGCAAGACTCATTAAGAAACAAAGGGAGAAGAACCAAGTTAACAAAATTAGAAACGAAAATGGAGAGATCACAACAGACAACACTGAAATACAAAGGATCATAAGAGACTACTACCAGCAGCTCTATGCCAATAAAATGGACAACTTGGAAGAAATGGACAAGTTCTTAGAGAAGTATAACTTTCCAAAACTGAATCAGGAAGAAATAGAAGATCTTAACAAACCCATCACAAGCAAGGAAATCGAAACTGTAATCAGAAATCTTCCAGCAAACAAAAGCCCAGGACCAGATGGCTTCACAGCTGAATTCTACCAAAAATTTAGGGAAGAGCTAACACCTATCTTACTCAAACTCTTCCAGAAAATTGCAGAAGGTAAACTTCCAAACTCATTCTATGAGGCCACCATCACCCTAATTCCAAAACCAGACAAAGATGCCACAAAAAAAAGAGAACTACAGGCCAATATCACTGATGAACATAGATGCAAAAATCCTTAACAAAATTCTAGCAAACAGAATCCAACAACATATTAAAGAAATCATACACCATGACCAAGTGGGCTTTATCCCAGGAATGCAAGGATTCTTTAATATCCACAAGTCAATCAATGTAATACACCACATTAACAAATTGAAAGATAAAAACCATATGATTATCTCAATAGATGCAGAAAAAGCCTTTGACAAAATTCAACATCCATTTATGATTAAAACTCTCCAGAAAGCAGGGATAGAAGGAACATACCTTAACATAATAAAAGCTATATATGACAAACCCACAGCAAGCATCATCCTCAATGGTGAAAAATTGAAAGCATTTCCCCTGAAATCAGGAACAAGACAAGGGTGCCCACTCTCACCACTACTATTCAACATAGTTTTGGAAGTGTTGGCCACAGCAATCAGGGCAGAAAAAGAAGTAAAAGGAATCCAGATAGGAAAAGAAGAAGTGAAACTCTCTCTGTTTGCAGATGACATGATCCTCTACATAGAAAACCCTAAAGACTCTACCAGAAAATTACTAGAGCTAATCAATGAATACAGTAAAGTTGCAGGATATAAAATTAACACACAGAAATCTCTTGCATTCCTATACACTAACAATGAGAAAACAGAAAGAGAAATTAAGGAAATGATACCATTCACCATTGCAACAAAAAGAATAAAATACTTAGGAGTATATCTACCTGAAGAAACAAAAGACCTATACATAGAAAACTATAAAACACTGATGAAAGAAATCAAAGAGGACACAAACAGATGGAGAAATATACCGTGTTCATGGATTGGAAGAATCAATATTGTCAAAATGGCTATACTACCCAAAGCAATCTATAGATTCAATGCAATCCCTATCAAACTACCAACGGTATTTTTTCCCAGAACTAGAACAAATAATTTCACAGTTTGTATGGAAATACAAAAAACCTCGAATAGCCAAAGTAACCTTGAGAAAGAAGAATGGAACTGGAGGAATCAACCTGCCTGACTTCAGACTCTACTACAAAGCCACAGTCATAAAGACAGTATGGTACTGGCACAAAGACAGAAATATAGATCAATGGAACAGAATAGAAAGCCCAGAGATAAATCCATGAACCTATGGTCACCTTATCTTTGACAAAGGAGGCAAGGATATACAATGAAAAAAAGACAACCTCTTTAACAAGTGGTGCTGGGAAAACTGGTCAACCACCTGTAAAAGAATGAAACTAGAACACTTTCTAACACCATACACAAAAATAAACTCAAAATGGATTAAAGATCTAAACCTAAGACCAGAAACTATCAAACTCCTAGAGGAGAACATAGGCAAAACACTCTCCAACATAAATCACAGCAGGATCCTCTATGACCCACATCCCAGACTTTTAGAAACAAAAGTAAAAATAAACAAATGGGACCGAATGAAACTTAAAAGCTTTTGCACAACAAAGGAAACTATAAGCAAGGTGAAAAGACAGCCCTCAGATTGGGAGAAAATAATAGCAAATGAAGCAACAGACAAAGGATTAATCTCAAAAATATACAAGCAACTCCTGCAGCTCAATTCCAGAAAAATAAATGACCCAATCAAAAAATGAGCCAAAGAACTAAACAGACCTTTCTCCAAGGAAGACATACGGATGGCAAAAAAAAAAAAAAAAAACACACATGAAAAGATGCTCAACATCACTCATTATCAGAGAAATGCAAATCAAAACCACAATGAGGTACCATTACACGCCAGTCAGAATGGCTGCTATCCAAAAGTCTACAAGCAATAAATGCTGGAGAGGGTGTGGAGAAAAGGGAACCCTCTTACACTGTTGGTGGGAATGCAAATTAGTACAGCCACTATGGAAAACAGTGTGGAGATTCCTTAAAAAGCTGGAAATAGATCTGCCATATGACCCAGCAATACCACTTCTAGGCATACACACTGAGGAAACCAGATCCGAAAGAGACACATGCACCCCAATGTTCATCGCAGCACTGTTTATAATAGCCAGGACATGGAAGCAACCTAGATGCCCATCAGCAGACGAATGGATGAGGAAGCTGTGGTGCATATACACCATGGAATATTACTCAGCCATTAAAAAGAATTCATTTGAATCAGTTCTAATGAGATGGGTGAAACTGGAGCCCATTATACAGAGTGAAGTAAGCCAGAAAGATAAAGACCATTACAGTATACTAACACATAAATATGGAATTTAGAAAGATGGTAACGATAACCCTATATGCAAAAAAAGAAAAAGAGACTCAGATGTATAGAACAGACTTGTGGACTCTGTGGGAGAAGGCGAGGGTGGGATGTTTCAAGAGAACAGCATCGAAACATGTATATCTAGGGTGAAACAGATCACCAGCCCAGGTTGGATTCATGAGACAAGTGCTCGGGCCTGGTGCACTGGGAAGACCCAGAGGGATGTGGTGGAGACGGAGGTGGGAGGGGGGACCGGGATGGGGAATACATGTAAATCCATGGCTAATTCATTTCAATGTATGACAAAAACCACTGCAATGTTGTAAAGTAATTAGCCTCCAACTAATAAAAATAAATGGAAAAAAAATAAAATAAAAAACAAAACAAAATGAAACAAAAAACTAAAAGTAGACATAGCATATGATCCAGCAATTGCACTCCTTGGCATACATCAAGAGAAAACCATGATTTGAAAAAATACATTCACCCCAATGTTCATTGCAGCACTATTTAGAAGAGCCAGAACATGAAAGCAACCTAAATGTCCTTTGATGAATGGATAAAGAATATATGGTACAAATATATAATGGAATATTAATCAGCTATAAAACAAACAAAATAATGCTATTCATAGTAACATGGATGAACCTAAAGATTGTCATACTGAGTGAAGTAAGTCAGGCAGAAAAATACAAATATTATGTGACATTTCTTATATGTAGAATTTTTAATGGTACAAATGAATCTATTTGCGAAACAGAAATAGAGTCACAGATATAGAAAACAAAGTTATGGTTACCAAGTGTGTAATAGAGAGAGGATAAATTGGGAGTTTGGGATTGAAATATATACTGATATATACATATATACAGCCTCTTATCCTTATCCATCATAGGGCAGAAAGAATGAAAACCACAATTATAGAAAACTAACCAAACTGATCACATGGACCACAGCCTTGTCTAATTCAGTGAAACTATGAGCCATTCCATGTAGGGCCACCCAAGACAAACACGTCATGGTGGAGAGTGCTGACAAACTGTCGTCCACTGGAGAAGGGAATGGCAAACATTTGAGTATTCTTGCTTTAAAAATCCCATGAACAGTATGAAAAAGCAAAAAGATTTGACACTGAAAGATGAACTCCTCAGGTCAATAGGTGCCCAATATGCTACTGGAGAAGAGTGGAAAAATGGCTCCAGAAAGAAGGAAGAGGCTCAGCCAAAGCAGAAACAACACCCAGTTGTGGATGTGACTGGTGATGGAAGTAAATTCCAATACTATAAAGAACAATATTGCATAGGAACTTGGAATGTTAGGTCCATGAAAGTGAAAGTGAAGTTGCTCAGTTGTGTCCAACTCTTTGTGACCCCATGGGCTGTAGCCCACCAGGCTCCTCCATCCATGGGATTTTCCAGGCAAGAATACTGGAGTGGGTTGCCATTTCCTTCTCCAGTGGATCTTCCTGACCCAGGGATCGAACTCAGGTCTCACTCACTGCAGGCAGACTCTTTATGGTCTTAGCAACAGGGAAGTTAGATTCATGGGTTCTCAAAGAGTCGGACATGACTGAGCAACTGAACTGAACTGAACAGAATGAAACAAGACAAAGGCTAATCGAGTTTTGCCAAGAGAATGCACTGGTCAGAGCAAACACCCTCTTCCAACAACACAAGAGACGACTCTGCACATGGACATCACTTGATGGTCAATACCGAAATCAGATTGATTATATTTTTTGAAGCCAAAGATAAAGAAGCTCTATACAGTCAGCAAAAACAAGACTGGGAGCTGACTGTGGCTCAGATCATGAACTCCTTATTGTCAAATTCAGACTTAAATTGAGGAAAGTAGGGAAAACCACTAGACCATTCAGATAGGACCTAAATCAAATTGCTTACAACTATACAGTGGATGTAGCAAATAGATTCAAGGGATTAGATCCAGTAGATAGAGTGTCTGAAGAACTATGAATGGAATTATGTAACACTGTACAGGAGGCAGTGATCAAAACCATTTCCAAGACAAAGAAATGCAAAAAGGCAAACTGGTTCTCTCAGGAGACTTTACAAAGAGCTGAGAAAAGAAGAGAAACAAAAAGCAAAGGAGAAAAGGTTACATCTGAATGCAGAGTTCCAAAGAATAGCAAGAAGAGATAAGAAAGCTTTCCTAAGTGACCAATGCAAAGAAATAGAGGAAAACAATAGAAGGAGAAAGACTAGAGCTCTCTGCAAGAAAAATAGAGATACAAAGGGAACATTTCATGCAAAAATGGGCAAAAAAGGGACAGAAAGGGTATGGACCTTAAAAAAAAAAAAAAAGCAGAAGATATTAAGAAGAAGTGGCAAGAATACAAAGAAGAACTATACAAAAAAGATCTTGTTGACCCAGATAATCACGATGCTGTGGTCACTCACCTAGATCCAGACATCCTGGAATGCAAAGTCAAGAGGACCCCAGGAAGCATCACCATGAACAAAACTAGAGGAGGTGATTAAATTCCAGTTGAGTGATTTCACATCCTAAAAGATGATGCTGTGAAAGTGCTTCACTCAATATGCCAGCAAATTTGGAAAACTAAGCAATGGCCACAAGACTGGAATATACCAGTTTTCATTCCAATCCCAAATAGGTGAAGTGAAGTGAAGTGAAGTGAAAGTCCCTCAGTCATGTCCAACTCTTTGCGATCCCTGGACTATATAGTCCATGGAATTCTCTAGGCCAGAATACTAGAGTGGATAGCCTTTCCCTTCTCCTGGGGATCGTCCCAACCCAGGGATCAAACCCTGGTTTCCAGGATTGCAGGTGTATTATTTACCAGCTGAGTCACAAGGGAAGCCCAAGAATACTGGAATGGGTAGCTTATCCCTTCTCCAGGTGATCTTTCCAAGTGGGGAAGTGAACCAGAGTCTTCTGCATTGCAGGTGGATTCTTTACCAAATGACCTGTCAGGAAAGCCCCTCAATTCCAAAGAAAGTCAATGCCAAGGAATGTTCAAACTACAGCACAATTGTACTCATCCCACATTCTAGCAAACTAATGCTCAAAATTCTTCAAGTAAGGCTTCAACAGTTCGCGAACTGAGAACTTCCAGATATTCAAGCTGGACTTAGAAAAGGCAGAGGAACCAGACATAAAATTGCCAACATTCGCTGGATCATTGAAAAAGCAAGAGAGTTCCAGAGAAGCCTCTAATTTTGCTTTATTGACTAAACTAAGTTTTTGACTGTGTGGATCACAACAAACTGTGGAAAATTTTACCAGACCACCTTACATGCCTGCCTGCTGCCTGCTCAGTCACTTCAGTCATGTTCGACTCTTTGCGACCCTTTGGACTGTAGCCCACCAGGCTCCTCTGTCCATGGGATTCTCCAGGCAAGAATACTGAAGTGGGTTGCCATTTCCTTCTCTAGGGGCTCTTCCCAACCCAGGGATCGAACCCACATCTCTTATATCTCCTGTGTTGGCAGGTGGGTTCTTTACCACTAAGCTACCTGGGAGGCCTGACCACCTTACCTACCTCCTGTGAAATCTGTTTGCAGATCAATAAGCAACAGTTAGAACTGGCCATGGAACAATGGACTGGTTTCAAATTGGGAAAGGGGCATGCCAAGGCTGTATATTGTCACCCTGCTTATTTAACTTATAGGCAGAGTACATTATATGAAATGCCGGGCTGGATGAAGCACAAGCGGGAATCAAGATTGAAGGTGGGAATAGTAATAACCTCAGATGGGCAAATGACACCATGCTTATGACAGAAGGCAAAGAGGAACTAAAGAGCCTCTTAATGAAAATAAAACAGGAAAGTGAAAAAGCTGGCTAAAACTCAGGATTCAGAAAACAAAGATCATGGCATTTGGTCTCATCACTTTATGGCAGATAGATGAGGAAACAATGGACACAGGGAGAGACTTTATTTTTCTGGGCTCCAAAATCACTGCAGATGGTGACTGCAAGAGATGAAAATAAAAGACACTTGCTCCTTGGAAGAAAAGCTTTGGACAACCTAGACAGCATATTAAAAAGCAGAGACATTACTTTGTCAACAAAGGTCCATCTAGTCAAAGCTATGATTTTACCAGTAGTCATGTGTGGATGTGAGAGTTGGACTATAAAGAAAGCTGAGTGCCGAAGAATTGATGCTTTTGAACTGTGGTGTTGGAGAAGACTCTTGAGAGTCCCTGGGACTGCAAGGAGATCCAACCAGTCCATCCTAAAGGAGATCAGCCCTGGGTGTTCATTGGAAGGACTGATGCTGAAGCTGAAACTCCAATACTTTGACCACCTGATGCGAAGAACTGACTCATTTGAAGAGACCCTGATGCTGGAAATGATTGAAGGTGGGAGGAGAAAGGGACGGCAGAGAATGAGATGGTTGGATGGCATCACCAACTCAATGGACATGAGTTTGAGGAGGCTCCAGGAGTTGGTGATGGACAGGGAAGCCTTGCATTCTGCAGTCCATGGGGTCACAAAGAGTCGGACACAACTGTGACTGAACTATAATTACTCAGCATGGCTCACCCTTCGTAGTACTGTGTTTATGACATCTGAACTTCACAGATATGCATAAATTATCTCATTTGATCATCTCTGCAACCTGTGAGGAGATAAAACTAGCATCAAATGCCACACATTTTTCAGATATTGAAACTGAAATCCAGAGAGAAATGAATTATGAAGGAGACAACACTTACACAGTTAAGCTGAGATTCAGAACTCATGTGTCATGAATCTTTGCTCAATGCTATTCTCACTAAAATCATTCTTAAGAAAGCTTTGTAGCTACCCTCTCCCATTTTGTAGTCATGTGGCTCCAAGACCCTCATAAATTATGCAAAGTCATTGCTTAGATTTTGTTTGCTATCATCCATGGACACATTAACTCAATCTAGAGATATGACTAAAGAACCTAACAGTAAATGAAGAAATGAATGCATGAATAATTGTGTAAATAATCACATGTACACATACATATATAGTGTGGCCATCTCACAATATCTATTATCCTAAAATCTAAGGTTATCAAGCATTTATTATGTACCTGGCACTGGACTAAGTATTTAAAATATAATACACTTTTTCCTTACAAAAATAGAACTAGACATTATTACTCTCAATTTATAGATGATAAAACGAGGTTCAAAGAGTTCAAATAACTTTGCCAAGAGCACACAACTAAAGTGTATAGTGACAATTTGAATCTATTTCTGTTGATTTCACAGCTTACTGATTTATTGCATTTATTTTATCAACATAATTAGTACTTATATTTGCCAAGAATTATTTTAAAAATATTAACTAACTTAATATTTATAATATTCCTGTGTTGTATTTTGTGCTGGTAATTTTTATCATGTATACTTCATATGTGTGAAATATGGACTCCATTCCAAATCATTTAAAACTTTTCTTACATTCCATGTTTCTTTTGTGCTAAAACACATACAAACTAGTTTCTTAAAGACAAAATAGCCTTTTTACTATGACTTTTTAAAAAGTATATTTATCTTGGAATATTTTATTTTTTATAAATTTTAATAGATAACATAATTATTTCTGCTGTTCCATTTGTGTGTCTTTATAATTCTAGTAAGATTTTTCATGTGCTACCCAAATCTGTAGCATAAAACTGAACATCCATAAAATTCTCACACAAGTGATTTGTTGATTACTTAGTGAGAAAACCTTAATAGATAAAATTATCCCCATGTCGTGCTATAAACAGTAAAATGTAGTAACTGTAACGGGTAACATGTGCCCATTTTATAACTTAAATAGCAGAACTTGCTAACTATAGCAGACAAATATTGCCTATGTTATAAGAGGAAAACAAGGAAATTGTATTTGTAAACTGCCTTTGAAGTCTTAATAATTTAACTAGTTCTTAGATATCATTAATCACAGACCTGCAATACTGTTAGATCCCTCAATTGTTAAAAAATGTTGTTCCATATAAATATTAGCAAAAGCTTCATCTCTGTATATATAGTCAAATACATTAAATAAAATCTTGCTGGAACTTTGATAGGAATTGCTTTAAAACTGTAGATTGAGAAAATTGATGTAGTTTTCATGTGAGATTTCCAGTCTATGAACAGTTATCTCTCTCCATTTAAGTATTCTTTAACATCTATTCCAGTATTCACTCGATCATGGAGAAAGCAAGGTGGTTCCAGGAAAATATCCACTTCTGCTTCATTGACTGGGTTAAAGCTTTTGACTAGCAAACTGAAGAAAATTCTGAAAGAGATGGAAGTATCAAACCACATTACCTTTCTCCTGAGAAACCTGTATGCAGGTGAAGAAGCAACAGTTAGCACTGGACATGGAACATTTGAATGATTCCAAATTGGGAAAGGAGTATGACAAGTCTGAATATTGCCATCGTACTTATTTAGCTTCTTAGCATGCAGAGTGCATGCTAAGTCGCTTCAGTCATGTTTGATTTTGTGATACTATGAACTGTAGCCCACCAGTCTTCCCTGCAATTCTCCAGGCAAGAATATTGGAGTGGGTTGCCATGCCATCTTCCAGGTATCTTCCCTGCCAGGGATACATCATGTGAAATGCCAGGCTGGATGAAGCACAAGCCAGAATCAAGATTGCTGGAGAAATATCAGCCACCTCAGATATGTAGATGATACCATTGTAATGACAGAAAGAAAAGAGAATCTAAACAGCCTCTTGATTAGGGTGAAAGAGGAGAGTGAAAAAGCTGGCTTGAAACTCAGCATGAAAAAACTAAAATCATGTCATCTGGTCCCATCACTTTATGGCAAATAGAAGAGGAAAAAGTGGAAACAGTGACAAATTTCATTTTCTTAGCCTCCCAAACCACCGTAGGCAGTGATGGCAGCTGTGAAATTAAAAGATTCTTACTCCTTGGAAGGAAAGCTATGACTAATCTACACAGTGTATTAAAAAGCAGAGACATTGTTTGTTGACATGTCTGACAACATGTCAACATGTTTGCTGACAACAGTTTGTATGTATGGATGTGAAAGTTGGACCATAAAGAAGGCTGAGCACCAAAGAACTGATGCTTTCAAATTGTGATGCTGGAGAAGACTCTTGAGATCCCCTTGAACTGCAAGGGGATCCTAAAAGAAATCCTAAAATAAAGCAACTTTGGATATTCATTGGAAGGACTGATGCTGGAGCTCTGATACTTTGGCCACCTAATGGGAAGAGCTGACTCATTTGAAAAGCCTCTGATATTGAGAAAGATTGAAGGTAAAGTAGAAGGAGGTGGCAGAGAGTGAGATGGTTAGATAGCATCACCAATTCAGTGGACATGAATTTGATCAAACTCTGGGAGATAATAGAGGACTGAGGAGCCTGGCGTGCTACTGTCCTTGGGGTCACAAAGAGTTAGAGTCCATGGATCCCAAAGAGTCAGTGGGACATGACTGAGCAAATACATTTTATCACTGCGAATATCCTCATCATGTTGCTATGGTGGTGGTTGTTTAGTCACTAAGTCGTGTCAGACTCCTGCAGCCCTATGAAGTATAGCCTGTCAGGTTCCTCTGTCCACATGATTCTCCAGCAAGATTACTGGAGTAGGTTGCCATTTCCTTCTCCAGGGGATCTTCCAGACCCAGGAATCAAACTTGGGTTTCCTGCATTTCAGGCAGTTTTTTTTTTGTTTTTTTTTTTACCAGCTGAGCTACGAAGGAAGCCTATAGCTTTACAAAATGTTACCCAGGGGGAAAATGGACAAAATATACAGGGGTTTCTGCCTTATTTCTTACAACTGCATGTGAATCTATAATTATCTCAATACAACTTGGAAATTGGAATCTTTAACTATTATTTGATACAACTTTGATCTTTGATCAGGGTTTACCAAGGTAATTAGATACAGATATGAACACATCTTATGTGTTTTATTTAAATTCAGCTGCTTCATTAATTAAAAGGTAAAATTTGCTGAATATACAGATTTAAACTGTTTTAATAACAAAAGCATATTCAGTGATTAAAATTTTGCATCTACCTCTAAAGCTTAATGTAATTGACCATTAAAAGTGATTATTTATATTGATCATTCAGACTTACATGACAACTTAGATGAGGTGCATTCACAGAGGGTAGAATCAACTAAAGAATAAACTCATCAATAAAATATTTCATATATACATGCATTTTGTGAGTTTCTGCCATTTCTATTTCTTCTTCAGACTGACTGCTAAAGTCACTGAAATCTAGTAGGCAAATAGAGAAATTTCATTTCAATACACTTTTTAGTAGTTAAATTACAAAATGTGCATGTGTGCTAAATCACTTCATTCATGCTTGACTCTTTGTGACCCGCTGGACTGTAGCCTACCAGGTCCCTCTGTCCATGGGATTCTCCAGGCAAGAATACTGGAGTGGGTGACTGTGTCCTCTTCCAGGGGATCTAGATTGAGGCTTTTTTTTTTTTTTAACTGAAATTGATTTAGAAATTATGATCAAGTAATTTTTAAATCAATTTCAGTTAAAAAATGAGCCTCAATTGAAACACCTCCACTCTTTTCTTGGAAAAAATCAAACATAATTTTAGTCTTTCCATTAAAGTACCTCCTACCTCCTCTTACCTGGACAATCTCATGGACAGAGTGGCCTGGCAGGCTACAGTCCATGGAGTCACAAAGAGTTGGACACAACTGAATGACTAACACACACACACACACACACACACACACACACACTCCAGTCATAATACCAATCATCGTGAATATGCACAAGTATATGGAAATAGGTAATTTTATTGAATGAAATGGAGAATAAAATAATGATTTTAACTGAGATATACTTTCTCTTCCTTATATATCTAATGAGACTTACTGCCTCACTGATCATATTAAATAAAAACCATATATTTATATAGAAAATAATATTCCAAGAAGGTAAAAATTTCAGGGTGCTATTTTAGTGCACTATTGATATAGTACTTATGAAAATGAATAAGGAAAGAAGGTAAGAAGGAAGGGAAGGAGAGAAGGAGGAAGGAAGGAAGGGAAAAGAGGGAGGAAAGGAGGGAGAGAGAGAAAAAAGACAAGGAAATAAAGAATTTGGCCTTAGAAAAAGTCATATGCAATTATATCCCTTGTCAATACAGTTAACACATTTAAAATAACTGAGAAAACAAATGGAAAATAATTGTTTATATGGTAAGAAAATATTAAAAATCCGTGTATGGACATGATCGATCATATTGAACAACTTTGCAAAGAGAATTCCTAGTTCCCAATGGGTGGTTCAGGCTCCTAGAGTCCATGGGATATTGTTGATTTTATACTTTTTAAATGAAATAAGGAATCAAAGGTAAGAATAAAATGTAAGACAAGTAACGTACATAACATTTGGCCTGGTAACCATTCCCAGATAAACAATAAGGATATTAACTAAATACTATTAAGACAATTAAATTTGATTTACATGTACACAAGATTCATGCAGTAGAAATTGTAAGCAAGACATGGAAAGACCTTAAGAGGAACTGCAAATTGTGGTTTTTGACATATGTAAAATAAAATTGATTCCACATTATCTGCAGTTATATGGCTATGTACATTTATTTATATGTGAAAACTGTATAAAACACCCAACAGATTTAGGTATACTATTGCAATTTTGAAAGAATTCTTATTTTTTAAATTTCTTTTTCTAATAATAGAACAATATGTGAAATATGTAGCCAAAAAGTTAATAAAATAAAGCAAAGATGTGTTTATGACTATAAAGGAAACATGCACTATTTTTTAAATGTATTTAATTTCAGGATAATTGCTTTACAACGCTGTACTGATTTCTGCCATACATCAACATGAGTCATCCATAGGATACATATGTCCCCTTCCTAATGAGAGGGTAACAGGCAGGAAGGCCAGGGGTCTCCAAATGGAGGAAATAGGCTGCAAGTGTCAGACATTTTTATTTCTCTTAAGCGGCAGGAGGAAACAAACTAATGATATTTTTTTTCCTTCTCTATACAAATTTGAAAGGAGGTTTCTCTTAAAATGCTGTGTTGCCATGACACCTGGTTTCACCTAAAGCTAACTATTCTCAAACCTTGAGTTAACCAATACATTTTTTTACGGAAATGTTTATCTTAAAGCTATGTTGATGTGCTATGCATTTACCCCAGACTCTAAGTTTTGCAAAATGGCTCAAACTACTTGACAAACCAGTATGTTATACTCAGGTATTGTTTCCCTTATCTATGTAAGCAAAACCATTTGTGTGGTAATCTGCCCCTCTACAAGATTCAAGTCAATCGTTTTATGGCCTGGGATGAATTATCTGGTGCCAAAATTATCACAAAATGCAACTTATGGATGAGGGGCCTGGTGCCATTCTGAATTTTAAGACATCCCTTTCTTTTCATTAACAGACTGCGAGTGACTATATAACATCCAGCTGAAGACTAGCAGGGGGGTACTCTTTCTGCCCCCTTCTGATGTCTATCTCAGAAGCTTTCTCTATCTCCTTTATACTTTAATAAAACTTTTTTATACAAAAGCTCTGAGCGATCCAGCCTCGTCTCTGGCCCCGGATTGAATTCGTCTCCTCCGGAGGCCAAGAATCCCAGCGTCTTATCTCAGCAACAACCTTTCACTATGAAGCTTCCCTTCCACCTCCCACTGCTCCCCCCTCCAGGTTGTCACAGAACACCTGCTAAGCTCCTTACATCATATAGCAAATTCCCACTAGCTATATATTTTACATATGATAATGTATGTATTTCAATGCTACTCTCTCAATTCGTCCCACCCTCTCCTTCTACTGTGTCCACAAGTCTATTATCTATATTTGTGTGTCTACTGCTACCCTGCAAATAGGTTCATCAGTATGATTTTTCTAGATTCCATATATTAATATATGCATTAATATACAATATTTGTCTTTCTCTTTCTGACTTCACTCTCTGTAACAGGCTCTAGGTTCATCCACATCACTAAAATTGATTCGAATTCATTCCCTTTACAGCTGAGTAATATTCCTTTGTATATATATACCACAAGCTCTTTATCCATTCATCTATCAATGGACATCTAGATTGTTCCATGCATTGGCTGTTGTAAACAGTGCTGCAATGAATATTGGGGTACATGTGTCTTTTAGAATTGTGTGTTTTTCTCAGGGTATATGCCCAGCAGTGGGATTTCTGAGTAATACGGTAGTTTTATTCCTATTTTTTCAAGAAATCTCCATACCGTTCTCCATAGTGGCTGTATCAATTTATATTCCTACCAACTGTACAAGAGGGTTCTCTTTTCTTCACATCCTCGCCACCATTTATTGTTTGCAGATTTTTGGTGATGGCCATTCTGACTGGTATTGGATGATACCTCATTTCGGTTTTGATTTGCATTTCTCTTATAATAGCAATATTGAGCATTTTTTATGTGTTTATTGATTGTATGTATTTTTTGGTGAACTGTCTGTTTAGATCTTCTGAGCATTTTTTGATTGATTTCCTGATATTGAGCTGCCTGAACTGCTTATGTATTTTGAGATTAATCCTTTGTCACTTGCTTCATTGCAACTAATTTCTCCCATTCTGAGGCTTGCCTTTTCATCTTCTTTATGGTTTCCTTTGCTATGCAAAAGCTTTGAAGTTTGATTAGGTCTCATTTGTTTACTTTTGTTTTTATTTCCATTATTCTAGGAAGTGGGTCATAGCAAATCTTGCTGTGATTAACGTCAAAGAGTGTTTTGCCTTTATTTTCTTCTAGGAGTTTTATAGTTTCTTGTTTTGCATTTAGGTCTTTAATCCATTTTGAGTTTATTTTTGTGTGTGGTGTTAGGAAGTGTTTTGTATGTATAGTATCATATCATCTGCAAACAGTGAGAATTTCACTTCTTTTCCAATCTGGATTGCTTTTATTTATTTTTCCTGTCTGATTGCCATGACTGGCACTTCTAGAACTATGTTGAATAACAGTGGTAAGAGTGGGAACTCTTGTCTAGTTACTGATCTGAGTGGAAATGCTTACAATTTTTTTTATCATTGAGAATAATGTTTGCTGTGGGTTTGTCACATATTGCCTTTATTATGTTGAGTGTACTAATATTCTTGGAAGTTATTCCTATAGATTCCAGCATTGGTTATTTTAGTTCAAGTTATATCTCCACTGGTGATAGATTTGAATAAATCTATCAATATATTGCTATTTTTTGTTGTTTCTATTATATTCTAGCACTGAAAATTTTGAAATAAATACACATTTAATATTTTCTTTAAAGGTCTATATTTTGTTTTAAAAGAATGCTAAAAAGAAACACAGTTACATAATACTGAAATATTTAATTTTTTTAAATAAATAATAATTGATCTACTTAAATAAAATATTGGAACATAATATGTAAAACTCATATGCTTTTTCTTCAATGTAAATATTACTTTAAGAAATATTCTTGGCAATTCCCATTGTTATTGCTTCAGTAGAGAAAGAATCTCCAAACTGAACTCATTTAATAAATTTGGCATTTCTGTAATAGAACACAAAAATTATGTGAACATCTTGATTACAATAATAATTTTTGCTGAAAATGAAGTAAGTAAACATTATGGAATAAACATATAATGATGTAAGAGTTGTGTACTTTTTATTTGATTGCTCTTCTAAATATTACCTACTCAGCCCATATGTAAACATCCACACATAGACAATAATAAGTCAGTTTTTAAATATTTTGACCACTTGTAGTTCTATATATGTACAAACAACTTAGTTTTACTCACATATGCACACAAAATCATAATGAAGTTATATTTATTGTTAGAAAGCTAAAAGATATTCCCAGCTTAATTTACACCTACTAAATATTCAACCTTACTTGTACCTTGGCCTCCATTTTGCTTTTCTTGTAGTTCCCACAGGTGAAAGGGACAGTCCTGAGTTAGAAAGGAGTTATGAAATCAGAGGGGTAATGGAATAAATACATCATGAATATCTTTTAAGTCACAAGAATGATTTTGGCTTTTGTTGAGTGTGAGATGTGAAGCTATTAGAGCTTTTTAAAAAGAAGGATCACTCTTTGTGATGAACACAGATTCTGTTTACTTACATTTTGGATCTAGTGTTTGGTTTATTCCTTACCCACTTCTGGTCAGTGTTGCTTGATTCTATATTTTATTTGCTTTTTGAGAGCTAAAGCATATGCCAAGTGAACTATACCATCTCATCTCACAGGAAAATGTTGTTTAAAATAATTTAATTAGAAGTTGGTCCCATTCACTACCATGTATTAGAAATTGGTATTGAGTAAAATTATGAAAAAAAAAAAGTTTTCTAACTTTAATTTTCCCCTATACAATAAGCAGTCTAGAATAAGGCAGTCTAGAACATCTGTGCAAGGGTGAAATACAGAAGTCAGACTATCTTTCTGCTCTGCCACTTTTATTGTATGAGTTTTGCTTTCATGGTTAGAATGTGGCTGCTCAATTAATATGATACATATGCAAAGGGGACAAAATTGTGGCTATCATTCATCTCTGCTTCCTGCACCAGGAGATCTGTACTGCCATGGTTACAATAATAGCACTGTGCTTAGTCACTCAGTCATGTCCCACTCTTCATATCCCAATGGACTATAGCTTGCCAGGCTTCTCTGTCTGAGGGGTTTCTCCAAGCAAGAATACTGGAGTGGGTTGCCATGCTACCCTCCAGGGGATCTTCCCTACCCAGGGATTGAACCCAAGTCTTCCACATTGCATGCAGATTCTTTACCATCTGAGCCACCAGGGAAGCCCAAGAATGCTGGAGTGGGTAACCTATCCCATCTCCAGGGGATCTTCCTGACCCAGAAATTGAGCCAGCCTCTCTTGCATTGCAGGCAGATTCTTTACCAGCTGAGCTACCAGGGAAGCCCACCACACGTAGTAGAGGAAGACAGCAAATAAAGGGGGCAGAGAATATTTGCCACATCACTGTCTATATGCATAACATAAAATAAAATGACTCTAATCAGCTTGTATTTTTTTTAACATAGAAATAATTTTGCTTTAGTGCATGTATGTGTGTGTGTGTGTGTGTGTGTGTGTGTGTGTGTATAAGAGAGAGAGGGTATATGAAGGAAAAACCAAGTGTTTTTCAGCCCAATTTATACTGAGAGTGGAAGATAGTCTCTTTTCCTAAAGGAAAACATTAGAATTGTGCCAATGAAATAAATATTCTTTGATGATAGGATTGTTTTGTTTAATGATAAATGCAAGACTTGGTGACTCTATTTTGAGTATTCTCTACTCATTTTTCTTTTCCTGGTAAAACATCTCACTTAAACAACATGTGAGATTTGATCCATTGAACCAGCCACTTTGGGGAATGAACCTCCTGAGTCTTGTAAGGATGAATTATGCTTGGACCTTACATATCTGTTGAGTGAGATAAAATGCTCTTGAGCTATAGTTTTCAAACCCCAAATCCAAGAATTTCTATTAATATTACCACTATCTTTCCTAGCACTGTTTTATTTTAGACATACTTAGCTACAGTTATTGATAATACAAAAGAACTTTGTGTTGTGGAGACAGACATCAACTTGGAAGACTCCTTTAACTTTTTTTCAGGTATAAGTAATCCAGTCTTCTAAAGACTGTGATATTGAGCACCGTGTTAAAATCTAGTTGATTTCTTGAAGTCATGTCTTCTCTAGGAAAATGCTGAAGTGCCGGACTTAAATAAAGCTTAGGAAGGTAATTTTTGTTTGAGAAATGTCTCAAAGTTGAAGAGGAGAAACTAGGTCCAGCATGGAGGCCATGGTCATGGAGAAAGTACTTTCTTTTTTTTGATACCGGAAAATATCTAAGGTAATTAGAACTTCAGTTTTGTGTCTCCTGTGGTGTACCTCTTGATGCACATTATGAGACTTTCTTGACTATTCAGAAACATCTTTGTTTATATCCATGGTAGAGATTCACAGTGTTGGTCCTGTATATTTCTCATGGGATGCTCAGATAAGGGAGGGACTATACTTCTATAACTCATTTACATTTTCTGACTCAGGAAAACAAAGCACTGGAGGGAGTAAATTTCTCTCAGGTACTATGCCTGAGAGAAACTTTTCTTTAATGTGCTTATTACTGTCACCAACAATTAGATTGAAGAGGGGTCTACAATTCAGAATCACTGGATAAGAAAACGTTGTTCAGTAAGACTAAATTTTCTGATTGCCTCATGGGTTACCAAAGGCTGCATCTGACAATTTCAGTAAGTATTTTAAGCAATTAGTTTTTTTTTTTTTTAATGCAAAGATAAAATGCCACATCTGTAATAAACCAGATGCTTATCCTATAGAATATTGAGCTTTACTGAACAAAGCTTATCTGAATGAAAACAGTTACTGTTTGTGAGGCAAACGAATCTCTAACGTGCAAAGAAGAAAGGAAGATGAAAGGGACATCTTGTGACATGACATTAAATCTATAATTCTGACCTGATTTCTTCATCTGATTTATTGGTATTTATTTTCCAGAATCAGAAGACAATGTGAAATGATGATAAATAAATATTGTCTACTTTATCTCAAAAATATTTCTTAATGTAATCAATTCTATCAACACTGCTAATTTATTTTTGAAAATTATTATAAAATTCTTTGATTACAGTTTTAATGTCTAAATGGTCTGCAATAATATATGCTCAGTTACTCTTAATATTTGTAATTTGAATCAATATTTTGCCTTAATTAGCCTTTCTGTGGTTTAGAAATTTACAGATTTCAAGTAACAAATTATGATGGTTAATTTTAGATTTTTTTGTCTATTATCTGCTACTGACTTTACAATCTTATGTTTATTATCTCTTTCATTCTCCCTACATCGCATTCAATTTTTTCCCCTTCATAGTTTGTTACATACTTAGATCATTGATTTTAAATCTTTCTTCTGACAGCATCAGTTCAGTTCAGTTTAGTCGCTCAGTTGTGTCTGATTCTTGCGACCCCATGGACTGCAGCAGGCCAGGCTTCCTTGTCCATCACCAACTCCCGGAGCTTGTTCAAAATCGTGTCCATCAAGTCAGTGATCCATCCATCTCATCTTCCGTCATCCCCTTCTCATCTTGCCTTCAATCTTACCCAGCATCAGGGTCTTTTCCAAGGAGTCAGTTCTTCACATAAGGTGGCCAAAGCTTTTTGCTCTCCTCTTTCACTTCCATCAAGAGGCTCTTCAGTTCTTCTTCACTTTCTGCCATAAGGATGGTGTCATCTGCATTATCTGAGGTTATTGATATTTCTTCTGGCAATCTTGATTCCAGTTTGTGCTTCCTCCAGCCCAGCGTTTCTCATGATGTATTCTGCATATAAGTTAAATAAGCAGGGTGACAGTATACAGCCTTGATGTACTCCTTTCCCAATTTGGAACCAGTCTGTTGTTCCATGTCCAGTTCTAACTGTTGCTGCATACAGTTCTAACTGTCAAGACCTGCATACAGATTTCTCAGGAGGCAGTTCAGGTGGTCTGTTATTCCCATCTCTTTAAGAATTTTCCACAGTTTGTAGTGATCTGCACAGTCAAAGGCTTTGGCATAGTCAATAAAGCAGAAGTAGATGCTTCTCTGGAATTCTCTTGCTTTTTCGATGATTCAACTGATGTTGCCAATTTTATCTCTGGTTCCTCTGCCTTGTCTAAATCCAACTTGAACATCTGTAAGTTCATGTGTCACATACTGTTGAAGCCTTGCTTGGAGATTTTTGAGCATTACTTTGGTAGTGTGTGAGATGAGTGCAATAGTGCGGTAGTTTGAACATTCTTTGGAATTGCCCTTCTTTGAGACTGTAATGAAAACTGACCTTTTCCAGTCCTGTGGCCACTTTTGAGTTTTCCAAATTTGCTGATATATTGAGTGCAGTAGTTTCCCAGCATCGTCTTTTAGGATTTGAAATAGCTCAACTAGAATTCCATCACCTCCACTAGCTTTGATTGTAATGATGCTTCCTAAGGCCCACTTGACTTCCATTCCAGGATGTCTGGCCCTAGGTGAATGAGCACATCATCGTGATTATCTGTGTCATTAAGATCTTTTTCGTATAGTTCTTCTGTGTATTCTTGCCACCTCTTCTTAATATTTTCTGCTTCTGTTAGGTCCACACCATTTCTGTCCTTTATTGTGTCCATCTTTGCAAGAAATATTCCCTTGGTATCTCTAATTTTCTTGCAGAGATCTCTAGTCTTTCCCATTCTCTTGTTTTCCTCTATTTCTTTTCACTGCTCACTAAGGAATACTTTCATATCTCTCCTTGCTATTCTTTTGAACGCTGCATTCAAATGGGTATATATTTCCTTGTCTCCTTTGCCTTTAGCTTCTCTTCTTTTCTCAGCTATTTGTAAGGCCTCCTCAGACAACCACTTTGCCTTTTTGCATTTCTTTTTCTTGGGGATGATCTTGATCACTGCCTCCTGCACAGTGTTACAAACCTCTGATCGTAGTTCTTCAGGCTTTCTGTCTACCAGATTGAATCCCTTGAATCTATTTGTTACTTCTACAGTATAATCATAAGGGATTTGATTTAGGTCATGCCTGAATGGTTTGTTTAGAAGAAAAGTTATGACCAATATAGACAGCATGTTAAAAAGCAGACAAAGGTCCATCTATTTAAAGCTATGGTATTTCCTGTGGTCATGTATACATGTGAGATTTGGACTATAAAGAAAGCTGAACACTGAAGAATTGATGCTTTCGAACTGAGGTTGGAGAAGACTCTTGAGAGTACCTAGAACTGCAAAGAGATCCAAGAAATCCATCCTAAAGGACTTCAGTCCTGAATATTCACTCAAAGGAAGTGATGCTGAAGCTGAAACTCCAATACTTTGGCCACCTGATATGAAGAATTGACTCCTTGGAAAAGATCCTGATGCTGGGAAAGATAGAAGATGTCAGGAAAAAGGGACGACAGAAGATGAGATGGTTGGATGGCATCACCAACTCAATGGACATGAGTTTGAGTAAACTCCAGGAGTTGGTGATGGGCAGGGAGGCCGGGTGTGCTTCAGTCCATGGGGTCGGAAAGAGTTGGAGATGACTGAACTGAACTGAATTGTATGCTTTAGTGATTTTCCCTGTTTTCTTCAATTTAAATTTAAATTTGGTAATAAGGAGTTCATGAAATGAGCCACAGTCAATTTCCATTCTTTTTTTTTTTTCTGACTGTAAAGCTTCTCCATCTTCAGCTGCAAAGATTATTATTAATCTGATTTTGATATTGACCATCTTGTGATGTCCATGTGTGGCATCTTCTCTTGTGTTGTTGAAAGGGGGTGTTTGCTATGGCCAGTGCATCTCTTGGCAAAACTCTATTAGCCTTTGCCCTGCTTCATTTTGTATACCAAGGCCAAATTTGCCTGTTATTCCAAGTATCCCTTGACTTCCTGCTTTTGCATTCAGTGCCTATGATGAGAAGGACATTTTTTTTTTTTTTTTTTTGGTGTTAGTTCTAAAAGGTCTTGTAGGTTTTCAAAGAACTGTTCAATTTAGCTTCTTTGGCATTAGTGGTTGGGACATAGACTTGAATTACTATGATATTGAATGGTCTGCCTTGGAAACGAACAGAGATCTTCTGTCATTTTTGAGAGTACACCCAAGTACGGCACTTCAGACTCTTTTGTTGACTATGAGGGCTGCTCTGTATCTTCTAAAGGCTTCTTGCCCACAGTAGTAGATAAAATGGTCATCTGAATTAAATTCACCCATTCCAGTCCATTTTAATTCACTGATTCCAGAAGACCTCTGGTTGGGGTAGGAAGTCCTTGTACCTATGATTGGAAGGACTTACAGTTAATGAAAACTTAATTCCTTTACAATCTCTCATTTCTTGTTTCCTTGAATCCCTTGCGAACAGGCACGTGGCAATGGGTTTCCCAGGGTTTTCCAAAGGCTCTACTATCTGCTGTGCCCCAGTAGCTGTTGCCAAAGAGGGTGGGGGGTTTCTTCTGTCCTTAATCTTCTTTGTGCCGAGGATCAGGCCAATGAAAATTGTGAGTGCAGGATGGGTATTTAGCAGATTTGACAGCAGGTTATGAAGGAGATTCCTCACTACGTTTTTCCCACTGCTTTTTACTCCCATCCTTCTGCTCTTCCCTACTGGGACTTGAATTCAGCCAAAACCCAGGGTGCCTGGCTTAAGGGCTTAATGAAGCTCAGGCTCTCGATGTCTCATTACAAAAATTTCAGCGAGAGATATAAGCTATAGGTAAGGGAGTCATGGCATGCTGCGATTCATGGGGTCGCAAAGAATCGGATACGACTGGGCAACTGAATTGAACTGAACTGAAGAGGTGGATTCATTCAGATTCAGAGAGAAGCACACTCCAGTGTGTGGGCCATCGCAGAGGGCAAGTGCTGTGGCCACGGAATGTGGTGAGGTTAGTCTTCTGGAGCTGGGTGATTTCATATGCTAATGAGTGGGAGGATCATTCCAACAATTGGGGAACCACCCACTCCTCAGGCTTTTGACAGTGCCTTGGAAACTCTGGGTGTGTCTTTTAGCATGAAGATTAAGGATCAAGATTTAGTTGAATTTGACTTGCATCTTGGACCCATTTTATTTTAATTTGGTTTGTTATGCCCTTGGGCTATGTCATTCTTTCAGAAGTTGTGCCCTGCCCCCTTCCCTCCTGCTTCATTCCCTTCTCCTGAGCCCCATCTGGGCCCACAATATTGCCTCTACAATCTTCTGGAGGGACAACCAGAAAATAGCTGGCCCTGGTGAGGGAAATACTGTATAATATCCAATTTCTTTAGATAGTCAGGCCTTCATCTTCCATGTTTCCTACAACATGTGCAAAAACAGCATCTCTCAGTGAGCATGCTAAGGCAGGTGACAGGCACACAATGCCTGCTAAAAGTCCATCTGTTGCTGGCATCCCTTCAAGGGAAATTGGGCTTCCAGGGATAATGTTTGCCACTTTGGGATTTAACCCTGCAGGCCATTTGGGCCCAAACCCTTACCACCCTTCTCCTAAAGTTACAAACATACCCCTGGATCAAATCTCTACTCCACTTTTATTGAATATCTGGTCTGTTGCCTCTTATCAATTTGTTCTTAAGCCACTTACTAACTCCTACAACCAGGACCCTGCTCCCTTGCAAGGAACATTGCTCCACCCTGCTTACTATTATTAAAATACTCCTAATGCCCCTAATAGGACCAGATAACCCACTTCTTGGTCATTCCTTCTGTTATGACCTAAAGTGGGTCTGTGACAATGAAATGTTTACCATTAGAAACACCCTAACCTTCTCTTAGGTTAAATTGCCAATATCCACTGGATCATTGAAAAAGCAAGAGAGCTCCAGAAAAACATCTATTTCTGCTTTATTCACTATGCCAAAGCCTTCGACTGTGTGGATCACAATAAACTGTGAAAAAATCTGAAAGAGATGGGAATACCAGACCTGCCTCTTGAGAAACCTGTATGCAGGTCAGGAAGCAACAGTTAGAACTGGACATGGAACAACAGACTGGTTCCAAAGAGGAAAAGGAGTACATCAAGGCTGTATATTGGCACCCTACTTATTTAACTTATATGCAGAATACATCATGAGAAACGCTGGAATGGAAGAAGCACAAGCTGGAATCAAGATTGCTGGGAGAAATATCAAGAACCTCAGATATGCAGATGACACTACCCTTATGACAGAAAGTGAAGAGGAGCTAAAAAGCCTCTTGATGAAAGTGAAAGAGGAGAGTGAAAAAGTTGGCTTAAAGCTTAACATTCAGAAAACTAAGATCATGGCAACTGGTCCCATCACCTCATGGGAAATAGATGGGGAGACAGTAGAAACAGTGTCAGACTTTATTTTTGGGGGCTCCAAAATCACTGTAGATGGTGATTGCAGCCATGAAATTAAAAGACGCTTACTCCTTGGAAGGAAAGTTATGCCCAACCTAGACAGCATATTAAAAACAGAGACATTACTTTGCCAACAAAGGTCCGTCTAGTCAAGGCTATGGTTTTTCCAGTGGTCATGCATGTATGTGAGAGTTGGACTGTGAAGAAAGCTGAGCACCGAAAAATTGATGCTTTTGAACGTGTTGGAGAAGACTCTTGAGAGTCCCTTGGCCTGCAAGGAAATCCAGCCAGTCCATCCTAAAGGAGATCAGTCCTGGGTGTTCACTGGAATAACTGATGCTGAAGCTGAAACTCCAGTACTTTGGCCGCCTCATGTGAAGAGTGGACTTATTAGAAAAGACCCTGATGCTGGGAGGGCTTGGGGGCAGGAGAAGGGGACGACAGAGGATGCGACGGTTGGATGGCATCACCGACTCAATGGGCATGAGTTTGAGTAAACTCCAGGAGTTGGTGATGGACAGGGAGGCCTGGCGTGCTGCATTTCATGGGGTCGCAGAGAGTCGGACACGACTGAGTGACTGAACTGACTGACTGACTGAACCTTCTCTTATGGAGGACTAGGGGAGGAAATCAGTGACTTACATTCCCTCAGAGCAATAAGAGGATAAGTTTTATGGCTGTTTCACCAGTCCAGTCTTAGGGCTCAGGCTTGGATTGCTTTATGTCATGATATCTATTTCTATCCGTAGTGAACAAAGCAGCAATGAGTTAAGATCACAACCCCTAATCCTACCCAGTACTAGTCGCGCTGGAGACCTTGGGAATGCCCAACTCCATTCTGAGGATCCCTGGAGGTTGCCTCGACCTGCCTAGGGATCTGGTCTTTGGGAAGTTGACACCCCTCAACCTGCTTAGGGATCTGCCAGTCCAGGGGCCCCAGGAAGTCAACCTGCCTCAACTTGCCTAGGGATCTGTTCCTGCAAAGGTTTCACACCTCAAACTTCTCAGGGATCTGCCAGTCCAGGGATCCCAGGAGGATGACTTGCTTTGACCTGCCAGGGACCTAATTCTTGGGAGGCCAACATGCCTCGACCTGCCCAGGGATTCGATCTCCAGGAGGCTGTCATGCCTCAACCTGCCTGGGGATCTTCACCTTTACCTGGGGATGGCGGCTCTCAGGTTGCAACAGTACTGGGTAGCATAAGCTTCAGAAAGACACCCCTAAAGAAGCCCACCCATGGACATAGAAGGAAGCCTAATAGTTGTGGGACTATGCCCAGTCTCAGCAATAACTCAGGAGTCCAATAAGAACCCCACTGCCTTTCTGGAAAGTCTAAAAGAGGCTCTCCAAAACGTTACCAATCTGGACTTAGATTCTTAAGAGGGACAAGTGATTTTAAAGGATGAATACCTGTCCCTATATGTGTCAGATATCAAGATATCCAGTATTTCTGCTATAGCAGAAATACTCTGCTGCCTCTTTAGATGAGATGGTATAAACAGCCACCTTTTGTAAGAGAGAACAGGAGAGGGAGGCCAAGGCCTAGGAAAGGGAGAGAAGGAAAGAGACATGGCATGCCCAGATGTTAGCCACCCTCCAGGGAAGCCCTATGGCAAACCCTGAGTCCTTGAAAGACAATGCACAAGGCAGATACCTAATCTGTAGACAGGTGAGACATTGGACCAACGAGTGTCCAAACCATGACAAGTCTCCTAAAATAGCTTTCTACAAATGCCAACAGTTGGGACATTGAGTGGCAGTCTGCCCTCAGGGCCACAGAGTCTCAAGGTCAAGCACCAAGCCTTCCCTCACGTTCAACAGGACTGAAGCAGCCCTCTCCAGCCAGCCTGCCTATCGCAGATAACCATCATGGGACTGGAGCCAAGGGTGCAATTGGATGTGGCAGGTAGGTCCGAGAATTTCTTAGTTGACACAGGGGCTACCTACTCTGCCCTGCCCTCCTCCTCCAGAATCTTCTTCTCCCAAACCTGTACCATTTTGGGCGCTATGGAGAAAACAATTACAGAAAGATTCACCTGAACACTTCTTCGTTGCTGGGATGGACAAATACTTCCCCACTAGGTTTTGGTGGTCCCTGAGTGTCATACTTCCTTATTGGGAAGAGATCTTTCCCTGCCTTCAAAATCTTGTAGCTATTGCAGTCCTGATAGAAGATACTTTAAAACTCTCTCTTGGGGGCGAACTAATGGTTTTTACCAGCCTCCAGGTGAAATAACTCCTGAATGAGAGAGCCCATTTATGTATATCTGATCAAAGGATCCTCAGATATCAAGTAGTGCTGATGGAAAATCCAGGCCTGACTGTATACCCTTGTGAGGTTCTTTACCCAGCTACCCTCCTGTCTACCCTGAGGGTTCTCTCCCCTTTCAATCTTACCTAGAAACTCTGGAAGACCGGACAAAACCTCGAGAGGGATTGTCAGAGATCCTCTGACCAATTCTGAGCAAATCTGGCACACTGATGGAAGCAGCTTTGTCTTGGGTGGAAAAAGAAGAGCTGGGTATGCAGTAGTCTCCAATTTTGACACCATGGAGGCTAAACATTTGCCACTAGGTACTTCAGCCTAATTAGCCGAGCTCATAGCCCCAACTTGAGCTTTAGAGCTGGGAAAAGGAAAAAGTAATCATTTACACCGACTCCAAGTATGCATTTCTGACGCTACATGCACATGCTGCTACTTGGAAAGAAGAGGCCACTTGACCACCCGAGGATCTTCAATCAGATATGGTGATCAGGTCCTTAGGTTCTTGGAGGCAGCCCATCTGCCCACTGAGGTTTCAGTCTCTCACTGTAAAGGACACCAAAAGGGAGCACGGAAGTGTCATGAAGGAACAAAGCAGTCGATCAGGCAACTAAGAGACCCGCATTACAGAACAATGACCTAATAGGGGTTGCCCCCTTAGTTCCACAGACTAATTTGCCAGAAACTCCTTCTTATACTGAAGGGGAGACTCTTAAAGCTAAGAGTGAAGGTTTTCAAGAAGATCATATGGGGTGGTTCTAAAAGGAGGGACTCCTTTTTCTGCCTGGGAACCTCCAATGGAAGTTGGTTAACTCCTTACATGCCACCATTCATTTAGGGGAAAAGGCCCTCCAAAGATTACTAGAAAGGTCTCTCAGAGGAACAGACCTCCAAATGACTATAAGGCAAGTGGTCTCCTCTTGTCCCACTTGCCAGTTAAACAACCCCCAAGGAGCTCAAACACCCCAGCTGGCCCAACCCATCCAGTGGCGTGGGACCTACCCTGGAGAGGACTAGCAGATGGACTTCACCCAGATGCCAGTTTCTCAATGGTATAAATACCTATTTGTCATGACAGATACATTAGAAGGCTGAGGAGGTGGTAAAAAAGACTGCTCCATGAAATTATTCCAAGATTTGCTCTGCTCAGGTCATTACAAAATGACAATGGGACATCATTTACTTCTAAGGTCACCCAAGATGTCTCTAATGTATTGGGCATTATGTATAATCTCCATTGTGCCTTGAGGCCTCAGTCATCAGGAAAAGTAGAAAGAGCCAACCAATTCTTAAAATCAGCAATAAAAAAGATAAACCAGGAGACCCCCCTGGGATGGAAGGAGACTTCACCAATAGCTCTCCTCCACACCTATATTGCCCCTAAGGAACAGGTTAGTCTTAGTCCTTATGAGATGTCATATGGAAGAACTTTTCTTTATGTCAATGACCTCTTCCTCGATCCAGAGGCTCAGACCCTCCAGTCTCATACCATGGCCATTGGGCAATTCCAACAGGATATATGCTTGTGGGGTGTCAATCAGGACCCAAAAGATTCTAAAGAGCCACCACACTGTGCTCCACTGACTCAAGTCCTACTTAAAGTCTGGAAAGATGGGCTTCCAAAGGCTCAACCCCAGCCTACAGGGAAGGACCCTTACCCTGTAATACTTTCTACCCCCACAGCAGTCACTGTACCAGAACACAACTCCTGGATTCACTAGTCATGAGTCAAGCCGTGGAAGAAAACAGAAGAGGACACTCAATCCACCTGTGAGTCCCTGAGAGATCTCAGATACCTATTCAGGACTACAAGTGAGTGTCGTTCTAGTGAACACCCCAAAGATTAAGTCTCTAGGGACTGGATTTCAAAGGATATCTCTAAAGAGCCAACACAGCTTGGCAGGGGTTGTACTCCAAAATAAACATGAGATAGATCTCCTGACCTGAAGCAGGACGGACCTGAGTCATCTTAAATGAGACTTGTTGTTTCCGGGTAAATCCTTCCAGCTACGTTAAAGAAAGTCTAACGATCTCAAGGAAAGCATTCAGATCCTACTGGATCTCAAAGAACAAGCTGGAGCGTTCTTTGGGTGGCTACAATTTCTCTTTGGGGGATCCTTCTCCTGACAAGGGGAAATTTGGAGTTGGCGAATGCCCCTACTAATCCTTGTTCATCACCATACTGTTAGGGGGAGTGAATCTCCTCAGTTCTGTCTCCTCACAACAAAGATTTGAAGCAATGGACGTTAAAGCCTTCGGTGCATCAGAGCTCTCTGACAGTCCATGTTACAGTTCTCGGACAGATCAGTTTTATTTAGAAATAAAGGAAAATACATCCTCAAGGCATGAGGGCATGCTGACCCAAAAGACTCAGAGGAGAGAGAGAGAGAGATAGAGAGAGAGAATAAGCACGTGCACGCAGGGGAGAGAGAGAGACCCCCAGCCCTTTGGCTCTTCTTTTCGTATTTTTTTTTTTTTTTTTTCCTCCCCCTGGGCCTGCTCTATGTAGATTGGACTCAGAGCTACCTGAGGTCCTCACTCCAGTCCTTGGACATTCCCTTGTTCTATTTTCATGGGCGTTTCCCTTCCTTGTCTATTAGCCACCACCATTCTGGACTCTTGTTTCCTATTCTAACAACCAAACAATATGATTGCTGCACATAGTATCAATTGTCTGACCCATTTTGTCTATGTCCAGATCAACAAGCTACAATATGCAGTGACAATTCAACAAGGATATATAAAACCACCTGACCATGGAAACTATCACTCATCCTTAGAAGGACACCAGTATAAGGACTCTGAGGCTTGATACTAGCAAGAGGAGGGGTCCCAATGCCCCTCACCCTCCCAGTTCAGCAAGAAGTAGCCAGGAAGACCTCAACATCCCATTCCCAAAGAATTGAGCCTCCTGTATCTTGAGGGGGGAATGTTGGTTAGTTAGAATAGGAAAAAATGGTGGTGGCTAAAAGACAAAGAAGGGAAAAGCCCGTGAAAATAAAACAAAGAAAGATCCGAGGACCAGAGTGAGGACCTCAGGTAAAACAAACAGCCCTCCTGGCTAGCCCAGGTTACATAGGGCAGACTCTGGGAGGAGACGGATGTTTTAAAAGGAGGAAGCCTAGAAGGATTGGGGCTCCTCTTCTCTTTGCGTCTTTTGGGTCAGCCTGCCCTCATGACTCGAGGATGTATTTCCTTTGCTTTCTAACCAAAACTGAGCTATAGCACTGGTCTATCTGTTGCTTCAAATTTTTGCTGCAGTGAGACAGAACCAAGGAAATTACACACTTCCCTGCCACTTCCATCACCAGTCGCATCCACAACTGGGTGCTGTTTTCACTTTGTCTCTGTCTCTTCATTGTTTCTGGAATTATTTCTCCACTCTTTTCGAGTAGCATATTGGGCACCTACCGACCTGTGGAATTCATCTTTCAGCATCATATCTTTTTGCCTATATCTCACAGCATAAAGATGTAGATTTAATAATTGCTTCAGTTACTTCCTACAAATTTTGATATGTGATATTCCATTATTGTCTAGTTAGCATACTTTCTTTTTTGCTATAGATTCTTTGTTGGCTCAAGGATTATTTAGAAGTGTATTTCTAATATCCAAGAATGTGGGGATTTACCATGTGTTTTTTTATTATAGATTTATAATTTAATTCACTATAATCAAGAAATCTTATCTAAGTTATTTCTTAGAAAATTTTAAAACTTATTTATGATAGAGCATTTGGCCTATTTTCCATTAAGTTTAAAAATATATTTATTTAGTCATTGTTGAGTACATTCATCTGTAACATCAATTCGATTTAGTTTGTTAATAGTGTCCTTCAGATCTTCTAGATCTTTTCTGATTTTTTGATTACTTGTATTAAATGCCAGAAGACGAATCTTGCAATCTTCAACTGAACTGCAGTTTCATCTACTTCTATTTAAGTTCTATCAATTCTTGCTTTATGTATTTTTAATGTATGGTAATAGTTCCAGTGGTCATGTATGGATGTGAAAGTTGGACAATGAAGAAAGCCAAGTGCCGAAGAATTGATGCTTTTGAACTGTGGTGTTGGAGAAGACTCTTGAGAGTCCCTTGGACTGCAAGGAGATCCAACCAACCCATCCTAAAGGAGATCAGTCTTGGGTGTTCATTGGAAGGACTAATGCTGAAGCTGAAACTCCAATACTTTGGCCACCTCATGTGAAGAGTTGACTCATTGGAAAAGACCCTGATGCTGGGAGGGATTGGGGGCAGGAGGAGAAGGGGACGACAAAGGATGAGATGGCTGGATGGCATCACTGACTTGATGGACATGAATTTGAGTAAACTCCAGGAGTTGGTAATAGACAGGGAGGCCTGGCGTGCTGCGATTCATGGGGTCGCAAAGAGTCGGACACGACTGAGTCGACTGAACTGAACTGAATACTTGCATACATATTTAGGATTGTGTATCTCCTTGATTAAGTGATGTTTTCATTCTTATAAATGACCCTTTATTTCTAGGAATGTTCTCTTTCTCAAACTTTGATTGATATGAATGTAACTGCATTAGCTTCCTTACGATTGGATTTTGCATCATATATCTTGGTTCCAAACTTTTACTTTTAACCTAGCTCTTTATATTTAACATACTTTTTGGAATCTTCTTAGATAGCTTTTTGATATTTATTTATAGTTTAATATTTTTATCTTATCATAATCTGAATGATATACATCCTTTAATGTATATCCAGATGTGTTTAATGTCCCAGCATTTGGTCAAATGTGTACATGTAAATGTCAGGATTATTCTTAAGTGGTTGGCTGTGATGTAGGTCTATGTGGGTGACAATGGTTTTCAGTCATCTGTGTTTAGTGACTTTTTCAATTTGTTCTATCAATTACTGACAGATGGGTTTATAATGTATAACAACTTTTATGGCATTGTGTATATTTTCTTTTAATTCTGTCGAATTTTTTGCAAGCATATTGAAGTTCTATAATTAGTCACATTTGCATATATGATTGTCTTCTTAATTAATTGACTTATTTATCATCATGAAGTGTCCTTTTTCTCTGTTAGTATTTTTTGCTAGACATATGCTTTGCCCCTTATTAACATAGCACTCCACACTTCTTTGCCTACTATAAACATAGAAAAATCATCTTTTTACATCAATTTATTTTCATTATTGTAGCTTTTTATTTAACATATGTCTCTAGTACATATTTACATATTGATTCTCTGTAACACATTGTCAGTTTTTGCCTTTTAGTTGGTTTCTGTTGTTAATGATTGGGCTTCCCATGTGTTGCTAGTGGGAAAGAACATGCCTGCTGATGCAGGAGACATAGAGACCCTTGTTGCATCCCTGAGTCAGGAAGAACCCTGGAGAAGGGCATGGCAACCCATTCCAATATTCTTACCTAGAGAATCCCATGGACAGAGGACCCTGGAAGACCACGGTCCACACGGTAGGACAGAGTCAGACATGACTGAAGCAACTTAGCACCCATGCATGTTGTTAATAGTCATTTAATTTAATGATAAATTATAGGTCCACTATTATATATTTTGCATCTGCTTTATGTCTGTTCTTTCTTAACATGTTTTAGTTTACTAAATATATTTTTAAATATTCTACTTTTTATATTGTTTTAAATTACACTATTCTCTGACTTATTGTTTTTTTCTGAGCATTAAAATATAATGAATATATTATCCATTAACTTTCTGGTTATTTGGATTTTATAATAGTTGACATAAATGCAGAAACTATGCATGTCTATAGACTCCCCTGTTCATCCTCTATGCTATAACTCTCATATCTACTTAAATTATAAACCACACAAATAAAAGTTGTATTTTCCCTTTAAACTCCCATGTGTCTTAATGAAACTTAGAAGAAAATGACTATTTATACTTGCCTACATATTTACCATTACTAATGCACTTTATTTTCTCCAAAAATCCAGATTTCCATTTGCTGCCATTTCTCTTCAAGATATAGTTTAGCCTTTTTTGTAGTACCAGTCTGCTCACAATGAAATACATTTGCTTTCTTTCTATTTTTTTTTCACTTGCTTTCTTTTATCAGAATATATTTTAAGCTGTATATATATATAATTTTAGACAGTGATTATGTTTTCTTTAAGCAATTTATGGATATTCTTCCAGTTTCCATACTCTTTTAGAATCTATATAGCTTCATATGAGATGGCTACCATACTTAAATTCTATCTATGAATGATGTGTTTTATTTTATTTTCTACTTTCAAAAAAGTCTTTTTATCTTTAATTTTTTAGTTATTTAACTCTGATTTATTCACATTTATTCTGTTTTATTCTTCTTTTAAGTCTAATAGATATCATTCCCATTGCCATCTGGCTTACACTCATTCTGATAAGTCAGTCATCAATATTATTTTTGCTCTCTGATATTTTTCTTTTCTACCTTCTTGCTTTTAGAATTTCTTATTAACTTTAGTTTTCAGAAAGTTGAACAAAATAACAAAATATGGCTGGATGAATTTTCTTTGTATTCATTCATCTTCCTTTTCTTTTACTTATTTATTTAATTTTTTGTGTGTGTGTGCTGCTGTTGCTGATCCTGTTGTTTGTTTTAACTTCTTGAAACTCTCAGATATCATTTTAAATCAAATTTGAAAAAAAAATTGGCCAGTTTTTCCTGAAATATTTTCCTACTCCTATATTTCTCTTCTCTCCACTAAGATTTCAAATACTGGAGATACCATGTCACAGTACATTGATGCATCTCTCCTTGTTTTGATTTAAATAACTTCTACGGAGCTGCCTTCAAATGTTATGACTCTTTCAATTGTAGGTCCAAAATGCTATTAATTCCCACTGAAGAATTAAAGTTTTCAGAAGTTTTGCTTTATCCAGCTTATTTTATTGTCTCTTTGTTTTTCTTACTAACCGTATCTTCAACCTTTAAGTATGTAATTATTTAACATAATTACAGATGTTTTGAAATATTTGCTTGCTTGCTATTATGAAATGAATGTTTGTGTCACCTCCCCCAAATGCATGGGCTGAAACCCTTAATCACCAGAGTGGCTGTATTTGGAAATAGGACTTCTAAGAAAGCAATTAAGGTTAACTGAGTTCTTAAAGAAGGGAGCCTGATTGAATAAGATTAGTGTCCTTATAAAAAGTGATACCAGAGATCTCATTCTCTCTCTGCATGAATGTGCTAAGGAAAGGCCATGTGAGGAATCACAGAAAGAAAGAGTCTGTCTGCAAGCCAGGAGGAGAGACTTCACCAGAAACTAAACTGGTTAGGAATTTGATCTTGGTTTCCCACCTTCCAGAACTGTGGGAAAATAAATCTCTACTGTTTAAGCCACCTAGGCTATGATATTTTCTTAAAGCAGCCTGAGCAGAGTAGTCTATCTGCTTTCTTAATAACTAATTTATCTGTGTGTTTGCTTCTATTGACTGAAATTTTTATTAATCAATTACATTTTTCTTTTTTCATATCTCATAATGCATAAGTATATTCAAAACAGAATAGAGAATGTTCTGTATTGTTTTCTTTTTCTTACACTGAGTCTGAGAAATTTCTTGTTTCTGGAATTAGGATGATAAGTTAATTACCCAGGTTTTTAAAGGTTTTAATTTCAATTTGAACTAGAGTTGAGCTATGACTTTGTGTATGTGTGTGTGTGTGCATGTGTGTGTGTGTTAGTCACTCAGTCATCTCTTATTCTTTGTGACCCCATAGACTATAGCCCATTAGGTTCCCCTGTCCATGGAATTCTCTAGGCAAGAATACTGGTGTGGGTTGCCATGCCCTTCTCCAGGGGATCTTCCCCACTCAGGAACTGAATTTGGGTCTACCTGTATTAGCAATCAGATTCTTTACTGCCTGAGCCACCAAGAAAGCCCCCAAGTTAGTTATAAGCTATGACTATAACAGTTAAATAGAATACAACTATGAGAAACGCTGGGCTAGATGAAGCACAAGCTGGAATCAAGATTGCCAGGAGAAATATCAATAACCTCAGATAAGCAGATGACACCACCCTTATGACAGAAAGTGAAGAGGAACTAAAAAGCCTCGTGATGAAAGTGAAAGAGGGGAGTGAAAAAATTGGCTTAAAGCTCAACATTCAGAAAACTAAGATCATGGCATCTGGTCCCATCACTTCATGGGAAATAGATGGGGAAACAGTGGAAACAGTGTCAGATTTTATTTTGCAGGGGGGTCCAAAATCACTGTAGATGGTGACTGCAGCCATGAAATTAAAAGACGCTTACTCCTTGGTAGGAAAGTTATGACCAACCTAGATAGCATATTAAAAAGCAGAGACATTACTTTGCCAACAAAAGTCCGTCTAGTCAAGGCTAAATTTTTTCCCACTGGTCATGTATAGATGTGAGAGTTGGACTGTGAAGAAAGCTGAGCACCGAAGAATTGATGCTTTTGAACTGTGGTGTTGGAGAAGACTCTTGAGAGTCCCTTGGACTGCAAGGAGATCCAACCAGTCCATCCTGAAGGATGTCAGTCCTGGGTGTTCATTGGAAGGACTGATGCTGAAGCTGAAACTCCAATACTTTGGCCACCTCATGCCAAGAGTTGATACATTGGAAAAGACTGATGCTGGGAGGGATTGGGGGCAGGAGGAGAAGGGGACGACAGAGGATGAGATGGCTGGATGGTATCACTGACTCAATGGGCATGTGTTTGAGTAAACTTTGGGAGTTTGTGATGGACTGGGAGGCCTGGCGTACTGCGATTCATAGAGTCGCAAAGAGTCGAACACAACTGAGCAACTGAACTGAACTGAACTGAACTGATGACTATTTCAGCCTCAATCTGTTGTGTTGCTGCTACTGTTTTGGTTATGAAAGCAAATACTGACATAACCAAAAAGATAGCAGCAACACGACAGATTGAGGCTGAAGTAGTGACCTGGGCTATCAATTTAGATTTTTTTTTAAATTTACTGATTTTCATTTGTATGAAATTTCAGCAGGAATCCATATTCTAAACACTCAGAATACATGTGACCATGTCTAGACTATGTCTAACCTATGTGATTCCTCTTTCCTTGCTACTTGCTTTCTTGACAAAATCAGGGGCATGAAATTAAGAGGACAACTGTATGCAAATAAATTGCTTTGCATTGGAGCATTTTCCTATTACATTCATTCTGCCAATCTAAAGTATTGTTAAGGCTTGACTGGATTCTTCTCCTTCCTAAAAAGGCCACTTTTTTTTTCAGCTCATGTCTAGACTCTACACTTGCCTCTAGTTACGAAAACTGCCATGGTTCTTTATCCAACTATGACAGCTTTCTGCCTGAGCTATCTTAAAATACAAATTGTGTTATCTTATACTAACTCTCTGTTCTTAACATTTATCAAGAAATACTGAGAAAAATCTTTGTAGGATCAATATCAATGAGACTTCAACCATGAAATCAATGTTGTATAAAGATAAGGCAAGAGAGAAAAATCTGTCAGTGGACAATGTTTGGTGATCTTCAAAAGAGAAGGTGAGTGTTGGGAATGAGTATCAGATTGTAATAGATTCAAGAGTGAATGGAAAGTCAGAACCTCATCCATAGCTCCAATAAATGATTCATGTTTGACAAGTCAATGATGGAATCCATTCCAGCTAGGAGAAACTGCTCTGCTTTTAGCTGCCTTATGAACTGCACAGATTTTAAGGAAGCTTGTTATACAACTAACCAAGTCTAACATTAACATGTATGTGTTTTAGTCTCTCAGTTGTGTCCAACTCTTTGTGATCCCATGGATTGCAGCCCCCCAGGTTCCTCTTTCCATGTAATTCTCCTGACAAGAATACTGGAGTGAGTTGCCATTTCCTTCTCCAGGGGATCTTCCCTACCCAGGGATCAAACCCAAGTTCCTGCAATGCAGGCAGATTCTCTACCATCTGAGCCACCAGGAAAGCCTATTAGCATATATACCATTTATCTATGGGTCTACAAATTGATTTATCATGAGGGATTTGGGAAAGAAGGAAGATAATGTCTAAATTGGACAAGTAATGCTCCTTCTGCCAAGTAATTCAAATTTTAAATCAACTCACAGTTAATTTCATGCATTAGGAACTAAGAAGATGCACAAATAGAGACAACAATATAATAGGTAGTTTACAAGCTTTAGAATAAATCTAAGTCATAAGTAAATTGAAGTTAAGGTTAATCATGGTTGGGATGGAAGGGAGGGAGGCTCAAGAGGGAGTAGATATGTATATACATATATCTGCATGTGTGTGTGTGTGTGTGTGTGCATGTGCTGCATACCAAGTCACTTCAGTCAGACTCTTTGTGACCCTATGGACTGTAGCCCATCAGGTTCCTCTATCCATGGGATTGTCCAGGCAAGAAAACTGGAATGGTTTCTACCTCTCTTATGTCTCTTGCCTTGGCAGGTGAATTCTTTACCACTGATGCCCTAGTGCCACCTGGATATATATATACATCTTATATATAGAGAAAACATTATGACTGATTTGCATTGTTGTACAGCAGAAATCAACCCAACATTATAAAACAACTATTCTCCATTTAAAAAATTTAAAAAAGAAAGATCAAGTAGGGTCTGTGATAACTCAAAGCAAAAATAAAAAGAAAGATCTAGATTAGCCAATAGTATTAAAATGTAACAAACTTTAATTTAAATTGCAATTATTATATATTTAATTATATTTGAATAAATAAATATAATTAACAGAAAAAAGAGGAAATTTATTGATTGATTAAACAAAACATAATATGAAAAAATGTCACAGGTAAATGTAGAAAAGTTAATTTCAAAATTTTATCATCAGTTTTGTCAAGTGAAAAAGAAGTATAATTTTTACATACTTTGGAATATTAGAATCATCAAGTTAGAACTTTGACAAAGTTCAAATAGAGTTGTGGTAATCAGTAAAGTAGTATCTGAGTGATTAGAAAAAGGAAATGGATATAAAGGGGCTACTGTTTTCTTTAAAAAAATAAAAATGGATAGGCATTTATCCTCAGCAAGTGGAAATTACCCATGTGGCCTACTTGCTTGGTTGAGTCTTACTGTGAAAGGTTATTGCCAATGCTATGTTCTACATGCTGCAATCAATATTTCCATTGTGTGAAACTATAATAGTCTATCCTGTTAAAGGTTTTCAGTTATGGCATTCAATTGTTTTTCACTGTTGCTGTTATTGTCTTTAAAATCTCTTCTTATTTAGTAACAAGTACCATTGGCTCTCCCTAGCCATAGGCTCTGCATCCTTAGATTCAACCACCATGAATGGAGTTTGAATCCATGGATGTGGAACCTATAAATATGAAAGACTGACTGTACTATGCTATTTTATATAAGACTTGAGTTACCATGGATTTTGGTGTCCATGGGAGTGGGGGGGTGGAGGGAGTCTTAGAACCAATCCCCTCACATACCAAGTGATACCTATATATGAACTATTATGAAATATTATTGTTTGCATACCAGTAAAACCTATGTGTGTGTGTATGTATAAAATCTGACTCCCACAATAAAATTGTAAATATTTTGTCATTACACATTCATTAGCATTTCCTCTTTCATGTTTTCATCTTTAATTTTCAGAAGTTTTATTCCCTTGATAATATATTTTACTTTATAGCTAAGCATTAATTTAGAGCAAAAGAAGGAATAAATTGAAATACTCATATTTGTCTCTATATATATGTTTGCTTTTAATTACTTTTCTAGATTTTTTTTATTTTCAAATTTGTACAGTAATTCCTGCTGTGCCTCTTCCAGCCTATATCTGTGCTGAATTACCTAATATTTGTCTTATAAATGCAGTTACTTTTATTTCACTAAAGATTTATTCATTTAATTATTCAAAGGATTCACTACAGAGATGTTTGAAATCAACTGTGAAAGACAATTGTCAATTAGTTTCACTGGTTACCATACATGAATAGTTGAGTTTACTTTACTAAAACTGTTAAAATAACTTCTCCAATTAGGAATGGTTATCAGAGAGTAACTTAAACATGCTATAAATAAAGGAGAAACTATTTACTGGCCAAGTGAATCAGAGAGAAAACAGAATTGCAGATTATGGTAAAATGTTTTTAATGTAATATAAATTCAGAACACTTAAAGAAACAGCATGTACTGTTTAAAAATAAGCTTATTATATAGTGATTCTATATTTTCCCAGTAACATTGCCATCAATACCTCCTGCTCTTAAGAGTGCTTCTGTGCAATTAGCTTGCTTTTCATGATCCTAGGTCTTTATTTCTCATCCAGTTGTTTAATAACATCATGTAGTTTGGGTTTGTTTCTAGCAATGCCCATTGGAATAAAAATAAAGTACTTATGTTTTTGTTTTTTAGCTGATCTTCCATCTGTATAGAGTCAGAGAGTGGCAAATATACAAACAAAGAGAGACACAGAAGAATAAAATTTTCAAAGTGCTGTCATTCCTTTTGCTTTTATTTTTCAGGGCAAGTCCATCCTTTACCTCAGAAATAATTCTGTACACACTTATTACTATGCTCAGTTCAGTTCAGTCACTCAGTCGTGTCCGACTCTTTGCGACCCCATGAATCACAGTACACCAGGCCTCCCAGTCCATCACAAACTCCCAAAGTTTACTCAAACACATGTCCATTGAGTCAGTGATGCCATCCAGCCATCTCATCCTCTGTCATCCCCTTCTCCTGTCCCCAATCCCTCCCAGCATCAGGGTCTTTTCCAATGAGTCAATTCTTTGCATGAGGTGGTCAAAGTATTGGAGTTTCAGCTTCAGTATCAGTCCTTCTAATGAACACCCAGGACTGATCTCCTTTAGAATGGACTGGTTGGATCTCCTTGCAGTCCAAGGGACTCTCAAGAGTCTTCTCCAACACCACAGTTCAAAAGCATCAATTCTTCGGTGCTCAGCTTTCTTCACAGTCCAACTCTCACATCCATAAATGACAACTGGAAAAACCATAGACTTGGCTAGATTATGCTACATCCTCTCAAAACTCCCATCTGTATAAATGACTAATTAGTCTTCATTACTTCTCCCAAAGCCTTATACACAGGGTTTAAGCTGTGACTCAGTCAGATGACCTGAGTTAAAATTCTGCCTATGTCGGTTACTAATACTATTGTAAGGAATGAATAGGTTTTTCATCTCATTGTGCTTTATTTATCTCATCTGTAAGACTATGCTTCTTTCAAAGTATTGCTAGATTCAATGAGTTAATAGTTTAGAAGATTTTAAAAAGTGGTTGGCACATAGTAAAAATTACAAAAGCATTAGTAATGAGTGTCATGAGTTCCGTTTATACAATGCTGGTGTTCTGTTTTTCTGATTTTTCCCTCATCCTTTCCCAAATGATGCCTGATGACATAAATACTTGGTTTTTATATAAACAAAAAGACCTTTTACGTATCTCTTTCTGTGTGGCGGCATGCCTGCATAAATTTATTTCTAGCAAATATGTGTTCTTAGTTGCTTAGTCATGTCAGACTCTTTGCGATCCTGTGATGACCCTATGAACTGTAGCCTGCCAGGCTTTTCTGTCCATGGGGATTCTCCAGGCAGTAATACTGGAGTAGGTTGCCAGGCTTTCCTTCAGGGGATCTTTCCAAGCCAGGGATGGAAACCAGGTCTCCTGCATCATAGGCAGATTCTTTGCTCTCTGAGCCACCACCAGGGAAGCCACTCCTGTCACTATAGGATCTATTCTATTATCTATACACTTGTCAATAGTTGAACACCATGTGTTATAGACACTGTTTTTCAAGGTTATCATGGTGTTTCTTAAATGTGACTGATACTGGAAACGACCTATTCCTCTACATGTAATTTAGTTAGCTAGGGCTCCCTGGATATGTGGAAATTGTGAAAAACTTGACAATCTCCAAATTGACAATGTTTAAGAGTCTAGACAATGATTTCATGAAAGCTGTTTCCTCACAGCCAGCTAGTTCTTTGTTCTACATTTCTCACATCAGTTCTTTTCCACATTATACTAATTTCTGACATTAACCCTTTCAGTCATGTCTAAAAACTGTCCACTCCCATTAAATATCTAATGAGTTTGGAATTTATTGAAAATTTAGTTTTTACGAGGAAGGAGTTCATGTCATTTGCTCCACTATCTTCTGTCTCCAAGTCCTACTTTTCCATATCTCTCCCTTTTCTCTGAGGCAACAAAATAAATCCTCTCTTGATTCACGCACAGAAGTTCAAACTTTCTTAAGAGCTGGTATTCTATCCCAGTTAATCATGGCAAAGAAGATTCAACTAAGAGAGGCCTCTTCTTGTGAGGAAGATTCATACTTGCTGTTACAATGAACAAACAAACAAAACCCTTTTTTTTCTGACCTGTTCTGTAAATTAGCACTGCTTCAGATTTCATAAACCCCATTCACTGTATTAAACTTTCTCAAGTCATACCATTCAAATGGCCAGCCTTGATGGACATACTGGATAACTTTATACCTTTGCTAATAAAGTACAGGAATATGAAGATTTATCAGGGTCCTGCAGAGAGTCTTGCCAAATAAAAGCTATAAGAAAGCTCAGCCCTAGAGCAAAAAAAAAAAAAAAAAAAAAAAAAAAGATCCACTGAGCAAGGATGCCAGTAATACAGGCCACGAAACAATAGATCTTTTGTGAGGCCACAGTGTGAGTAAGTAGCTGAGAGGAGAATGATGACTTGTACTTTTCAGTCATGGAATACTCTGACTTTCTGATAGCCAGTATATGAGCTTTTGGTCTCCAGAAAGTATAATGACAGTGACTAAAGGGAGAGTCCAAAGGTGGGAATAGATAAGGCCTAGAAGAACTTTATTGCTGTACATTATTCTGATTGGAGTTAAAGCTCCAGGGAAAAGAACAGGAGCTTACTCAACCAAGGAAGTCTTAGAAATGTGTTCTTTAAGAAACAGTTGAAATGAGGGAGCAATATTAAATCCCATTCACTGTATTAAACTTCCTCAGATGTCTTCTGTCTTAGACTGTGTCGAGAAGAATGCTGTGGACCAGTCGATGAAATATTGCAGGACAAATGATTTCCTTATAATGATGAGACATTTATTGTTCATCCTATATTCAATTGGGAGTACACTTTTTCTCCCATTTTTATATATTCTATTCAGTAAAGTATCTAAGTCTGGCCAATTAAGCAACCTATTAATATTATTATTATTTTTTTTAGACACAGTGATTATATGAGTTAGAATTATCTATAATATTTGCCATTTATCAATAATGATATTTTTGTGAACCTACCACTTAATGACAATAGCAATTTCTTCTTCACCTTAAGCAAGACTAAGTTGGTTTTCTATTATTTGCAATTGAAAGATTCCTGATTAATTCATCCTTCATTTAGAGCTAATAAAAGTCTATGATATGGCACAATACCATTAAATACTGTATTATTGTTCAGCTTTCATTTTAGCTTCATCTTTCTTCATGAATCAAATAAGTATTACCATAATCTATAGCATAACTCAATGTCTTTAAAGGTATAAGAAGTAGGTTCATTACTACTAACAAATTCAACTACTAAATGTTATGTTATGTCTCAATTAAAAGACAGGACTAAGTTCTAATTACAAATGAAGCTAAGTAAATGTTACATTAAGGGATATATGTTAGAAATGGATTTGAAAAGTTAATCATTTTATACTATACATGAATTTATTGATAGCTGAATGACATTTCAGAACAAAATCCAATAAGTTAACATAACACTGAAAAAAAAATGATACATGATGAGAAACATCAAAAGTAGTAACACCAGAACTTCACTCTTAACAATTATGTGACTGTTCTACTTAAATTTAAACTTTTTAAATATTTTAAGTGACTGGTTCATTCATCCACTCTCTCAAATTAATTACAACTAATCTCTTTATTTTTGCTATTCTATATTTAATTCTCATATCCAACCTATGACCTATTACCAAATTCTGTGATTTCTATCCTCTTTGTAGAACTTTACTGCAACTTATGTAAGCTCCCTTTGATTCTGGAGGTGGTATGGCTAGAGGACCTTGGTCCTTGTCTTCTTTGAAGAACATATTCAGCAAAAAAGGCCAAGGCTGTGAAATAGAGACAGTTTTTAAGAGCGGCAAAGTACATGTGGAAAAGCACAGAGGCAAACGGGAGTGAGTTGTGCACAATAGCGTTGGCTTAAGTTGCCTGTATGCGGTAGCTTTCCAGGTTGTCTTCGGCCAGTCACCCAGCTTGGGCTCTCATCTAGTAAGGGATCAGTGCTCCTGCTGATCAACAGGAGGCCAGCTGCAGCCGTTCAGCCTGGGCCCTATCTATCTCGCCTTCTCTTCAACTGCACTGTAGTCCCTGCCCTGTTCACTCTCCATCCAGCACTTAGAACTTATTTTTTATTTTAAATGCATGTCATATTACTCATTAGCTAGAATCTGCTCAACAACTTTCTATTGCCATGAGAATAATATCTATTAATATATTTCCTTAAAGAATCTACATGATTTGAACATTTCAATGTATTTTTGTCTCATCTCTCCCTTCTCTTCTACACTCCAGACATAGGGGCCTTCATTTGGTGATATGAAAGTCAAGTTCTTCCCTATCTTGGGATCAGCATACAAGCAGTCTTCTATCTTGAGCATGCTTCTTCTAACCTCTTCACCTAATTAACCAAGTTCAGATCTTAACTTGTATATCATCTCCTCAAGACATACCTCCATTTGATTCTGAACTACATTACGTCCCCACATTCTATGCTCTCTGAAAACTGTAAGCCTCTTTGTACCAGTAATATGACCTCTATTTATTTGTTGTTCATAATATATCCATCTTTCCAACTAGAATATGAGCTTACTGATATCATGAATCATGTCTATCTTTTTTAATGTTATGCTTCAAATATTGAGTACAGTAGTTGGCACATGTAGACATTCAATAAATAATATTTTTAATTCCTAAATGAATGAATGCTCACTCTACTACTGTTGGATAATGTAGCTTTAAGTGTGGTCTGGCTACAGGGAGCAGAATTTGATAGCTAAACTCATTTCAAAATTTTGTGTTCTCATTTATTCAACCACTTATTATAAATTAACACATTTATATTCTGTTTTACGTACTTCATGCTTTATGAACTTCCCAGACTGAAACTTTATCTGGGACATGGTCAATCTTGGGTCAGTAACTTAATTTTCTCAGCCTAAATACTCAAACTATGCACAATGATAAATTCCCCAAGTTGGGTGCAAACATGTATGGACTATTCTCAATGGCTAGCTGCTGGCCTAGGTTGAAAGTTAGTCTTCTTATTGAACATTTATTCTAAACTCTATGGTATAGTATAGATCAGATATAATTTACTCTGATTGTTTGGGTACAGAAATATTACCTAATAGACTACTTCTACAGTAATATGTACTCCCAATTCAGCAAAGAACATTTAAAAACTTGTTAGAATATAACCTTTTAGAATTCTGCAATCTAAGTATAAAGGGATTTTCCCACAGCTTCTTAGGCAGAAAGAAAAGCTTACTAAAAAGGATTTTTCTTTAAAATTTTATATTTTTATTCTCAGACTCTGGGAACTAAATAAGAATAGTGTAGCATCTACCAACTAATGAGAAAAAGGGTCAGAAATCCAAAGGTGTATAACTGGTCAACAGTTAAGATAATATTTACCTGTCATTGTTAAAGAAACCTATATGCAAGAACTCAAAGCTTATTTCATCTGTGCATCCTGTCTAAACAGAATACTTGGGAAAAGATACTAGCACAAATTCTTCCTGAAACTACAAACTGAGGAAAATAAAGTTGTAAATAACAAAACTTTATTATATATGTATATATACACACAGACATATATACACACATATAAAGTATATGTGTATATATACATACATAGTGTATGTGTGTATATGTATACATACATATATAGTGTATATTTACATATATAGTGTATGTACATATGAATTAAAGTCCCATATGTCTATGGAATGTATAATATCATTAAATATGCATTCCTAACACATTATTGACTGGGGGATTTTTGCAGAACCTAACACCTATGGTGTTAATACACCTCTGATCAATAATGTGTTAAAATAAAATAATGGGTTAAAATAAAAATGACATACTGGAGAAAGGTATGTACTATTAGAATATTATAAATGAAAGCAGATCTTTTCAGAGATTTCAACCACAATTACTCAACTGATTTCCTTTTAGACCTTCTGAAAATTATACCTGTCCAACTAGATATACTAAAACTAAATCTCTTAGGGGTGGGCTAGGCATGTGTGTTTTGTCATCTTAACTCCTCCACTGTACCACTAATCTATTTTTGTTGCCAACTTTGTCATCTGTGCAAATTGACATAAATCCACGCTTATAAACCATAACTCTAAGTGGTTTTATGTGCTGTATGGCGTGTCTTTCCAAATCGCTCCCTGGTGATAATCCAAGACTACCTCTTCTCCAGTTGTGTGCGGGGTCTGGTGCTCCTTTCCTCTCTCATTCTTCAACCACTTGTATGATTTCATAGTCCACTTGAGTTCAGCATGTCTCTGGTTGAAATTCACAAATAGTTTTGATGTGGTCCAGGGCTATCATTCTCTAATCTTTAAGTAGGTGTAATAAAAACTATTCTCTTCGATTTCAAAACTTCTATGTTAAGATTTAAGGTTTAAGACTAAAGAGACTCTGGACTACATTCTAGGTCAATAAGCTAAGTGGAAACAAAGAAGCAAGAATAATCCAACTATTTTGGCAAACTAGAAGGCATTTCTACAGTAGCTTTATCTCCATTTTCATACCTTTCTACCTCGAGAACAGTAGTAACTAACACTTACTTTGTACTCTCTCTGAGCCAAGCTAGGGTATACTAGCATTCATGTGTGCTAAGTTGCTTCAGTTTTGTCTACCTCTTTGCAACCCTAGGGACTGTAACCTGTCAGGCTCCTTGCCCCTGGGATTCTCCAGGCAAAGATACTGGAGTGGGTTGCCATGCCCTCCTCCAGGGGATTCCTGATTCAAGAATTGAACTCACATCTCCTGCAGCTCCTACATTGCAGGTGGGTTCTTTACAACTGAGTCACTGGGGAAGTCCAGGGTTTACTAGATGCCCAGTTAAATTTGAATTTCAGATATACAACAAATTTATATTTACTGTAAGTGTGTGTGCCTCAGATATTTCATGGGACATAACTAAAATATTATTTGCTGTTTATCTGGAATACAATTTTAATTAATTGACCTATATTTTTATTTGCTAAATCTGGCAACCCTATGTCAAGCTCTACTACAAAACAATACAAGGAAGCAGTGTTAAAACAGAACAGAGTTCTACTGTAGAAAAGTCTATAGTCAGAATAATTAATCCGCATGTCTGTTTTGATTACAGTGATGATGGGTGGTGGAGTTTTCAGATGTGTCTCTGGGTTAATGGGAGATATATTGCTGTATCTATTTTTCTCTTTTTTAAATATTACAGATTTGCAAAGTTAAAATAGAGGAAGGAACAAAGCAAATGGCAAAGAACAAATTTTTATAATTAGGTTTGGAGAGTCAAAATTAAACTAAAACAAAATGCACCTTACCTTTTAAAGATGTTCCTGCATCTATTAGCATAAGTCTATGCCATTGTGTATGAGGCTTATTCCAAGTGATTGATTACAAATTTGAGGCTAAAACTGTCTATACTGGGAAAAGGTGTTGTGAGCCTATTCCTAAATTCATATGGGTCAAGATATCTAATAAATTTTTAACAATTTTTCTTTTTTCATTTTCAGTTCTTCAGCGTATTCCTCTGTTCAAGGGAAATGCTAAAAATAAAGCAGGACTTCCCTGGTGGTGCAGTACACAGGAATTCACCTACTGCAGAATCCCTTGTTCACATTCCAATAAAGCATTCAAAGAGAGATACTGGTTTAAAAATACCATTTCTTGTCCCAGCATAAAAGCACAAGGGAAAGGAAGTTCAATCTTCTTTTTTTTTTTTTTTTTTCTTGACGCTAAAACTCTAAAGCTTCAGGAAATTTCTTTATTACTTAGTACTGTATGTTCTAATCAAGCATAAAACAGGAAAGTGACTACTATCAAAGGACCCATAAAAAGAGTTTATGATGTTTCAGAATCAGACAACATAAAAAAGGACATATTCAAATTAGAAACACTATTATAAAGTGTGATTCTATAAGGAATCTCCATAACAGTCTTAATAATGTGATTAAAGAGATAAAGTAATAGCAATATACACAAGTACTAATTAGAACATTGAAACTATTACGCCTCATGTGGGAGACAAGTCATAAAATTCAAAGAATATTTGTAAGAAACACTATCAGACTGTCTTTTAAGTTTTTTAGTGCCTGAGGCTGATTTTGTGAACTTGTGGTATGAGTTGAAAATGTTTAAGAGAATTCAACTGGCCTAATAATGCATGCTTGTTTCAGAGTCTCATTATAATATAAAAATTAATTTAAAGCTATAATTTTCTCCACTAGATTCAATGACACAGTTTATGTAAAATCTAGAAACTGATCCAAATTCCACAGTATTTCAGACAACAAAACTACACTTAAAAAAAAAAAAATCTGTGTACTATTACTGTGCAGCCATAAATTTCTTGAGGCTAGAAGTGATGATAAATAGGAGTAGTTCTATAATTAAAGCATGCTTAGAACAATACATTTATTGTATTATCAATTTTTAAATTTTTTATTTGAAAAGTGTATCTAAAGTAAGCACATAACATAAAATATAGAAAATGTAGTTGAAAATATTATTTGAGCAATTCAGAACAAAGGAAAAACAAAAATACAAATCCAGGGTTTCTATGTAGTCATTTCTTAACACGGGGGCATAGCTTAGGCTATCTACTTTATAGTAGTTAGGGTAAGAGAAATATAGTCAATGAAATCACTTTCACTAATAATAGTCAATATCCTGACAAAAAGCGGTAATTCCTTAATTGGGTAAACTTTTATTTTCAATACATATTATACTCTTCTCCAGGAGACTCAAACAGTAACATACAGTAAACATTTGAAAAACTTGTAGGAAAAGTAACCTTATTAACTTTCTTTCTTGCTTTAGCCAATAGACTTCTTAGTAAAAGGGACCTTTTTTTTTTCTTTTTACCCTAAAACACCTATTAACAATACCCAGAGAAGACTTTCCTCAAAAGGCATTTGGAAAGCCTGAATTAAATTACTCACAATTGCCAGAAGGAGAAACAAAGTTGTAGTCAACAAAAGACGAGACATCTCCAATGACAAGCAGAAATTTCACTTGTATGTTTATATAAAGATGATAAAGAAACATATAGGTAGTCCCTAACTTACAATGGTTCAGTGTATGATTTTTTTTTTTTTTTTTGACTTTACAAGTGGTGAGAAAGCTATACACATTCAGCAGAAACCATACTCTGGATTTTGAATTTTGATCTTCTCCCTGACTGAAGACATGCAGTATGAAACTCTCTCCTAATAGTAAGCAGCAGCTGCAAGTCATAGCCCCCCATTAGCTATGTGATCATGAGGGTAAACAGCCTATACACTAACAATCATTTTGTACCCACACAACCTTTCTGTTTTCCACTTTCAGTAGAGTATTCAATAAGTTACATGAGATACCCAACACTCTCGTAAAATTGATTTTGTGTTAGATGATTTTTTCCAACTGTGAACTAATGTAAGTGTTCTGAGCATGTTTAAGGTAGGCTAGACTAAGCTATGACATTAAGTTGTTATGTGTATTAAATGCATTTCACTCACAATATTTTAAACTTCTGATGAGTTTATTGGGCTTTACCCCTATTTTAATTGAGGGAAGATCAGTACTTAATGATAGTCTCAAGGAGCCAATTCCAGAACAGAGTGAAGTGATTTTATAATGGAGGTTAGACTGAAATTCTCACAGCATTTGCAATTATAGCAAAGATTTTCACAGGCTTCTTTTAATGAGAGCTTTCAAAATAGTCAATAATATAAAAACTGAGTGAAAGTCATCAAAAGCAATATTAAGAGAAGCAAAATAATGAAGATAATATTGTTAAGTTGCTGCTAGTCTTGAACAAAGTGGAGAAAAATAAATTTTATGGCAGACATAGATTTAAAGGCTGGACTGCATGTCCATCAGGCTGACCACTATATACTGCATTTTTCTAAACTATGGAGATAAATAAAGGTGATTTATGCCCCCATCAGCTGGTGTATGTGGTTGGTTAATAATGGACTGATATGCTTTAAAGTCAGCTCATCCAGAGATAGAGCTAATAATTCATAAATGTTGAGGAGTCTGATAAAAATATTTTTTCTGAACAAAAAGGCCACATACTAGCATTCAGACTTCATAACTTATTCAATTTCATTCATCAGTAAGGTTGTGGTGATGATTAAATGGTATAAAAGTGTGTGCCTAGAAAGTAGCAAATGCTGTGAAAGCTTTTTATTAATAATGATAATGATGGTGATGATGATGGTGATGATGACAATGATGGTGGTGGTGTTGATGACAGTGGAGATATAAATAACCTGAAACACAGACAAGATTTCAACAAAAATTAAATTCTAAATATCTTGTCATTTTCAGACAAAAAGGGAAAAGTTTTTCATGTAGATCTGTGAGAAGGTATCACAGGACCATTTCAATCTACCTCTATATCTCCTGGGAGGCTCCCTCTCATATAGGAGACTGCCATGAAGCACTTTAAGGTGTGGAAATTTACATCTCCCATATAAAACCACTTCACCATAGTCTAGAATTATCTTCTTGATGACTGAGAAAATCTCTGGCTCATGATACCAGCTATCTGGGGCCTCTGGTTCAAAGTTGTCTTCTGGTGACACAAGTCATGAACAGCATGCTGATCTTGCTTATACTCTATGTAAGTGATAAACTACCTAAAACCATTTGGTCAAGTTATCACCTTCCAGGCTGCAGATATGGAAGTTTGGCAAAGCTATACCTAGCAGCTTCAGTGTTCGCTGATGCTTATGGGCTACTTGACCTCTTGACAAGGCAAATAATTCACCCCAACGTAGGACAGCTGTGTAACAAGATGAAAATTCTGCAGTATATTGAGCAAAATGAAAACCTACTGTCTGTATAAATGGCATAATATGCATTTATAACAATTACTTGTAAAGCAGCTCACATCATTATGCTGACAGAATAATGATAGGAAAGTTAATAAAGTAATGATAGAAGCAGTAATGATAATAATATATTTAATATTTACAAACTATATTCTGCTAAATCTTTAACATGTATTATTTTATTTCATAATCAAGAAAATCACAAGAGTTATTATTAAATGGCATAAAAAATAACACAGGGTCAGATAGCTAGCAACTTGTTGGCAGTCTATAAGCCCAAGCTATCAGACTTTATTGTTCTTGAGGTTAAAGAATATATTTCATCATTTCCCAGAATGTACTGAGCAGTTTTAACAGAATTTAATTGAAGAGATCATTTACTAAATAACTTCTTGATTATAAAAAGGCAAAAAATTGAATACTAAAACACACTGCTAAGTTTGGGATTAATTGAAGCATTTAAGCACAATTATTAAACTCTTGGACTTCACTAAAAATGGACAGATATATACCATATGTCCTTATTTATCATTCATTTCTCTACATATTCTGATCTTCCATCAGAAGAAGCATATGCCACAGTAAACATGAAAGGATCAAGCTGGGATTTTCTAACAGAGTCTTTATTTAAATTATAATTTTGGTGTACAGCCAGATGACCATCTGCCTTATATACTAATTAGACCTGTACCACTTAAAGCATACAACTTAAAGATATTATGTGAAAAGTAAATTTATGGCTTGAATTTTTTTTTCTAATTTGAGAAGTATTTTATCATACTAATAATGCCATTTTAAATATGCATTATAGAAAGTGTTAGGATAGAAAAAAAAAGTGATATGTAACAAGAATGTATTAAGTGCAGTTTTATTTGTCAAGTAAGAATTTCAAACAAGCTAAATAGATACACCCAAAGTTCAGGACTTATATGGAAAACTTTATTCTGCAAAGTGGTTCAGTTATTTTCAATTCACTGTGTGTGTGTATATGTCCTCTGTCAATTCAACTCTTTGTGACCCCAAAGCCTGCTAGGCTCCTCTGCTCATGGGATTTTCCAAGAAAGACTACTGGAGTGCATTGCTAGGAGATCTTTCCAACTCAGTGATCTAACCTGCATCTCTTGCAGTTCCATCATTGGCAGGTGGATTCTTTACCACTGCGACACCTGGGAAGAGTTGTGAGTGCATAGGTGTATATTATTAGAAGCATATATGGTAGCAAAATTTGACAGCATTATTATCATCTAAATGTAGTGTTATTTATTGATACATTATTTTTTTACTGGGTAAGTTTTGATAGCTTAAACATGCCAAATGTATTTGTATAATATCATAATATTCCCTTTTATTGTTTTTAATATCAGTAGGATATGACTGTGCAGATCAGGACAAACTGTGGAATATTCTTAACGAGATGGGAATACCAGACCACACTACCTGCCTCTTGAGAAACCTGTATTCAGGACAAGAGGCAACAGTTAGAACTGGACATGAAACAAAGGACTGGTTCCAAATTGGGAAAGGACTATGTCAAGGCTATATATTGTCACCCTGCATATTTAACTTATATGCAGAGCACATCATGTGGACTTCCAGGCTGGATGAAGCACAAGCTGGAATCAAGATTGTCAGAAGAAATATCAACAACCTCCCATATGCCGATGATACCACTTTAATGGCAGAAAGTGAAGAGGAACTACACAGCCTCTTGATGAAGATGAAAGAGGAGAGTTGAAAAACCTGGCTTAAAACTCAACATTAAAAAACTAACATCATGGCATCTGGTCCTATCACTTAATGGCAAATAGATGGGGAAAATATGGGGGAATAAAGACACTTGCTCCTTGGAAGAACAGCTATGAAAAACCTAGACAGTGTATTAAAAAACAGAGACATCACTTTGCTACAAAGGACCATATAGTCAAAGTTATGGTTTTTACAAAGTAGTCGTGTATGTGAGATGTGAGAGTTGGACCATAAAGAAGGCTAAGCACTAAAGAATTAATGCTTTCAAACAGTGGTGCTGGAGAACATTCTTGAGAGTCCCTTGGACAAGGAGCTCAAACCAGTCAATCCTAGAGGAAATCAACCCTGTATATTCATTGGAAGGACTGATGCTGAAGCTGAAACTCCAATTCTTTGACCACCTGATACAAAGAGCCGACTCATTGGAAAATACCCTGATGCTGGGAAAGATTGAAGGCAAGAGAAAAGGATGACAGAGGATGTGATGGCTGGATGGTGTCATTGACTCAATGGACATGAGTTTGAGCAAACTCCAGGAGATAGTGAAGAACAGGGAAGACTGGCATGCTGCAGTCCATGGGGTCACAAAGAATTGGACATGACTTAGCAACTGAACAACAACACTGTTATTTTTGCTTTAAGTAGCCAATTACCTCTAAAGGAGATTTTAAAATAGCAAAAAAATATTTTATATTCTTCACATATTTACCACTTTTGACATTGTTTATTCTTTTGCTTATATTAAATTTCTATTTACCATAATTTATCTTTCATTTGAAGAATTTACTTTGAATTTCTTGTAATTCAGGTCCAATAGCAATTAATGTTCTCCATTCCTGCTGTTCGGGAAAGGTTTTTATGTTCAACTTGTAGGACATTTTCAGTGAATACAGACTTACCTCATTTTATTACTCTTCCCTTTATCAAACTTCACAGATATTGCATTTTTTTATAAATTGAAGGTTTGTGCCAATCCTGCATCAAGCAACTTGATACACCATTTTTCAACACCATTTTCTCACTTCATGTCTCTGTGTCATATTTTGTCAAGTCTCAGTTATAGTATTTCAGACATTTTCATTATTAGTTCAGAGATATAGATATTTGTTCAGAGATATTCAGATGACAGTCAACATTTTTAGCAATAAAGCATTTTAATTAAGGTATATACATTTTTCCCGGAGAAAGCAAAGTACTCTTGCCTGGAAAATCCCATGGAAGGAAGAGCCTGGTAGGCTGCAGTTCATGGGGTCACTAAGAGTCGGACACGACTGAGTGACTTCACTTTCACTTTTCACTTTCATGCATTGGAGAAGGAAATAGCAAGCCACTCCAGTGTTCTTGCCTGGAGAATCCCAGGGACGGGGGAGTCTAGTGGGTTGCTGTCTATGGGGTCGCACAGAGTCGGACACGACTGAAGCGACTTAGCAGCAGCAGCAGCATGCATTTTTCTAGACAAAATGTTTTGCACACTTAGTTGACTACAAGGTAGTGTAGACATAACAAATATATGCTCTTGAAAACAAAAAAAAAAAAGTGTGACTCACTTTACTGTAATATTTGCTTTATTTTGGTGATGTCTACAACCGAAGCCACAATATCTTTGAGGCATTTAACTTTACACTGACAGTTTTATTTTGCTTTTTAGTACTGCAAAGATTGTCCTTGAACATATATGTATTATTTCTGATAAAATATTTGTTGTAATTTTTTATTTCTCTGTGTGGTATTAATATTTCCTTTTGTTCTGGCTCTTTCAAAAACTGTCTCTATATCAAGGTGCTATTAGCAATTTAAAATGTGGTTTAGTATGTCTACGTTAATGCATATAATTTGAGAAGTTTTGCTTGATTTTTAAATTTTTATTTATTTTTACCATTACTTTCAAGTGTGTTAGTTTCTTCCAAACAACAATGTGAAACAACTGTTTGTATATACATATCCCCTCACTCCTGAGTCTCCCTCCCACCCTCTCATTTTGTACTTCTAGGTAATCACAGAGCATTAAGCTGAGCTCCCTGTACTATATGGCAGTATCCCACTAGCTGTTATACACATGGTAGTGTACATATATCACTGTTCCTCTCTCAATTAGCCCTACCCTCTTCCTCCCCCAGTCTGTTATGTTCTCTGCATCTACATTTCTTATTTCTGCCCTGCAAATAGGTTCATTGGTACCATTTTTCAGATTCCATATATATGCATTAATATATGACATTTGTTTTTTCTCTTCCATCTACATCAGTACAAATGACCAAATTTCATTCCTTTTTATGGCTGAGTATTATTTTAATATGTGGTAAAGAATACCACATATTCTTTATCTATTCATCTTTGATAGACATTTTGGCTGCTTCCATGTCCTGGATGTTGTAAAGAGTGCTGCAATGAATGCCGGGGTAAATTTGTCTTTTTTAATTATGGTTTTGTCAGGGTATATGTCCAGTAATGGGATTGCTGGCTCATATGGTAGTTTTGTTTTTAGCTTTTTAGGAAACGCCAGGTGAATGCTATCAAACATTTTGAGAAGAGCTAATACCTATCCTTCTCAAACTCTTCCAAAAATTCCAAAAGAACATTCCTAAACTTATTCTATGAGGCCACCCTGATACAAAGATATTACCAAAAAAAAAAAAAAAAGAAAGAAAGAAAGAAAGAAAATTATAGCTAATATCATTGATGAACATAGATGCAAATATCTTCAACAAAATACTAGTAAACAGAATCCAAAAACATATTGAAAGGATCATATATCATGATCAAGTGGGCTTTTTCCCAATGATGCAAAGAATCTTCAATATATGCAAGTCAATCAGTGTGATACACCATATTAAAAAATTGAAGGATAAAAACCACATAATCATCTCAATAGATGCAGAAAAAGCTTTCAACAAAGTTCAACACCCATTATGATAAAAACTCTCCAGAAAGTGGGCATAGAGGGGACCTACCTCAACAAAATAAAGGCCATATGTGACTAACCCACAGTGAGCATTATTCTCAATGGTGGAAGCAGAAGATGAGGGGTTCAATCCCTGGGTCAGGAAGATCTCCTGGAGGCAGGAAAGGCAAACCACTCCAGTATTTTTGCCAGGAGATCCCCATTGACAGAGGAGCCTGGCAGGCTACACTCCTCTGGTTCAGTTCAGTTCAGTTCAGTCGCTCAGTCGTGTCCAACTCTTTGCGACCCCATGAATCGCAGCACGCTAGGCATCCCTGTCCATCACAAACTCCTGGAGTTTACTCAAACTCATGCCCATCGAGTCGGTGATGCCATCCAACCATCTCATCCTCTGTCGTCCCCTTCTCCTCCTGCCCCCAATTACTCCCAGCATCAGGGTCCTTTCCAATGAGTCAACTGTTCGCATGAGGTGGCCAAAGTATTGGAGTTTCAGCTTCAGCATCAGTCCTTCCAATGAACACCCAGGACTGATATCCTTCAGGATGGACTGGTTGGATCTCCTTGCAGTCCAAGGGACTCTCAAGAGTCTTCTCCAACAACATAGTTCAAAAGCATCAATTATTTGGTGCTCAGCTTTCTTCACAGTCCAACTCTCACATCCATACATGAACACTGGAAAAACCATAGCCTTGATCAGAAGGACCTTTGTTGGCAAAGTAATGTCTCTGTTTTTTAATATGTTATCTAGGTTGGACATAACTTTCCTTCCAAGGAGTAGGCGTCTTTTAATTTCATGGCTGCAATCACCATCTACAGTGATTTTGAAGCCCCCCAAAATAAAGTCTGACACTGTTTCCACTGTCTCCCCATCTATTTCCCATGAGGTGATGGGACCAGATGCCATGATCTTAGTTTTCTGAATGTTGAGCTTTAGGCCAACTTTTTCACTCTCCTCTTTCACTTTCATCAAGAGGCTTTTTAGTTCCTCTTCACTTTCTGCCATAAGGGTGGTGTCATCTGCATATCTGAGGTTCTTGATATTTCTCCTGGCAATCTTGATTCCAGCTTGTGCTTCTTCCAGCCCAGTGTTTCTCATGATGTACTCTGCTTATAAGTTAAATAAGCAGGGTGACAGTATACACCCTTGACGTACTCCTTTTTCTATTTGGAATCAGACAGTTGTTCCATGTCCAGTTCTAGCTGTTGCTTTCTGACCTGTATAAAGGTTTCTCAAGAGGCAGGTCACCTGGTCTGTTATTCCCATCTCCTTCAGAATTTTCCACAGTTTATTGTGATCCACACAGTCAAAGGCTTTGGCGTAGTGAATAAAGCAGAAGTAGATTTTTTTTTCTGGAACTCTCTTGCTTTTTCGATGATCCAGCAGATATTGGCAATTTGATCTCTGGTTCCTCTGCCTTTTCTCAATCCAGCTTGAACATCAGAAAGTTCTCGGTCCATGTATTGCTGAAGCCTGGCTTGGAGAATTTTGAGCATTACCTTACTAGCGTTTGGGATGAGTGCAATTGTGAGGTAGTTTGAGCATTCTTTTGGATTGCCTTTCTTAGGGATTGGAATGAAAACTGAACTTTTCCAGTCCTGTGGCCACTGCTGAGTTTTCAAAATTTGCTGGCATATTGAGTGCAGCACTTTCACAGCATCATCTTTCAGGATTTGAAATAGCTCAACTGGACTTCCATCTCATCCACTAGCTTTGTTCATAGTGATGCTTTCTAAGGCCCACTTGATTTCACATTCCAGGATGTCTGGCTCTAGGTGAGTGATCACACCTTTGTGATTATCTGCGTGGTGAAGATCTTTTTTGTACAGTGCTTCTGTGTATTCTTGCCACCTCTTTTTAATATCTTCTGCTTCTGTTAGGTCCATACCATTTCTGTCCTTTATTGAGCCCATCTTTGCATGAAATGTTCCCTTGGTATCTCTAATTTTCTTGAAGAGACCTCTAGTCATTCCCATTCTGTTGTCTTCCTCTATTTCTTTGCATTGATCGCTGAGGAAAGCTTTCTTATCTCTCCTGGCTATTCTTTGGAACTCTGCATTCAAATGGAAATACCTTTCCTTTTTTCCTTTGCTTTTCACTTCTCTTCATTTCACAGCTATCTGTAAGGCCTCCTCAGACAACCATTTTGCCTTTTTGAATTTCTTTTCCATGGGGATGGTCTTGATCCCTGTCTCCTGTACAATGTCACGAACATTCATCCATAGCTCATCAGGCTCTCTGTCAATCAGATGTAGTCCCTTAAATCTATTTCTCATTTCCACTGTATAGTCATAAGGAATTTGATTTAGGTCATACCAGAATGGTCTAGTGGTTATCCCTACTTTCTTCAGTTTAAGTCTGAATTTGGCAATAAGGAAGGAGTTCATGATCTGAGCCACAGTCAGCTCCCGGTCTTGTTTTTGCTGACTGTATAGAGCTTCTCCATCTTTGGCTGCAAAGGATATAATCAATCTGAGTTCGGTGTTGACCATCTGGTGATGTCCATGTGTAGAGTCTTCTCTTGTGTTCTTGGAAGAGAGTGTTTGCTATGATCAGTGCCTTCTCTTGGCAAAACTCTATTAGCCTTTGCCCTGCTTCATTCCATACTCGAAGGCCAAATTTGCCTGTTACTTCAGGTGTTTCTTGACTTCCTACTTTTGCATTCCAGTCCCCTATAATGAAAAGGACAATTTTTGGGGGTGTTAGTTCTAAAGGGTCTTGTAGGTCTTCATAGAACCATTCAACTTCAGCTTCTTCAGCATTGCCGATTGGGGCATAGGCTTGGATTACCGTGATATTGAATGGTTTGCCTTGGAAATGAACAGAGATCATTCTGTCGTTTTTGAGATTGCATCCAAGTACTGCATTTCAGACTCTTTTGTTGACCATTATGGCTACTCCATTTCTTCTAAGGGATTCCTGCCCACAGTAGTAGATATAATGGTCATCTGAGTTAAATTCACCCATTCCAGTCCATTTTAGTTCGCTGATTCCTAGAATGTCAACATTCACTTTTGCCTTCTCCTGTTTGACCACGTCCAATTTGCCTTGATTCATGGACCTAACATTCTAGGTTCCTATGTACTTCTATGGTAGCAAAGAGTGAAATATGACTGAAGCAGCTTAGAAGCAGGAGCAACAAGACAAGGGTGCCCACTCTCACTTCTATTGGTCAACATATGTTTGGAAGTCCTAGCCTTGGCAATCAGAGAAGAAAAAGAAATAAATCCAAACTGGAAAAGAAGTAAAACTGTCATTGTTTGATGTATGTTATATGATTCTTCTGCTTCAGATGTTAGGCTCCTTGGATCGCAAAAAGTATGTTGCCTTTTCTATCCTAGATTTAGAATTCATGCAGCATCACTCCTACCACATTTTAGTAAGTGAAATATACCAGGTATATAAAGTTCATTAAAAGAAGATACAAAGACACATTTTAAAGAAAATTTAATTTTTGATGCTGTGCATTTAATAGTGAGTTATTTGATCTTTTTCATTGCACTTATTCTTTGATATGTGGTTGTTCACTCCAACAGGTTCAGGAAGTAATAACATTAACTGTTAAAAATTTTAGAGTTTTAGTTACTATTTGCTAAGTGTGTTTTTGTAATTCCTTTCTATTGTTTCATTATCTTATTAACAATGTTTCTGTAAAATGATAAATACAGGATTCTTTAGTTTAAGACAGACATATTACATATTTATTGAGGATTCTTCCATTCAAAAATAACGTACAATTCTGGTGTAGATGTGAGACATAAAGTGAAGAGCAAATCAGTCATGACATCTGCCATCATGGAGATTACAGCTAGAAGCACATATTGATTGAATAGTTACTTAAGTAAATTTGATAAGAACTTTAAAGAAAATCATGAGAGCACAGATCAGGGGACATATGACTAAGTCTGGAAATTAGAAAAGTTTCCCTAAGGAAGTGATATCTCAGATCAAATTTATTGGGCAAGTAAGAAGCAATCTGGCAGTGAGGAGAGATAAACACCTTGGAACAATTGTTAAAATAGAACACAACAATGACAAAAATAAAATCAATATGAATGGTCAGCTGAGAGGGAAAAACAGACTGACTAGCAAATGTTCTGCAGAAGTAGACAAAAAATAGATTTTATAAAACCTTGTAAAAGACATAAAATATTTTGATCTTTATGTTAAGATCAGTGAAGACTTCAAAAGGGAAGACAAGCAACCTGAGCACATTTGAATTAAAAAATAAAAATCTTCAGCTACAACATAATTGAGCAATGGAAAGGAGCAAAAACATTTTTGTCTGAAAATTTTTTCATACATTGTATATTGTTATATGCTTTAATGTCATTCTACCTATTATACTTATTATAGTACCTGTTATAATATATATTGCATAAAAAGAGTGAAAAATGAAGTTGCTCAGTCATGTCTGACTCTTTGCGACCCCACAGACTGTAACCTGCCAGGCTCCTCTGCCATGGGATTCTCCAGGCAAGAATATTGAAGTGGGTTGCCATCTCCTTCCCCAATATTGTGTGCAGTATAGTATAGTATTATACTCTATCATATTGATTACTTTATTTTGCTATTTATATTTAACATAAATTATAATATTTATATTTAATATTTTGGATGGATATTTGGATTTCATTTATTTTTAACTTAAGATATTTATCTGTTACTTTAAAATTCCAATTTTAAATAAACACATTTCCACAAGTCAAACAGCATTACTTCACATTATAGCATGACTTTTTGAAGTTTCATGTGAAATTATATTTGGATCTAAAAGAATTGGCCCTATGCCTGTGGCAGTCAGGAGAGGAAATATTCTGTCACCCTTATAAAAGTCACCAAAGTAGTACATAAGTTGCCAAGAGATTAATTTCTCCAATGAAAAATGTGTAAACTCTTCATTTAAAAAATGATTATGGTATACCCTTCAACTTCTGAGTTTCTTATTAAAAAGTAAATCCTGCTGTAGAATAAGTCCACCTTGACACAAGGTAAAATTTGTATATATTTTCAGTTGCATCTAATTTGTTGCACCCAATTATCCTAAGAAACCTCACAGAATCCTGTTATTATCCAATAATTCAAATGACAGCCAAAGGAATAAAGATAATCTTTAAAAGATTCAGTTATTCCTAACATTTCTGCAGCTATTTTCAGTTTAATAGATTATAGTAAAGTGAGGTTGCTCATTCGTGTCTGACCCTTTGCGACCCCATGGACTGTAGCCTACCAAGCTCCTCCATCCATGAGATTTTCCAGGCAAGAAGACTGGAGTGGGTTGCCATTTCCTTCTCCAGGAGACCTTCTCAACCCAGGTATTGAACACTGTAGGCAGACGCTTTACCGTCTGAGCCATAAGATTACCTCAAAATTGTAAAATTTTAACCACTGTGTCAGGCTTCCCGTGTGGCTCAGCTGGTAAAGAATCCGCCCACAGTGTGGGAGACCTGGGTTCAATCCCTAGGTTGCGAAGATTTCCCCAGAGAAGGGAAATGGCAACCCACTCCAGTATTTTTGCCTAGGAAATCCCTTGGACTGTATAGCCCATGGGGTTGCAAAGAGTCGGACCCAACAGTGAGTTTCACTCACTCAATGAAAAATCAGAAAAGTTAATAACTTGTCTATAGTTACAGAGCATTAAGTAACATGTGTAAGATTAGAAAGGTTTTGCCAAGGCAAAAGTTTCAGGTAACATGCCACTTTCTGAACAATAACAATTTATTGTGAATGGAGAAAGTGTGTAGTTTATATTCCCTGCTTAGAGATTCATACAGATTAGACTGTTAAGGAGTTGGATAAGTTTTAAAATTATAATACCTGTGTAACTTTATGTTAACAGATTTGTTTCATTTTGTTTAAGTTTTATACAATATTATTTATCTATTAATTTCAATTTTTTAATAACATCTACTTGATTATTCATTGTGTAGGTGAAAAAACTGTGTTGAATGCGCCTCTGGAAAGCTAGTTTATAATTTTCCATAATTGATGAAACCAATAAAATACTAGCCTCAAATTTTATTTTCCCAAACCATAACAATATCTTAAAATAATAATTAATAAGTTGTAATTTTTACATGGATTTTGAGGAATTAAATAAGAATAAAAATATATAGGGCAGAGATCATTTATTTTTTACCTTTTTCAACATCCAGTAAATTGCTAGGCTTTTAAATGTAGTTCAAAGATTATTTTGCATTATAAATTTAAAATTTGGTAAAACATTTAGAATCCATTTAGGACCTAACTGCTTCTATTTTCTTTCTATTACAAGTAAAAATCATTTTACTCAAAATCATTAACCCTTGGATTTCTTTAGTTTTCATTTCTTGCCTCAACTATAGAAATAGTGTTTTCTATCATAAGATCCTGTTATATTTTGTGGTACATCATAATATTAATTCTCAAGTTTAAGATTGCTACCAGATGTGGATCTATATTTTTATCAGTGTGTGCTTTCCATACTTCAAGAAAATAAAATATAAGTGAGTTTAGTCGTCTTGCTCCTCTATTACTTAACCCCCATCCAAGCAATACTATATTGAATAAAATATCCTGGACCAGGAATTAGAAAGCACTTGTCTATATCTGATTCTGCCCTATGTAACTATGATATAAATCAAGTTAATTATGGTTCTGGCATCATTATTTCCTTTTTCTGCAGTTGGAGTTAATGTTGCCCTACTTAACTTGCATTGGTGTAAGACCCCAAATGAAACAGTGAGTCACGAAAAAGAAAGTAATGTACCAGTATCTTTACAAATGGGAAGTGTTGTTATTTACTTGTGTTCTCAGGATGCTTATTATTTGTGAATTGTGGGTATTTCTATAAAAAATTATTCTTTAAAGTTCATTCTCCAGAAGTCATGACTTTCTAAAGGATGGTTTTAGAGTAACATTAACAGTATGACAGTTAAAACTCTGGGAAGGAGAAATAGATTGCCCTAAAAACCACACGAGAGGTTGAGTGGGAGTGGGAGTGGGGAGGGTGAGTGGGATTGTTCCCCACTGCAGGGTGGCTTTGTCCTCCACGTACACACTTCAGAATGCTGGTGCCCATTACCTAACAATTTTCATTTCTTTTTTCATTGCCAGGGTTATAGTCTCTTGTTCATCCCCATGACAAATACGGGTGCGTCCAGAGAGGGAGAGGCTGCCCCAGTGACCACACATAGGGCACCTGCCTCAATGTGGGCTTAGGGAAGGAGCCTGTTCCTTCCAGTGCTACCCCCCTGCCCCCCCCCCTTCCCGGATCCCCGCCGACACATACCCCGGCAGCCCTGGGCACCTCTCCCCTACTTACTGCGGTTTCCTCTAAAGACAGGTACACCGCAGAGGGGCCTCCACCACAAAGGGGCTCCTGACTGACTTCCAGGGGATGTATCTGGGCTGCTTGCTGTTGGAGGGGCGGCAGCACCTTCTGTCAGTCTCTCGCCTACATGTCCTCCCTTTCACAGTCCATGGTCTGGCCGGTTAGCCATCTTCCTGTCTGGCAATCACCTCCCCTCCCCTCAACTCACACATCCCTAGCTGCCCCAGATGCGTCTGACCTGCTGGTCTTCCCTCTCAGGGCTAATCCCGCAGTGGGACACTTTTCTTGACTGCACATGCTAAGCCTGGGCATAAGCTGCCACCTTGCCAACTCAGGCCTCAGTGCAGCTCCCAGGCCACCATCTTGACCAGTCTCAGCCGGGTCACGCCCTTTCTGCACATGCTGCCCTTCTGTAGACTCCTGGCGGGTGAGGCCTGCCCCGTTATTCTGGCTCCAGCTCTGGTAAACTCATCACATCTCTCCTAGACCCTCTTCTCTTTACTGCTCAGCTCCTGCAACAGGATCCTGCTGCCAGAGGTCAGCAGTCCCTGAAAACACACTTCACATCCTGAGAGCCACTTCAAGGGTGCTGAAGCCTAGAGGCAGCCCTGGAGCCAGCAGTGGCTAGTGGTTTATATTGGAAAGATGGAGGATATCTTCTGCTTTCTGTTTTATAAATATAATTTTTCACTTGATATCTTATCAAATGTTTGTGTTTGAAACATGTTAAACATGTAGTATTACTGTTTTCTACTTGATTTTAGCAAGTAATAACAATAAATTCTTTAAAAATGAAAGTATTTCTAGAATATAATTGTATATATCTCTTACCAATTAGCCCCTTTCACCTTACATTGATTGGGTATATTGAAGTATGTTTCCAACCCAGCCACTTGGAAGATTTCCCATTAGATTTGTCTTTCTCAAAGGAACACAATTTGTGAGATGAAACCAGTATGTGCAGAAAGGGAAATCTATTAATTCTAATATTTTGATACACTTATTTTAAAAGTTTAAATAAAAAAAATAAAAGGAAGAAATTCTCCTTAAATACTTTTATTTTTTATATACTTCATAAGTTTGTTTTTCTTCATCCCTGAACCCTCCCCAAAACTATTTTGCCTAGTATGTCAAAAGGATCAAAAATATCTTTTTATTGTTACTTTTTCTTTTATTTTCTTTCTTCATTTCTACTTTACAAAATAATACCAACATTCTCAGAAATTGAGCCACTTTTGAATTCATAAGAGAAACCATCCATTTGTAAAGGATCTGTGCATTGTCATAAATTTTTTTTTCCATAAAAGTGTGTCAGTATGTCATTTCACATGGGGTTGGGTGGTTATTTTGAGGATTTCACCCTGGCAGTCTAGCATGGGGAAACTCATTTTAAGTGAGCTGCTGCTCACATGACTAAAAATTTCTTATTTATGTTGGAAAAGAATAACCTGGAAGTTATGTAAACACAAAATAGATTATAACAAAACTCAGAGAGGAAATTGACAAATTTTAAATGCCGTTGATACATGTATGGTAATTCTTGGCATGCATACATACTAAGTGACATCACTTGTGTCTGACTCTTTGAGACCTTATGGACTGTAGCCCTCCAGGCTCCTCTGTCCCTGGGATTCTCCAGGCAAGAATACTGGAGTGGGTTGCCATTTGGCACAGGTAGTCAAAAATTAATGAGCTACTGACTTTCTTAAGAGAATAATACATACAAATCTTGTTTTTAGAATATTTCAATGGCTCTTGTCTTCTGTTAGCAAGAGAAGATTTTAATAAAGCAAGATGGAAACTCTCTACTGATGTTCTGAGCCAAGTAGAATAACAGTAGAATCTTTTCCTAGATATTTTCTATTTCTTTTCTGGTGAGGTGAGGATGAATTGTCTAGTTTCATCTATTGCCTTCACCATGCTTCCCCTGTTATTCCTAAAGCCTGTTTCAGAATTTGATTAGCTGTCTCCTGATATATTATGTAAATAGCAATTGGCTGTAACTATAAGTAATCAAATTCCATTTTTACATATAAGATCATCAAAGGCATTTCTCTCTCCCCTTGAGTAATATATAAAGCATCTTTTTCCTTCAACCTTGAGAAACATGGTGCAAATACAACTGTTAGAATCAATAATGAATTTGATGAGAAATGATAAAATTATAACAATGATGAGTTTGTTTTTAACATCTGTTCCAGGCATGCCTGAGTTGATTTTCTGCTTTTGCAGTCAATTAATAATGCTGTTTTTCTTCTCAATTATTTAAGCATTAAAAATGAAATGAAGAAACTCTATAATGACAGAATTAACTCATTTATTTAGGTTGCTTAATCATACTAAAATAAGATTATAAGCAAAAATATCATAAATTATTCCATCAGCTTTAAAATTTATGAATAAAATTTTTCTCATTCAATTTTAGGAACATCTTTTTAATAGAATGGCAAGTCAGTTAATGCATATTTTCTTACTATATGTCAGGCACTGCTCTATATATCATCAAGTTGAGTAAGATAGAGCTTATAATTTCATTATTATGGTGGACAGAGGAAACATCAAATTTATGGACTATGTATCTATTTCCTTATAGAATCACAGCTTTTTGGGGGGCCCTCTTCTAACTTCTGTGTTGACTAGGATAAATTTAATACAAATGTCCTTCTTCAAGTATCTAAAGTAATGTAGTTACACTGTGCCCTATCAACTCCCAGTAAAGTCAAGGTGGGCACGTGACCTAAGCTCGGCCAGTTGGGCCCTTAGCATTCAAACCCTGAGTGCACAACAAAGGGAAAGACAAGGTAACTGCGATTCATTCACCTGTGCTTACACCTTGAATACTGTTTCTTACTCTCTCCATCTGGATTCTCTGGACCCTTCTCCTATTCAGGTCTGCTTTTCATCTATTATGTGCATTTCTAATTTCTTTTCAGTATGTTTGCTTAAATTAATTAATCTTCTTGGTTTTTGGTAATTAAAGCACAAAATGTCCATTTTTTTTCTAATGAGAACAGAAGATAGAGAGATTAAAATAATCCCGACTTTTTTATTACTGAGTGAAGACTTTAAAATGTTTCCCACTCCAGTTCCTACCAGCACTTGTACTAGAAATACCATATTTCTCACTATGCTTTTATCATACAATTATGAACAAAACATTTCCACTGCAGTTCATAGTCATATTTGGGTGTTTGGAGCCTCCACCATATAAAACAGACAACAATTTAATTGCTTCAAAGTGGTAGGTCTTGAACAAGTTTGATCAATTTTTAAAAAATAAAGAACTTTCCCCAGGAAAACAAAATGTTAAAAACTCACAAAAAAGTAAAACTACTTGAAAGTACCAGAAAGTGTTTAAGCAGGTGGCAGAGCATTTCCTCTTAAAGGAATGATACTCTGACACTATGACTATGACAAACATTTTGAGTTGTGCCTTTTTGTACCTGAAGTTGCTCTCACTTCCATCAGACCTTGCAGATAAACCCACAATATTGTTAGATTGAGGTTGCAAGGACATGGTTCTGAATCAGCAGAGCTTGCTGGAAAAGTGCTGGGAATGGGACCAAAATCCCGAGTACAAACTCTACCCAGTTCCTCAAGTGAAAGTAAAAATGTTAGTTGCTCAGCCAGTCTGACTTCACAATCCTAAGAACTGTAGCCCACCAGGCTCCTCTGTCCATGGATTTCTCCAGGCAAGAATACTGGAATGGGTTGCAATTTCTACTCTAGGTGACCTTCCCATTCAGGGATCGAACCAAGGTCTCCTGTATTGCACATGGATTCTTTACCATCTGAGCCACAAGGGAAGCCCAGTTCCTTAACTGAGCCACAAACTATGTGTGTGAAAAACAGTCAGGAGAGAAGAGTTTATATTTGGGAAAATTTAATATCCCCCAGGAAATTTATGGCTTTGTATCTCTGTGACTAGGATTCTCCACCTGTTCTGTTAGCCTAGCCAACAGAATGATGTAAGTTAGCGACAACTGACAAGCATATATAATGAGTATCTTCAAAGAGATACTAAAAATCACATTTAAATTGTTAAGAGAAATATTTTTAACAGCTTTTATGAATCATAAAGTTCTCCCACTTTAAGTGGATATTTAGATGATGTTTAGTAAGTTTATAACTATACAACCATCACCACATTCTAATTATATATCATTTTCCCAGGTGCCACCAGTGGTAAAGAAGCTGCCTGCCAGTGTAGGAGATAAAAGAGATGTCGATTTGATCCCTGGGTGGAAAAGATCTCCTGGAGTGGGAGATGGCAACCCACTCCAGTAAGCCTGTCTGGAGAATCCCATGGAAAGAGGAGCCTGGTGGGTTACAGTCCATGGGGTCACAAAGAATCAGGCATGACTGAGCACACATACATGCATTGCACCATCACACTATAAAGTTTGCTCTGCTTCTTGCAGTTAACCACCCTGCCCACCCCCTGTCCTAGATGAATAATCTGCTTTAATTTCCTGAAGATTTTCCTTCTCTAGAATTTTCATATAAACAGAATTATTCACTGTGTAGTTTTTGTGTCCAGCTGTTTTACTTAAATTATCTTTCAGATTCATTTATGTTTCAGCATTTATGACTCTATACCCCATTACCAATTGTTTATCCATTTGCCATTTCTTGCTTTTGACTATTATAAATAATGCTGCCAAATATTGTCATGTTGCTTATATAGCTTACATGCAGAGTACATCATGTGAAATGCTGGGCTGGATGAGGCACAGGCTAGCATCAGATTGCCAGGAGAAATATCAATAACCTCAGATATGCAGATGACACCACACTTATGGCAGAAAGCAAAAAAGAACTAAACAGCCTCTTGGTGAAAATGAAAGAGGAGAGCAAAAAAGTTGACTTAAAACTGAACATTCAGAAAACTAAGATCAGGGCATCTGGTCCCGTCACTTCATGGCAAATAGTTGGGGAATCAATGGAAACAGTGAGAGACTTAATTATCTTGGGCTCCAAAATCACTTCACATGGTGACTGCAGCCTTGATATTACAAGATGCTTGCTCCCTGGAGAGTGCATCATGAGAAATGCTGGGCTGGGGGGAAAGCTGGAATCAAGATTGCCTAGAGAAATATCAGTAACCTCAGATATGCAGATGACACCACCCTTATGGCAGAAAGTGAAGACGAACTAAAGAGCCTCTTGATGAAAGTGAAAGAGGAGAGTGAAATTGTTGGCTTAAATCTCAACATTCAGAAAACGAGGATCATGGAATCCAGTCTCATCACTTCATGGCAAATAGATGGGGAAATGTTAGTTGACTTTATTTTTTTGGTTTCCAAAATCACTGCAGATGGTGACTGCAGCCATGAAATTAAAGACACTTACTCCTTGGAAGGAAAGTTATGACCAACCTTGACAGCATATTAAAAAGCAGAGATGTTACTTTGTCAACAACAGTCTTTCTAGTCAAGGCTATGGTTTTTCCAGTAGTCTTGTATGGATGTGAGAGTTAGACTATAAAGAAAGCTGAGCACAGAAGAATTGATGCTTTTTAACTGTGGCATTGGAGATGATGCTTGAGAGTCCCTTGGACTTCAAGGATTTCCAAGCAGTCCATCCTAAAGGAGATCAATCCTGAGTGTTCATTGGTAGGACTGATGTTGAAGCTGAAACTCCAATACTTTGGCCACCTGATGTGAAGAGCTGACTCTTTTGAAAAGACCCTGATGCTGGGAAAGATTGGGGGCAGGAGGAGAAGGGGATGACAGAGGATGATCGTTGGATGACATCACTGACTAGATGGGCATGAGTTTGAGTAAGCTTCAGGCATTGGTGATGGACAGGGAAGCCTAGTGTGCTGCAGTCTATGGGGTCTCAAAGAGTCAGACATGACTTAGTAACTGACCTGAACTGCTCTGGTAACTTCTGTTATATGAAATGTATTGGTATGTTCTCACTCTGACTTGCAATTTTTATCATTATAAAGTGTCTTTCTTTGTTGTATTTATATTTTTGAAAGAGTTGCATTTTACCCTATGTCAAGATCGTTACTCTTTTTAATTTTAATTTTATGAATATCCTTGCACATCCTCTTATTTATTTACTATTCTGGATTTTTGTGATTTTTTTCATTATATGTTTGTTTCAGTATGTAATATGCAATATAAAATGAAGTTAGATTTTGCTTTGTTTGCAAGCCATAAGTATTTTTCTCTTAATTTTTAAGAAAAGATCATTTATATATATTAATAGGACCAATTTGTTAGCTTGAATTAACTTTGCTTCTTTTTGGTTGTCATTATATCTATTTGTATTTACATATTTTTCAAAATTATAATTCTATTAATTATCCTTATAGATATTTCTTTTGAATTTCATATATCTGCACTTTGTGCAATATTTGAACCTGTTAGTAATTTATTCCCCAGTCATATTCTCTCTCCATTTATTTTAAAGTAATATTTTACTCCCAAACTAATACTTAAGAGGCAATCAGTAGCCATTTTACAGTTTTATTGAAGTAAAACTGATAAGCAAAATTTGTATTTAAAAATTCAAAAATTCTACCATTTGTATCCATGTAATTTAGTTTACATACAATTCAATGATCCTGCCAGACATTTTGTTGAAGTTTGTTCTAGGTTTTTTTCCTTGAATGTCTGAAGTTCATTCTTAGGGGATTGCTCAAGAAGCACTCAAGAGAACAATCATTTAGTTCTGACATGTTAATAACTTAATAGCTATTGGTCTCTGGTCTTTATACTTAAAGTTTGGCTGAAGCTCACATTTCTATTCCTTGACTACTTTAAATATGTTACTCCATTATGTTTTGAGATGAAGTGTCATTATAAGGATTTTCTCTTCTTTATAAGATACCTAGATGTTTGCCTAGATCAATATATAAAGTTTCAGAAGTTTAAGTTGTGTTCCAGGACTGTATTCCTGGACACAATGTGTGGTCACTCAGTCATGTCTGACTTTGTGACCCCCATGGACTGTAGCCTGCCTCCAGATTCCTCTGTCCGTGGAATTCTCCAGGCAGGAATACTAAAATGGATAGCCATTCCCTTCTCCGAGGTGATCTTCCTGACCCAGGGATCAAACCTTGGTCTCCCGGATTGCAGACAGACTCTTTACCATCTGAGCCACCAGGGGAGCCCTCTGTACACAGTATGTTCTATTAATATGAATGGCCTATTTATCCCCCTCCCTGGTCTCCCTCCCCTTTTTTCTCCCTCTCCTCTTCCCCCTTTAGGAAAAATACACTAACATACACAGACACACAAACACACACATACACACACATATATATTATGCTTTATAATATATATATAATAAAAGATATACATACATTTTTCTTTCCAGTTGCTTTCCCTTATTCCTTCTTTACATGAATTCTATATTTTTTCCAAATTGTTCCTTTTAATTTACCCATGTATTAATCTGTTGATATTTTTATTATTGTTATCTATGTCTTATTTCCTTTATTTGCCATGATGTCTATTCACTTTTGTACTCCATCTATTTTAATCTTTATGAAGTAATTTCCTTTTCCATTAATCTTTTACACATTTTATCTTTATCCATTTTACTTTTTAAACTTTAGACTTTTTGATTGATTGAAATTCTCTTATATAGTCAATATTTTCTTAATTTCTTTTAGCTTATTTTGAACTCATCTGATTTATATTCCTATTATTCTATTGATTTAGGACTCAGTTCATTTGCATGTATTTCTTAATGTATCTTTGCATGAAGCTTCATCATCATAGTTTTAGTTGCTCATCTTGAATTGACATGGATTTTTCTGTAATTTTAGATGAACATTTCTACATACCTTTGGGTTGGGCCTCTATAATCTTGATTTAATCCTTCAAGTGCTCACTCCTATATAATTTGCTGCTTATTGTTTATGATTTGGAAAATATAATTCTAAGATCTGGTTTCAGTGGATATTCCTTCTTCATTATGTGCATATCTCTGCATTTTAGATCCAACGTTGCTACCTTGCCTTATTTGCATACTATATCTAGAAGTTTTTGTTTGTTTGTTTGTTTGTTTTTCCCCTGACGAGGAATTGCAGTAGCCTCAAGGACTCTGACCTCAAATGCCTACAACTTCTTTGTGGGGACCCATGATATGTTCTACTAGACCACAATTTGTCAGCTATGATACTTTAGAATTGTGAAAAGAATTTTTTTTTCCTAATTTTGTCATGACAAGAATATGAATATTATTCTGTGGCAGAATAAATAAGATTTTACAAACTTTGTATCTTTTAATGTAGCAATTACATTATTGTTGGCTTCTAACCCCTATGAGGATGTATATCTATGACTTAGTGTCCAATCTTCATCAGGCTAGATTTTGATCTGGGTCTGTGACAGTAGCATGAAGAGTTATCTTTATTTTTTATTATTATTTTTTTTTTTGAAGAGTTATCTTTAAATGGTTGCTAGCAAGATGTTCTTGGAAATCAAGCTCAGGGTCAACCACAGTACATATGTGTTAATATTTATACCTTTCCCTTCAGCTAATCCAATAGAATACCTAAGAAGGCTATAATAATAATAATAATAATAGTAACAATAAATACTGTCCTCTCTTCTCCACTTTTGTTAATAAATTATAAGATAATTTATCATTGTTGCAAACAGAAAATACATAGTTAGGGAAATTATCTAGACATGATGCTTTAAATATTAAGGGTATAAAAGTCTCAAAAGAGAGCTATAATATGCTCATTTTAATATATAAAATATTTTTAGCAAAACACCAAATGCTAAAGAAGTGTAGTAAAAACTTAACCACAGGGGAAAACAAAAAGGAAGCACATAATTCCTCAGAGTTAATTTTCAGCCTACTGTGATTTCACATGTGTGAAATAGAATGGAAGAAGGAAGTCTTTTGCACTCAAACCAGTAGACCATTGAAAACCTAGAAAGCATATATTTAGTAAAGAATGAACAAAATTAGAGTAATGAAAAATTTTATCCCTGCATGAATTAAAATCATCCTAGACTGTAGTTTTTGCTGTTTGATTTTTATTTTTCCAGACTGGTAACGTAGAACTACTTTTCCTTTGGATTCTGGCCAAATTAGAAAGAAAAATCATTTAAAAAAAAGAGTATTACTGTTCATAATATCATTTCAAGAAGATTGATTTGCACAACATTTATTATAGGCTAAACAAATGTTAAAGGTACATAGTCCATACAATCGCCTCAGGTAAAACACTGCCAGAATCATTCATCCAACTGAAAATAAATCTAGCCAGTGTATGTAAAGAAAAATATATATGTATATGTATATATATGTATATGTCTATTTACCATGATTCTGTAAATTAATCTGAGTTAAAATAAATTTAACTAAAAATGCTTTTAAAGACAAAAGTAAAATAATATACTTTTGAAAATTTTTGTTGTAATGTACACGAGTTTTTTATTTTAACCACTCTTAAGTGTATAATTCAGTGGGACAAAGTGCAGCCCTGGTGTTCTGCAGCCATCATCATCTATCTCCAGAGCTTATTCATCAACCCAAATGGAAATTCTCTGCTCATCGAATGATAACTACGCATTATCTCTGCTCCTCACTTGCTGGTGATTACTCTTCCACTTTTTGTCTCTATGAATTTGCCTATTCTATGTGTGTCTTAGAAGGAGAATTATATATTTTTTAAACTTTTGTGTCTGATCTATTTCATTTAGCATAATAATTTCAAGAGTCATTAGTTTTGTAGCATGTATCAGAATTTCATTCCATTTTAAAATCTGAATAATGTTCCTTATATGTATAAACAGCAATCTGTTTATCTATTAGCCTGCTGATGGACATTTAAGCTGATTGCACTTTTTGACTATTGGAAGTTTTCTGCTCTAAACATTGGTATAAGAGTATCTGTTTAATTCCCAGGTTTCAAATATTTTGGATACATATCCAGAAGTGGAATTGCTGAGTTCCATAAGAATTCTGTTTAACTTTTTGAAAAACCACTGCACTTTTAAAATATATTTTAAATGGAAGAGTGACATCATATTTTTTGTGTGAAATTTGGACATAATCTGTGCTTTAGCTAATAATACTGTGAAAAAATTGAAAGTGCAAGTCACTCAGTCTTGTCTGACTCTTTGCTACTCCATGGTCTATAGAGTCCATGGAACTCTCCAGGTCAGAATACTGGATTGGATAGCCCTTTTCTTCTCCAGGGGATCTTCCCAACACAGGATCAAAACCAGGTCTCCTGCACTGCAGGCAGTTCTCTACCAGAACTGTATCAAATGTTAAATTCTTCTATGCTTTTTAAAGCACAGTATTTCTTTATATTCTCAGAATTTGATCAGAAATGTCAAGCTTCATTTAATTTTTTAAAATCATGAAGACAGTAAATTTTCTAGCCTTTTAGCAGTAATACTAGATGCCAGAATAAATGAAACTTTATCAAGGTTTTCTATAAATAAATTAAAATTCTAGCATTCTATTCATACTTAATCAAACAAAAGGAACAAAAATATCATAAAAAATTTAGGTAGGCAAAATTTATGTTTTCTAAAATGTATATATCATACATACTATAGGTATATATAGTATGCAAAATGCTTTCTACTACACTTAAAGGCTTGAGAAAGAACAACAAAAAAGAGAGAAGAAGAAATTGGAAAACATAAACTAAATGAAACAGGAATGCTGAATAGGAAATAGAAAATTTGATACAAACTAAAGGATCCTCATAGAGTCAAGTTGTTTTTAAACATGACTGCTCATTAGAATCACATCTGGAGTTTTGGAGGAAAAAAAAGCAATACTTGGGCATTTTCATTTTTCAAAAAATGCCAAAATAATTCTAATGTGCATCTGCATTTTAAAAAGTGATTACCAGCTTTTCTACCATTTCTAAAAATGGTAGTTTTAGTGATATAGAATTATATTATTTTTCTATTGACCAATCATGATACAGTGGTTTAAATAAAATAGCTCCTTAATCACAAGAGCAAAAGATATTTATCAGTTTTCATGATGAGATGAAAAATGAAAGATAAAGTATAATTGCAAGCCATATGGAAACATGAGTAACCTAACAACATAAAATACTTCCAAGAATTGTCAGGGGTTAAGTAGAGTGATGTGGTAAATGGAAAGTGCATACGTGTACATATTTTCATCTGCTCAGCCATTCTATGTCTTTTGGTTGGTGCATTTAATACATTTATATTTAAGTATGATCCTATTATCATTTTCTTAATTGTTTTCAGTTTATCTTTTGTATGTCTTTTCCTTCTCTTGTGTTTCCTGCCTAAAGACGGTCCTTTAGCATTTTTTGTAATTCTGGTTTGGTGATGTCAAATTATCTTAACTTTGGCTTGTCTGTAAAGCATTTGACGTCTCATCAAATCTTAATGACAGATTTTCTGGGAAGAGTATTCTATGTATAGGCTCTTCTCTTTCATCACTTGAAATATATCAAACCATTCCTTTCGGGCTAGTTCCTTTGTATGTTATTTGTTGTTTTTCTCTTGTTGCTTTTAATATGTTACAAAGAATGTTCATCTTTAATTTCTGTCACCTTGATTACTATGTGTCTCTATGTGGTCCTTGGGTTTAGCCTTCTTGGGATTCACGGAACTTTCTGGACTAGGTTGATTATTTCCTTTCCCATGTTAGGGAGTTTTTCAATTTATTATCTCTTCATATATTTTTATGAGTACTTTTTCCCTTTCTTCTCCTTCTGGGATCTCTATAATGAGAATGTTGGTGCATTTAATGATGTCCCTGAGGTCTCTTAGCTTCTCTTCATTTTCTTTTTAATTTCATTTCTGTTTCATTTTTTTATTCTAATTTCTACATTGTTTTGCTTCAGTGTTTTCTACTATTCTGGCTTTGAGTTCACTTAACAATTCTTCTTTCTCAGTTACTCTGTTATTGATTCCTTCAAGTGTATTGTTCATGTCTGTTTGTTTTTTAGTTCTAGGTCTTTGGTAAACATTACTGCATCTTCTCCTTTATTTTTCTAAGATCCTGGATCCTCTTCAATATCATTATTCTGAATTCTTTTTCTGGAAGGCTTCCTATCTTCACTTCTTTTAGTTGCTTTTCTGGGATTTTATCTTGTCAATTTATCTGGAACATAACCCTCTGCATTTTCATTTTGATTAACTTTCTATGATGTGATGTTCACTCTAGGGGCTGTGGGATTGTGATTCTTCTTGCTTCTTCTGTCTGTCCTCTATTGGATGAGGCTAATAGGCTTGTGTATGCTTCCTGATGGGAGGGAATCAGTTCAGTTCAGTTGCTCAGTCATGTCCTACTTTTTGTGACCCCATGGAATGAAGCACTCCAGGCCTCCCTGTCCATTGCCAACTCTCAGAGCTTACTGAAAACCATGTCCATTGGGTTGGTGATGCCATCCAACTATCATCCTCTGTCATCCCCTTCTCCTCCCACCTTCAATCTTTCTCAGCGTCAGGATCTTGTCCAATGAGTCGGTTCTTCACATCAGGTGACCAAAGTATTGGAGTTTCAGCTTCAGCATCAGCCCTTCAAATTTAAGTCCAGGACTGTTTCCTTTAGGATGGACTGGTTGGATCTCCTTGCAGTCCAAGGCTCTCAAGAGTCTTCTCCAACACCGCAGTTCAAAAGCATCAATCCTTTGGCGCTCAGCTCTCTTTATAGTCCAGCTCTCACATCCATATATGACTACTAGAAAAACCATAGCATTGACTAGATGTACCTTGGCTGGCAAAGTAATATCTCTGCTTTTTAATATGCTGTCTAGGTTGGTCATAATTTTTCTTCCAAGGGGCAAGTATCTTTTAATTTCATGGCTGCAGTCACCATCTCCAGTGATTTTGGAGCACAAGAAAGTAAAATTTCTCACTCTTTCCACTGTTTCCCCATCTATTTTCCATGAAGTGATGGGACCAGCTGCCATGATCTTAGTTTATCTGAATATTGAGCTTTAAGCCAACTTTTTCACTCTCCTCTTTCAATTTCATCAAGAGGCTCTTTAGTTCTTCACTTTCTACCATAAGGTGGTGTTATCTGCATATCTGAGGTTATTGATATTTCTCCCAGCAATCTTGATTCCAGCTTGTGCTTCATCCAGCACAGCATTTCTCATGATGTACTCTGCATATAAGTTAAATAAACAGGGTGACAATATACAGCCTTGAAGTAATCATTTCCCAATTTGGAACCTGTCTATTGTCCCAAATCAGGTTCTAACTGTTGTTACTTGACCTGCATACAGATTTCTCAGGAGGCAGGTAAGGTGGTCCGATATTCCCATCTCTTGAAGAATTTTACTCACTTTGTTGCAGAAGTAGATGTTTTTCTGGAATTCTCTTACTTTTTTGATGATCCAACAGATGCTGGCAATTTGATCTCTGGTTCCTCTGCTTTTTCTAAATCCAGCTTGAACAACTGGAAGTTCGCAGTTCATGTACTGTTGAAGCCTGTCTTGGAAAATTTTGAGCATTACTTTGCTAGCATGTGAGAGGAGTGCAATTTTGCAGTAGTTTGGAAATTCTTTGGCATTGCCCTTCTTTGTGATTGGAATGAAAACTGCCCTTTTCCAGTCAACTGAGAGGGCAGTGGGAAAAACTGGGTGTTTCTCTAAAGGACAGGGTTGTGCTCACTAAAACTTTAATCCAATTGTTTGCTGATGGGTAGGGTTACTCTCCCTCCCTGTTAATTCTTTTGCCTAAGGCAATCCAGCCCTAGATAGGATTCTCAGGTGGTGCTAGTGGTAAAGAACCTGCCTGCAATGCAGGAGATGTAAGCGATGAAGGAGGGTGTGGCAACCCACTCCAGTATTCTTGCTTGGAGAATCCCACAAGCAGAGTAACCTCCCACAACAGTGGGAGATCTTTGGTATCATAGGTTTCCAGTTTCTGGGTCATCAACCCAATGTATATGGGATTAGATTTTATTATGATTGCATCCTCCTACCACCCCATTGTAGCTCCTCCTTTGTCTTTAGATGTGGGGTATTGTTTTGTTGTTGTTGTTGGGATCCAGTGTCCTCCTATTGATAGTTCAACTGATAGTTGTGTTTTGGGTGCTCTTGCCTGAGGAGATAAGCTCCTGTTCTTCTACTCCACCATCTTGAAACAATCTTTGACATCCTATTTTAACTTTAATGGCTAGGATATATTATCAGTAAGCTAATTGAGTGTAAATAATGTAGAGTATTTTACATTTAAATTACTTTTGTTATTTATATAAAAAAATTGTTTATTTAAGTGTTCAAAAATATTGCTTTCCCTAATCCTTCATGGCCAACTTGCTACTAGGGTCTTTGAAAGGAGGCATAATTTTATGTATAAATTATGATAAACCAAAAAATGAAAAAGTCTTCTGTTATTCCACTGAAAATAAAAGTAGAGTTATCTTTTAAAAAACTTTTAAATCTCTAATTGTGACCTAAGTCATTTTTAGGATTCTGTTGTAAAAATAATGCTTCATTTAACTGTGTCATAGAAGTGTATTTGTCATGTGTAATTATTTTTCTAGATGAAAAATGATGAGATGAATTCATGAGTAAGAGTTATACATACTCAAAATTTTGAAAAGTTTTATGTTTTATCATTAGAAAAAATTTTAAAATATAGTATCATGCTAAGAAAAGACTTCACTGATTCCAGATTATGAAATATTCTTTAAAATTTGCTTACATTTTGAAGTTATACATTTTAAATATATCTGAAATTTATTTTTTAATGGTTCTGGATAGGAATCAAACTTAATTTATATTTTCTAAAAGGTTTCAGAATATTCCTATGAAAAATTTAGACTACTGGATATTAAAAATATGTATATATGTTTACCAGCTTCACCTGACCCAAATTGATACAGCAAAACTTACTACAAAGCATGTTAAATGAGTTTCAATTTCTTATTTTGGACACATGAATTCTATAATTGTTCTTTAATCTCTGAATATACTTAAATAAATTGAGTTTATGTAAGATTAAATAAGACAAGCATGGTAAAAGTTATTTGTGTAGGATTACTGAAAGTTATAAAATCAGAGTATAAGTTTTACTGTAAAATAAAGAATGGATGAAATCTATTTTGAGAAAAGGTTTTAAATTCAACCTAGCAAGAGTAGTTGCCTTAATAGAATAAAAAGTATGTTATTAATTCAACACTCAACTATATTATATTTGAAATCATATGATTCTACACACAAGAACAAAAAGGGTATAATATATTGTGATATTAAGGTCTATTAACATCTATTATGTGTCCCAAATCTAAAGAGTCAGTTCAGTTCAATCACTCAGTCATGTCCAACTCTTTCAGACCCCATGGGCTGCAGCATGCCAGGGCTCCCTATCCATCACCAACTCACGGAGTTTATTCAAGCTCATGTTCATTGCGTCATGATGCCATCCAACAATCTGATCCTCTGTCATCAGCTTCTCCTCCCACCTTCAATCTTTCCCAGCATCAGGGTCTTTTCAAATGAGTCAGTTCTTTGCATCAGTGGCCAAAGTATTGGAGTTTCAGTTTCAGCATCAGTCCTTTCAGTTTGATCTCTGATTGGCAATTTGATCTCTGGTTCCTCTGCTTTTTCTAAATCCAGCTTGATCATCTGAAAGCTCACGGTTCATGTATTGTTGAAGCCTGGCTTGGAGAATTTTGAGCATTACTTTACTAGTGTTTGAGATGAGTGCAACTGTGCAGTAGTTTGAGCATTTTGGGCATTGCCTTTCTTTGGGATTGGAATGAAAAATGACCTTTTCCAGTCCTGTGGCCACTTTTGAGTTTTACAAATTTGCTGTCATATTGAGTGTAGCACTTTCACAGCATCATCTTTCAGGATTTGAAATAGCTCAACTGGAATTCCATCACCTCCACTAGCTTTGTTCATAGCGATGCTTCCTAAGGCCCACTTGACTTCACATTCCAGGATGTTTGGCTCTAGGTGAGCAATCACACCATCATGGTTATCTGGGTCATGAAGATCTTTTCTGTATAGCTCTTCTGTGTATTGTTGCCACCTCTTCTTATTATCTTCTGCTTCTGTTAGGTCCATACCATTTCTTTCCTTTATTGTGCCCATCTTTGCATGAAAATTTCCCTAGTATCTTTAATTTTCTTGCAGAGATCTCTAGTCTTTCCCATTCTGTTGTTTTCCTCTATTTCTTTGCATTGATCACTGAGGAAGGCTTTCTTATCTCTCCTTGCTGTTCTTTGAGACTCTGCATTCAAATAGGTATATCTTTCCTTTTCTCCTTTGCCTTTCACTTCTCTTCATTTCATAGCTTATGTAAGGCCTCTGCAGACAACCATTTTGCCTTTTTGCATTTCTTTTTCTTGGGGATGGTCTTGATCACTGCTCCTAGTTCTTCAGGCACTCTTTCTGTCATATCTGATCCTTTGAATCTATTTCTCACTTCCACTGTATAATCATAAGGAATTTGATTTGGGTCATACCTGAATGGTCTAGTGGTTTTCCCTACTGTCTTCATTTTAAGTCTGAGTTTGGCAGCTGACAATCTTGTTTTTACTGACTGTACAGAGCTTCTCCATCTTTGGCTGCAAAGAATATAATCAATCTGATTTCAGTATTGAACATCTAGTGATGTGCATGTATAGAGTTTCCTCTTTTTTGTTGTTGTTGAAAACGGGTGTTTGCTATGACCAGTGTATATTTCCATAGTTTAATAATAATCAAAATACAGCTAGTAAATTTACATGGAAGACAAAGTCATACTCCTTAAAGTGTATCATACTTAGAATATGAACAATTGGGGGAATATAAATCATTGTTTTCAAATTTTCTATTTCAGAAGGATTTCCTAAACCATGTAATTGGTTTCTGCAATTTAGAGACCACAATCTAAGATATATTCCCATTTTTATCTCCCATCTATGAATTTTGTATCTTGGGTAATTAACTACTTAAAAAATGAAACCATGTATGCCAGGTTATATACCTTCACATACTGAAATAAAGCCAAGTTTTGGATATTCACTAACTTAAGTATCATCTTCTCTTTGTGTTGTCCCTTTTCTAATGCTGAAAACAAATGATGATATAAAGAAGTTCATCGTCAGCCTAAGTAAGCTTATAGATGGAATTTAATGACAGAAAAATAATGTATCACAGAGTTCTTTGTGTGGAATTATCTTAATGCAAAAAATCAATTGCATTGTAGCTTTCAGTTTCAATGATGTTGGCTATGATTTCTCTGAGTAAGCGTAATTTTGTTTAGTATCCTGGGATCATAACAGAAGCCAGACATTTGCTGTCAACTTAGAGCAGCCACTGAATCTTTCTATCTGCTACTAATATCTCAGGCATCCTCAAGTTGATTTTTACATCTCAGGTTTCAGAAAATGAGCTATTGCATCCTTATACCCTTTCTCTTCAGCTTTATAGAATGTAGTGAATTACTTAATAGGTCTTGTTCTGCCCTTTGAATTCCAGGTCTGAATTCTCTGCTGAACTATCTAAGAGTCTTAAAAATAAATTCTCAATGAAGTCACAGCTTGCATTTGTCTTTGAACTTTTATACAAATGTCACAATGCCCTATTATACAAAATTAATTCAGAACATAATGTTACATATACTTTACCCTTTAGTTAGCTTTCAACTTCAGTGATTCCTCATTGCCATTGTTATGAATTTCAGAGACATAGGAAAATGGACTTAAGGGAATTACCAATAAAAACACAATATTTAACTCTATATAGTTCTTTCTGAATAATGAGCAGTACACCATTTCTGGAAAAAAAAGAGAGAGAGAATAGGTCTTGATTATGGTTTTATCCTTTCAGTAGTACTATTTCAAAAATAATTAGTCCAGCTTTGTGATAGAAAGCACATAATCAAGTAATAAAGCAAAATCTGACACCACATAATGGAGTTCTGGAAATAAAATGGTGGTAAGATGAAATCCATAATATTTAACAGCATTACCAAATTATATGTGTAAGCCATATTTTTATTTCTTAAGTGCAAGTTATATATCTTTGAAATTATGCAGACAAAATATTATCCAAATGATTTGAAACAAATAATGATAAAAACAGATTCTGTTATAATAAAAATGTAAGGTCATAATAAAAGGTAAGGTTATAATAAAAACAAAGAAAAATAGAGAGCTTATATACCTTTTCCTTGTAGATGTGATTTTAGAAACAAAGTCATTTTAAAATAGGAAAAATATATCTCAGGAAAAGAAAACAAATCACACAAGTCATAATGCTATAGGAGCTAGATCTAAGAACTCCTGTTTCTTATCATATTATCAAATATCGAGCTAATGTCATTCAAGAAAAAATCATTTAGTTTTCATTGGCAGTTAATTCAATTCTCTTTAGTTGTTCTTTTTTGCTATAATTAAATATTGCATAAATCATGACTATAATATGTACAGGAAAAAATTTCACCTGTAAATTTTGAAGCTAGTTTTCTCTTTTGTTTTATATTCAATAAATATTAGTGACATTAGGTTCATGTTTAATTAAGATTATATAAAAGTTATACTTGCAAAAACAGTGTTTAAAGGAAAGATAAAGATAATTAATTAGAAATGAGAATAAGATTTGGTACTGAGAAAATGACAGAAAACTAATATGAAAGGGAAGAAGAAAAAAGTACGGTATGTTGAGTGTGTACAAAAGAGAAAGGGATAATTGTGTTCTCAGTTGAAATAATGATTTTTTAATGCAATATGTACACAACAATATGCTTTCGAATTTCAATGTGCTCTCAAGGGAAAACATCTTTTTGAGTTAGACACTTGGTACATTTTCTCACTCTTAGTTTGTTGTTGATGTACAGTCGTTGGAATATTAGCCCAAAGCTCATTTCATCAGTGATCTCTCATACTGTTATACAGCATATTCTTTTCTAGTCTACATTTTTTTCTATACACACTGAAGCAAAGATGTATTCTATTATAGCCAGAGATAGGAGAAACAACCTCTCATTTTTCAACTTTCTCTAAAACTTTAAATTCTTTGCCTGATATAGTTTTTACATAAAGACAGAGCTGGAAAACATTTGATTTAACTAATCAAAATAAAGCATTCAGGGCCTTATTTCAATGGGAGAAATAGCTGGGAAAAAAAAAAAAAACAACAGTAAACTCTATTTTCTGTGATTTAATCATGAGAATAATCAAGGAAATAATTCAGATTGCTAAACTGAAGGATATCTAAGATATAAATATTTATTGGGGAGCTATTATATACATTTCATTGTTCTGGGCCCTAGATTTGCAGAGGTGAATAAAGCAGATGTGGTCTCTCTCCTCCCTATGCTGGAGATATAATTCCAGATAAAAGAATAAATTGATTAATTTCATAACTGTGGTAAGTACCATGAAATCATGTTAGAGGGAAAACTGACCAACTTTCTCCAAGTGACAAACAGTATTTCAATAGGACAAACATCTCTAACGACAAAGGTGAATTCACAATAAGGATTTATAAAGAAAAAAAAAATATATATGAGGAGGGATTCCCTGGTGTGGTCCAGTGGTTAAAACTCTGCATTTCCAATGCAAGAGGTGCAGATCTGATCCCTGGTTGAAGAATGAAGATCCCACATGCCGCCTAGCAAGCCCCCCCGCCACCAAAAAAAGCAACTATGCTCCAATGAAATTTAATATAAAAAATACGAAGGATTAAGAGAACAAAGAGATTGAGAAGAGAGGATTTTTAGAATAAGTAGTTAAGAACTTAGACTATGCTTTCTTGTCAGTATATCTTGTTCTATTTATCACTGACTACTATTAGATTGAATGATAAAAATTCAATATGTGGGGTGACCTAAGTTGGATACTTGTCAAGGTCCAGTTTTTCAGTCCCCTAGTCTACTTGCACATATGGTAAAAAACAAATTGCTTTAAAGTTGTTGTCGTTGTTGATGCCTGTGCTACTACAAATAATGAATCCTATTTAAAAAGTATATTTTAAGAGATCAAAATAAGTCAGCATTATTAGCTTTCAAGAAAGAAAAACATATGAAAAGTTAAATGTGTTTTATGGATCTTTTAGTAAGTAATGCTTTATGTTGGACCTGGTCACTACTGACAGGTAAGAAAGAATGATTAATCAATTTGAAGGGAGAAAAAAAGAAAAAAATATATATATAGAAAAACAGCCTGCCTATTCTGGAGTTCCCCCTTTTCTACCTGATAAGCCACCTGGATAAAAGTTCACTAGTGTGGGGACTGACCAGTGGTTAGGACTTCACCTTCCAATGCAGGGAGTGAGAGTTTGATCCCTGGTTGGGGAGCTAAGATCCCACATGTCTTGTGGCCAAGAAACCAAAACAACATAAAACAGAAGCAGTATTGTAGCAAATTCAATACTTAAAAAAAAAAAAAAGAAGTTCTCTAGCATGAAGTTGGTGATTGTCTTTCATATGCCTGAACACTTCTCTCAAAGATTTCATCTATAAGCTCTTTAAGAATAATATAATTACATGAATAAACACAAAAGGGTCAATTAATCCACTCATAAAAGAATGTCTATAAATTATCTTTCGCTATCCAACTTAGAGGAAAGACCTATAAGTCTTTGGATAAGATAGAAGTTGTGGAACCTACATTATTTTAGGGGTTTCAGATTTTCCACCATCCTATTAAATCTACTGAAAAAAAAAACTTTCATTTTTCCTAATGGATTGTGCAAGAAAGAAAAGAATCACTTCTCTTAGGTGTTTTTTCCAACTATGGTTGAAGGAAAGAGAGAGACCCACAAAGCAAGCTGTCTGATGGATCCAAATCTTGAGATTCTGTGGTTTTGGGTGATAGTCATGTCCTTACCTTTGTTTTTACTTTTTGTTACCTTTCTCCTTTTATATTTACTGATACAAAAAGTTGGCTAAGTTTAAATCAAGTCTAGACTTATTGATTGCAACTTGCCATTGAATTGTACTTCTGTTATCTAGTAATAACAGGAAAGCATTCTGAGATGTTTCCATGAAGGATGTCATGCATAGCAAATATAAATGATGGATGGATGATGTACTAGGTTTTTAAAAGTATTAGCTAACATCTTACTAAACCACTTAGAATTTTTTTTTTTAAACTTAGGATCTGGGGAGACAAGGAGCATTGGAGAGAAACAGTTGCTATATTGATTATTTTTAAGTTAAAAAGAGTGATCTCAAATCACTTGAAAGAAAGATATCAATACTTAATAAAATAATGGACCAGATATTCAGAGAGGAAATGTTAAGTCCAGAGGCAATAAAATCAAGAACAATAAAAATGATGATTTTTTAGGTGAAAATTATGACAGGTTATCAATATTAATTCCCAATAGAAAAGGAAAAAAAAAAACAGCAAGTAGAAGCAAGAAAAAAACTGTGCATGTGCATGCAATTCTGTTAATAAGAGGTCTAAAAAAACTGATGATTTTATTAAGCATTGTCAAAATTATATTCAAGCACACTTTGTTCATATACTAAACCAGTACTTTTTGTTTATACTTTTAGATTTAGTTCTTATGTACTACACTGAACTTTAAAGATGATAAGCCAACTAGAAAGCTCTTGAGAGAAAATATATCAAAAGAATGTCATACAATATTAAATTTCACTATCTCCTATCTCTATTGAGAGACATTGGGATATAAATGTATGGTTGTAGATATTGGGCCCATGATACCTTGGTTAAATTTTGGCCCTTCTGATAGTCTAGCTATATAACCAAATGCAATCTGCTTGATTTTTATAACATCAGTGTGTTATTCATATAAAAGCATTTATAACACATTCTCATTTTTTGTGAGTATTGCATGTAAAATATCTAAATCATAATATGTACAATGTCATTGGTAGTTTTTTTAAAATAAATCATTTAAGTGAATCATAGAAATTCTTATCATTTTAAGAGCTGTTTTTGAGTAAAGCATTTTAGTGAAGAAACTGCTTAATTCCAGGTACTCTGCTAGGCACTGGGAAAGTAATAGGTAGGGAGACATCATGTATTAAGCTAGTAAGAACTTGACTTAGTGAAGGACTCAAACATAAAATTATAACAAGGATAACAGCAACTCAAATAAAAAAACCAAATAAATACATAAAACATGAGCTTCTGTTGACTTAGAAAAATCTTTATGTGAGCTTTGCTTTTAAAGTCATGATCTTTCTTTCCCTGTCACCTGCTTTGTTAAAGATTCTGGCTCCCAGACCTTTATAGGAGAATCCAGTTAGATATTTTCAGGAGAATATTTTATGAGTTCAATTCTTGCACATCCTCATGTCTACAAAAACACTAATATCAGTAGTGGTGACATCTGCTCCTTATGACTGGCAGCAAGGCTCTGCCCAAATGTGTGCTTGAGTACCTGTTCCCTCCTTCACTAAAGTCATATGTAACTCTGACCTTTCCTGCTATCTCTTTGGAGCAATTTCTCAGAGCTCTTTCAAATCCTCTGGGCTATAGTCCTCATTTTTCCCCAAATAAAACTTAGCTGACAATTCTCACGTTGTACATTTTTTTTTCAGTTGACATCCTTATTAATTGGTACTTATTTCATAGTAAATCAAATCTTATTACCAACTAAATGGGTCCAATATTTATGTGAAGTTTCTCTAAATTCATTATCTAAGTGATCTTTATCAAATGTAAATCAGGACATATCACACTACTCTTTAGTATCTTTCATAGCTTTATTTTTCCTTCCTACCTTAAAAACTACAAACTCTGTAGTCTGTCACAGTCATTCTCAACCAAGTGTAAGTTTGCCCCCAGGGAATACTTAGAAAGACCTGGAGATATTTTTGACTATCACAACTGGAAGAGTGCTACTGACATCTAGTAAGTAAAGCTCAGGGATCCTGTTAGACATCCTAAAACACTCATAGCCATAACTCACAACAAATCATTATCTGGTCCAACATGACTACAGTGGTAAGGTTGAGATCCTCTGCCCTAAAATATCTCCAGTGATTTGAAGCCTTACTATCAAGAAGAGTTTTTACTATTCTGCTCTCTTACTCAGTCCACTTGAGTCACATCAATTTTCTTTCTGGTTCTTTACATTACCATGATATTTCCTACCTGATGTAAAGTTAGTCTCGACAGTCATGTCGGACTCTTTGTGATCCCATGAACTACAGTAGCCTGCCCGACTCCTCTGTCCATGGAATTCTCCAGGAAAGAATACTGGAGTGGACTGCCATTTCCTTCTCCAGGGGATCTTCCCATCCCAGGGATGGAACCCAGGTCTCCTGCATTGCAGGTGGATTCTTTACCAACTGAACCACTAGTTAAAACTAGCCACTACCTGATGGACTTTGGCCATTATCGCTGCCTAGAACAGTTTCTCCTAATTTCAGAAGGAAAGAGGTGCACTGTAAGGCATACACAAATAGCATGAATGGGCCAGGGCTCAGGTATGAGTCTAGAGTGTTAATTCAGAGCAGTATTAAGTGTGGTAGAGTTGAAATTTTCACATAAGAATAATGGAAGTCAGGAATCAAGCGAGGAGATAGCATAAAGATAATTCTGTTCTAATATAACAATAATGCTTAGAAGAAGTAGCAGTTATTGATTATATATCAAGATTCAGAATTTGGGTATTTTGATAACGTTTGTATATCATATAACCTTCCAATAGCTCCACAGTAAAGTGAACATAACTATTCACATTTATAAGTTAAAAAAAAAAAATTTAAGAAAAAAACAATTAGGCCAAATTTCTTCAGAGTCACCCAATTTCTGAGATAGAATAGGTGGGATTCAATCCCAAAACTTGTCTGATTACATGCTTAGTGCTCTCACCGCTAAGGAGCTGAGCCTGAGGAAGAATGAGACAGTGATTTTGTGTAACAGTTAGGGCTGGGCAGTTTGAGAGGTATCCAGAATGTGAATCCAGAGAATGAGGAAAGATAGAGATTTAGATTGATTTAAAGGGAAATCAGAAACATGCAACTGATAGCACTTGAAAAATGAATATGAGGGTGAGGTGAGGGTAAGGGAAAATTCATAACTGAATTGGTTTCAGGATGGGTTAGCAGGATATATGGTGATATTATCCTTTAATTTTTATTATTAATAAAAATGACAGTGGGGGATGGTGAATGATTAGTTAAGATAATTTTAGTTCTGTGATTACGGAGCAGTTAAATAGCTATATATATGATTCAGGAGAGAGGTAAAAGTCCTTTGAATTGGGGTTAGTCAAACCCTATAGACGGTAATAGATTCAGTGCTTGGATGACCTCCATCAGGAGGATTTTATAGAATGAGAAGGAGAGGTTATAATCCAGAGGAACCTCAGTAAGTGTGAAAGAAGAGGCAGATAACTCTGTTATACAAGTCTAATGTCTTGGATGTAAAAGAGAATTTAAAAGCGAAATAGATGAGCAATGTTTAGTGTTGTAGTGCTCAAGTATGCTGCTGCTGCTGCTGCGAAGTCGCTTCAGTCGTGTCCGACTCTGTGTGATCCCATAGATGGCAGCCCACCAGGCTCCCCCGTCCCTGGGATTCTCCAGGCAAGAACACTGGAGTGGGTTGCCATTTCCTTCTCCAATGCGTGAAAGTGAAAAGTGAACGTGAAGTCTCTCAGTCGTGTCCGACTCCTAGCGAGCCCATGGACTGCAGCCTACCAGGCTCCTCCATACATGGGATTTTCCAGGCAAGAGTACTGGAGTGGGGTGTCATCGCCTTCTTTGCTCAAGTATGATCAGGACTGAAATGGTAAAATTTGATTAAGATGTGGTCCTCAGTGAAAATCTACATGAAAACAGTTTCTGTACAGTAGTGGAAACAAAAGAGATATTAGAACAGGTTGAAGTGAAAAAAGAAAGTGAAGATAAGTATATGCAAAATGAGGATAGACTAGGAAGGAATCTGTAACAAAGAAAAGTCTCTTAAATAATTTTTTTCTGGGAGTTTTATTACAATCAAAAAAAGGAGAGGTTGAAGGCATGGGAAAGAGAGAGAAAATAGATCCACATTCTGACTTGAGAAGGTAGAAAGAGACAATAACTGTAGTCGATACAACAAGATCAGGTTAGAGCAGGCCATGGATTTTTCTACTTAATCTGGAAATAAAAGAGGGAAGGCAGAATGCACATGCAAATGACTGAATCTGTGGAATCAATTATAGGATTTTTAAAGTGTGCATCTCTGAGTGTCATAATTTTTTCAGTGCTGTGAGTGTTGAAACCATTCTCTGAAAGCAAGAGTAAGGTAGGGAGTTAAAGCAGTGAAGAAGTGGAGAAAGTGTCTGAAACACAAAATTGCAGCAGATGCTAGAGAGCAAAGTAAAGACTGCAATTGTTGGACTTGCGGGGTGGTCCAGCATGCACTGGACAAGATGCTGATGTGCGGGGGATGGTCAGTTCTCTCTAGCAGTGCTTCAGCCCCTGAATATAAGCCATATCCCCCTGGAGAAGGAAATGGCTACCCACTCCAGTATTCTTGCCTGGAGAATCCCGTGGATAGAGGAGCCTGGTGGGCTAAAGCTTCCCTTGTAGCTCAATCAGTAAAGAATCTGCCTGCAATGCCAGAGACCTGTCCATGGGATCACAAAGAGTCAGACAGAACCGAGAAACTTAGGGCACAGACTAAAACAAGGCAGAAACTTGAAACTCTTAAGGCTGAGGAGCTGCGAGAAAGTAATATTGAAAAAACTAATGGAACAAATTGTTGACACTTACCAATTTGAATAAAAGCTGCAGATGGAAACAAGATCTTGTTGAGGTCAGAGTAGTTTAATAAAAAACCTAGAAGGGTAAGAGGATATGGTTAGGTATCAAAATGTCTGAATATAGTGTTTTTGAGATCAGCAGATTTAGTTAATGACTAAGTTCCTCTATGGTCATGAGTAGAAGGAAAGGGTAGAGTAGATAATAAAATCAAATAAATGTAAGACCAAGTGTAGAAAACTTATCCATCCATTGGTCCTTGACTTCACTCTGAGTGACAGGAGGACTTATACAGAATATCAGGTAGCTGTCAGGGATTTCTAGATATTAACTCTGCCTATGACCTTTCCCTCTCTCCTTACTGCATTTATCAACTTCTCTCCTTTGTATTTGATAATAGTTTTATATATTTTTATTTGACTACATATATTCAAACTTTTCCAATAAGAAATGCTCCTACTTTCTTCACTGGATTGACAGAAAACATATTTATATCACAAAAACTCTTTAAACTGATGTAAATTTTAGACAATTATGATATGAACAATCATTGGTTTAATTATATATAATTTATGTATGCATATATATACATGTTGTATATATATATATGTATGTGTGTGTGTGTTAAAAGCCCTCTTGACACCTTTGAAGAATATTGATGATAGGTTTCCTACTCAGGATATTTCAGAATCCATATAGCTTACCACAAACCATAGTTTTGCAGTAGCCATGATTTTTTTTTTTTTTTTAAAGCACTTATGGTCTAGAATAAGCCTACCAGGCTCCTCCATCCATGGAATTTTCCAGGCGAGAATATTGGAGTGGATTGCCATGCCCTTCTCCAGGGGATCTTCCCAACTCAAGGATTGAACCTGGGTCTCCCGCATTGCAGGCAGACACTTTACTGTCTGCGCCACCAGGGAAGCATTGTCTAGAATGGGTACATGTGTATCTATAGCTGAGTCACTCTGCTGTGCATCAGAAACTATCACGACATTGTTAATTGGCCATGCTCCAATATAAAATAAAAGGTTTTAAAGAATAAAAAATGAAAAAAAGGAGTTACTTTTCTTTATCTATAAAATGAATATTCAATGTTTATATATTGGAGATAACATTTATTAAGTGAAAATATGCATTAAAAATTCTATCCTCCTGAATAAAAACAGAATATACATCAAATCTTTGTTATCAGAAATTTAATATTTCCTGCAAAAAAATTGAACCAAAGGGAGACAAAATGATCTTTAATAAACAGGTGACTGCAGAAAGATTTGAAAATCAATGAGTCAAAATTGCCTTCCTCTTAAAATGAATTAAGTTCAAATCAATTTATTGCCAAACCATGGACTATGATTTTTTTTTAATTTATTTAACCAATACCTTTAGGATTCAGTGGACCCAAGCATTAGCCCTGATGGATTATAGAAATCAAAGACTTTGACAGATGTCACCAAGGACTTGGTGTACTTATTAATGGGGAAGACATAAAATGAGAATGATCCTAGGCGTTCTCACTGATGCAAATATGTTTTAGGAGAATTTCAAATGATATATTCAATCCTGGGTTGAAAAATAGGCTTTATCCTTTCTTTTCTTTTTAAATAGCATTATTGAGATGTAAACATGTACAATAAACTGTGTATTGAAATTGCAAAATTTTATATTTTGACAAATGTACACATTTGTGGAACCATTGCCAACATAAAAATAGTGAACACATCCACTATTCCCAAAAGTTTCTTTGTGTCCCTCAATAAGCCTTCCTTCCTCCTCTTCCCACCCACTATTCTGTGTAAAGCCCTGAAATAAATTCTGGTTAATATAAATTAATTTGCATCTTCTAGAGTTTTATAAAAATCATATCACAAAGTATACACACATTTTTTTCTGAATTTTAAAAAAATCTGTACAAAAACCCATCAATATAATTTTCCAGGTCAAAAAGGTAAATAAAGACAAAAACTGAAAACAGCACTGAAGTCCACCTATAGATGAAAATGGACAAATTCTGATTTATCCATACAATGAACTACTACTTGTAAAGAAAATTGAATGAGCTAGTGATAAATGCTACAAAATGTGTTAATCTCAAAATAATTGTTCCTATTGAAACAAATTCAGTTATACAATGCATGACTTCTCTTTTAATTAAATTCTAGAAATATTTGCAAATAATAAATCTGATTATTCTCAGAGCTTGTTCTTAGTTAGGCATGGTAAGTGTTAATGACATCTTATTTTATATTATGTCAGGAAAAATTCCAATCTTTCCTATTTTCCTGAGTGTTTTTTAATTAAGCAAGTATATTTTGAAATTTGTCAAATTTAGTGTTGATTATTATTATTTTTTTAAATGGATACTTTATTGGCAACTTATGTCATTCAGATACTTCTGATATCTAGACTCTATCACAGAATCTACTCTGGAATCAAGTTGTGACAAGTTATTTTTTAAGGTATTGTTAAATTTTATTTCCTATTATTTTACTTGAGAACTTTGCTTTAATTTTCTGGGCTTTTCAATTTTTTGTTGTTGTTGTTGACTATTTGTTAGTTTTTTTGTGTGATATTATAGTTTATAAGAAGAAATATATATTTGGTCCTCATCCCATTCCTGACACAGAACTTCTAATTTCCTAAGTGATAAGAGCTATAGGAGCATCTTTTGTTATAGTATTTGATCTTCTGTCCTCAGATTCTAAAACAGATATTTGGCAGTTTGAAGGTCAGAGACACTTTATAATTAGATTAAGAGAAAATGAAAAACATGCTCGTATAAGGTATGCTTATACCTTATAAGCATATAAGTATTTTCTAAGGTCTGGCATTTAATGAAATAGATACTCAATTATTGAACAATGTCATTGTTTGTCCATAGTAGATTATATGACAAAGACTTGGGAATGGGCACACCTGAACAGGTTCCTCTTATGTCCTGTAACTGTGATGCTTGTTGCTTGCAGGGCTCTTGTTGCCATACACCTAAGTGGCTCATACATATGTAGGTGAATATATATATATATATATATATATATATATATACCTATGTATGTGCATGCATGCGCACATACATATGCACACACACATATATATGTATATATCAGCAATGAATTTGTGATTCCAGTAACTAGTAACTAGTGGCTAATTATTACTTTAATTGTGTAGAACTTTCATCCATTTATCCATCTGGAACTGGTAAAGTGATATATAATATTCTTCATCCAGAAATCAATCACATAGTTACAGTTGAAACTGACATATTAAGAATATAGTGGTGGGCATATAACCCAGGCTTAGCTAGTACCTACTGGGTGGTGTACAGATGACACTGTTATACACTATTCATTTATAAATTAAATTATAATTCTGAAGCTACAAGAGAGCACATTTATTTAATGTAATGTGGAAAAACAGAGGAAGTCGCCTTATTGAGAGACAAAAGGGGACATAAGACAGCATCAGAAGAAAGACAATACATTCCTAATGATAATTGAAACAATGGATCCAGTTTTATGAGTTCTTATAGAATACCTGACCTTAAATTACATAAAACCCATCAATATATTGGCTGAAATTGTGTTTATTTACTTGGAATTCTTAGAGAAATAACTAATCTACTATTAATATCATTTTAAGCCAATATTCTTGAAGAAGGATTGGTGATGCAGATATAAAAAATCATAAAACAAACCCCTCTATTGTTTTTAAAAATAAGATATAAGAAGAAGATAGGAAATACAGAAAAAAATATTTCAGCAAACTCTCAAAATGAAATAAACTGAGCTGTATACCCAAAAATATAAGATTCAGGAATCAATTCATTTGCTGTACCACACCTCAGTTATGTTGGAAGGGATGAAAAGAAAGTAAACACACACAAAAATTCATAGCTTCCTTTTGGAGTAAAGATGAAATGTGTACTCAAGGGTACAATCATTGCAACCTTAATTTTAGCCAATTCTTTTGGTAAGTGAACTATTACATATGATCATACTATTATGAAATAAAATGTATGCTGTACATAGTTATCTTTAATGTATTTGATGACAAAATCAATTACCTATTTTTGTCAAGATAAATTGGTATATTTAAGACAGTACCTGGAATTGCCTTCTGCTTTATTGACTATGCCAAAGCCTTTGACTGTGTGGATCACAACAAACTGGAAAATTCTTAAAGAGATGGGAATACCAGATCACCTTATCTGCCTCCTGAGAAATCTGTATGTATGTCAAGAAGCAACAGTTAACTGTACATGGAACAACAGACTGGTTTCAAATCGGGTAAGGAGTACGTCAAGATTGTATACTGTCACCGTGCTTATTTAACTTATATACAGAGTACATCATACAAAATGCCAGGCTGGATGAAGCACAAGCTGGAATCAAGATTGTGGGGAGAAGTATCAATAACCTCAGATATGCAGATGACACCACCCTTAGAGCAGAAAATGAAAAAAACTAAAGAACCTCTTGTTGAAAATGAAAGAGGAGAGTGAAAAGTTGTCTTAAAACTTAACACTCAGAAAACAAAGATCATGGCATCTGGCCCTATCATTTCATGGCAAATAGATGGGGAAATAGTGAGAGATTTAATTTTTTTGTGTGGTCCAAAATCACTGCAGATGGTGACTGCAGTCATGAAATTAAAAGATGCTTGCTCCTTGGAAGAAAAGCTACGACCAACCTAGACAGCATGTTATAAAGCAGAGACATTACTTTGCCAATGAAGATCAATCTAATCAAAGATATGGTTTTTCCAGTAGTCAGGTACTGGTGTGAGAGTTGGACTATAAAGAAAGCTGATGCTTTTGAACTGTGGTGTTGGAGAAGACTCTTGAGAGTCCCTTAGACTGCAAGGAAATCAAACCAGTCAATCCTAAAGAAAATCAGTCCTGAATGTTCTTTGGAAGGACTGATGTTGAAGTTGATGTTCCAATACTTTGGCCACCTGATGCGAAGAAATGACTTACTAGAAAAGCCCCTGATGGGGCAAGATTGAAGGCAGGAGGAGAATGGGATGACAGAGGATGAGATGGTTGGATGACCTCACCGATTTGATGGACATTAGTTTGAGGAAGCTCTGGGAGTTGGTGACGGACTGGGAAGCCTGGCGTCTTGCAATCCATGGGGTCACAAGGAGTCGGAAAGGACTGAGCGACAGAACTGAGCTGATGATCATAATTATGCAGAATTGTTGAGTGTTTTTGTAACAGAATAATGTTTTAGATAAATAGAAGACATTTTGAAATATATTCATACTTTTCAATATCTTAAAGTAAAATGAGTTTTCCTCTTGAAATAAAAATATATTACTTGATGCATTAACAGATTAATAGTTTTAATGACACAGAAAGTAAATGAATACAGCTTACAGGTTCAGGACAATGCTTCAACATTCATATTTTCCCTATTATCATAAACTTTTTAATAAATTTGCATTGAAAGCAGAGTTATCCAGATGCATTCAAGGGGTCAATATGTCAGTTTGGCTAGCTGCAATTTAGACAACTTGGGAGAATTTATGAACTCTTTCAAACTGCATAGGAACTATGTATTCATGTAGATAACAATTTGTGTCCACTTATAATATTAAGAAAGGATAATTTGTTTCTGAGAAAATACTCATATTTAAGGAGTAACTCAATTTGCAGTATCTGGTCAAATTAACTGTTTTAAATTCTACATATCATCCAATTTATTCACCAAGGACATTGACCTTTCAATCTTGTTTGGATGTCTTGTGAAATAGTTCTGTCCAGTCAATTATGCAACATTTGGTCATGTAAGGCAAAAGAGCCCTATAAATAACAGACCATGCAAAGGAAATACTGATGAGCTGCTTCTATATTGCTTTCTTCCTTGATGTTATTCTAGTAATTTTTTGTCTGTGTTTAAGATGGTTAACCTGGCACTTATTATGATAACAGCATATGAGAATAAAAGAATAAATTACAAAGTGCATGATTCCTATTGATGTAAGCATTTGTTCCCTATCAGGAATGTGCTTGGTAACAACAGTCAAACAATGCTCTTTACCTTCCAAATTGAACACTGCACACTGCCTGACTTTAGATATAATTACTTCACATAATTGTTTCTGTCAAGAATAAATGAAGCCTTAAAAGAACAATGCAATCATTACAAGTGGAGCATCTTAAGATATATATTATGCGGGGCCTCTTACCCTTAGTGTTTTCTGTCCTGATATTAATGACTAAAGATGCTTAAAGCATGCATCTTTGGGCACCAAAAGCAGATATCTGAGCGCTTGAGGTATTCTTGGGTAATTTTAAATGCATTCATGTTGCTTAGTGAAAACCTAGTAAAAGCAGTATTTGTTTGCAGTTAATTTGTTCAGCCCGAGTGAAAACATGTTGGCAGTGCTGGGGCAGAATAAAACATGGAGGCAACATCCATATTTTTAACACTAAATAATGTTTCTTTTGCAGTGCCTAAAGAAGTGGTTTCTTCCCATCATTGAGCTTTGCCTTAGAATTTCTGGTTTGCAAAGTCAATTTAAATAGTCCATTTAGATTAAAATGTATTGAATGGAAAAATGCATAAGGTAACTTGCATGCAGGTATAAATCTGAGACACTTAATTAATTAGCCTAGTAATGCATGGCACTTCTACAGAGATAAGATTTCGAGATCATCAATATTTATCATTCCTGATGGCATTTCAACTGTATTTACTACAAAATAAGAAAGAGACCATACTTAAAATTTTCAGGGTCTCCAGTACAAGGCATTTCTATGCCGTTATCATTATTATATATATATATATATATATATATATATGTTATGTTTTTGGAAGAATCTGTGGATTATCTCTCATTATTCATTCAGTTCAGTTCAGTTCAGTCGCTCAGTCGTCTCTGACTCTTTGCGACCCCATGAATTGCAGCATGCCAGGCCTCCCTGTCCATCACCAACTCCCGGAGTTTATTCAAACTCATGTCCATCAAGTCGGTGATGCCATCCAGCCCATTATTCATTACTTTATGCTATTAAAAAAAAACTACTGGGAATGGGACTTCATGACATTTTCAGTCTATTATATAAAATATGTATTGAGTAATATCTAAATGTAGCATTCATTTAAGTGTCATGGAATAAAATAGAGAGTACTCTGAATGTTACATAACAAGCTTTGGGTGGGGCTTGCTGAAACTGCAAAATTTGTTAGAAGCAGGAGATGGGAAAGTTCAAAGGTCAGCCTTGAGTAAATGTTTGCTTGAAAATGTAATAATTGATGACTGTAATTTATATCAAGTCAGAGAGCTGATAGTTAACATCTTGTCACTATGTCCCACAGCCAGTTATCCCAATAGTTTCTTTACACTTTCTGTAAAAAAACAAAAACAAAAACAAACTCTCCTCCAGAAAAATCTCATACTAGATTCAAAATTTCATCCTCATTCTCTCCTCACAGCCTAGCCCCACAAAAGGAATCCAAGCTGGAAGCCTTTATATCAGAAACAGTGTACACCTCTCCTCACACACGCACAATTGCAGCCACCTAAAAATGACAGTATTGAATATGAAAAGTGAAAGTGTTAGCCACTCAATCGTGTCCGACTCTTTGAGACCCCGTGAACTGCAGCCTGCCAGACTCCTCTGTCCATGGAATTCTCCAGGCAATTGCCATTCCTTCTTCAGAGGGCCTTCCCCACCCAGAGATCAAACCTGGGTCTCCTGCACCATAGGAAGATTCTTTACCAAATGAGCCACCAGGAAGCCCTCAGATTATAGTCACCTCAGTTTATAGTCACAAATGATCCCTAAAGTGTGAGTTTTTAATGCCTAGGACATATCCGTGTATGTAGCAGATAAATGATTCTTTCATGAAAAAGTCATATTTTTATAAGCTCATTTTAATACTTGATTCTATTGATCTTTTCCTCTTTGAAAAGTTCTCTTCTACTTGTGCTTTTGTAACTCTATTTTCTCTTTCCTCTATTACTTAAGTTCTCTTTCCCTGGATGCTCTTTTTCTGGTTTCCTAAAAGTTATAAAACTTCAGTGATTTGTCTGTGGCCCTCTCTTCTCTTAATTCACCTCTTTGGTGATCTCTTTTATTCCAATACTGTCAGATGTTTCCTGTACATAAATGACAACCTGAAGATGAGGGAACAGTGGTATAATGAAAGGTTACTTGGGTTTGGCATTATTTTATGGTATAAAAGTCCAACACTTCTGCTTCCTGACTATCTGTAGAAAAAAAAATATTCCCAAGCATCATTTCTCTTTTTAATAAAACATATATCATATTATAGTATGTACATATATCATTTATATATATATATATATATATATATATATATATATATATATATATCCATAACATTGTATGAATTTTCTGATAACCTAAAATGGCACCTAGTGGGCATTCAAGGAAGAATTTGTCTTATTACTAAACCAGCCCATCCTTAACCCAGAATGCTTATGGATTCCAGATCTATATATCCACTTGTTTTTTTGATGTCTTCATCTGGGTAGATAGACAAATCATAACTCACAGCTTTCCTCAAACTAACTCCCCTTTCTGAACATAAGTCTTGCTTAACTGCATGCTTATTTCCCATTTCCTTTCAAGTTGTCCAGGCCAGAAACCTGAAACATATCTTAAATTTGTTTAACTGATCAAACCCAAGTCTAATCAATCATTTTGTCCTACAAAGCCAATGCTCTTATGTATTTTCAGTCCAATATCATTAACTTGTTGCTTATTGTACCCTCAAATCTCTCACCAGTCAGACTATCACAATCAGATTCCTGGCTGATTTGCCTCTTCCAGCCGTATTCCTTAATGATCTACTGTATTTGATGCTGCCAGAATCATATCTCTGAAACCATAGATTTTTTACACATTCCTTTGCCTGGAAAATCCCATGGATGGAGAAGCCTAGTAGGCTACAGTCCAAGGAGTTGCAAAAAGTTGGACATGACTGAGAATTCACTTCACTTCACTTTGCTCAAAAGTGGTGCTGCTTCTTAGTATTCTAAATCAGGTCATTTCCCTAACTTTAAAACTTCATTCTTCTAAACCTTAAGTTATCTCTAGTCATACTGAAATATGTGCAGTTTCCTGATCACTGTGTAGGCTCTTAAGTTCTGTTTTTTGCATACAGTATTCATCCTCTCCACTCACTCTACTCCCACCTATTTATGACTCAAGTCAAATATCACCTTTGCTGATTCATCCTCATTTTGGTTAAGATCAAAACCATTGTATTTCTTTACCAGTTATACTGTTCTGCACTACTGATGCTTCTTTAGAAGTTATCTTTTTCTTCATTTTCTTATGTTGTCTTTAATATTTTGACTTTTAAAAAATTATTTCCTATTGGAGTATAGTCACTTTACAATATTCTGCTCATTTCTACTGTACAGTGAAATGAATGATTTTTTAATTTCCTTGCAGTTAGATCATCACTGAGCACTGAATAGGTTTCCCTGAGCTGTAGAGTAGGTTCTCATTAGTTATCTGTACTAGACATAGTATCAACAATGTGTGTGTGTGTGTGTGTGTGTGTGTGTGTATTTGCATATATATATGTAAATCCTACCAGTGGAGGAAGGCATGGCAACCCACTCCAGTATTCTTGCCTGGAGAATCCCCATGCACAGAGGAGCCTGGAGGGCTATAGTCCATAGCTTGCAAAGAGTCAGACAAGACCTAAGTGACTTAACATGCATGTATGTCAATCCTAATCTCCAGATTCATCCCAACCCACTTCCCACTCTGACCCTTGGTGTCTATATGTTTGTTCTCTATATCCATGTTTTTATTTCTATTTTGCAAGTAAGATGATTAAAGGATTGACTGATTGGATACTATCCTGATGCTGAGAAAGACTGAAGGTCAGAGGAGAAGGGGGCAGCAGAGCATGAGATGGTTAGATTGCATCACTGACTCAATGGACGTGAATTTGAGCAAACTTTGGAAGAGAGAAAAAGGAAGGGAAGCCTGGAATGCTGCAGTCTATGGGTTCACAAAGAACTGGACACAACTTAGTGACTGAACAAAAAGAACCAAAACATCATCATTATTCTAGACTCCGCACACGTGTTAATATACAATAAGGGTTTTTTTTTTTTCTCACTTACTTCACTCTGTATAACAGTCTCTAGGTCCATTCATGTCTCCAAAATGGCCCATTTTCTTTCCTTTCTATGTCTGAGTTCACTTCATGGATCAGAGCCTTGTCATGACAAAAGGGCTTGTGAAACTCAATGAAGCTAAGAACCATGCCGTGGAGTGTCACCCAAGATGGACAGGTAATAGTGAAGAGTTCTGACAAAATGTGGGCCAGTGGAGGAGGAAATGGCAACATGCTCAGGATTCTATCCTAGAGAACCTCATGGAGAAGATGCAAAGACATAAAGATATGACACCAGAAGATAAGCCCACCAGATTGGAAAGTGTCCAATATGCTACTGGGGAAGAGCAGAGAGCAATTAATAATAACTTCAGAAAGAATGAAGTGGTTGGACCAAAGGGGAAGAAACCTTCTGCTATGGATGTGTCTGGTGGTAAAAATAAAGACTGATGCTCTAAAGAACAACATTGCATAGGAACCTGGAATGTCAGATACATGAATCAAGGTAAATTGGACATTGTCATGGAGGAGATGGCAAGAATGAACATTGGCATCTTAGGAATCAGTTAACTAAGATGGGAATGGGCAAATTTAACTCAGATGAGCACTGGATTTACTACTGTGGACAATAAAGGAATTCCCAGGTGGCACTTGTGGTGAAGAACCCACCTAACAGTGCAGGAGATATAAAAGGTATGTTGTGTTGTGTTTTTTTTTTTTCTTCCCCCTGAGTTGGGATGATCCCCTGTAGGAGGGCATGGCAACTCACTCCAGTATTTTTCCCCGAAGAATCCCATGGACAAGGGGCCTGGCAAGCTATAATCCATAGTCTCAAAGAGTTGTACACAACTGAAATGACAGCACACATGCATGCATGTGGACAAGAATCATTTAGAAGAAATGGAGCAGCCCTCATAGTCAACAAAAATGTCCAAAGTGCAGTACTTTGGTGCAATCTCAAAAATAACAGAATGATTTCAGTTATTTCCAAGGAAAACCATTCAACATTATTGTAATCCAAGTCTATGCCCCAACCACTAATGAAGTTGAAGTTGGCTAGTTCTACAAAGACCTACAAGACCTCCTAGAACTAATACCAATAAAAAAAAAATGTTCTTTTCATTAAAGAGGATTGGAATACAAAAGTAGGAAGTCAAGAGAGTAACAGGCAAGTTTGGCCTTGGAGTACAAAATGAAGCAGGGCAAAGGCTAACAAAATTTTGTGAAGAGAATGCACTGGTCATAACAAACACCCTCTTCCAAAAACACAAGAGATGACTCTACACATGGACAATACCAGATGGTCAATATCCAAATCAGATTGATTATAGTCTTTGCAGGTGAAGATGAAGCTCTATAAAGTCAGCATAAGTAACACCTAGAGCTGACTGTGGCTCAGATCACCAGGTCCTTATTACAAATTTCAGGCTTAAATTGAAGAAAATAGGGAAAACCACTAGGCTATTTGGGTATGAACTAAATCAGATCCCTTATGACTATACAGTGGAAGTGATGGATAGACTCAAGAGTTAGATTTGGTAGACAGAGCACCTGAAGAACTATGGATGGAAGTTCATAACACTGTGTAAGAGGAAGTGGCCAAAATTATCTCAAAGAAAAAGAAATGCAAGAAGGCAAAATGGTTGTCTGAGGATGCTTTACAAACAACTGAGGAAAGAGATGTAAATATCTTTTAATTTCATGGATGTGGTCTCCATCTACAGTGATTTTGGAGCCCAAGAAAATAAAATGTATCACTGCTCCCACTTTTCCCCCTCTATTTGCCAAGAAGTCATGGGACCAGATGCCATGATCTTAATTTTTTTTTTTTAATATTGAGTTTCAAGCCAGGTTTTTCACTTTCCTTTTTCATCAAGAGGCTCTTTAGTTCCTCTTTACTTTCTGCCATTAAAGTGGAGTCACATGCTTCTCTGATGTTGATATTTCTCCTAAAAATCTTGATTCCAGCTTGTGATACATCCAGCATGGCATTTCCCATGATGTACTCTGTAGATAAGTTAAATAGGCAGAGTGACAATACACAGCCTTGTTGTATTCCTTTCTCAATTTTAAAAGTTGTTCCATGTTTGATTCTAGCAGTTGCTTCTTGATCTGCATACAGGTTTCTCAGGAGGCACACAAGGTGGCATATATGAAGGTATTCCCATCTGTTTAAGAATTATCCACAGTGTGTTGTGATGAAGGAAAGCTATGACAAACCTAATCAGTGTATTAAAAAGTAGACATTAATTTGCCGACAAATGTCTGAATAGTCAAAACTATGCTTTTTTCCAGTAGTAAGCTGTGTTTTTGAAATTTGGACCATAAAGAAGGCTGAACACTAAAGAATTGATCCTTTCAAATTGTTTTGCTGGAGAAGACTCATGGTAGTCCCTTGGACTGCAAGGAGATCAAACCAGTCAATCCTAAAGGAAATCAACCCTGAAAATTCATTGGAAGGACTGATGCTGAAGCTGAAGCTCTAATACTTTGGCCATCTGATGAGAAGAGCTGACTCACTGGAAAAGATGCTGATGCTGGGAAAGAATGAAGGTAAAAGGAGAAGGGGGTCACCAGAGGATGAGATGGTTATATAACATCACTGACTCAATGGACAGATTTGAGCAAACTCTAGGAGATAGGAGGACAGAGGAGATTGATGTGTTGCAGTCCGTGAGATTGTAAAGGGCAGGACACAACTTAGAGACCAAACATCAATGACATGCCTGAGTAATATTTCATTGTATGTATGTATCACATCTTCTTTATTTAGTCCTCTGTTGACAGATTTTTAGGTTGCTTCCATGTCTTGACATAGTAAATAGTGTTGCAATGAACATCCATGTGTCTTTTTGAACTATGGTTTTCTAGGGATAAATGCCCTGCAGTGGAAATATATTGTGTCATATAGTAGCTCTTGTTTTTAGTTTTTTGGGGAATATCCATACTGTTTTCCATAGTGGCTATGTCAATTTACATTTCCATCAACAGTGCAAGTGGGTTCCCTTTTCTCCATTCCCTTTCCAGCATTTATTGTTTGTAGATTTTTTAATGATACCATTCTGACTGGTGTGAAATGATATTTCATTATAATTTGATTTGTAGTTCTCCAATAATTAGTAATGTTGAGCATCTTTTTATTTGTTTATTGGCCATCTGTGTGCCTTCTTTGGAGAAATGTCTGTTTGGGTCTCCTGCCAATTTTTTATTTGATTTTGAGTTAGTCTTCTTGTTTAATGAAATAATGAATAAACAATCAATGTGCCATTTTTTCTTTAAAAAATGCATAATGTTACTCATGTGAATATGTCTTCTCATGATGTCAGAGCATTTCTTCATTTTTACTTTATTTTCACCAGTTGAAAGCATTGGCCCTGGTTTGGCAGAACAACTGGAAGCACACCTCAGCTCTGCTGTTGACTATATGTGTTACCCTTGTCAAGTTATGCAATATGTTTATGCCTAACTTTCCTTGTGTATAGACTATAAATAATAAACTTATGGATGCATTGTATAAATTTTCTCTAACAGTTTTGGGGAAGAACTTAGAACATTCAGTATCCAGTATGTATTATTATTGTTAGTGTCTTCAATACTGTTGCTAACAAAGTAGATGCTAAAAGTGATGTTGTTCTCAAAATTTTACCTTTCATCCAAATGCAAAATAAATAGATCTAGTTATTTTTATATTTTATAAATTTATATTGATCTAGTTATTTGATAAATTGTCATCTACATAACAAAGGACATATTTACTAACATATAGTTATTGCCCATAGTTTTCTTATCAGTCAAAACTCCACAATAAATATCTTGAAAATATACCTAGTGTTATATAGTTTCAGTCTAAGAATTTTCTCTCATAAAAGAGAATTCATATTTCCCAATGTTTTCAATGAATTTTATTAAAACTTAATCCAGGCATTTCTAGCCCTTTTATGAGCAGGTTGTTCTACCTACATATGAGATACAGTGAGTTTAAAGAAAACTACTCTAGATTCACCATCATTGTTCTTGAATATTTGAGTCTTTAAATAAGCAGTGATTTAATTTTGCATCACTCCATCAATGTATATGATCATAAGGGATGATAATTTTTTCCATAATAATTTTTAGAAATATTAGCACAACTGCCCAGGAATTTCTTTAGGGAATAAGCAATGAGTTGTATACTCAATTGTTTTGTAGGGTAAATATAATTTTCAAAATTAAAGTGAGACAAGTGCTTAACTGTATGTTATATTTGACAATTGAAATACCTGAGATATTTCATGGATGCACAGAATAGAAGAGGCCCACTGTTTAATTCTTACATAAGAGATATGATCTTTCCAATGTCTCAACTTTGAAAATGTAGTTGACATACAATCTATTACAGATAAATTATCCTATGAAAAAAGTATCTTCCCAAATCCAAATTTAGACATGTAGACATTCTGTTTTGTTTTATTCTTAGAAAAGAGTCAAACGACTATGCTATAGGTAGAAATATACTACTATAAACAGACCATGAAGATGATCTTTATATCTGACATAGTTACAACCACTGACTTGCATACTAATGTTTGCTTCCAAATTTAATTAGAATGACTGGTATATAATACAGAGTCTTAAAGCATTTCCTGAATATTGTTTCTGTCTAACCTTATTGCAAAGTTGCCTTCATGTTTTTAATTGTCATTGTATAAATATAGTCAATACAATTTTATCTTAGTATAAAATATAATTGACCCTGACTTTTAACAAATGGCATCTGTAATATGAAATTTGCAGAATTAACAAAACTACCTAACAGATAAAAGATGAGGTGGTCTTTTTACAGAGTTGCACTGTTAACTGTGTATTAATAAAATAATATTAACACTAATTTTGGAGATTTTCAAGAGGAAACAGCAATCACATTTTCATTTAAAAAACAACAGTAGGGCTACTTGGCCTTGGAATATGATTATTTTTTGAATGCCAGAGAATGAACCCTTCATAATTTAACATTTTAATCATTTCAAGGTGATTTGCTTTTACTGTGAGAAACCCTGTGTTGGCACTTTCTCCACATGTTTCCTAGGCATAATCACATATTAGTTGCAATTTTCTTTGCAAGATAAGACAATTATGCTAAAGAAAAATGCTTCTTTTTTAATAAAAGTTGTAAAATACCACAGGTATCCAGTTTGAACTAATACTCAGACTGGAAACTCATTACCCCTCAAAATGTCAGTTCTGATGAAGCATTTTAAAAAATTCCAAGAATCAAATTCAAAATGTCTTTACTAAGCTGTTTTATGGTAGCATGTACCATTGGAAATGTGATGAGTCTTCATGTAAAAATGCTGATTTGAATTAGATTTAGAATGTATGTCATCCTCAATTAGCCTTTCCTTCATCAAAATGATCTCACAAACACGGAGAATGAATCTTTATTTCCTCCTTTGCACATGGGAGGTCATTTGTCAGATTTAATATACTTCTACCTATGTCTTCCTACATGCTTGGAGTTCAAGATGGATGACCATAGACTTTCAGAAAAAGTTTCTAGCTTAAAACTTAAATTTAATTTTAATATATAGCCAAAACCGTTCATATTGAGGCTGAAAATTAAAATAGCATTTACTAAAATAACATTGATTTGTTTCAATTTGAGAGGAGAAAACATATATTTTAGTCCTTGTCCCTCCTATAAGAGCAAGTTCATATACAAGTAACTACTGAGATCAGGACAAGAAACGTAAGTATTGTTGTAAGTTTTTTTTCTTGAATCATTCAGATAGTTTTATGACCTAAATTTGAATTAATACTACTGTCTGTGATATTACAGAAATGCAATCACTTATTTTATGTCTGTTTGTTTAAAATCAATTAACCTAAGGTATTTTATGAATTAATATCCCAACATTTGAACAATTACAGTGATCTTATAATATAGATATCAATTTAGAGATTATGAGGCCCATGAAAATTACAGTTTGGTTATACTAGTGGTAGAAGATTCATACACTGAATGGTATCCAAGGGAATCCCCAGTATAGGATTATGGCTATCCTCTAAAGAGCGTTAAATCCATTGATTAATGGGTTATTTGCAAAGCCTAGTGTTCACAAGGTCAGTCCTTGAGGAGTTTGTTTATGAGAACATTTCAGTTCTTGTGATTATAACTAAGAACTTTGCTTCTGCTATGGAACATTTGTACCTTGGCAAAGCATTAAAAACACCTATTCTGGTTTGCTTAAAGAGGAAAGCATTACTTCTTTTTGCAAGACCTCATTGATGTCTTGGTTTTTAGGCTTATGTCACCTTCTAGATGAGACTGTAGAATGACATGATATGAAAATCTTGGTTTCCACTTAGACAATAAAAACTATTGCTACAAATTTGGTTTTGTACAAATAACTGCTACTCACCACTCAAAAGTAGTTAGAAGATAATGCTACATACTGCACATTTATGAAGCATCCAGTTCTGTAATGTCAATAAAAATTTATAAGAAATTTTAGAATGTCACAACACAATACTTTGGAAAGTTCAGTAGAGGACTCAAAGGAAATAAAAATAAAAGACTGTTTTCTCTATCGGGGTAGCAAAAGGGTACACGGAAGTATATGCATATATGGTTTTATTGTTCTTAAACAAATACGCTTTATAAATATGAAAGTAAGAATAATTACTTTCAATAAGTGTTTTGATTAGATTAGGATTATAATGTTTATGGCAATTCCTTTTTAAAATTTCAGGTGAAACAGAAAAGAACCCCAAAGTACCTGTTCTAACAAGTAGTCTCTTAAAATCTATTAAACTCCAGTTGCATTTTAGGTTTCTCTTTGAAGTTAATTAAAAAATGAACATTGTGCTATAATTTATATTTCAAACTAATAATATTATTATATACTGTTAATAATACAACTTCTAGAGAGTGCAGTTATAGTAATTCCATGATTGGTGTCATTGTTTCTGGCAGTGAAAAAAATGTATTTGAGTATAACATATAATAAAAAATGGTCATTGATATTATATCAAGCATAATGCTTTCTTCTGAAAAAATAGAAAGGAAGACTTTCTATGCAGTAGATAATTATATACTTAAGTGTGAAATATGCCATTAGAGGTCTTAAATTAAAATTTCTAAATTCAAGTTTGAAATAAATTCAAGTACTTCCTTTTCAATATACATATGAGAGGATCCCATCAAATAGTTCATAATCCGAAACCCCACCAACAAGAGAAATCAATATTGTCTCAATACTAGAAACAATTCTTAGACAATGAAAAGGGAGATCATGAAGACACTTGGTAAAGAGAAGTATTTGAAGTTGAAAGTGAAAAACAAAATTTGCTAATTATAACTTTTAATTCCTCATGATATTTATGAGAACAGGGACTCCTTCAGTCTTGTTCAATCTCACACCCATTTTGTAGCATCTCTACTTCATGGAACTTGTATCATAATCAGGGGGAGAAGGAGCTGACACATGAAATAATCCATAAACATGATAACTTCAGTAGAGGGAAGCACTATTGTGAAAATAAATCATGATAAGAGGGTAAAGGATGAGTTCCAAAAGTAGGCAGAGAAGGCCTATATGGAGGTTACCTTTACACCAAAACCGGAATCAGTCATGGATGAAGCCGCGTAAGAATTACTGACTGGTATCCCAGACACAGAGCACTGGGACAAACGGGTTCTGAGAGCAAGGAACTGGGCAAGGGAGAAGGAAGAGCAGTGTGGCCAGAAAGAACAGGAGAAAGAAGATGAAGTAAGAGGCAAGCAGAGCTCAAACAATCATGGTAGTTAACAAAGACAGTTCTAACATGCACAGAATACTTGATAAGTGTCAGCCTTGGTTTTCATGTTTAAAATGCACATTCTATTGGACTTTATCTCTTAGGTAAGACTCTTAGGTTTTATTCAAATTGAGACAAGAAAGACATGTCTTTATGGGATATTCTTTACAGTTAGCTCTTATGAGGTAAATTGTGCTATAAAGCAGAGGAAATAGAGGAAAACATGGCTTGAGGGAGTTTTTCTTTTGTTAAAGAAAGATGATCTATTTTAAAGTACATTAAATGAAGACAGATGAAAAAAAACCTCCTGAAGCAAAGGTATAACCCAGTCTTTTCATCATTAAAATGGAGAAAATTTTTTAAAAAAGCATGCTTTCTTGTGAGAAATGAATAAAATTTGTGCATGTATGTGTGTGTTACCTGACTTGTAGTAAGTAATCAGACAGTGGCTACAAAGATGATGATGACACAGATGATGATGATAAAGAAGGAGGAGGAGGAATATCAGAGGAGAAGAAAGGAAGAAATTACCATCACAAATCCTCGGATAAAAGTGAGAGTACGATTTACTGTCACTATACATCTTTTTAATCTGAAGAGAAGGGAAAGCAAATAAGAGAAAAATATCATGACTTTGATCATGTAAAGTTGAGTTAGTGCTCACTTAGTTGTATCTGCTTTTACGAAGATGTAATTTTCATATTAAAAAATGCTATTGAATAAGAGAATGGGGTGTCTGAGCTGTAAAAAGAGACAAGGATGCTGAAATAGTCATATTATAGTGTGGGGAATCCTCGTGCTAGGGAAACAGGGAGACTGATAATGTTGAGCGCCTTTGTCTCATTATTATTAAGGTATTTAACACTTAGGCCTCTCTGTCATAAAACTAAATCATATGTAATTGATTTATTTCAAGTGGTGGCAAAGATACTTTAAAGAATTCTGTGTGTTAGGGTTCCAGAAAGAGTAAAAATAGACAATCAACCAAAACAAACCAACAACAACAACAAAAAAAAAAAACCTGGACAATTAAAAAGACATTTGTCCAAATTAGTCAAATAACCTAAAAATTCTTTCAGCATTATGTTCCTCAAAATATATGCTTTACATTGGTACCTTGCTTCCTGTTCCACATCTACAGCATCAAAGTATAAGCATCTATTTTATAACCTTAATAAAATATATTTTGTTGGGTAGAAGAAATCTATATCCATTGACTATATGTATCTTAAGTCTCAGAAATCAAAAACTAGACATAACGTGCCTCTGACTTCCCCAATAACATGAAAAAGAACAAAAACTGAAAAAGTCAAGCATTGCTACAGTCATATCATCTTCAACTAAGCTGCAAATGCAAAATGTCTGGTGTTGCAATAAGTTTCTAAGATATCTGACTTAAAAATATAATCACATGTGGTGAAGTGGAGGGCTTCCCTGGTAGCTCAACTGGTAAAGAATCTGCCTGCAATGCAAGGAGACCCTTGCTCATTCTATTCCTGGGTCTGGAATATCCCCTGGAGATGGGAGAGGATACCCACTCCAGTATCCATGGGCTTCCCTGAGGGCTCAGCCAGTAAAGAATCTGCCTGCAATGTGTGAAATCTGGGTTCTATCCCTGGGTTGGGAAGATCCCTGGAGGAGGGCATGGCTACTCAGTCCAGTATTTTTATTTGGAGAATCCCCATGGACAGAGGAGCCTGGCGGGCTAGAGTCTATGGGTCTCACAGAGTGGGACACCACTGAGCAACAAAGACCAGCAGAGCAGTGGTGAGGTGGACATCAGAGTTATTAGCAAATGAAGGACAGGCACTTAAACTATATAAGTATGGTTTGTCCCTACCAAATCATGCCATAAAAGTAAACAAACAGAAAAGAATCACATTAAGTAAGACAGAGAGCAATTTCTTCTGATCGATCTAGGAAGAGAAGCAGATTAATGAAGAGCAGCAAATACAGCTTTTCTGAAAGAGTTATGATTCCTCAAATCTGATTTGTGGTTTGGCAAAATATGATAATATATGAATTACTGAAATAATGGGCAGAGATCTGAGTCATTGAAAACTATGTTACTTTGATGATAACTCTTAGAAAATATGAATGTAATATATTTATCAAGTATCTTGCTAAACGTTTTCATTGAAGTCACTATACCAATGTGTAATAGCAGCTTGGAGAAATGACAAGAATAAAAAGAGAGAGACTACAGGCAACAGTTTTCTATTATGATTGGGTTGGATAAAGCCACAGAGTAACTTGAAAATCATAGGTTCCTCCTGCCTGCAACCTATCTTTTTGGTCATTGTTACTTCACTAACATGTCCTCCTTTGCTTATCTTCGGTTGTGTTTAGATTTCTCCATAAAAAGGACTGGATAGATTTGAAGACAGTGGTAAAGTTGTTTCTTCCAGAAAACTGGATCATGGAGGGATGGGTGAAGAGTGGTCAGACTATTCCAATTATGAGTAACAAAGGCATTATGAAAAAGACTGTTGTGTCAAAGATGAGATTAGCAGTGTTCTAACATCAGTGCTGTTGGTAACTGAAGCAACTGCTTAGAGTGTATGGCATAGATGAAGAAAATGAGACTTAACCTAAAAGGATAGCCAGTTAGTACTCAATAAAATTTGTTAAATGCAGACCATGTCTACTAAGTAAGTGATTTATAGTTGTAATCCTTGATACACATAACAGTCCTCTGGCAGTTATTACTGCCATCATTTTTCTGATTTGGAAACTAGAATGGTTAAGCAATCTCTCCTAAAGTCACCCAGTTAGTAAGTGGCACATGTGAAATTCACCCGCCAGTCTGTCTGGTTCCAAAGGCCGTGTTTTAACCAATCAGTTCAGTCGCTCAGTCGTGTCTGACTCTTTGCGACCCCATGGACTGCAGCATGCAAGGCTTCCCTGTCCATCACCAACTCCCAGAGTCCACCCAAACCCATGTCTATCGAGTTGGTGATGCCATCCAACCATCTCATCCTCTGTCCTCTCCGTCTCCTCCTGCCCTAAATCTTTCCCAGCATCAGGGTCTTTTCCAATGAGCCAGCTCTCCGCATCAAGTAGCCAAAGTATTGGAGTTTCAACTTCAACATCAGTCCTTCCAATGAATACCCAAGACTGATTTACTTTAGGATGGACTGGTTGGATCTCCTTGCAGTCTAAGGGACTCTCAAGAATCTTCTCCAACACCACAGTACAAAAGCATCAATTCTTCTGCACTCAGCTTTCTTTATAGTCCAACTCTCACATCCATACATGACTACTGGAAAAACCATAGCTTTGACTAGATGGACCTTTGTTGGCAAATAATGTCTCTACTTTTTTTTCAATCAGAGTCAAGCAAAAACAAAAACAAAAACAAGCCCCCAAACAAAACACAAAATGCCAATCATATTAATTTCATCACAGGTGAATTATATGGCTTACCATTAGCAAAAATTAACACCAAATTATATTTAGCTATAATAGTCAACAGATATAAATGCTGAAATTAAGTGAAAAACAAATATACTGTCTTCACTCTAATTTATAATAAAAATGTATAGATTATAACTTAAAAGAAGTCTTGTTTCACTTGTAAGAAGACAGAGTGGAGATGGAAAGGGGGTTACATTTCAGATTGATATGAGTAGTTTTATCAAGCTATTACTGGTGTGCTTGTTCTGTTCTCACCAGATTAGAAACATATTTAATAAAGTTAGCTTTACCTTTCCACATCTATATCTGCCTAATAAACATTAACCAAAGTCACTTTAGTTTTAGGTTATAGGAGATTTTTCAGTAGAAAACAGCTAAGGAATGCACCTATGAAATACAATAAACTTGGATTCCATTTCTAACTTCAACACTGATTATTTTCTTGATATTTGGAAACTAATTTAAACACTATGGTTCTCAGATTCTTCTCTGTAAATGGAGGTGATAATTTCAGCCTCCAAATATGCCACACATTAAATGAAATCATATGCATACATCAGTTAATGTGTTTATAAAGCATAGAAACATTAAGAAGATTCAAATTTTTGCAATGCTCTAAAAGTTTACTTACTATTCTATTGATTCTCTAGAGGTGGATTTATTAGGGTTTTTAAAGAAAGAGTTACTTTAATTTCTTGCATGTATGCTTAGTCCCCAGGACATGTCTGACTCTCTGTGACCCCATGGGCTGCAGCCTGCCAGGCTTCACTGTCCATTGGATTTTCCAGGCAAGACTACTGGAGTGGGTTGCCATTTCCTACTCCAGGGGATCTGCCCCACCCAGGGACTGAACCTGCATCTTCTGCTTTGGCAGGCAGATAGATTCTTAACCACTGAGTCACCTGGGAAGTAACTGGAGGATAATAGAATACCTATGCAGAAGTTAGGTGATGATTATTCTTGCTCTTAACATGAATGAGAGGGTGATAATATCTGGTTAGGCAAAATCCTGGTGGCTTCCATCCAGGGAGTAACATTGAAGGGAACTTTCTGATCGTATGCCTGACAACTCTTTGCTCTGGTGAGTTTTGAAAACGATAAACAAACAGAATTGCAATACCAAATATAGACTATGTATTTTCAGTAGGCACATCAACTATTCACAATCTAACTTATAATATTATATGAAATCTAGTACAGTTTAAGTATTCCTGTTAAGAATATACTTTCTCTTATTTCCACATGATTATTACATGACAATGATACCCTGTATTCAATTAACATTTATTTGATATTCACATTTGCCTTTAAGGCATTTTTGTGACCCACCTAAATGCATTATGCAACTTAAAATTGATTCTTATTTTCATATGACAGAATTAACATTAAGGCATTAAAGGTATTCAGTAAGTTTTCTCTTTTCCTTCCAGTACTGAAATTTTCTTTCTATGTCTGTCAATGATAGAGTTTAAATCATGATTTTTGAATGCAGTGGCATCCAAAATACCTATTAGCTAGATCATTGATAAATACTGATTAGCTAGACAGCAGTCCTTGCTAAAGCAATCAATGTCAATCATAGCTGAGATCAACATTAAGAAATTTAGGGGTGCTTACTTAGTTTGCAAATCTTCATAAGAACAATTCATTTGCTATCATTGATATGGAAAGAGAAGAAAGGCAAGAGAAAGAGGGAGCAAATAAAAGAGCAAGTAAAATGAATGGAGAATGAAGAGAGAAAAATAGAGATGGACAGCAAACTCCCAATTATCCACAGAAGAAAGAACACAGCTTGTAGTCAACATTCATGAGTTACCTGGCTGGTAAATTCGGTAGCACAGGCAGATACACTCAGTTCCACTCCTGACCATCCTGTTTCTTAAAGGACTCACAGCATCCTCCTTTATACTCTGCCTGTGAGTGGGGAGGCCTAATGAAGGGCTTCCTTTCACTGGCCCAAAACACTGAGTACTTCAAAACTGAGCATGAACTGTTTCTCAACTGGTGCCCTATTTATACGTGGAACTGACTTATGCATTGGAGGATAGTTATCATTCCTAAATCTCAAATAACAATAACATCCTTCAGTAAGTATGACAGCATCAAATGTCCCCTTCCCACATTTCCAAAGGCTCTTCAGTTGAAAATCTTAATACCATATTTTTGTTCTTTATAAGATGAAATTTACATTAAAATGTAGACAATGTTCACAATTTGATTAAAAAATATTACTTGGGACCAAAAGAGATCATGAAGAGATCTTTTTAATCCACATAAAAAAGTGTCATCCAACTTTAGATTTATTAGTGATAATGCTAATAACTGTGTCTCCATCAATTTACTTCCTGGATCATCTGCTGACAGATTCTGTACTTGAGGAAGAGAGGTCAATAATACAATTCTTGACCAAGGTTGATTTCTTCAAGATAATATATTTTCAATAAAAAGAGATCTGATGGCTTAGAAAGAGTATCTGCTTTGAAGTAAGAGAATTGTTTTTTGGTCCATTCTCTTCTAAAATAGCTTTGTGATGATTTCACAGAGAAAAAATATTTGAATAGAGTGAACATGGTAAATATTTAACTTTTATAACATTTTTTCTACCTAATTTCTATCAAAATTAAAATGGTATATATTAAGACACATTTGGCTGACTTAAGAGTTAATAATAAAGACTTAGAATCTACCAGCATAATTAATATTCAAATAACTGCATTGTCTCTAAGGCACCTGAATATCAAAAAGGAAGAGGAGATTTTATTGATCTGGGAAATGGCAGCAGGTTATGCTTATTGTATATAATAAAGACTATTGATTTTTTTAAGCAGAAAAATGGCACTTTAAAAGGCCCATTTTATATCAGCTGCAGCTGAATGATTCTTTCTACCAGACTAGAATTTTTCAGAATTATTTTTATTGGACCAAAATGTGTAATTTGCCAGGAGCCTCCTTTATACCAACAGAACGGGAGTTCATTGCTATAATGAATGCTTTCCCCTAACATCTGAATTGAAACTGTAATCTATTCAACTGAGCTAAAATTGTAAGCAGTGTTCTCACTGCAATAAAAGGACATTACACTAAAAAATAATGTCCTTAGCTTATACTACCTAAGGAATTTGAGAGGGAAGAGATTCCTTCCTAAGCAAATACAGATGTGTTCAAAAGTTGATAATGATACTTAAACATAAAGCCAATACATGTTATTTCAGTAAGTTATAATTATTTCAGTGAGTAATAAAACCTAAGCTGTAGGTTTAGGAGAAGATACTTCAAACTACCACTGAATCATGTTACTGATATTTTATAATGTGCTGATGGAGGTGACTGAGCTTGCTACCACTTTTATACAATACTTTTGAAATAAGACTAATAATTTTTGTGTAGTTCCATAAACTACTGAGTGTAATAGTACTTTGCTTTTCTGCATTTGTTTTATAATTCACAGAATTATCATAGAAAAAGCTACTGGTAGATGGGTTAGCAATTTAGTATATCACTTAACTCACCAAAAAAGTGGTTATCTCTGAAACTAACTTCAAATTCCACCAGGGACATGGCTACACTACATGGTGAAGACTCATTTGTCAGTAACATATGACCATATGACAGATCCAGCCAAAAGAATGTGAAAAAATATGCCCATTTCAGGATTGGGCCACCAAATATTTCCCTATGTACTTACCCATGCTCAGACCCCTTTTCAGTTGGCTGCAGTAGAGATTGGCAAGATAAAAGTAAAACACAGATGTTGAAGATAGTATAATATTCACCTTTCTAAATTCCTGGCTGATGACAGGAAGAAGACGGTCTCTCATCTGCTATATTTTTTGCTCATGAAGAACTACTATATCAGCAAGAAATAAACTCACTATGCTGGAGCTATTTATATTTAACCAGCTATTTATAAGAATAGCTAGCACTATCTATACTAATATACAATGTCCTACCTTAAATAGGATATTGCTATAAAAACAATCCTAAATTACAGATGTAGACTTGTATTATGCCTTTAAGGACAGGCAGCAGATAACAAGGAAACAGATATAGCAGTTTGGAAAGCTTGAGTGGCTTGCTATTCTCTTGTAAAATATTTGCTAAAATTGAGGTTAGGGATAATTTGAAAGAAAGACAGGTGCTTGCCAATCCTGTGGCTCTGGAGGAATGGGTTGGATAGAACCAGAATGATACTATATATTGTTTTCACTGTTTTTCAATATTAAAAGAGATAAATGACTAAAAATGGAATTGTCTGGATTGCAAACAAGGAATGAAAGGGAATAGAGAACATACATAAAATTGGGAACTCCTAGGGTTAGAAAGTCAGTAGTTCCCAGATCTTAAATAGTAGGATATAAGTCTAAAAAGAAGACCCAGTTTCATCCATGGGTCAGAACGATTCTCTGGAGAAGGAAATGGCAATTCTTGCTTGGAGAACCCCATAACAGAGGAGTCTGGTGGGCTACTGTCCAAGGGGTCAAAAAGAGACAGACATGACTGAGTGGCTAACATAAGTCTAAAAAAGTTTTAGATCAATATGTCACATAAACACATTTCATCTTAAAAAGAAATCGAAAAAAATCAGCTCTGGAGCAACTATCGTGTGCTCAGTGGAAAGTTGGTTACTTCCCACTAATGCCTATTGATACCAAGCTTTAAGAAAATAAGATGAGACAAAAGAAGCAAATAAATTTTAAAAATATATATTTAACAAGTAGATTAAATAAAAAAAAATTGGATTCCTTTACTTATCTTAGAACTTCCTTGAAGCATACTGGTCAAAAGCATTCTAAATACTGCAGGAAACTTTATTTCCTTGATCATGCCCTGAGAAAGTCTGTGTACGTAAATCAAATCTTGGATTCCCAAACTCTCCTGAGAAAAAAGAAAATTATATAAACTGGAAGGTCCTTGAGAATATACCCCCAAGGATTTCCCTGATGGTTCAGTGTTTAAGAATCAACCTTTCAATGCCGGGGACACAGGTTCGATCCCTGGTCTGGGAGGTTTCTATATGCCTTGGGGCAACTAAGCCAGCGCACTCCAACTACTGAGCCCTGCACTCTAAAGCCTGCATTCTGCTCCAAGAGATGCCACCACAGTGAGAAGCCTGTGTACTGCAGCTAGAGAGTACCCTCCCCCGTCCCACTTGCTGCAACTAGAGAAAGAGAGTGTGCAGCAACAAAGGCCCAGTGTGGCCAAAAATTAATTATTTAAAAAAGAAGAGCACTGTCCCATGCCTGCTTCAGATGTGGCCATCAAAGATACGCCATCAAAATGAGCTAGACTTCCCAGAAGGTGAATAACAGAAAAACTGGGAAAAAAGTTTATTCTAGATGCAGAATCTGAATATAATAAATGGATTTTCTCCAGAAAAGGGAAGAGGATCTTCACAATGCCTGCCCAACAGGATTTTATTAGGGCCACAGTGAAAGTGTTAGTCACTCAATAGTGTCCCACACTTTGTGACCCCATGGACTATAGCCCACCAGGCTCCTCTGTACATGGACATCTCCAGGCAAGAATACTGAAGTGGGTAGTCATTCCCTTTTCCTGAGGATCTTTCCAACCCAGGGATTGAACCCAGGTCTGCTGCGTTGCAGGCAGATTCTTTACTGTCTGAGCCACCAGAGAAGGCCAGTGTGGAACAGTAATGGTTTTACCTCCCTTAATTTTTAATTTTTCTAAATTGACTATGTGTTTTAGTGTGTATGTATATACATATGTGTGTGCTTTCCCAAAATCTGCTCCTCTATTCTATATTTAGGGGAAAGAACATGAACATGAAAGTCGTTCAATCGTATCCAACTCTTTGTGACCCCATGGACCGTCCATGGAATTATCCAGGCTGGGATACTAGAGTGGGCAGCCTTTTCCTTCTCCAGGGGATATTCCCAAACCAGGGATCAAACCTGGGTCTCTCACATTGCAGGCAGATTCTTTACCAGCTGAGCCACAAGGGAAGGCCATATTTGGGGGAAAGTGGAAGTAAATAACTTGTCTTTTAGTTTTTGAATGTTTAAAGGAGGAGGATTTATGGATATCTTGGACTTGGATCTGTTTGTTGTTAATGGCTAAGTTACTTTGAATTCATTTCCTCAGAGATTTGTTGATTTTTTTTTTTCACCTAGAAAATTGAGCAAGCGTTGGTTAGTAATCATAAGAATGATCTGTGACAAAGAATACTTGTCACCAAAATTTGTATTGTCCTCGTCAACTTGGTATCCAGCTAGACTTGTTCCTCAGGCACATCAGCAGTTAGGTATGGACACATGACTGATGTCGGCTTTAAATAATATGCATGGAAGTGATGAGTATCACTTTGAGGTTTGACCCACAAAACCTCTCTGGCATATTCTCCTGTCATTTTTAGTTGTCTAGTGACCTGGCCATTGGTAGATCACCATTAGGATTTAGAAGTTACAGTTAGAGATGAGAAAACATCTTTTATCCTGATTTCTGCATAGTTTTGAGGGAAAAAGCTTCTCTATCTGCCTAGGATATTACATGAGTAAGAGGAACTTCTAATATTTGTAAAGATTAAAGATTTATGAATCAGAATTTTTAAGCATTTAAGAGTAATCTAATACCAATGTTCCTTGTTTTTCTTCTACAGAAAGGTACTGCAAAATATAAAGACAGAAAAAAAAACTTTTAAAAATAAAAAATAATAGGACTCAAATATAAAATTGCTATCTAATGCTTAAACTTCTACTTCAATTAAGAAATAAATTATAAAGAAAAAAAATAGAACTATCGAAACAGCCTAAAATGCCAAATGATTTTGTATTTAGATATACTTGTAATTCAGAATTTGGGGGAAATTTTGAAATAAATAGGAAAAATTGTATATGAAAAGATGTATATTTTATTTGCTTTATATTTGAATCTCATTTTTTTAGCTCTAACACATTTAGTAGATTTTCTTCCCCAAATTTTAAATTATAATTTTTTCCTGTTAGTTTTTTATTTCTAATTTATGCTGTTATAGAATACCTTTTACAGTTTTATGGAAATACTACCTAGGAATCAGTTTCATTGTGTTCATTGGATATTACAAACATTGCTTGCTAAAGTGCATTTCTTCTCAGTCCAGTTTGAATAGATTAGTTCCTTGATTATGCCAGCTAAGCTATTTATATCCTCCTGAACTTCAACGGCAATTTGTAACTTTATATCACTTTATACTCTCTGCTGTATGTTATAACTATTTGCATCGATCTCTTTATTAATTAATATTATAGAAAACTCTTTGAATGTTTTCATTCTTTGTTCATCCTTTATGTTCAAGTCTCTATAATAAATTAAAATCAGAAATTTTGCTTTGCTCAATAAAATAATTTATGCTAATAGACACATTTATTCCTTTTTCAGGTCACTATACCAGAATATGATTAGAGCTAAAACTTTGAGACTATCACTGCAGAACAATCACAAAGGATAACTTCTGTGTAGTGATTGGCTGCATCACAGCTATTAACATGGCTTACCTCGGCCTTAGGTTTCTATCTAATGTGAAGTTTGCATGTCTGTTACTACTGGCTTCCTGTGGTCTGTCCAGTCTAAATTTCCACTTGGCTAAATGTAATATGCAAAATGAAAGTATATTTCAATTTACTAAGCATAAGGGCCATTTATAATCAGCACAAAACTGTTTAAAGTATTTGTATACATAAAGGATAACCAAAAAAATGGCAATACACTTGTTCTCCCTGCTTTTAACAAGTCTGATATTACTTTAATTTTAAATGTAATAAGTACAGTTCTCAAGAAATCAATAGCTTAAAAACAAACCAAAAAACCCATGAGTCTTTTTGAAAAAGAGTGCAAAACTAAATAAATAAATAAAAGTAGCCCTTGTTTTTGCTAAGAGGATGCACTTAGAATCAGATAAGGTGGGTTTACAGAAAGAAATTAACTTTTTTGAGGAATGGGACTTCAGGCAAATATGTCTCATAATTTATGTCTATAATATGTACTATATGTAATTTTATTATATATATAATGAGTTAGGCATATATGTCTATACATCAATGCTTTTCAGAATTATTAGTAGAAGCTGTCAGTATATATTCATTATGATCCTCAGAGAAATAAATATAAATAAACATATTTGCCTTTTTATAGTTCAACATTTGACAATTACAAGGCAATAGCTATGCTTTTATTTCTAGAAACCTTTTCTAAAATTAAGTAAAATCTACTAATGGGTATCTTATAGAAGTAAAGCTGGTGAGGGAAGTAGATAAAGCAAAGGAGGCAGGAGAGGAAACAGGGGGTCATGAAGAGGCATTCATCACTCTGGCACCAATGTTAGTGGATGGAAACGGTTGATCCCTTTCTAGGTTTCAAGAGAAAGAACATTTTGTGCAATTATGTCCTGTGCTGAATGTATTGTTGGCATTCAACCAATTAATAATAACAAGAATGAGAACAACTCTGTCTGCGATAAGAATAAGACTTCCAATATTAGTCACAGTCTGCTTAGCTTTAGGTTGGCTTAGATAAATGTAGTAAAGACAAGGAAAACATCCCACTCCACACTTTTTGGTTAATTTAATATCTTTGCTAAGTGCTTAGGTAGTACAGTGACAGACACAAGAAAAATGCATGAATTGATTGCACTGATAGATAGAGTCCATTTTAGCACAAAGAAAAACCCTTATAATTAGATGTGAATACCTGGTTTCTTACCATCCATCACATGTGCAAGTTTAGAAAAGTATTTTTGTAATGAATTAGAAATGAGTAATATTTCATAACACTCACCATGTATTATACACATCCTGCCATAAATGGCTCTGTCTGTACTATTGCAAGATTCAGAAATGGCTCAACTATCTTTAAAGAACTTTCCACATAGTACTCTGCCAAAAAGTCTTGAACAACTTAGCACTTTTAAAACACCTGAGTCATCCAAATTTCAAAAATGTTCTGTAAAACTTTCCTGAGGCAATTACTGAAGTCCTACACAAGTTCCTAGCAAACAGAAATCCAATGAATATTTAGTCCATCAATTTAGGAGATATAGACCACATTTAAATGTTTTATGGCTCTGTGTAGCTAAATAATACCACTAAAAATAAGCTAATAAGGCAAAGTGTGTGTTTTAAGTAGAGTTTTGTTTAGTGAAAAAGGCAACCATATGCATTTTAGTTTATACTCAGACCCTAACAATGAGCAGAGAGCAGAATCAAATAATTCCACAGTGTGATTTCTAACTTTACAGGAAAGAGAAAACATGAAGAGAGAGAGAGGAGAGAAAAGAGAGAGGAAGAAATTAGAGAAAGTGATAAGGGAGAGAGGGTAGGTAGACTGAAGGTGGAGAGGGAGACTAAGATGTATTGAGATGATTAATTCCACCCAGATTTGATCAGCATGAGAGATATAGGTCAGGTACACAGAGGACACCAGAGTCGAATGATGAGTGGAACAAACAAGGAACAAACCTATAGTCTAAAGCAAGATTGAAATTTTATTATCATTCCAGGACAAGGAGTGACTAACTTTAAAATTGTGAAATAAAAATTATAATCTCTGAACATATATAAAGGTGGAGAATAAGACAGGCTATTTTCTCTATGCCTGGCTGTAGCCTCTTAAGTTTGTTCCACTGAATAAAGGAAAGCGAAGAGCAATTTTACTATGAATGTTTGGTTTTTTTTCTTAAATATTCTCACCCAAGTTCCAAAGCAAATGAAGCTAGATGGCAATGACTACGATGTTTAAAAATAAGAAAATAGCAGATAATAGCTAAGAAAATATATTTAATACAAAGAAAACAGTTTGCTTGCTACATTTCCCTAAGCTTATAACTACCATCAGAGCGAGTTAGTATTCTTGAAGTCCTATTTGTAATGTGTTCATTTCTTATGAGGAATGGATAAAGGCAATGTGCTTATTTTTATTCAATTTCACAAGGATTTGGAGAAATATGTAAAAGGTTGAAATGTTTTTATTTATAGTTTTTCTTTACCTTTAGGAAATAATTACTAAAATGACACAAAAAATAATTAATGAAGCTGGTGCATAAAATTATTAATGAATCTAAATTGCGTCATATCGTTATAACTCCTTGCCTCAGGTAAACATTTGACAATAAAAATGAATAAAATACATTTGGACAATTAGAAAATAATGAAAAACATTCAAGAATGACATTTGACAAAGGCAGATAAGGGGATATTGTAGTTGAAAAAATGAGCACTTATAGATCGGCTGCCCCTGATGTGATATATCATAGATTATTAAGAAAATTGTGCACAAGTATATTGAATCACTTGCAATTAGTTTGGGGGCAAAAGGAAAATGGACTATACCTAATTAATGATGACAGTGAAAGATGTTGATTCAATGGGAGATCTTTATAAATTATAAATGAGATAAAAACATATAAAACCAAGAAAATAACTCTACATTTATCATAGATGGATAAGCCCAGCAAGGAAACAATTATAGAAAGACTACTATTGAAACAAAAAAATACATTGAATAAAGAGAAAAAATGTATAACATAGAATGAGCTATGAAGACCATTTAGAGGCAGTGTGTAAAGTATCAAATTACCAGGTGTGCTCTACACATCAGTAACCTTCAGAGTAACAAAGAGCTGAGTTTAGAATCCCACTTGCTATTTTGTAGCTGCAGGAAAGTCTGAAGACATATCCATTTAAACAATGCATACATATTATTATGATTAATTAATTGTAGCTTTTATATACATTTAAAATATTATTCAAAATTTTACAAAAATTTACAAAATTGTAAAATTTAAGAATGGCTAGAGAAGTTACTTTGTAAATGTAATTAAGTTCTTTAAGATGATTTTAAATTTGTCTTGGTTGTGCCTATACCTTAAATATTATTTCTAATGATAAGATGTATTGTTAATTATTTTTCTTGATATTAAAAAAGTCTGTCAGTTCAATGGATAACAGACTTCCTTTAATACTTTCCATGAACAAAAGTTAGGCTTTTTCAAGTGATTGTTATTTTTCCTTTGTAATATCTACCTGTTGATTTCAAAATTGTTTATTTGTTTCAGGTCATTAGTTTTAGAAATAATATTTTAAAAGACTTTTGTTAAAAATTTTCAAAAGAATGGAAAAAAGCAAGAATACATTGTATCTATTTTGTTTTATTTATAATAACATATTGCATTAATTGTCTTTGCTCAGATAAATTGAAACTGGTTCAATTTCCTCTTGTCATAGAGAAGAATATAAATGTGGTGCAATCACATAATTGATTTTGGATGATTTAAAGGGGCTCTTTGGTAGGGATAATTTAACAAAGCTGGTGAAATTGGTAAATGAATATTTTCATGGAATTTGGAGATTTTTCTTCCGGAAATGCTGAATTTACAAATGGTCAATGTTAAAATGGTCAAAGATTTTTCTCACAAAATATGTTCCTCAAAGCTTATTTTATCTTCGCATTTGGTGTTGCTTCATTTAAAAAAATGAAGCATGAAGGAAGGGCATTGATATGGATGTATTAAACAGAGAGAAGATTGTTAATAAATTAGTTAAGCTTCACTATTAATCCTTCAAAACCTATTCAGATTGCCCTTTTGGGTTGTCGCTTACACATTCTTGAGAAAAAGAATAAAGATTACTTGATGTCAGGAAGTTGAAATAATAACATTGCTGAAATTTATTGATGTGTCACATATCTTATTACAATAATGCATTAAACAAGGGATCTCATATACATAAAATTTCTTCTGGTTTATCACTCTCATTTTGTTTGTATAACCACATATAGTTTCACTATGTCTCTAATAATAATATTGAGAAAATAATAACCTTCCAGTCATCAGATGAAGTCTCTGGTGATGTCATATTCACTCTGACATTTATACTGACTTCATTTATGACAGACTGAAGGTGATGAACAGGTCCAAGCAAGAGGTCACCTTGTGTCAAGACTGGTATACAATCTGTCAAATTCAGTGACTGTGAGTCTGCTAATGAGGAATTAACTAGACAGAATGTTGCTATTTGACTGTTTTCATGCACTCCAAACCTGTTAAACAATGCTAATCAGGTGTTTATTAAGTGAAACCATTATGCCAAACTTGCTGCAAACCTCACCATATGTCAGAGAGGTTGTAACATATTATTCATCCATTTTAGAGCTAGATTAATAAGAGTCATTCACTGAACTTTTCTTTTCTTAGCCTTTGGCTATGCGTTGGAATCGAGGTTACACTTTTGTTTCAATTTTTCTTTAAATGGACACACAATTCCACAAAACTCCTTTGAGCTAGACTGTGCCTCTTGGTGTAAAACACTGTTCATTTACTATTACATTGAAAATCAGCTCCTTTTATAAGAAGAGTAAAAGAAAGAAAATGTCAACTTAAGCAAAATTTGATAATGGACTAAAATAATAAAATTATTAGTATACAGAATGATACACTTTACACTCAAAGTGAACACATTAGTTTTTTTGAGTCTTCACAAATGAGTTGGGAACAAGCAGGCAGTTGCAAATAATTCCTGAATCTTGTACAACTGTACTTGAAAATGTATAACTACTTCTAATCTAACATTTTATGAGCTAGCATTTCCTTTACATAAAGGGCATTAATTATGAGTACCCTTGTAAATGGATACAAAATAGATAAAACATTTCCCCCTTTAACTTTATAGTATCTTCCTGTTTTTAAGACCAGTGTTAATATTTACTTATTCCACATGAATATTTTAGTTATTTATGTACTCTCTGAATTTTACTATTATATTTTCATTTTATGAGAATGGAAATAGCCGTTAAATCAGAAGATCTGTGTTTACATGTAGAAGCATCACTCTATCAGTCATATGATCTTGAACAAGGCATATAATCTATCAATTATCAAATTTGAATCAAAATATTTTCCCTTTATGATTTTTGAATGAAGCAAAATGATACATAATGCAAATTTTAATTTGATATATAATACACATTTTAATTTAAAAGTATATTAAAGTTAAAAATAAAATAGAAATTCATGTTAGTGTCTATCATAAATGTTTTAAATGTGTATGAAAGTATTTTATATTTGCTTATGCTTGAACAATATCATTTTTTTTAAATGACATCATAATCATACTTCTCCTCTTTACTGCTATCCTAACCATCACATGTGCTCTATGTGCTTAAATATTTCTATCAAACTAGATATTAAGCTGAAAGTAGAAAATACATCTTCAAAATTTTTTCTATCAAAAATCACCTGAATAATGTATTATTTACAGAAAGCAATAAATAATATTTAAGCTGTGACCAAACTAGACAGATTATTAAAAAGAAGAGATATTACTATGCCAACAAAGGTCCAATTGTCAAACATATGGTTTTTCCAGTAGGAATGTATGGATATGAGAGTTGGACCATAAAGAAAGCTGAGGACCAAAGAATTGATGCTTTTGAACTATGGTGTTGGAGATGATGCTTGAGAGTCCCTTGGACTGCAAGGAGATCAAGCCAGTCAATCGTAAAGGAAATCTGTCCTGAATATTCATTGGAAGGACTGATGCTGAAGTTGAAGCTGTAATACTTTGACCACCTGATGTGAAGAATTGACTCATTGGAAAAGACCCTGATGCTGGGAAAGACTGAAGGCAGGAGGAGAAGGGGACGGCAGAGGATGAGACGGTTGGATGGCATCACTGACTCAACGAACATGATTTTTAGCAATTCCAGGAGCTGGCGATGGACAGGGAAGCCTAGCTGTGCTGCAGTCCATGGGTCACAAAGAGTCGGACACGACTGAGCGACTCCACTGAACTGAATTGATACATGTAGAGAAGATTTCGTGTCCAACTTAGCAGCCTCAGCATTATTTTTTCAGGCTGTTGAAGCTTCAAGAAGAAAATTAACAATTTTTAGGAAACTTGCAAAGACTCTTGCAGTTTCAAAATTGGAATCAAGTGTTCTTAGCATGGATTCTTATAACATTGTACTTCTTTTATTAGAACATATTCCATATCTCCCTAAATAAATATAAACTCTGTGAGAAGTAGGGGCTATTTATATATGATTAGCCTAGAACAAGGAGAAGGCAATGGCAACCCACTCCAGTACTCTTGCCTGGAAAATCCCATGGATGGAGGAGCCTGGTAGGCTGCAGTCCATGGGGTCGCTGAGAGTTGGGCACACTGAGCGACTTCAGTTTCACTTTCACTTTCACTTTTCACTTTCACGCATTGGAGAAGGCAATGGCAACCCACTCCAGTGTTCTTGCCTGGAGAATCCCAGGGACGGCAGAGCCTGGTGGGCTGCTGTCTATGGGGTCGCACAGAGTCGGACACGACTGAAGCGACTTAGCAGCAGCAGCCTAGAACAATAGCTGGAACTTCTTAAGTCTTCAGTATAAACATTCTTTAATTTGCTGATTGAAAGGGTGATCGATGCCCAATTTTTACAGCTACTGGAAAGAAATCATTGAACAATTTAAACTGAAAAAATAAAGCAAGATAAGAATGTGGGCAATGGTTTCCTTTTGGTTTGACTCTTATACATCCTTCTGTTTGATAAAGATGGACGAGATCCTCCTTATTCATGCTTTCCAATAATTCAGACACTGGAGTAAATCATAGATTATGTAAATAATCACAGACTTATAAGAACAACCTCAAAATAATTTAACTATAAAATGGATATTTTTAGAGAGCTATAGTTTTAAAGGCAGTAAAATATGAAGGTCTATCTACCTTAGCTTCCAAACTGTGTTACAGTTATTTATTTCATAGAAACTGCTAGAAGTGGATGCTAATTTTGTTTGAATACTTCTACAAAGTATAAATAAGACATTTATAAATAAGTATAAATGAGACATTTATTCTTTAGAAAGCCACATAGCACTTCTAAGTTTTGATATTTAGAAAATAATTTTATTTTGAACTTAACTGTATCCCAAATAATTTTATCCATAAAATATGTCTACCATCTGACACAAATTAAGAATTTTAATTGTGTCCCATGACAGCACTTCCTGTACTTAATCACAGCACTGTCAATCTATTTTCTCAAACCTTAGGTTTTTCAATAACTCTGAACATTGTATATTTTAGACCCTTTCAATATCACTGGAATATATATACATACCTCAGTGCATATATATATACATTTAGATATATACCTGTATCTAATGCAAGTGTTCTATTTCTTTCCTATTGTTAGCTTTCATTTATTTGAGTATATAATAACTGCTTATCTAGAATCATAATATTTCTGCTTCTACTAGATCGAGATTTTGAAATTTATAGCATTCTTTTGAATTCATGTAAATTCTGTGTTCTCTCTTTCATCTTTAGAATATATCTTTTCAAAAATCTAATTTTATTATAAGGGAGAACACTACAATTTAATAAGCCTTCATTATGTGTTAGCTCCTTTGCTTAAAACAAATATTACTTATTTCTCAGCCTTAGCCTTCAAAGAAGGTGATGTTTCCTCAGTTGAGCACTACTTGAGGTAGTTAATTTATCTTAGGAGTCAAGTTGTATCTAAACAGACACATCAACAAACCAAATAACTGAAAACTAATACCTAAAAAGACAAACCCAAAACAATAGTGATCTTCAGTATGACCTCCCTCAGCTAGGATCATAGACTCTGAATTACTTTGAGAGGGAGAAGAAAGAAACTCTCATTGTTTGTTTTAATTTTAAAATATTTGCTCCTGAAAATTATTTTTTCTTGACTTATTAATTTTGTTGTTGTTCTGTTTTGCTTGCTTTATGTGACTTTTACTAAACAGATAGAGTTGAATTCTTTGGGCCAGTGCACTTGTAAGGGAAAGTTATTACATGATTTCTCTTCACTCCACTGTATAATTTGAAATGCAGAAAAAAAAAAATCTGAGTCAAATGGCTAGATTTGCATTAGTCAAATACCTGCACAACTATAGATAGTGTATGGAGTTACTGGAAGGAAGAACTCTGAGTTAGGTACTTTTGTGAATTAACATACACCTACTCCAAAACTATTTCAGTGAATGAAGACATAAATGAATCCAGGAAATCTGAATAAATTGGGAGAGTGAAGGAAAAAAGAGTACATATTTGAAAATAAAGTGAACCCTGGAGGGAAATAATAATAGCTTCCATTTATTATTTGTCTTTAACTTGCAAGGCTCTTTTCATACACATCCTTTAAGCCATTTATAGAAGAAATAAAGCTAGGCAAGTTGAATATTAATATCTTTATGTTTCAGATGAAGAAACTTCATTTTTTTCTGAATTTGCACAGCCAGAAAAGTTTAAGACAGATTCAAAACCAATAGTAGTCTTTGATACCAAGATCTAAGTTGCTTGTATTCTGATATCTTGCTCCTCTGAAAAACTGGTAAATGGTGAAATTTGAAATCCATTTTCATAATAGGCATAGGAATTGGATATTTCAAAGAAATCTAACTGAGACTATTTCAACATTTACAAATTGTGTGCTTTAGTAAATGATAATTCTTTATAAATGATATCTGTATGGTTGGAGCCTGTCATTGTTATTTCAAATAAGCACTGAATTAACAGCTATTTCATCCTATCCAAGTATTTTCTATAGATTCACATTCATGAATATACTCTAATTATATATGATGATATAATCTGTGATAAATGTTAAACATGTCGAGCAATATATCACCTATCACTGCCATATTTTAGTGCTGTGCCGATTGTATCAATTTCTAGCCATAGTAAGAGCTTAGTAAAAAATATCTAATTTACTTGGGTTAATATCCATGTTCTTGCTTGGATTATGACCATGATAAACCATGAGCATTTTAATGTATTTATTTCTTTTCTCATTTCTCTTTATGTTTTAAGTACTAATTCCTGCTTATTTCCATTATGTTTAGTTTGTTTTACTGGGGTCATGTTTGTCCATTTGAATCTAATCCCATTGTAATGATATCATGGCCTTGTCAGTAAGACCCATGCTTTCTTTATTCTGCCTCTGTGTGTATATACACACACACTTAAATGCACATGTGTGTGTAAAATAAAATGATGAAGCTTTTAATTCCTTATAGGCTTTCCTATATACTATTTCTTTTAAAGATATCTTTAACATGGATAAAATGTGAAAACAGGAAGCTGAATTGAATTTTAAAAATTATAATCAAAATTTTATAGTCATTGATAAATTCTGAGTGTCTTATTGTGTATGAAAAGTCAATCAGCTTTATACAAGTTCTTTCACACTCTTTGAATCATTGTGTTTCTGCCTTATAAATACAGGAGTGGGACACTTTCTATTTTAGATAATTCCTATCTTAAAAAAATTGAAATTCAGACTAATTATATCAAATATTTAAATTTTAGAATTTTGAAAAATATATAATTATGTGAACATAGAACCCATAGCATTGTTCAGGCCAAGGCAATTGGAAGTTACTGACAAACTTTTTAATTGTCAGTAACTTGTGATATGTTAAAGCCTTATGTGTTAAAGCTTTCTCCATTTGTTAAGACTGTGGCATTATGATGTAATGGAAAATACATGGGATTTAAAGTCTGGTATACTTGAATATAAACTGCAGGCCTCACAGTTGGGAACTGCATGGAGTTCTAAGTCAAATCTTGTTCCTTTCCACTGTGGTAATACTTGTCTAATGTAAGAGACTCAGGTTTGATCCCTGGATCAGGAAGATCCCTTGAAGGAGGGCATGGCAACCCACTCCTGTATTTTTGCCTGGAGAATTTCATGGGCAGAGGAGCCTGGTGCACTGTGGTCCATAACATCATGAAGAGTTGGACACAACTGAAATAATTTAACACATATGCCTATATGCATATATGTATTAGTTCTTTTATTTTCAACAACTTTTGTCAATTCAACAGGATTGTCCATTATAAATGAAAAATTAAACTGTCTTTAACAAAATGCTTATAGAAATGTGGAGACTTTCATACATAGAACTTTATTTTTCAATATTAGAGCCATTCTATTTTTCCTATTCCCCTAAGCACTTCACTCAACTGAAGTTATACACTGATGAATAATTAACATGATTATTTTTCACATATTTCAAGGTTCTTTGTTTTTACTAATATTTCACAAAGGTAAATGTGTTGCTTACACTATAGGTCTCTTTGCTACTCATCTTGCACCTGTTTCAAAGTGAATATAAACAGGATACTTTCTTTTAAGTTAGTAGAAACTCAGTGACCATACAGATCCTCTGAGTATAGAACAAAGAGAGACAGACTTTTGATAGTTTAAGGGAAAAGTTGATAGAAATTTAGACAATGTAAACTGACAAGATATTAGAACTTTATACCCCAAAGCAAAAATATTAAAAATACTTCATTTTACACATGTTCATAACTTCACAATTATGGTACAAGAGATTAACTACATGTAGTCTTCTTTTTGATTTACAAATTCTAGTTCCTTAATTGCTATATTAGTTTGAGCTAAATTTTTATTTTATTTTCAAATGTGTAAACACATGCTAAATATTTTTTGTAGAAGTAAAATTGCAGCTACTGGCTTATTATTAAACATATTTTCTAGAGACGTTAAATTGACATTAGCATATTATGATCTTAATGTTTCCAAAATCAGATATTTTTGTAACAGGGTAGAAAATAAAATGATTTTTTAAAATTTTCATACATTAGAGATGTAACAATTTAAGCATGAAAGTTTCAAACTGAGTTTCAATTTTTCTACCTGGATTTGGAAATTTTATCAGTGCTACATTAGCATGAATTTGTCAACATTTAAACTGTTTTATATATTTCCATTTATTTTAGCTATCATTTTATTCAAATTGTTATCTGCACATTCATTATTTAGGGGAGATGTCTAGACACAAAAATATGATCATTAGTACAATCAAGAAAATTTTTTAAACTTTTTAATGATTTATAAGCATTTTTAAAAATTTATACCAACATTTCTGAGAAATTACTGAGGGCTATATGGAGGAGGAAAAAGGACCAACTTAAAATCTCGCATTTTCTGCTGAAAATGTATCTGCCTGCCTGGTTTCCATTTACAATTTTCTGAAAAAAGCTTACAGTAATGTAGTTACCAATGCAAATAATAAACGTTAAAAAAAAGTTGGATGAAAGCCAACTCCATCAAATACTCCCTCCAAAAAGAAACTTCGGTCGTCCATCCCAGATGACAGTGCCTTGAACATCTTTAACTTTTCCATCAGAACCATTTAGCATTACTATGCTTCTGCGCAGCTGGAACATCACTACCATTGTCACAACCAGGCAAACAAATTTATGATGATGTTCCTGGGAATATGGAACTAATGCAAAGGGGATTTCTCTGCAGTTCTTCATTAACATTTTATTCATTACAACAAGGGAGTTTTAAGAGTTTCCTTTTAAGCAAATTAGGTCACTGGATAAAAAACACACAGCATGGAAACACAGTGTATTACTACATAGAACAAAAGATCTGGTTAATAAATTATGATAATGGGATTAGTCATTTGCTCATGTTGAAAGGCACATTTAAATATTTTGGAATTAACTTATAGAGAGAATGATATTTTTTTCATGTACTATTTTCCCTTGTCTATATTTTTCATGATTGTTTTTGGCCATTTTTTCTCTGAGTGTATGTATTGCTTTTTAGATATTTTAAATCATTTAAGATGAGAAAAAATATTTAAGTAGGTAGAGTATGTGTTTTAATTCTTAAATAGAAATAACCAAAATGTTGAGGAAAGTAGCACAAGTAGGTTGAGAAACAGGCTCTAGTAGGTGTTTTTTTTTTACTTTTTCATGAAGTCTTTTTTTTATTTTTCACATAATTGTTAAAAGATAGGTTAAAGATGGTTTTCTCCCAAAACGAACATTCCAGTTTTCTGTGTATCTACCTGCATCTAGATATAGTTTTATTTTTTCATCATTTTTTAAAGTACTTTGAAATATTGGACACTCTAGGTGAAAGCATTGTCATTTTCTCTTGCTTTATGATGTTCCAAGATGCTCTGCTTGCTCCGAAGTTGTTTCAATATTTATTTACCAAGTAGGTTAAGAGGCTTAGGAGAAAATAAAGGAGGATGGGGGGAGGGCTGCTAATTCACATAAAACACTATCTTAGGTTGGATTCCCCAAAAGTAGACCCTGAGATAAGAGTTAAAAATCATGTGCTATATACAAGGCCTGATCTTAGGGTAAAAGGAGTGAAAAAAGCAGAATAGAGAAGCTGAAGGAACTACATACAGGTGGTAACTCCACATGTGCATTTCATCTCACCATCTCACCTTGAAGCAAGAAGACCCCGTATTTTGCTCCCTTTTGCCCATCAGTCATTGTATGCAGACTGGGAGGACCGTGTCTAAGCTTCCAAGAGGTTTTCTTGTTCAGCCTGAAGGCAAATTTTCAGAGACAGGAGCAGGCAAGGCTCCCATTAGCAGCCAACACTCATAGCGTATGGGATGTGGTACACTGACCATCTGATATTCTGAGGCTTTAAAGAGGATGCCAACATAGCGATTACTACTACCACTAAAATATTGAACAAAAATATCTAGCAATATTATATTTCTGTAATATTTTATATTTCACAAAGTATTTGTATGTTCATTATGTTATTAGATCCCAGTAATACTACATGCATGGCATATACTATTACCATATTTGATATATGAATATTCTATAAGTCAAACAAGAATGCACCTATCTCATTTTACCTGACATGAAATTTGAAATAGGACTCAATCTTATGTCACATTTGTTGTTGTCTATTATGTTTGCATAATATTTTTCACTGATTTTTTTAAGAATGAAAAATTGAGGTAATATGATGTCAAAGAACTTGTCTGATATTGCAGAGATAATAAGTAAAACTAAGGTTTGCATCCAATTATCACTTAAATGTTACACTGTTTCAATAAGTAACATTTGTACACTATGAAGTTTTTTATACTTGTATATAATTATTAGAAATTACAGATTTCAGAAAAAAAATACTCTGTATTTAACATAGTTTTATGTATTTAGCATGGTGTTCTCAGTAAAATATTAGTCTTATATAAGAAAATAGCAATTATACAAAGAATAAATGCTTATGGTACACAGTGGTACAAAGTGTAATATGAAATAATCATATTACACAACTTGATGGAAGGCAACAATTAGAAAAGTCTCCTTATGTGAAGTCGTGCTACAAAAACAGAATTTCGAAAGCAAAATTTTGGAGAGTGAAAGAAGAATTAGCATTCCTGGTACCTTATAGCATGTCCAGCACATAAATGCTCTTCAATATATATTTTTGAATGAATGAATTACTCATTTTAGACAAGTAGACAAGAAAACCAAAACTCAGATGACACATACCATGAAGCATGTATGTGAAGAAATAAGGGTTTGGTTGGGATGAGATATAAGAGATAGGTAAGGGTCAGACCATGATGGTTTTCCAAGAGAATGATTAATTTTTCTGTGTTTTGAGGCAATAAGATGTTGAAGTTCTCTCAGTGAGGGAGTATCATTTCAGAGTTTGATTATATCTTATAGGTCACCTAGACAGCATAATAAACAGCAGAGACATTACTTTACCAATAAAGGTCTGTCTAGTCAAAGCTATTGTTTTTCCAGTAGTCTTGTATGGATATGAGAGTTGGACTATAAAGAAAGCTGAGTGCTGAAGAGTTAATGCTTTTGAATTGTGGCGTTGGAGAAGACTGTTGAGAGTCCCTTGGACTGCAGGGAGAGCCAATCTGTCAATCCTGAAGGAAATCAGTCCTGAATATTCACTGGAAGGACTGATGCTGAAGCTGAAACTTCAATACTTTGGCCACCTGATGCAAAGAACCAACTCATTGGAAAAGACCGTGATTCTGGGAAAGATTGAAGGCTGGAGGAGAAGGGGACAACAGAGGATGAGATGGTTGGATGACATCACCTATGCAATGAACATGAGTTTGAGTAGGCTCTGGGAGTTGGTGTTGGACAGATAAGCCTGGTGTGCTGAAGTCCATGGGGTCCCAAAAAGTCAGACACTACTGAGCGACTGAACTGAACTGAACTATAGGTCAGTCTGGTGGATTTTTGAGATTAGCATAGACAAACAATGGGACTGAAGTCAAACATATTAGTGAGAAAGTTGAACCACAAAAACCCAGTACAGATCATCTGAATGAGGTCAGTGCATGATGAACTAGAAATGAGTGAATATAGATGATAAATGTTTGAAAAAAAATGACAAATATATTTTAATTCAAATGCAAATAGTCATTGATGAAACTGCAGTGTTGATTGACTAGTGATCTGAGTCTTTGGTATGATGGCATCTCTACATTTATGGATCTTGATTTAGAGGTTTCATCTATGTGCCCCAGTTTTTATATGATGGGAGAAGCACAGAGTGGGAGAAATCAAGATTGATAACCTAGATTTATGAGCTACATACCTAGACGCATGAGAGTTTGCCATTTGAAGGATGGAAGAATAATGATTCCAACTTCAAAAGTCTTAGACATTTAATACCTGTGAGAAATACTTGTACAATTATAAATACTCTGTGATGAAGTTCATATGCATGTAAACTTATGCTAAGTGCTAAGCAAAATGTAAGTGATTTTTAAAATATGAAAAAAATGAACAATTCCTTAATGCCTATTTCTCTTGACAGGTGAGGGAAAGCATATAGACCAGTGCTTTATATCTCTCAGATACAGAGTATTAAATATAACTCTGCCCCACTCTTCTAGAACAAGGACTCAAAAATCTCTAATCCAAGGTTTTGGGAAACTCCTAACAATCATTTACAGTGAAAACATGATTTGAAACTGGTTTGACATTCCTGGTCTTTGCTATACCAATTTTTATGACAACAAAGGAAAATTGTTATATAATACTATTTTTTTCTTGGTGAAATATGTTAATATATACAGTTTTTATTTCCATAGGCAAAACTACATGTATTATACATATAATCTACACATAGTGTATGTACATGTGTGTATATATGTATACAGAGAGAAATAGGAAATGTGTGTTTTTGTGTATATAATATGCATATACACATATGTGTGTTTGCACATATATATCAGAAGATATCCTTTAAATAAATAACAAGTATGATTAGAATACCCAAAGCAGAATCACTTCACAATGAAAGCCCAGACCTTTTACAATAAATAAGGCAGATGAAAGCTAGTTTGGAAACAAACTGAGTATTAATTCTATTGGGATTATGTATTGTTTCCATAGTTTTTTCATTCTTTCTCACACCCCCTGCTGTTTTCCCTGATCCCTACCATCTCAAACACACTAAGAAACAGCCACTCATATGATAGAAACCCCACAAAATCATGCAAGCATACAAAATAGGTAGCAGGGCCACAGGTTCCATCAATTATGCTGTTCCTGTCTCTTAAATAAATCAACCTTACTTTCAGGTGAAAGAAAATCCTTTGAACTCACTCTATTTTTGACAACTAGAGCAAATGAAATTTAGAATATTACTAAGATAACTAAAACTAACACTGCTTTCTGTAATCTCATTTTTCTACTTTCATGTAAATGTGTTTTTCATCTTAATTGTCTCAATTGACACAGCCAAAGACAAAGAACCAAACTCACAGGCAAGGTTCCTATCAGCTTTATTAGAAAATGGACTTTATTGTCCAACACAGAAAAGATTTGTTTAAGGGAAAGGGCAGAACAAAAGTTCCCAACATGGTAAGGTAGTCACTTCCAAAAAAAAAGGTTCCACAGCCTTATCATAAGCAGAATGAGTCACATAAGAAACAGAAGTACAGAAACACATAATTTGATGATGCTGATCATCAGGGGCTAAGCACATGTCCTTTTGATATAGTGCTTTATTCTCCTGTCCTATAGGCTAAATTTAATTTTTAGCCTCGTTATTTCTACAACCTTTAAATTTGTTGTTTAAAAACAAAGTGGCCTCTACTAAGTTTAAAATCTGTATCCTCAGATACATTATATTCACACAAATCATATAAAATATGTATGTATGAAAATCCTTCACATGGATAATAGACACAAACATTTTCATAAAATACAAATACACACAAATATTATAATAAATACATTTATTTATAACAACAAATGTACTTATTTTTACAAATAGCATATGTAACATAAGGAAAATAATCTTCTAATTCTTACTTTAATCTAAATTATTAACAATTTAAAAGTGAATCCAATTTTCTTCAATTCAAAACCTGAAACTCAACAAAATCAGTTACTAAGAATTTTAATATTCATTATGTGGATTTTCAGTGATAGAATATCCCTCTTTATTCTAGTTTTGTTCAAAGTTTAAGAAATTTCAACCAACTTACATCACCTCAAGTGAAGGAGGGTTATATTCTTTAATAAATGAAAGTCTATGGACTTAACTGGATTCAAGGACTCATCAGATGTTATATATTTTCTTTCTCCTCTTTGCTCCATTTCTCTTCCTCTTCCACCTCTCTTGCTCACTCTCATCCTTTTATTCTGCTTTCTTCTTGCTATTTTAACTCAGAGAAGTTCAGAAACTTAAAAAATTCTCTTTTTTCTTCAGAATATATGCAGGCTTAATTCTGATTGTGTCATGATGCCATATGTGAATCAATCACCTTGGCAAAATGAAGGTGATTGATGAATTAACCATTCATAGAGTTTGTAGCAACTCCTGAAACCAAGGGTAGAATGAGCTCCACTGAACTTTCATGGACAGGAACTGAGGAATTAGAGGTGCCCCATGGTATATCTGAGTGGTATAATGAAACCAAGATATTGGGCAGGCAGGCAAATAATGTAGGTCTCTTACAAAGGTTAGAAAGTTTGGAATATAGTGAAAAGACATTTTACACACCACTAAAAGCAATGACAAAGGCATTATAATGAAAAACTGTGGAAATTTAGGGAAAATAAAAAGTGATAAGAAATTCTTAATGGATGAAGAGCTGACTATGCGTATGGACTATGGAAAGGAACTTAGCTACTCAGAGAGAACAAAATAAAGGTAGGTTAGGCCAAATTGTAAAGGACCATAAATGCCAGGCTAAATATTTAAGAGTATAAAGCCATTTAATCTTTAAAAGAAGGGACAGCCTTGATCTAACCTTCCTTAGGGAAGTGAATTTTCAGTGGTGGCATAGCTAGATTGTAGCTGTAATCACTAGGGTCAGGGATATCAATTAAGTGACATTAGGCTAAAGCAAATAGAGATCTGTGGTTATGATTGTGATGGATTGTGAGGAATGCAATAAAGGTAAACATTATTAATAAAAGGGTAATTATGGAGATGGCAAAACAAGAGAAAGAATGCAAAAGTGATCAAAGATTTAAAATCTCAAACTATGAAAATGGTGGAAACATCAGCCTAAATGATAAAATACTTAGTCACTATTCTGTACATCTGAAATCCATATAATATTGTATATTTATATAATATTGTAAATCAAATATACTTTGATCAAAAGAAAATATAAAACAAACAAATTCAGCCTGTGCTCAGTAATGTCTGAGTACATATGTATTTACTCATTAAATGGGACTTCCAATAGTGTTTTAAATGGAGGGGGAAATAAAAATCCTATTCAAGTTCATTAGAATAAGTAATGATGTATGCAAGAGAATATGGAGCATGTTGGCCTTCAAAGCTACCTACAAGGAACTTATTCTTCTTAGTAAACTAAGTAGAAACCAATGTAGAAAATATATAGGCACTGTAGATGGTGACTGCAGCCATGAAATTAAAAGATGCTTACTCCTTGGAAGGAGAGGAGACTTATGACCAAACTAGATAGCATATTAAAAAGCAGAGACATTAGTTTTCCAACAAAGGTCCATCTAGTCAAGGCTATGGTTTTTCCAGTGGTCATGTGTGGATGTGAGAGTTGCACTGTGAAGAAAGCTGAGGGTCAAAAAATTGATGCTTTTCAACTGTGGTGTTGGAGAAAACTCTTGAGAGTCCCTTGAACTGCAAGGAGATCCAACCAGTCCATCCTAAAGATCAGTCCTGGGTATTCATTGGAAGGAGTCATGTTGAAGCTGAAACTCCAGTACTTTGGTCACCTCATACAAAGAGTTGACTCATTGGAAAAGACCCTGATGCTGGGAGCGGTTGGGGGCAGGAGAAGGGGACAACGGAGGATGAAATGACTAGATAGCATCAACGACTCAATGGACGTGGGTTTGAGTGGACTCCGGGAGTTAGTGATGGACAGGGAGGCCTGGAGTGCTGCAGTTCATGGAGTCGCGAAGAGTTGGACACGACTGAGCGACTGAACTGAACTGAGCTGAACTGAAGCTTAATTCCATCAAGACTGTCTGTTGAAGTTGTAAATAACTTTCAGTGTTGAAATACTAACTCTGCAGTTTATTGGAACAATATGAGTTTAAATTTATGATAAGTCTATGCAATTATGCTACTCTATAAATGTTTGATTAGATGAAAATGCACATTTAGATGAAAATGAAAGAATCACACAGCAGAATAAATATATTTGCTTTCTTCCCCTTCCCCCAAATTTACTAAAATCAGTAAGAATTATGTAATACATATTACACAAATTCAACACCTAATGTACAAACATATTCCAGGTATGATATATCAACAAGATCAATAAAGTATCTAAGGATAAATCAAATATGCAAGGTCTAAGACTTCTTTGGCAAAAACTATGCATCTTTAATGTCAGAAAATAAAAGAAGACTGAATAAATGGTAAGAAGAGACCCAACAATGTGTAAAATAATTCAACATTTTAATTGTTTCAAAAGTAAATATTAAAAAAGAAAGCAACAATTAAAATAAATCTAAAAATATTTCAGAAGATACAGGGTAGACTATATGTATCCCCTTGGAGTGAGGGATGCTCTATTTAAGTATCCTCAAATTCCTCAAAAGAGAAAATCACTTAACAGAAAATATTGATGAATTGGAGGACATGCACACAGAAAATTTTCTGATAAACAAGCAAATAAATAAACAGGCAGAAAAGCAAACAAGCCAATAGAAGAAAAAGTAAGAGTGGTGTTTTACTCTAGCCCTTGTTTCTGTAACTTCCACTAAGCTCACTGTAGTTAGAACATCTGGGCTTCCCAGGTGGCATTAGTGATAAAGAATCCTCCTGCCGATGGAGGAGACATAACAGACTCAGGTTCGATCCCTAAGTCAGGAAGATATCCTGGAGAAGGGTATGGCAACCCACTCCAGTAGTCTTGCCTGGAGAATCCCTTGGACAGAGGAGCCTGGTAGGGTATAGTCCATGGGGCTACAGTCCAACTGGCAGAGTCAGACCTGACTGAGGAGACAGCGCAGCATAGCATAGTACATCTTGGGCTCAATTCTAGAATATTATTCCCTCAGGTATTTTCCAGGTTATGTTTTTTTATTTTGATCTTTTCTCTGTTCTAGTTTGTCTCCAGAATGTGATCTCTGATTACCCTATCTAAAGTATCACCTTGGTTTTTTTTTTTTTTTTTTTTTTTTTTTAAGCCTGACCCAGTTATTTTTCTGTATGGAACTGAACAATACTTGTACTATTACATAAATATTCACGTCTTGAGACCTTCCGTATTCAAATGCAAGGTTCACCAAAGCCTGGATATCATGCTGTTCTCCACCATATCTGAGGATCCTAGAATTCCTGGCACACAGCAGACTCTTTGAATATTTATTGAGTGAATTCAAAGATAATTTTTTTAATTTTTATTTTTTTCATTTATTTTTATTAGTTGGAGTCTAATTACTTTACAATATTGTAATGGTTTTTGCCATACATTGACATGAATCAGCCATGGATTTACATGTGTTCCCCATCCTGAACCCCCCTCCTACCTCCCTCCTCATCCCATCCCTCTGGGGCATCCTAGTGCACCAGCCCTGAGCACTTGTCTCATGCATCCAACCTGGGCTGGTGATCTGTTTCACCCTTGATAGTATACTTGTTTCAATGCTGTTCTCTCGAAACATCCCACCCTCGCCTTCTCCCACAGAGTCCAAAAGTCTGTTCTGTACATCTGTGACTCTTTTTCTGTCTTGCATATAGGGTTATCATTACCGTCTTTCTAAATTCCATATATATGTGTTAGTATACTGTATTGGTGTTTTTCTTTCTGGCTTACTTCACTCTGTATAATGGGCTCCAGTTTCATCCATCTCCTTATAATTGATTCAAATGAATTCTTTTTAATGGCTGAGTAATATTCCATGGTGTATATGTACCACAGCTTCCTTATCTATTCGTCTGCTGATGGGCATCTGGGTTGCTTCCATGTGCTGGCTATTATAAACAGTGCTGCAATGAACACTGGGGTGCACGTGTCTCTTTCAGTTCCGGTTTCCTTGGTGTGTATGCCCAAGAGTGGGATTGCTGGGCCATATGGCAATTCTATTTCCAGTTTTCTAAGGAGTCTCCACACTGGTCTCCATAGTGGCTGTCCTGGGCATACACACCGAGGAAGATAAATTATTTAAAATAATAACAGATGAATTATTAATAATATTAAAAATTAAATATTAAAAAATAACAGAAAATGTCTAAAAAAAATCACATGCTCAATTTTGTGCTTAATAAATATTTTCTTATCATTCATTTTTAGTTTTGTCATGCAGAAAGTTTCAATCTAATAAATAAGAAAGCTACATAAAAAAAACAAAAAAAAAATTCCTTCATTATATCAGGCTATATTTATGTCAACTTTATAATTTCTATGTAATATAATGTTGTAAAAACTAATATTATGAAGAGATAGTAGTGCACTTGCTTCATATTTCTTGATCATATGCAAAAATCTGTTTAATTGAGAATAAAGTCCAGAATACCTGAACTTTTTCTAATTTTTTTCTAACTTTCTAGTCATTTACATAAGGTCTTTATCTTTATCCTTTCTTTCTTCCCTTCTTTTTTTTTTCTTTTCTAACTTTAAGTTTATGATGCATATCAAAAGAACAATATGAAACTATGGGAATGAGAAAAAAAATCTCTGTTCTTAAATTCTAAGTGCCACTAATAAGTACTGCACTACCACATATGTTCTGGAAAGAAAATTAAAATAACTATACACAAATGAATCTGTATTTCTACTGCTAATTAATAACCACCATGCCGTGAATAACTGATGATAATGTACTACTAAGAAAAATCAATAAATTTACACTGAGGTTCAAGGTAATTGGAGTTGCAGAATAGAAAATGATGTATTGTGCATTGATTCCTTAGCAATCTTTTAACTAAAAAGAAAAGAAAGCTAATTACTTTAGCAGGTATCTGAAAATGATAAGATTAAAACAACCTAATTATATGTTCTTGAATAATTATTTAACTTTGATGAAAGTTAAGGAAATACATATTGTAATTCAGACAAAGAAATGTTGTATTTCACTAGTGTGGCATAATCCTGCTCTATTTAACAGTCTTACCTTATTTTAAAGAAGCCTAAATATAAAGAACAAACACTACTAAACAGAAATACATAGGATATGTCCATATAGTATGCAAGATAAACAAATTCCAAAGATGTTTATATACATAAGACATTAAAAATTTATCGGGTAAAATGGCAAAAAAAAAGTTTTTTTTCCCTAATAGCAGTAATTTAAGTGCAATTTTGCTATATAAATGTTTACTTACTTCTGACAATGTAAGAGAAATAAAACTGCATAAGCTGATCAAGTTTTGAAGATTCATTTATGTAAGTACTATTTCAGATTAAGTTTTACAGACATATCCCCAAATCTAGAAGTATTTAGTTTTATTAATGGTTTTTAATTTAAAATTTTTCAGATATAAATATTTTGGAATGAATGCTGAAAGTTGTACAGCTATAGAATTTGATCACATGCTGACTCATTTAAAAGCATTCTTTCCCATTATTACTTGACTATCCTTTTCTTTTCTCCCATCAAAATCAGTATGTGACAAGTTCAACTTAAATCCATTTCTATTCCTCCTATCCATAACATTCATTAACAAAAATGCTAGTACTAATAATAATATCACCTAGCTTTATGGTTCATTCAGTGGATTAGAGTCAATATGAGTATTCACCTGGTGCTTATAAATTGTACTGGTTGATGTAATTATTATAATAATTAAGTTATAAACCTCCTGGCATTCTTGAAACTAGTCAGTATACTTCTCGCAGTCAGAGAATGTTCAGTGAATTTGGAAGAGTTCCTGTTTCATTTATCAAGGATCCTTCTTGAGGTTTTTCACGGGCTCCAAACTTCTCAAAATTTGAGAAAATACCCACATGGGTCCCAGAATAGGGAATAGGGTTTTGGGCAATATACAAAGCCTCTTCTCATGTATAGTTGAGAAGGAAATCAGATCAAGTTAAAGCAGTTTTAAAAACAAAATCCTATACAAAATTTCCATAACACATCAAAGGAATGCTGCAGGGGAAAAAAAATATTGAAGGACATTTAAAATCAGAGGAAGTAGCAAGATGAAATTAAGAAAAAAAAAAATCCAAACCAGACCAAATAAAAACAACAGTAGCAAAAGCCTCAGCAGAAACAACCAGTCTAGATTAAGAAATATTACACAATAGGATTAAATACTGTACAAACTATGCATATTTATAATGCAAACTACATATTGTAGAAGACCATGAATGCACAGTTCACATTTGAGAAATATTAATACCTACAGAATTCAAATAGCCCAAGAGAAAAAGACATATATAAAAATTATGAGAAAAGAATAGATTTGGATCCAAGTAAAACAATACTTCTGATAAAAAGTAGAGTAAATAGAAAAAGAGCAAATCTATAACATGGAAAATTCTTCCTGAATTTAAAAGTGTCCCAAATATTCAGGAAAATGGAATTTAATTTTGTCAAAATAAATACAAGTAATTCATGTCTATAAACAATGAAAACTTCATGGGATTCTAATATTAGGGAAAAAAGACATGCAAAAGGCCAAATAAAGAAATAAAAAATAATCCAAACAGAAGCTAACTTTATATTTCTATGAAAATCCAATTCTATAAAATAAATAACAAAAGCAATTTTTATAATCCAAGAATCTTATATCTAAATATCTTCAAATATTCTAAGATTCATAAAATATATTTATATAAACCTTACTGTCCACCTGAGTAGTTTTCTTCTGCTCTCTGCAACCAAGATTTACCACCTTTAAATTTCTGGAAATTTTCTTAATTGTTAATATTCATGTGATATCATATTTAGATCTTTAACATTACTATAAAATATATGTAATCAAAATAAAATGTTCTCAGCCAAAATAAATCATATTTTTATAATGAGTTTATCATATATTAATCTAATGTATGACATTTTTTAAAAGTCTGCAATGGTTTAATTTTGCAACTCAGCAAAACAAGTTGAACTTTGCTTTCACTAGAGTATAATATTTTGAGAAGGTTAAATGATATAAGGTTCCATATCTATTACTTGATGTGAATTTAAACAAGATATCTTAGGGGGAAGGATTATATACATACATAAGTTGTGCATTCTTACCAGGAAAATCTGCCAGGAGTTCAACCTGAATAAGGATGCAATTAATTTCTTGAAAAACAAGCAAGCATTTGTTACTAATGAATGAAATTTGCTACACTGTATTATTTCTTTCAAACAAGAGGTCAAGGGAAGGTAGCCCCCTACTTTGTACAAGGAATTCTGCTCTGTTCAATAACATTCAACAAGCACTTGTTGAATATTCTGATATAGTAGAGGTCCTGGATATGCCAAGATGAAGAGCATTATTTCTTGCTCTCTGGGAGCTTATAGTCCAGTAGACAAGTGACAGAATATTAAAATGTCGAGTAGAGTGTGTGCGTTAACAACCCAGTTTTTCACAGGTTATTATGAGAGGTAGTAGGAATGAGAGTCTGGGGATTACAGAAATCATGGAAGTTGGCTTACCTCTTTTCTGGCTGCAAACTCTATGCTGTCAATTTTTGTATGCTTGAACTGGGTCACATGATCCAAATCTGGAGCAGATAGTGTGTGTGTATGTCTATATACACTCCGTGCTCAGATGCTTCAGTTGTGTCCAACTCTTTGTGATCCTATAGATTGAAATTTGCCAGGCTCCTCTGTCCATGGGATTTTCCAGGTAAGAGTACTGGAGTGGGTTGCCATGCCCTCCTCCATGGGATCTTCCTGACCCAACGATCGAACCTGCCTCTCTCATGTTTTCTGAATTGGCAGTCAGGTTCTTTGCCACTAGTGCCACTTGGGACACTATATATACATATATATATATATATATATATATATATATATATATATATATATATAATTACCTTAGTTTTGATCCTGGTTTATTATTCATTTGCTTGTTTGCTAATTGCCTTTAAAAAAATACTATTCTATCAAGGTTTGACTGAATACAAAATCTGCACAAATTTAATATATGCAGTGAGTTTGGAGATGAGTGTATACCCATGAAATCATCACAGCAATCTATGCTATAAGTATATCCATGATGTCCTAATTACTTATTTATTGTTGTTGTTGTTGTTTTGTTGCTATTATTTGCTTTCAGTAGAAATTAAACTTGGGATATATACAGTAATTAGCATAATGTATTTCTAAATAATACATTTTATTTTTCTGTTCATTTTCCCTTTGTAATAATTTTGAAACAATATATTCCCTGGAAAGTATGTGTAATATTTAAAGTATATTTTTAATAATACACAGAATAAATAATACTGTAAGAGTTGCTATTATTGTGAGAGACTTATACAGTAAGTGACTAGCCATATTATTTTATAGTAAGGACAAAAATTTTATACCTGTACTGGAATGTTTGAATAAGAACAATTCTGAGGCTTTAGAACCAAAGTTTAAAAGATTAGAAAGCCTAGATAGAACTAAATATATATACATATATATATATATTATATGAATAGAGGAGATTGATTAAGATGTTGGAAAAGGACAAACAATCCTACAAACAATCAAAATTATATATGCATGATATATACATGTAGAACAATTCTTACTGGAAACTGGCAGAGAGATTCCTGTACAACCAAGGCTGTAAGAATTATGCACATACACACACACACACACACACACACACACACACAGATAAGACAAGAAGAAAAGTGACAAAGTCAAGATCTGTGCTTCTGGGAAGGGATTCAGAGGAAACGGAAGAGTACATGGGTGTACACTGGCCCTTGAGAGTGAGTAGTTTGGGCTGCAGATAGGGTTTCCTATTGTTTGGGTCCCACACAGGAAAGACAAGCCCCCTCAGCTGGTTGGAGAACTGCCACTATGCTAGTGGCTGCCAGATTTCCCCCAACTGCCTTATCATTGCACCCCAGCTCAAGTCAAGCGAACTGTCCAGCCCCATTTGTGTCATATTACATCACAGCACTAGCTATAAGACTGTCACAACTAGGGAGGTGACCTGGTCCTTGGCCTCACACCTTGGTGGGGTTTTGATGGCCATTGTTGGCACTTACTCAAGTAATGCATGAGAAGGACCCCAGAACTCTGATGTCAGCCAATCATAGCTCACCCCAAAATACATGCCAAGAGTCCATGCAGGTCCTGCTTGCTTTGTGATACAGATCCGCAATGGGAAAGGGACAACAAATGTTGGGGGTAAATGATTGGCTGTGGGGCCAAGGGAACTTGGGCCCAAAGCTGCATCTGAGCAGAATAAGGGAAACAATTACTGCTACTTGCACAAGCACTGTATCAGAGACAGCTTGGACACCTGTCTGCATCTGATATGAGCCAAGAGACCACACATGTCCGCTTGCTTTAGCATTCTCCACTTCTGGGACAAGGTCCCTGGATCTGGGAAAGGGAAAGCATGAAAGAAATAGAGCCAAGTTGAACCTAGCCCTCAGGGCTTCTGTTCCAGCAACTTGGAATCTAGCACCACCCTTCAATAGGGTATCATTGGCCACAAGTAGAGGGGAAGCCCCACCTCACACCAGCTCCATTTCTGGCCACTCAACATCCAGGCCCATCTTCTATGAAGGTGGTAGCTGCCAGTACACCCTCCAAACTCATGTCAAACCCAGTTCTCCCACCAAAGGCACTGGGCACACACAGTCAGCATATGGATGCTTCCACAAAAGGACAGCTCTTCAAGACTGCAATAGATAACTTTTACTGAAGATTAAGCAAAATGAAAAGGCAGAGGGATTAATCTCAATTAAAAGAACCAGAAAAAAATCCTGAAAAAAATAAATAATGGAACAGAAATGACCATTTACCAGATAAATAATTCAAATAATTATTAATAAGAATGATAACTGAATTAGGGAGGAAATAAAAGCAGATGAACATGGTTACAATGTTATCAAGAAATTAGAAAATTAAAAAACTCAGATAGAAATGAAGAAAGTGATAGAGTAGATAGAGTAATGATGATTACTCAATCAAAACAGCAAAAAATAAATTTAGCAAATGAGATCAATTTCAAAGATCTCTAGGAAAACATTAAGAGTATAAACATCCACATTATAGGATTCCTATATACAAAAGGAGAGAGAAAATGGGGATTAAAAATATATTTGAAAAAAATACGGCTGAAAACTTGGCAAATCTGAAGAAGAAAACATGTCCAGTTACAAGAAGCACACAGGGTACCAAACAAAGCCACATGAAGACATATCATAATTAAAATAACAAATGTTTCAGCTAGAATTCTAAAGCTAGCAAAAGAAAAATATACAAGGGAATCCATTAAGGCTATTAGCTGTTTTTTTTGCAGAAACTTTACAAGCCAGAAGGGATAGGCATGATAAATTCAAAGTAACAAAAGATTTTTTTTTCAACAAAAGGTACAGTTTATTGATAAATCCACTTTAAGATAAAATATTGCAAATGCAATTATAACTACAAAAATTTAAAGGAAAAATATGAAGATATAAAATAAAGCATCAAAAGCACAAAATGTGGGAGACAGAGTAAAAATGTGAATCTTTTTGAATGTATTTGAACTTAAATGTAGATACTATTATAAGTCAACATATAGGAATTCCATAGCACAAGTAAAAAATCTACAATAGACACACCAAAGCTAAAAGAAAAGAACAGAAAGCAAGTTACTAAAGTAAATCATAAAATCATAAGGGAAAAAATCAAAGAGAAGAAAAGGAAAGAGAGAACTAAAAATAATGAAAAACAAGGAATATAATGGGATTAATTATGGTGATTTTGATAATTACTTAAAACATTAATGGACTAAATGCTGTAATAAAAACACAGAGAAGTTAATTGGATTAAAAAAATAACAAGACCCATCTATATGCAGCCTACAAGATACTGACTTCAGAGCTAAAGATGCAAACACCTTAAAAGTAAAATTTATTTTATGTAAACAGAAATGACAAGAATATTAAGATAGCAATACTTAGATAAATTAAAAACTATGGCTGGAACCAAAGGTAAAGAATGGCAATACATAAAGATGAAGAGATCAGTAAAGAAGAGGATATTATACTTATTAATATATGCACCCAATATAACAGCACCTAAGTATATAAAACAGACACAGCAGAAATAAAGGGAAAACTGACTATAAAAAATAATAATATGATAATTTTCTTATCAATGAATAGACCATCCAGACAGAAAATCAATAAGACAACAGTGATCATAAAGGACTTTTACTTAAAAGATACCCAGATGGTATACTGGAGTAGGTTGCCACTTCCTTCTCCAGGGGATCTTCCAAATCCAAGGACTGAACTGGGTCTTCTGCATTGCAGGTGGATTCCTTACCATCTAGGCCACCAGGGAAGCACTAAGTGCACGTGACTATTTCAAGTGCACAAGAAATAACCCCCAAATAGATCACATGCTAGCCACAAAAGAAGTCTCAACAAGTTAAAGAGGATAGAAATTACATCAATCATTTTTTTCTGACCATAATGGTATGAAACTAGAAATGAATCAAGAAAGCAAAGTAAGGAAAGAATAAGCATGTAAAGACTAAACATCCTGTTACTAAAATAACAATGAGAAAATTAAAAACTCAAGAAGGAAATCATAAAATAACTTGATACCAATGAAAATGGAAATAAACTCTCCAAAATCTATGGAATATAGCAAAAGAAAGTCTAAGAGGGAAGTTTGAAGAGACACAGACCTTCCTCAAGAAACAAGAAAAATCTCAAACAACCTAACCTACCATCTAAAGGAATTAGAGAAAGAAGAACAAAGAAAGCCCAAAGTCAGCAGAACATAGGAAATACTAAAGACCAGAGAGTCAAGAAATAAAATAGAGATGGGGAAAAAAAAAGAATCATAAAAAATATCAATGGAACCAAGAGTAGACTTTTTGAAAAGTTAAAAAAAAATGACAGAATTTTAGCTTGGCTTATCTAGAAGAAAAGAGGACTGACTAAGATAAGCAAAGTAAGAAATTAAAGAGGAGAAATAACAGCACTATAGAGATACAAAAAAAAGTCATAAAGGAGTGATATGAATAGTTATATGCTAAAAATTTGACAACCAAGAAGAAATAACCAAATTTCAAGAAGGATACACCCTGTTAAGACCAAATAAAGAAGAAACAGACCATTTGAACAGATCAGTTACTAGTAGTGAAATTCAATTTGTAATAAAAGTAACTGCCAGGAAACAAAAATTCAGGACTGGACAGTTTTATAGGGGAATTCTACCAAACATATCGAGAAGAATTAACACCTATCCTCAAAATATTCCAAGAAAATGAAGAGGATGGAACATTCCCAAAAACATTCTGTGAGACCCCCCATTGCCCCCCTAATACTAAACAAAAATAGTACCAAAAATGAAAATTGCAGTCCCAAAATTCTGATAAATCTCGATGCAAATATCCTGAACAAAATATTAGCAAACAAAATCCAACAAATATACTTAAAGATCATATAATATCATCAAGTGGCATTTATTCCATGAACACACAAATTGTTCAATATCTGTAAATCAATAAATTTGGCATACTACATTAAATTAAAAAAGGATAGAAAACATCACAATCCTCTCAACAGACACAGAAGAAGCATTTGACAAGATGCAGTATACATTCATGGTAAAAACTCTTTTAAAAAAGTAGATATAGATAGAGCATATATCAAAATAATAAAGGCCATTTATGACAAACCCACAACTAGCATCATATTCAATAGTGAAAAGTTGAAACCTTTCACCATTCACTGTTCCTCTAAATTCAGGGAAAAGGCAATAATGCCCATTCTCACCAATTCTATTTCACGTAGTATTAAAAGTCCTAGCCACAGTAGTCAGACAACAAAAAATAAATAAAACATCCATATTGGAAGGAAAGAAGTAAAATTGTCATTATTTGCAGATGATATGATTCTTTATACAGAAAACTCTTCCCCCAAAATTATAAGAACTAGTAAATAAATTCAGTAAAGTTGCAGGATACAAGATTAATACACAGAAATATGTTGCCTTTTACGTAGCAATAATGAAACATCAGAAAGAAAAAAATAAAATCACTTAAAATTAATCATAAATAATAAAATACTTAAGAATAGACTTAACCAAGAAGGTGAAATATTTATACTCTGAAAATTGTAGAACACCAAAGAAGGAAATTAAAGATGATACAAAGAAATTGAAAGATATCTCATGTTTTTATATTGGAAGAATTAATATTTTTAAAATGACCATACTATTCAAAGCAATCTACATATTTAATTCAATTATTATCAAAATACACATGACATTTTTCATATAACTAGAACAAATAATCCTAAAATTTATATGAAACAACAAAAGACATCAAGTTGCCAAAACAATCTTGAGAATAAAAGAATAAAGCTGGAGGCATAACCTCCCTGACTTCACAGGTTACTACAAAGCTACAATAATCAATGAATTTGGTAATGTTTGAAGGTTACAAAAGTAATAACACAGAAATTTATTACATTTTTATACACTAACAATAAAAGACCAGAAAGAGAAATTCAAGAAAGAATCCCATTTAAAGTTAAATTAAAAAAGTAAAATACCTAAGAATAAATGTATCTAAGGAGACAAAAGAACTGTACTCTGAAAATTATAAGATGCTGATAAAAGTAATCAAAGATGATTCAAACAGATGGAAATATACACTATATTACTGGACTGAAAGAATTAATACTCTCAAAATCCATATTGCCAAATAGCCAAAGAAATCATAAAAAAGAAAAACAGAACTTGAGGAATCAAGCTTCCTGACATCAGGTTATGCTACAAAGCTACAGTCAGCAAACGGTATGATACTGGAATAAAAATAGATACATAGATCAATGGAACAGGATAGAAAGCCTGTAAATAAACCCACTCATCTATGGTCAATTAATTTGTGACAAAGGAGGCAAGACTATGCAATGGGGGAAAGACACTCTCCTCAATAAATGGCGCTGTGAAAACTGAACAGCTGCATGAAAAAGAAAGAAAGAAAGAAAGAAATTAGAACACTCTTTAACACCATACACAAAAATAAACTCAAAATGGGTTAAAGACCTAAATTTGAAATTGAACATTATAAAACTGTTAGAGGAAAACATAGGCAGAACAGTCTGACATAAATAGCAGCAATATCTTTTTTTATTCTTCTCCCAGAGTAATGGAAATAAAAATAAACAAATGAGACCTAATTAAACTCAAAAGGTTTTGTGCAACAAAGGCAACCCACAGATGGAAGAAAATATTTGCAAATGTGATCAACAAGGGATTAGTCTCCAAAATTTACAAATAGCACATGCAGTTTAATATCACCAAACAGTCCAATCAAAGAGTGAGTTCAGTTCATCTCAGTTCAGTTGCTCAGTTGTGTCTGTCTCTTTGCTTCCCCATGAACTGCAGCACCCCAGGACTCCCGGTCCATCACCAACACCCGGAGCCCACCCAAACCCACATCCATCGAGTTGGTGATGCCATCCAACCATCTCATTCTCTGTCGTCCCCTTCTCCTCCTGCCCTCAATCTTTCCCAGCAGCAGGGTCTTTTCCAATGAGTCAGCTCTTTGCATCAGGTGGCCAAAGTATTGGAGTTTCACCTTCAATATCAGTCCTAGAAGATCTAAGTAGACATTTTCCCAAAAAAGACATACAGATGGTCAAGAGGCAAATGAAAAGATGTTAAGCATTGCTAATTATTTGGGAAATGCAAACCAAAACCAAAATGAGATATCATATCACACCAGTCAGAATGGCTATCATTAAAAATTCCACAAACAATAAATGTTGGAGAGGGTATGGAGAGAAGGGAACCCTCCTAAACTCTTGGTGGGAATGTAAAGTGGGGTACCCACTATGGAGAACAGTATGGATGTCCCTTAAGAAACTAAAAATAGAGCTACCATATAGAGATACCAAGGGAACACTTCATGCAAAGATGGGCACAATAATGGATAGAAATGGCATGGAAGCAGAAGATATTAAAAAAAGATGGCAAGAATACACAGAAGAACTACACACAAAAAAAATCTTCATGACCCAAATAACCATGATGCTATGATACCTCACCTAGATCCAGACATTCTGGAATGCAGTCAAGTGAGCCTTAGGAAACATCACTAAGAACAAAACTAGTGGAGGTGATGGAATTCCAGCTGAGCTATTTCAAGTCCTAAAAGATGATGCTGCTAGAGCATTACACTCAATATGTCAGCAAATTTGGAAAATTCAACAGTGGCCACAGGGCTAGAAAAGGTCAGTTTTCATTCCAATCCCAAAGAAAGGAAATGACAAAGAATGTTCAAACTACAGCACAATTGCACTCATCTCACACATTAGTGAAGTAATGCTCAAAATTCTCCAAGGGAGGATTCAACAGCAGGTGAACCAAATACCTTCAGATGTTCAAGTTGGTTTTAGAAAAGGCAGAGGAACCAGAGATCAAATTGCCAACACCTGTTGGATCATTGAAAAAACAAGAGTTCCAGAAAAACATCTACTTCTGCTTTATTGACTATGCCAAAGCCTTTGACTGTGTGGATCAGAACAAACTGTGGACAATTTTTCAAGAGATGGGAACACCAGACCACCTTACCTGCCTCCTGAGAAACCTGTATGCAGGTGAAGAAGCAACAGTTAGAACTGGACATGGAAAAAAGGACTGGTTCCAAAATGAGAAACGGGGTACCTCAAGGCTGTCTGTTGTCACCCAGCTTATTTAACTTATATTCAGAATACATCATGCGAAAGGCCAGGCTGGATGAAGCACAAGCTGGAATCAAGATTGCTGGGAGAAATATCAATAACCTCAGATACGCAGATGACACTACCCTTATGGCAGAAAGTGAAGAGGAACTGAAGAGCCTCTTGATGAAATTGAAAGAGGGAAGTGAAAAAGCCTGCTTAAAACTCAACATTCAAAAAACCAAGATCATGGCATCCAGCAAATCACTTCATGGCAAATAGATGGGGAAACTGGAAACAGTGTCAGACTTTATTTTGGGGGGCTCCAAAATCACTGCAGATGGTGACTGCACTCATGAAATTAAAAGACACTTGCTCCTTGGATGAAAAGGCATGATAAATCTAGACAGCACTTTATAAATCAGAGACATTATTTCACCAACAAAGTGAAAGTTCTAGTTGTTCAGTCATGTGTGAATCTTTGTGACCCCATGGGCTAAACAGTCCATGGAATTCTCCAAGCCAGAATACTGGTATGGGTAGCTTTACCCTTCTCCAGGGGATCTACCCAACCCAGGAGTTGAACCAAGGTCTTCCACATTGCAGGCAAATTTTTTACCAGCCGAGCCAGGCACAAGGGAAGCCCAAGAATACTCGAAGATGTAGCCATTCCTTCTCTAGGAGAAATTGACCCAGAACTTGAAGCAGGGTCTCCTACATTGCTAGAGAAGACAATGGCATCCCACTCCAGTACTCTTGCCTGAAAAAATCCCATGGATGGAGGAGCCTGGTAGGCTACTAAGAGTCGCTAAGACTCAGACACGACTGAGAAATTTCACTTTCACTTTTCACTTTCATGCATTGGAGAAGGAAATGGCAACCCACTCCATATTTCTTGCCTGGAGAATCCTGGGATGGTGGAGCCTGGTGGGCTGCCATCTATGGGGTCGCACAGAGTCAGACACGACTGAAGTGACTTAGCAGCAGTAGCAGCAGCTCCTGAATTGCAAGTGAATTCTTTACAAAAAGAGCTATCAGAGAAGCTCTTCCAACAAAAGTCTGTCTGTTCAAAACTATGGTTTTTCCAGTAGTCATGTATGGATGCAAGAGTTGGGCCATAAAGAAAGCTGAGCATTGAAGAATTGATGCTTTTGAACTGTGGTGTTGGAGAAGACTCTTGAGATTCCATTGAACTGCCAGGAGATCTAACCAGTCAGTCCTAAATGAAATCAGTCCTGAATATTCATTGGAAGGACTGATGCTGAAGTTGAAGCCCCAATACTTTGGCCACCTGATGTAAAGAACTGACTCATTGGAAAAGACCCTGATGCTGGGAAAGATTGAGGGCAGGAGGAGAAGTGGACAACATAGGATGAGATGATTGGAAGGACATGAGCTTGAGCAAGATCCAGGAGTTAGTGATTGACAGGGAAACCTGGAGTGCTGCAGTCTGTGGGGTCTCAAAGTGTTGGACATGACTGAGCAACTGAACTGAACTGATGACCCTGCAATCTCATTCCTGGGTGTATTCCTAGAGAAAAACATGATCTAAAGGGATACATGCACCCCAATCTATGTTTATTGCAGCACTGTTTACAATAGCCAAGACATGGAAGTAACCTCAATGTCCATCGACAGAAAAATAAATAAAAATGAAGATGTTGGACATACGTACATTGGAATATTATTGTTGTTGAATTGCCCGGTCACGTCCAACTCTTTGTGACCCCATGAACTATAGCAAGCCGGGCCTGCCCTTTCCTCACCATCTCCCAAAATTTGCCCAAGTTCATGTCCATTTCATTGGTGATGCTATCCAGCCATCTCATCCTCTGACTCCTCTTCACTTTCTAGCCTCAATCTTTCCCAGCTTCAGGGACTTTTTGAGTGAGTTGGCTGTTCACATCAGGTGGCCAAAATACAGGAGCTTCAGCCCCAACATCAGTCCTTCCAATGAGTGCGCAGGGTTGTTTCCCTTAAGATTGACTGGTTTGATCTCCCTGCTGTCCAAGGGACTCTCAAGGAGTCTTCTCCAACACCACCATTCAAAGGCATCTGTTCTTTGGTGCTCTGCCTTCTTTATGATCCAGCTCTCACAACTGTTAAGTGACCACTGGGAAGACCATAGCTTGACTGTACAGAACTTTGTCTCTACAGAGTAATATCTCTGTTTTTCAATACATTGCCAAGGTATGTCACAGTGTTCTTGCCAAGAAGCAATCATCTCATTCATGGCTGCATTACTTGGCCATAAAAAGAATGAATTAATGCCATTTACATCAACATAGACGGACCTAAAGATTGTCATGCTGAGTTGAAGTAAGTCAAAGAAAAACAGATATATCAAATGATATCACTTATATGCAGAATCTAAAGAAAAAAAGATACAAATGAACTTATTTACAAAACAGACATACTCACAGAGGATTTCCTATGATTATCAGAAGAAGGAAGCATAGTAAATGAGTTTGAGACTGACATGCACTCACTGACTCAACGGACATGAGTTTGAGTAAGCTCTAGTAGTTGGTGATGGAGAGGGAAGCCCGGCATGCTGCAATCCATGGGGTTGCAAAGAGTCGGACACGACTGAGTGACTGAATTGAACTGAACTGAAATAAAGGAGACCTAATTAAACTTAAAAGTTTTGCTACAAGCAATACATGCTGGAAAGGGTGTGGAGAAAAGGGAACACTCTTACACTGCTGGTGGGAATGCAAACTAGTACAGCCACTATGGAGAACAATGTGGAGATTCCTTAAAAAACTGGAAATAGAACTGCCATATGACCCAGCAATCCCACTCCTGAGTAAACACACCAAGGAAACTAGATCTGATAGAGACACTTGTACCCCAATGTTCATCATAGCACTGTTTATAATAGCCAGGACCAACCTAGATGTCCATCAGCAGATGAATGGATAAGGAATCTATGGTACATATACACAATGGAATATTACTCAGCCATTAAAAAGAATTCATTTGAATCAGTTCTAATGAGATGGATAAAACTGGAGCCCATTATACAGAGTGAAGTAATCCAGAAAGATAAAGACCAATACAGTATACTAATGCATATATATGGAATTTTAAAAGATGGTAACGATAACCCTATATGCAAAACAGAAAAAGAGACACAGATGTACAGAACAGATTTTGGGACTCTGTGGGAGAAGGCGAGGGTGGGATATTCTGAGAGAATAGCATTGAAACAAATATACTATCAAGGGTGAAACAGATCACCAGCCCAGGTTGGATGCATGAGACAAGTGCTCAGGGAAGACCCAGAGGGGTGGGATGGGGAGGGAGGCGGGAGGGGGGATCGGGATGGGGAACACATGTAAATCCATGGCTGACTCATGTCAGTGTATGGCAAAAACCACTACAGTATTGTAAAGTAATTAGCTTTCAACTAATAAAAATAAATGAAAAAAAAAAAAAAGTTTTGCACAGCAAAGCATACCACTGAAGAAACAAAAAGATGTTCTACTAAATGGGAGAAAATATTAGTATATGACACAACTGACAAATGTTAACATCTGAAATATAAAACTAGTTCATACTGCTCAATATTAATCAAAAAACTCAATAAGAGTGGAAAACCTGAATAGACATTTTTCTAAAGAAGATATCCAGGTGGCCAACAGACTCATGAAAATGTCCTCAAGACCACTAATTATTACAAAAATGCAAGTCAAAACAACAGTGAAATACACCTAATACATGCAAAATGCAATGAACTTTGGAGTACACTAATTCAAAAATATTTTTTGCATCTAAGTTTTCATAGTAGCATTAAATTTTTTTAAAAAATTGAAATATATTTGCTTTATAATGTGCTAGTTTATGCTGTAGAAAAAAAGTGGTCCAGTTATACACACACACACACATATATACTTTGGAAAATTCTTAAAGAGACGGTAGTACCAGACCACCTGACCTACCATCTGAGAAATCTGTATGCAGATCAGGAAGCAACAGTTAGACTGGACATGGGACAACAGACTGGTTCCAAATCAGGAGAAGAGTACCTCAAGGCTATATATTGTCACCCTGCTTATTTAACTTATATGCAGACTACATCATGAGAAAAGCTGGGCGGGATGAAGCACAAGCTGGAATCAAGATTGCCAGGAGAAATATCGATAGCCTCAGATATGCAGATGACACCACCCTTATGGCAGAAAGTGAAGAAGAACTAAAGATTCTCTTCATGAAAAGTGAAAGAGGAGAGTGAAAAAGCTGACTTAAAGCTCAACATTAAGAAAACTAAGATCATGACTTCTAGTCCCATCACTTCCTGGCAAATAGATGGGGGAAACAGTGGAAATAGTGACAGAGTGACAGACTATTTTTTTGGGGCTCCAAAATCACTGCAGATGGCAACTGCAGCCATGAAATTAAAAGATGCTTGCCCCTTGGAAGAAAAGTTATGACAAACCTAGACAGCATATTAAAAAGCAGAGACATTACTTTGCCAACAAAGGTCTGTCTAGTCAAAGTTTCCCCAGTGGTCATGTATGGATGTGAGAGCTGTACATAAAGAAAGCTGAGAGATGAAGAATTGATGCTTTTGAACTGTGGTGTTGGAGAAGAGCCTTGAGAGTCCCTTGGACAGCAGGAGACCCAACTGGTCCATCTTAAAAGATATCAGTCCTGAATATTCATTGGAAGGACTGATACTGAAGCTGAAACTCCAATACTTTGGCCACCTGAAGCAAAGAACTGACTCATTTGAAAAGATACTGATGCTGGGAAAGATAGAATGCGGCAGGAGAAAAGGACAACAGAGTATGAGATGGTTGGATGGCATCATCGACTCAATGGACATGAGTTTGAGTCAACTCAGGGAGTTAGTGATGGACAGGGAGGCCTGTCGTGCTGCAGTCCATGGAGTCGCAAAGAGTTGGATACGACTGAGCGACTTAACTGAACTGAAACACATATATAAACATATTACAAAATAAAGACCATACATATATACTACAAAATAATCACTGTATATAAATAGTGCGCCCACTATGTCTATCTATCCATGTATCTATCTATCTACTCTCTATCTATACACATGTTTGTATGTCCTTTCTTTTAAGATTATTTTCTCATATAGGTCACAGTGTATTGAGAAGAGCTCACTGTGCTATATAGTAGGTCCTTAATAGTAACATTATTTACAGTAGCCAGATATGTAAGCAAACCAAGTTTCCATCAATAGAGAAATGTTAAAAAAAAAATAGGTGGAATACATATATCATGGAATATTACTCAGCTGTAAAAAAAAAAAAAAGAACTTTTGTCTCATGCAGCACTTTGAATGGATATAGAAAATATGGTTAGTGTAATGTTCAAACACTTGGCAAAGTATATCAGACTATAATAAAATTATAATAATTGAAGTCTCATATAAATCTTCCCACTTAGAGCCATGGGGTCTCAAGAAATTAGCAGCAGAGTATATTAGAAACATGGATTCCCCACCACCATAGGCGTCCCTGGTGCCTCAGTTGGTAAAGAATTTGCCTACAATGTGGGAGACCTGGGTTCAACCCTTGGGTTGGGAAGATCCCCTGGAAAAGGGAATGGCACCCCATTCCAGTATTCTTGCCTGGAGATTCCAGGGCCACAAAAAGTCGGACACAACTGAACACCTTTCACTTCACTTCCCCACCAACCCTGCCACCACTACTGGCTCTCATGATTCTCATTCAGTGGGTCTCAGATGGGCTCTGTCCTGCTCAGCTAGTATTCACCTGGTTGATTCTGAATCAGGTGACCCATAGTGCACCACTTGAGAAGTAATATTAGGAAGAGCCTCAAAAACCCTTTGAGAATGTTTTTATTTTTCACATTGTGCATACTTATACAGTGGTAAAGAGATAAGATTTAGATGAATTAAAGGTTGGAATGTAGAGTTCTAAATATGATGCGTATGTGTGTGCTTAGTCGCTCAGTCATGTCCAACTCTTTGCAGGTCCCATGGACTGTAACCCACCAGGCTCCTCTGTCCATGGGGATTCTCCATGCAAGAATACTGGAGTGGGTTGCCATGCCCTCCTCCAAGAGATCTGCCCAACCCAGGGACCAAACCCAGGTCTCCTGCATTGCAGGCAGATTGTTTACCAGTGGAACCACCAGGATCATAGTCCAAATGAGCGAATCTTATTCAGCATCACTTAGATTTGATATTTGGATTCTTTTTTTATATAGATTCATCTGGGATAAACACTTTCTCATATCTTTCAAAATAATTTACAAATCCTTGGTGGCTCAATTGTAAAGAATCTGCCTACCAACGAAGGAGATGCAGGTTAGATCCCTGGTCAGGGATGATTCCCTGGAGAAGGAAATGGCAACCCACTTCATTGCTTGTTCCTGGGAAATCTCAGGGACAGAGGAGCCCGGTGGCCTGAAGTCCATGGGTTGCAAAAGAGCTGGACATGACTTAGTGGCTAAACAACAATAAATACTCTGCTATATTTTTTATGTGTCACTTGCTTTTAACTTTGCTTCTTTTTTTTTGTCCTTTCAAAAACATCTTACTATTGTCAACATGGGACAGCAAATCTACACATAATAGGGATATGTTTTGGTCATAACTGAGTTATTGACATCACAAAATTATTTTGAGTGTTATAAAACATTTTTGCAGCAATACAACACAGGTAGCTTAATTTGTCTGCTTATTCCTCAGCCTCTATAATAGCAGTTTTCCTGCAGGTGGAAACGCTTTTTAGTTTGCATAATTTTGTGCTACAATATTGTACCATATTGAAATATTATATGAAACTTTTGTTTAAGATGAATAGGTGATAAAGTGTTTTACAAGGTCTATTTTCTTCTATTACTTCCACAATACTTTGTTACAAAACAAACAATGAAAAACATCACCATTAACACACAAAAAAGCACCATAAGGTTAACCTGTTTGCTTTTACTGTGATATGCTCTATATGATTTGGCCTTATAACAGTAAAAAGCAAATGAAAACTAAAGTAATGATGAATTTTCTCCATTCTCAATTAGAATCAAACAAAGGAACATAGTTTGCACAGGATCTTTGCTAAAATCACTTACTTTGTTCTCAAACTAATAGTCTAGAATAGCTTGGAAAACAAGAAAGATAAAGTTGAACATGTAGACTTTCACTTTTCTTCTTATGAATATTCTCCTAATATATTTTTTCACAAGAACAAAGAGTTGAAAATATTTATTTCTATTTTAAAAATCTACATTGTAGAGCTCTATTTTTCCTGATATAATTATTTTCAGAAATCTGAGTTTTTGTCCACAAGTTGGAATAGAACAATCAAATAAAAATCTGGCAATAAATATTTCTAACATTGCTGTTGTTCAGTTGCCCTCTGTTTCTGACATAATAGAGATAATTTAAATAAACAACACTTAAAAAAACAAATGATTCATTGACTAGACAATGATTGCTGGAAGTAAGCAAATTAATGCTTAGTGTCACCACACCTCTTGTGGGACAATGCCAGATTCTTTTCTTTCATGTAGCCAGAGTACCAATAGGATTAAATTTCAGTTACTGTTGGTATCAACTTACTTGACAACACACACTTTGCTAGTTCTTATATCTTTCCCATCCAACTTTTCCACTTCTCTACCAGTTTTTCCTACAACTCATCTTGTATTTGCTTCTAGAAAATCCAAACAAAGGATGAGAAACATAGACATTGAAGAAATGAAGAACTGTGAAAGCCATACTGCTTTGCAAAACATAGAATTGAAAAAAAGAAAATGTTCAAAAGTCAAGTCAATATAAGTGGTAATGAAAAAGCTAGAGAATTTGGGTGCAGACCAAATAATGATATACTTCACATTTCATACCTAGACATTTTGGTTTTATGTGAAAGTCAGCTTACAAAATTTAATAAAGTATACTTGCATTTATATTTTCTAGAAATAGAAAGCTGAGAAAATAAAATATATAAATATATAAATGTATAAATATATATAAATATAAAATGGAAAACAGAAAATGCTTTCAAATTCTCTTCTGTAATGCTACACTTCCTCCTATAATCATGTGTATGATACAATTGCTTTTTTGTTTTCTTTTCTGCTTGCCCTCTCTGATACACTAAACAATAATTGGTCTCATTGGTTAGTTGGCCAATATACTTGTAGATGGTTCAACAGTGCCAATACAGAAAGAATATTTGGAGCAATATGCATATGCAGAGTATTTGCCTTCATTGTTAAATAACATATCATTTCATCATATTCAAAGATTTGGGAACTTCCACATATCTTCCTTGGTGTATCATTATTTAGGAACATGCTAAGTACACATGCATGATGAAATTGAGAGAAAACACATTTCTAAAATAGGCTATACTGTGGTTTGTTGTTTTTAGGCAGGCAATAAAACTTTGAAATGAATTATATTTACAATCCACTATAATGCAGCAAGCATATGGAAAAGTATAAAGGGGAAAAATGAATAAAACTTGATCATAGTTTTCTAAGATTTCATAATTGTGTTTGTGTGTGTGTGTCAGGGGGTGATATATGTTCTAAAGTGGGAGAAGAACAATTTCAATATGAAAAGAGTGAAATGAAATTGTAGTTATTTATCATGCAGAAATAATGAGCTGAAATTTTCTCTCATCAACTAGAGAGAGTATAAGTTACACAAGAGGTAAAAAGTGAGGAGCACCTGTTACTTTTTGTTTAAAAGATGAATACAGAAGCCTTCCTCAAGGAATCTGATCACTCTTCACTTAGGAACTCTGGATTGTGAAGAGAAGCAAGTATATAAAATTGGGAAAAGGTCCAAAATCTCCAATATAGTGTCTGAAGTCTACTGTTTGGCAAAACTAGAAGCTGTTTTGCTTTGTTTCCTTTATTTTGGTTACTATATAAATCAAACAAGGCCTTAGTGCTCTGTTGGCTAAATTTATTCCTGTGAACCTCATAATCCATGGACCAAAACCAAAGACTTCGCTGTCAATTCATTCCCAGCAATATGAGTATTAGAATCTGTCCTGCTTCTATTCTACTTAGTCTCTGACAACCAGGTTCTTCCATTAAGTTAAAGAAACCATATCAGTTCCAATTTATCAAGTGAGTTTCCTTTGGCATGTAAGAAGAGCAAGAAACTATGGAATAAGTTCTCTCTCTATTCCATGCCACATAAGGAACTTACTGCTATACACAAATTTCATAATGAAAATGAATGAAAAAGTCAAACTTTTGAATGATAAACCAGCATCAAAGCCCAGATTCTGGAGCCTGTACAGACCAGTGGAGAAAGAAATCCTCTAACGAGGATAATGATAAGTAGTTTATATAGCTTTAAAATTGTTAAAAAAAAAAAAACCAGGATGGGGTAGAGATATATGTAGATTCTTGAGCAGTAGCAAATATTGTATAATGATAATTGATAAGGAACGTGGCGAAGGTATCCACAGATGGACACTTTGGAATGGCCCAGAATCTGAGAATATTTTTTTGTGCCATGAATTCTCACCTAAAGAAATGCACCAAGGATGATACATATTTAAATAGTAGAATGATTAGGATGACCCATAATAAAAATGATATTTGCCTTTTCCGACAACTTTGCTGTTCAGTTGCTAAGTTGTGTCCAACTCTGCGACCTAGTGAACTGCAACACACAGTTTCTCTGTCTTTCTTTATCTCCTGGAGTTTGCTCAAACTCATGTCCATTGAGTTGATGATGCCGTTCAATCATCTCATCCTCTGTCACCCCCTCCTCTTCTTTCCCTCAATTTTTCCCAGTATCAGGGTCTTTCTCAATAAGTCAGCTCTTCATATAAGGTGGCCAAAGTATTGGAGCTTCAGCTTTATCATCAGTCCTTCCAGTGAATATTCAGAGTTGATTTCCTTCAGGATTCACTGGTTTGATCTCCTTGCTGTCGGATGGACTCTCAAGCATCTTCTCTAGCACCAGTTTGAAGGTGTCAATTTTTCCATGCTCAGCCTTCTTTATGTCCAACTCTCACATCCATACACAACTACTGGAAAAACCATAGCTTTGACTATATGGACATTTGTCAACAAAGTGATGTCTCTGTTTTTTTCTTTTTGTTTGTTTGTTTGTTTTTCATTTTCTTTAACACACTGTCTAGGTTTGTCATAGCTATTCTTCCAAGGAGCAAGTGTCTTTTAATTCCGTGGCTGCAGTCACCATCTGCAATGCTTTTGGAGCCCAAGAAAATGAAATCTGATGCTGTTTCCACAATTTTCCTATCTATTTGTCATGAAGTAATAGGACCAAATGCCATGATAGGATCTGCCAGCCTAGTGGCACCAAAAAAATGGATTCAAAAACAGTACCCATGGACACAGTGTTTATTTTATTAAATTTCTACCATGTGCCAGACTCTGATCCAGGCTCTGATGATGCAACAATGAAAGCAACAAAATACACCAAATAATAAGGAAGTCTCTTCTCATGGAAGTTATATTCTGGTGGTTAAGGGTAGTCTGAAAAAAAAATAAAATTCTTAACCAAGGGTGAGTTCACTAGATTCGTTGATGTTTTAAACACTGAGAACCCCTGAGTTCCTGACAAGATTCCACACTGCTAGTCTTTAGCAGACTAATTATACTGGATGCTTCCGTCACAAGGAGGGCACAGTTAGCTTGATTTCCTTACTGTAACAGGCACATATCTCTTATTTGAATTTCTTTTCCTCTTTTGTTTTTGCCAAAAAATAAAAATAAAACTCATTTAAGAATGTCATGCAAACCATCGTATTCAAATTACTTCCCAATGTGAGGTAATGGGATAATTTCTTTGAAACTCACTGCTCTTAGACTGCACTTGATTTTCTAATTGTTATTTTGTTTATTTTAGAATCAAATGGTCCTGAAGAATAGTACAAAGGTTTATTCAATACAGCTATTGCTAAGGTTGAAAATATCTTATGAGGCTGAATTTTTTTTTAAGACATATGGTATATGCTTTGTGACAGAGTATAATATATGATGTGTATCTGATACAGGAACAGATGATAAGGGGTGAAATTGTGGCTGATGTCTTTCATGATCATATCTAGTGACAAGCTTAGAGACTCTTTTGAGTGTCCCAGGGAGGAAGAATTTGTTGGACCCAATAACAATTCTGCTGAATTTGGGATTAATCAGAATGATTATTTGATGTCAACTAGTCTGTTTTGGGAGGAGGGAATGGCAACCCACTTGAGTATTATTGCCTACAGCTTCCCGTGGACAGAGGAGCCTGGTGGGCTGCTATCCATAAGGTCACACAGAGTCAGACACAACTGAAGCGACTTAGCATGCATGTATGCAATGGAGAGGGAAATGGCAGCCCATTCAAGTTTTTTTGCCTGAAGAGTCCCAAGGACAGAGGAGCCTGGTGGGCTGCTGTCTATGGGGTTGCACAGACTTGTACACAACTGAAGTGATTTAGCAGCAGCAGCAAAAGCAGTCCATTTTTTTTTTAATATTTCATTCTATAATCATAAAAGAAAAGGAAATCTATCACAATTCAGTTACTTTCAGTTGATCAAACACTATAATTTGCACATGTCACCTCTCACTAGTTCATATATTGGCTTTGGTTGTTTTATTATAAAGAGCTTACATACCATAATGTTCCCACTGCAGAGTTGAGTTTGCATTCATTCATTCACCCATTCTACAAAATTTTGTATACTGATTACCAAAATAAGGAAAGTTCTGATTCCTCAAAGATTCAAATATAAAGTCCTGCCCTCAGTAAACTTATAAAGATTAGTGATAAAAAGGGTGAATTAGATCTGTGTTTCACCCTAGATAATATACATGTTTCAATGCTGTTCTCTTGAAACATCCCACCCTCGCCTTCTCCCAGAGTCCACAAGTCTGTTCTAATCATCTGAGTCTCTTTTTCTGTTTTGCATATAGGGTTATCGTTACCATCTTTCTAAAGTCCATATATATGTGTTAGTATACTGTAATGGTCTTTATCTTTCTGGTTTACTTCGCTCTGTATAATGGGCTCCAGTTTCATCCATCTTATTAGAACTGATTTAAATGAATTCTTTTTAATGGCTGAGTAATATTCCATGGTGTATATGTACCACAGCTTCCTCATCCATTCGTCTGCTGATGGGCATCTGGGTTGCTTCCACAGCCCAGGTTGGATGCATGAGACAAGTGCTCGGGCCTGGTGCACTGGGAAGACCCAAAGGGATTGGGAGGAGAGGGAGGTGGGAGGGGGGACTGGGATGGGGAATACATGTAAATCCATGGCTAATTCATTTGAATGTATGACAAAAACTACTGTAATGATGTAAAGTAATTAGCCTCCAACTAATAAAAATAAATGGGGGAAAAAAAAGGGTGAATTAGAAAACAGTTACAATTAAATGTGACTATTATATATCAGAAGACGGAATAGGGGGCGGTCCTAACATGGCAGAGGAATAGAACGGGGAGACCACTTTCTCTCCCACAAGTTAACTGAAAGGTCATTTGAATGCCGAGCAAATACCACAAAACAACTTCTGAACGCTGGCGGAGGACACCAGGCTCCCAGAAAGGCAGTCCATTGTCTTCAAAAGGAGGTAGGGAAAAATATAAAAGATAAAAAGAGAGACAAAAGAGTTAGGGATGGAGACCCATGTTGGGGAGGGAGTCATAAAAGAGGAGAAGTTTCCAAACACCAGGAAACCCTCTCACCAGTGGCTCTGTGGGGAGTTTTGGGATCTCAGAGGGCAACATAACTGGGAGGAAAAAATAAATAAACAAAACCCACAGATTAGGTGCCTAACTGCAACTCCCAGAGGAGAAGTAGCCCAGAAACTCACATCCACCACCAGCAAGTGGGGGCTGAACAGGGAGGTGAGGGCTGCATTGCTTAGGGTTAAGACCAGGCCTGAATGCCCTGAGGACAATCTGAGGGAGTTAACTTGAGATAGCAACCCAAACCATGGGATAGCCAGAGAGAGAAAAAAAGGAAAGAGAAAGAGAGAGAGAGAGAACTTTCCCGAGAAAAACTGTAACCTAAGGCACTGCTCAAATGGAATTCTATCACCTCCACTAGCTTTGTTCGTATTGATGCTTTCTACGGCCCACCTGACTTCACATTCCAGGATATCTGGCTCTAGGTGAGTGATCACACCATTGTGATTATCTGGGTAGTGAAGACCTTTTTTATACAGTTCTTCTGTGTTCTTGCCACCTCTTCTTAATATCTTCTGCTTCTGTTAGGTCCCTACCATTTCTGTCCTTTATTGAGCCCATCTTTGCATGAAATGTTCCCTTGGTATCTCTAATTTTCTTGAAGAGAACTCTGGTCTTTCCCATTCTGTTGTTTTCTTCTATTTCTTTGCACTGATTGCTGAGGAAGGCTTTCTTATCTCTCCTGGCTATTCTTTGGAACTCTGCATTCAAATGGGAATATCTTTCCTTTTCTCCTTTGCTTTTTGCTTCTCTTCTTTTCACAGCTATTTGTAAGGCCTCCTCAGACAGCCATTTTGCTTTTTTGCATTTCTTTTCCATGGGCATGGTCTTGATCCCTGATTCCTGTACAATGTTATGAACCTCTGTCCATGGTTCGTCAGGCTCTCTGTCTATCTGATCTAATCCCTTAAATCTATTTCTCACTTCCATTGTATAATCAGAAGGGATTTGATTTAGGTCATACCTGAATGGTCTAGTGGTTTTCCCTACTTCCTTCAATTTCAGTCTGAATTTGGCAATAAGGAGTTCATGATCTGAGCCACAGTTGGCTCCCAGTCTTGTCTTTGCTGACTGTATAGAGCTTCTCCATATTTGGCTGCAAAGAATATAATCAATCTGATTTTGGTGTTGACCATCTGGTGATGTCCATGTGTAGAGTCTTCTCTTGTGTTCTTGGAAGAGGGTGTTTGTAATGACCAGTGCATTCTCTTGGCAAAACTCTATTAGCCTTTGCCCTGCTTCATTCCATACTCCAAGGCCAAATTTACCTGTTATTTCAGGTGTTTCTTGACTTCTTACTTTTGCATTCCAGTCCCCTATAATGAAAAGGACGTCTTTTTTGGGTGTTAGTTCTAAAAGGTCTTGTAAGTCTTCATAGAACCATTCAACTTCAGCTTCTTCAGCATTACTGGTCGGGGCATAGGCTTGGATTACTGTGATATTGAATGGTTTGCCTTGGAAATGAACAGAGATCATTCTGTCGTTTTTGAGATTGCAGCCAAGTACTGCATTTTGGACTCTTTTATTGACCATGATGGCTATTCCATTTCTTCTAAGGGATTCCTGCCCACGATAGTAGATATAATGGTCATCTGAGTTAAATTCATCCATTCCAGTCCATTTTAGTTCGCTGATTCCTAGAATGTCAATGTTCACTCTTGCCATCTCCTGTTTGACCACTTCAAGTTTGCCTTGATTCATGGATGTAACATTGCAGGTTCCTATACAATATTGCTCTTTACAGTATCAGACCTTGCTTCTATCACCAGTCACATCCACATCTGGGTATTGTTTTTGCTTTGGCTCCATCCCTTTATTCTTTCTGGAGTTATTTCTCCACTGATCTCCAGTAGCATATTGGGCACCTACTGACCTGGGGAGTTCCTCTTTCAGTAATCTATCATTTTGCCTTTTCATACTGTTCATGGGGTTCTCAAGGCAAGAGTACTGAAGTGGTTTGCCATTCCCTTCTCCAGTTTTTAAAATCCTGAAAGATGATGCTGTGAAAGTGCTACACTCAATAAGCCAGCAAATTTGGAAAACTCAGCAGTGGCCACAGGACTGGAAAAGGTCAGTTTTCATTCAAATCCCAAAGAAAGGCAATGCCAAAGAATGCTCAAACTACCGTACAATTACACTCATCTCACACTCTAGTAAAGTATTGCTCAAAATTCTCCAAGCCAGGCTTCAGCAATATGTGAACTGTGAATTTCCAGATGTTCAAGCTGGTTTTAGAAAAGGCAGAGGAACCAGAGATCAAATTGCCAACATCTGCTGGATTATCAAAAAAGCAAGAGAGTTCCAGAAAAACATATACTTCTGCTTTATTGACTATGTCAAATCCCTTGACTGTGTGGATCACAATAAACTGGAAAATTCTTCAAGAGATGGAAATACCAGACCACCTGACCTGCCTCTTGAGAAACCTGTGTGCAAGTCAGGAAGCAACAATTTGAACTGGACATTGAACAACAGAGTAGTTCCAAATAGGAAAAGGAATACATCAAAGCTGTGTATTGTCACCCTGCTTATTTAACTTATACGCAGAGTACCTCATGACATATGCTGGGCTGGAATAAGCACAAGTTGGAAGCAAGATTGCCAGGAGAATATCAATAACCTCAGATATGTAGATGACACCACTTTTATGGCAGAAAGTGAAGAACTAAAAAGCCTCTGGATGAAAGTGAAAGAAGAGAGTGGAAAAAGTTGGCTTAAAACTCAACATTCAGAAAACTAAGATCATGGCATCTGGTCCCATTACTTCATGTGAAATAGATGGGAAAACAGTTGAAACAGTGTCAGACTTTATTTTTTGTGGCTCCAAAATCACTGCAGATGGTGATTGCAGCTATGAAATTAAAAGACGCTCACTCCTTGGAAGGAAAATTATGACCAACCAAGATAGCATATTAAAAAGCAGAGACATTACTTTGCCAACAAAAGTCCATCTACTCAAGGCTATGGTTTTTCCAATAGTCATGTATGGATGTGAGAGTTGGACTATGAAGAAAGCTGAGCACCAAAGAATTGATGCTTTTGAACTGTGGTGTTGGAGAAGACTCTTGAGAGTCCCTTGGACTGCAGGGAGATCCAACCAGTCCATCCTAAAGGAGATCAGTCCTGGGCATGCATTGGATGGACTGATACTGAAACTGAAACTCCAATACTTTGACCACCCCATGCGAAGAGTTGACTCATTGGAAAAGACTCTGATGCTGGGAGGGATTGGGGACAGGAGGAGAAGGGGATGTCAGAGGATGAGATGGTTGGATGGCATCACTGACTCAATGGACATGAGTTTGGGTAAACTCCAGGAGTTCATGATGGACAGGGAGGCCTGGCATGCTGCAATTCATGGGGTTGCAAACAGTCGGACACGACCAAGCAACTGAACTGAACTGAACTGAAGGCACAGCTGGCCCAGTCAGAACAAAGGACTGAGCGAATACCAGAGTAGAGGCAGCCGGCAGCAGACTGGCCCATCCCCACCGGAGGCAGGGAGGCAGGCGGGTGGCAGCCAGAGCCGTAAGGCAAGGGGCAAACTCGGCCCCAGAGATGGCATCCTCTACCAGACTGCGAGCAGGCTCCCAGTTGCTAACCAAGTCTTCCTGGGATACTGGATTGCTGACATCGCCAGGAGGGTCACAGCCAGAGATAAGCTCCCTAGAGGAGACACACAGCACACTGGAGATGGTGCTCCCGCTGTGCACCCAGGAAACCAAGCGGCTGGTACAGGGGAGGTGATAAGATGCACCATCCCACCCAGGGAGAGTGCACTCACCAAGCACCTGGTCACCTGAGCTGGTCACTCACCTGGAAGGGCACAAAACACAGGCCCAAGCGAGTCTGTGCCTTTGTGGAGTACCCGGGAACCTGAACCTGAGCAGCTTAGACCTGGGAAGTCCGTGCAACCCAGTGCCCGCCTTAGACAGTTCCCCTGCAGAGCAACCTGGAGCTGGAGCAGCGGAGACTGGGAAAGCACACACGCCGTGAGCAGGGGCAAGTCCAGTGTGGCCCAGACACTGCAAGCACTCTCCACACATGCCGGTGACATTTGTTTGCGGTGTTCCTCCCTCCCCGAAGCACAGTCGAACAAGTGAGCCTAGATAAGTGACCACCTTCGCCCCCTTGTGTCTGGGCGGAAGTTAGATACTGAAGACACTTGCAAACAGCGGAAGCCAAATAAACAAAGAAGAGGGAACCGATTTGGCAGTGACAGATGCAACAGGTTAAAGCCCTGTAGTTAGCATTGGTTACATTGGAAGGGAGCTATTCACCTTGAGAAGTATAAGCTGGAACAAGGAACTATTGAAACTGAACTGACCCCACACTGCCTTCAACAGCCCTAGAGAAATTCCTAGATATGTTTTACTATTATCATTTTTTAAATTTTTTAAATTCTTAAGTTATTACTCCTTTAATTTTCATTTTTAAAACTGCTATTGCCTTCCAAAAAATAATAATAATAATAAAGATCCTATCTTTAAAGCAAATTTCATATATTTTAAAATAACTTTTGTGATTTTGTTTTGTTTTGTTTTTAATAGTGCATTTTTGAGACTCTAACCTCTGCTTTAGATTTTTTATCTTTTCTTTTTGGTATTTGTTATCAAATCTGTACCTTTAAGAATTCATTCTTCAGTACCCATTTTTACTTAGGAGTGTGATTACTGGCTTGATTGCTTTCTCCCCTTTTTTCTCCCTCTTCTCCTCCTGGTCACCTCTATCTCCTTCCTCCCTCTTCTCTTCATGTAACTCTGTGAACCTCTCTGGGTGTCCCCCACTGTGGAGAATCTTTTCACCATTAACCTAGATGTTTTATCATTGGTGCTGTATGGATGGAGAAGTCTTGAGGCTACTTTAAGAATAAGATTGGAAGCCAGAGGCAGGAGACTTAAATTCAATACTTGAGAATTCCAGAAAACTCCTGACTCCAGGGAACATTAATTGAAAGAGGTCATCCAAAAGCCTCCATACTTACACTGAAACCAAGCTCCACCCAAGAGCCAAAAAGTTTCAGAGCAAGACATACCAAGCTGTTTCTCTGACAACTCAGGAACATAACCTTGAACACAAAAATATAGGTAGCCAAGTCACACCAAACCCACAGACACCTCAACACTCACTACTGTATACTTCATTGCGCTCCAGAGAAAAGAGATTCAGCTCCACCCACCAGAACCCCGATGCAAGCTTCCCTAACCAGGAAATCTTGACAAGCCACTCGTCCAACCCCAGCCACAGGGAGGAACCTCCACAATAAAGAGGAACCACAAACTTCCAGCATACAGAAAGGCTACTCCAAGCACAGCAACCTAAACAAGATGAAAAGGCAGAGAAATATTCAGCACGTAAAGGAACATGATAAAAGCCCACCAAACCAAACAAAAGAGGAGGAGATAGGGAGTCTACCTGAAAAAGAATTCAGAATAATGATAGTAAAAATGATCCAAAATCTTGAAAACAAAATGGAGTTACAGATAAATAGTCTGCAGACAAGGATTGAGAAGATGCAAGAAATGTTTAACAAGGACCTAGAAGAAATAAAAAAGAGTCAAGCAATAATGAATATTGCAATAACTGAGATCAAAAGCACTCTGGAGGGAACCAACAGTAGAATAACTGAGGCAGAAGATAGGATAAGTTAGGTGGCAAATATAATGGTGGAAATAAATGAAGCAGAGTGGAGAAAAAAATCAGAAGAAATGAGGACAACCTCAGGGACCTCTGGGGCAATGTTAAAAGCCCCAACATTTGAATCATAGGAGCCCCAGAAGAAGAAGACAAAAAGAAAGGCAATGAGAAAATACTTGAGGAGATAATAGTTAAAAACTTCCCTAAAATGGAGAAGGAAATAGCCACCCAAGTCCAAGAAACCCAGAGAGTCCCAAACAGGATAAACCCAAGGTGAAACACCCCAAGACACATATTAATCAAGTTAATGAAGATCAAACACAAAGAACAAATATTAAAAGCAGCAAGGGAAAAATAACAAATAACTCACAAAGGGATCCCCATAAAGATAACAGCTGATCTTTCAATAGAAACTTTTCAAGCCAGAAGGGAATGGTAGGACATACTTAAACTGATGAAAGAGAAAAACCTACAACCCAAATTATTGTAGCCAGCAAGGTTATAATTCAAATATGAAGGAGAAATCAAAAGCTTTCCAGACAAACAAAAGCTTAGAGAATTCAGCACCATCAAACCAGCTCTTCAACAAATGCTAAAGGATCTTCTCTAAACAGGAAAAACAGAAAAGGTTTATAAACTCTAACCCAAAATGAAAAAGTAAATGGCAATGGGATCATACTTATCAATAATTACCTTAAATGTAAATGGGTTGAATGCCCCAACCAAAAGACAAAAACTGGCTGAGTGGATACAAAAACAAGACCCCTATATACGCTGTCTACAAGAGACCCACCTCAAACCTAGGGACACATAAAGACTGAAAGTGAAGGGCTGGAAAAAGATATTTCATTCAAATGGAGACCAATATCAGATAAAATAGACTTTGAAGCAAAGGCCATGAAAAGAGACAAAGACACTACATAATGATCAAAGGATCAATCAAAGAAGAAGATATAGCAATTATAAATATATATGCACCCAACATAGGAGCACCACAATATGTAAGGCAAATGCTAACAAGTATGAAAGGGGAAGTTAACAATAACACAATAATAGTGGGAGACTTTAATACCCCACTCACACCTATGGATAGATCAATTAAACAGAAAATTAACAAGAAAACACAAACTTTAAATGATACAATGGACCAGTTAGACCTAATTGATATCTATAGGACATTTCACCCTAAAACAATGAATTTCACCTTTTTCTCAAATGCACATGAAACCTTCTCCAGGATAGATCACATCCTGGGCCATAAATCTAGCCTTGATAAATTCAAAAAAATTGAAATCATCTCAAGCATTTTTTCTGATCACAATGAGGTAAGATTAGATGTCAACCACGGGGGGGGGGGGGGGGGGTGGAAAACTATTAAAAATACAAACATGTGGAGACTAAATAACACACTTCTGAATAACCAACAAATCACAGAAGAAATTGAAAAAGAAATCAAAATATGCATAAAAATGAATGAAAATGAAAACACAACAACCCAAAACCTATGGGATTCAGTAAAAGCAGTGCTAAGGGGAAGGTTCATAGCAATACAAGTCTACCTCAAGAAACAGGAGAAAAATCAAATAAATAACTTAACTCTACACCTAAAGCAACTAGAAAAACAAGAAATGAAGCACTCCAGGGTTAGTAGAAGGAAAGAAATCATAAAAAATTAGGGCAGAAATTAATGCAAAAGAAACAAAGGAGACCATAGCCAAAATCAAAAAAGCTAAAAGCTGGTTTTTTGAGAAGATAAATAAAATAGACAAACCATTAGCCAGATTCACTAAAAAAAAAAAGAAAGAAAAACAAAAAAAAAGGTAGTGGGGGAGAAGAATCAAATCAACAAAATTAGAAATGGAAATGGAGAAATCACAACAACACAGATATATAAAGGATCATAAGAAACTACTATCAGCAACTATATGCCAATAAAATGGACAACATGGAAGAAATGGACAAATTATTAGAAAAGTATAACTTTCCAAAACTGAACCAGGAAGAAATAGAAAATCTTAACAGACCCATCACAAGCACGGAAAACGAAACTGTAATCAGAAATCTTCCAGCAAACAAAAGCCCAGAACCAGATAGCTTCACAGCTAAATTCTACCAAAAATTTAGAGAATAGCTAACACCTATCCTACTCAAACTCTTCCAGAAAATTGCAGAGGAAGGTAAACATCCAAACTCATTCTATGAGGCCACCATCACCCTAATACCAAAACCAGACAAAGATTTCACCAAAAAAGAAAACTACAGGCCAATATCACTGAAGAACATAGATGCAAATATCCTTAACAAAATTCTAGCAAACAGAATCCAACAACATATTAAAAAGATCATACATAATGACCAAGTGGACTTTATCCCAGGGATACAAGTATTCTTCAATGTTTGCAAATCAGTCAATGTAATATGCCACATTAACAAATTGGAAGATAAAAACCATATGATTATTTCAGTAGATGCAAAGAAAGCATTTGACAAAATTCAACATTCATTTATGATAAAAACCATCCAGAAAGCAGGCATAGAAAGAACATACCTTAACATAATAAAAGCTATATATGACAAGCCCACAGCAAACATTATCCTCAATGGTGAAAAATTGAAAGCATTTCCCCTAAAGTAAGGAACAAGACAAGGATGCCCACTCTCACCACTACTATTCAACACAGTTTTGAAAGTTTTAGCCACAGCAGTCAGAGAAGAAAAGGAAATAAAAGGAATCTAGATTGGAAAATAAAAAGTAAAACTCTCACTATTTACAGATGACATGGTCCTCTACACAGAAAACCCTAAAGATTCCACTAGAAAATTACTAGAGTTAATCAATGAATGTAGTAAAATTGCAGAATATAAAATTAACACAGAGAAATCCCTTGCACTCCTATACACTAACAATGAGAAAACAGAGAAATTAAAGAAACAATTCTATTCACCATTGCAACGAAGAATAAAATACTTAGGAATAAATCTACTTAAAGAAACAAGAGACCTATATATAGAAAACTATAAAATACTGATGAAAGAAATCAAAGAGGACTCAAATAGATGGAGAAATATACCATGTTCATGCAATGGAAGAATCAATGTAGTGAAAATGAGTATACTACCCAAAGCAATCTATAGATTCAATGCAATCCCTATCAAGCTACCAAAGGTATTTTTCAGAAAACTAGAACAAATAATTTTACAATTAGTATGGAAATACAAAAAACCTCGAATAGCCAAAGCAATCTTGAGAAAGAAGAGTGGAACTGAAGGAATCAACCTGCCTGACTTCAGGCTATACTGCAAAACAACTGTCATCAAGACAGTATGGTACTGGCACAAAGAGAAATATAAATCAGTGGAACAGAATAGAAAGCCCAGAGATAAATCCACTAACCTATGGACACATTATCTTTGACAAAGGAGGCAAGAATATACAATGGAGGAAAGACAATCTCTTTAACAAATGGTGCTGGGAAAACTGGTCAACCACTTGTAAAAGAATGAAACTAGAACACTTTGTAACACCATATACAAAAATAAACTCAAGGTGGATTAAAGGTCTAAATGTAAGATCAGAAACTATAAAACTCCTAGAGGAAAACACAAGCAAAACAGTCTCTGATGTAAATCATAGCAGTATCCTCTACGACCCACCTCCCAGAGTAATGGAAATAAAAGCAAAAATAAACAAATGGGAACTAATTAAACTTAAAAGCTTTTGCACAGCAAAAGAAACTATAAACAAGGTGAAAAGACAGCCTTGGGAATGGGAGAACCTAATAGCAATTGAAACAACTGAGAAAGAATTAATCTCAAAAATATACAAGCAATTCTTGCAGCTGAATTCCAGAAATAAGTGACCCAATCAAAAAATAGGCCGAAGAACTAAACAGACATTTCTCCAAAGAAGACATACAAATGGCTAACAAACACATGAAAAGATGCTCAACATTACTCATTATCAGAGAAATGCAAATCAAAACCACAATGAGGTATCACCTCACGCTGGTCAGAATGGCTGCTATCAAAAAGTCTACAAACAATAAACGCTGGAGAGGGTGCAGAGAAAAAGGAACCCTCTTACACTGTTGGAGGGGATGTAAACTAGTACAGCTACTATGGAGAACAGCATGGAGATTCCCTAAAAAAAACTGGAAATAGAATTGTCATATGACCCAGCAATCCCACTGCTGGGGGCACACACACGGAGGAAACCAGCATTGAAAGAGACACGTGTACACCAGTGTTCACTGCAGCACTGTTTACAATAGCCAGGACATGGAAGCAACCTAGATGTCCATCGGCAGACAAATGGATAAGAAAGCTGTGGTACATATACACAATGGAATATTACTCAGCTATTAAAAAGAATGCATTTGAATCAGTTCTAATGAGTTGGATGAAACTGGAGCCTATTATACAGAGCGAAGTAAGTCAGAAAGAAAAACACCAATACAGTATATTAATGCATATATATAGAATTTAGAAAGATGGTAATAATGACTCTATATGTGAGACAGCAAAAGAGGCACAGAGATAAAGAACAGACTTTTGGGCTCTGTGGAAGGTGAGGGTGGGATGAGTTGAGAGAATAGCATTGAAACATGTATATTAACATATGTGAAATAGATTGCCAGTTGAGGTTCAATGCATGAGACAGGGTGCTCAGGGCTAGTGCACTGGGATGACCCTGAGGGATGGTATGGGGAGGAAGGTGAGAGGGAGGGTCAGGATGAGGAACACATGTACACCCATGGCTGATTCATGTGAATGTATGGCAAAAACCACCACAATATTGTAAAGTAATTAGCCTCCAATTAAAATAAATTCTAAAAATATTTTAAAAAGAAGATAGAATAATTGTGAATAATCTGAAGGGTAGCAGGCAGGAATGGAAGATGCCATTGTCAATAAGTGAGTTTGAACTGTATTAAAAAATTTATTGAAGATCAAGCATAAGACTTCTGGCAGAGAACATCTGCTTACCAGAAACATCATATGTCCAAAGACTCAGAGGTAAGAGGGCTTAGCATACTCAGGAGACTGCAAAAGCATACATTGGCTAGAGAAAAGGGGATAGAGATAATATTAATGTACTCTCCTGTGTATATGATACTGTGCTCAAAAAATGAATATGTGGGCCAGAGAAGAAAGCAAATACAAAATATCTGAAGATAACCTTTCCTTCTATATTTACTATTATTCTTGTGAAATAAGGCCGTGTCTTCAAGAAAACTGTGACTGACTGATATTACTTATAAAACATAGAAGGCACTTTAATATATGAACAGTCACTCAAAATTAACAATATACACTTACCAAATTAACTCTCAAACAAGAAAATTCAGGGTTCTCAAGAATAAGACACACAGATGATAGTTTGATTGGGGAAAGAGAAAGGAAGACATTAGGAATGTTCTATTGAGTGAACTATATTCTGGAAGGTCACTAAGACTGAAATGTGCTGAGTGGTAACAGTGCTGAGTATCTAGAAATTTAGGACAAATGATGAAGCAAGATACAAATAAATTATTTCTTATGATTGCATTTAAGCCTGATTATAACTAGTTCTCAAAATATAGTCTTGTTTTACACATTTATTTCCCCAAAGCTATTGTGACAAAAGTCATCTATAGTACCATGAACAAGTAAAGGGATAATTGCACTCATTTAGGAGAAAATGCTTTGTAGCATGTGACTTTTTAATAATTTGTAATTTTGTTTTATAGAAACATTTAATTTTTCTTCAAATGCTCTTGCAACAGTTTTAATGTCTTATTTCTTAATTCAAGAAAAGGGCAAATCCATAAACTCAAACTTCACCTTGAGACTTTTATAAGTTTCAGGGCGTATACTCATTGTTTCCCCCAATGGACTAGTGATTAATCAATGCATGCTTATCACCTTTATTAACTCACTTCAGATTCTCTTTAAGAGAGAGAAAGCTTTTAGTTGTAAGTACTAATTGTTTTTCTCTTTAAAACCACACAGCAATCCTTGAATAAATTTAATTATAATCTTTATCAATTTCTACATTATCTGTTGTAAACTGGCCAACAGAATTAGTCACAGCATTAATGTCTCTGTTTCTTCCTGATATGCTGCAATGTCCCCATAGAGGAAATACTTTCTCCTTTCTACAACATGGTTTTAGTTACAAACTGACATTGCTTTCACAATGCATATGATTAGCTTGTGAAATGCCAACTCCTGTAACAAATACTCAAAAAATGTACATCTCAAACAGTAGATTTTTTTTTAATCATAAGACAATTTTAAAGACTGTTTAGGACAAGCAAGTAGGTTTCCAACATGTGTGATTCATGAACCTGTGGCCCCAGCACTCTCCAGAAATTAATATAAGCACAGGGAGGTGATCATGCAAACTGTCACTGGCAGGTAAGTTGCCTTACAATACCTGCCCAGAGGCATCTCATTATTACTAACAGACAAGGACAGCATTGGGTGGCATACAATTTTATCTTAGTATAAAATATAATAAAAGTGATGCCACCCAACCATCTTACCCTCTACTGCCCCCTTCTCCTGCCTTCAATCTTTCCCAGCATCAGTCTTTTCCAATGAGTTAGTTCTTCACATCTGGTGGCCAAAGTATTGGAATTTCATTACCAGTCCTTCCAATGAGTATTCAGGACTGATTTCCTTTAGGATTGACTGGTTGGATCTCCTTGCAGTCCAAGAGACTCTCAAGAGTCTTCTCCAACACCACAGTTTAAAAGCATCAATTCTTCAGTGCTCAGCTTTCTTTATAGTCCAACTCTCACATCCATACATGACTAGTACAAAAACTAAAGCTTTGACTAGATAGACCTTTGTTGTCAAAGTAATGTCTCTGCTTTTTAATACACTGACTTGTTTGGTCATAACTTTCCTTCTAAGGAGTCAAATATATGCTATTTAAAAGTTCCCAAAGATGTAAAAGGGCTTCCCTTGTGCCTCAGCTTGTAAAGAATCTGCCTGCAATGCAGGAGACCTGGGTTTGATCCCTGGGCTGGGAAGATCCCCTGGAAAAGAGAAAGGCTACCCTCTTCAGTATTCTGGCCTAGAGAATTTCATGGACTGTATAGAAGTAAAATATAGGTTGACCACTGTGGGGCTGGAGAAGACTCTTGAGAGCCCCTTGGACAGCAAGGAGATCAAACCAGTCCATCCTAAAGGAAATCAACTGTGAATATTCACTGGAAGGACTGATTCTGAATCTGAAGCTCCAATACTTTGGCCACATTATGCGAAGAGCCAACTCATTGGAAAAGACCCTGATGCTGCGAAAGATTAAAGGCAGGCACAGAAGGGGATGGCAGAGAATAAGATGGTTGAATAGCCTCCCTAACTCAATGCAAATGAATTTGAGCAAACTGCAGTGCTTTTGGAGCCCCCCAAAATAATGTCTGTCACTGTGTCCATTGTTTCCCCATCTATGGACCGTGAAGTTATGGAACTGAATGCCATGATCTTAGTTTTCTGAATGTTGAGCTTTAAGCCAACTCTTTCACTCTCCTCTTTCACTTTCATCAAGAGACTCTAGTTCTTCTTCACTTTCTGCCTTAAGCTTGGTGTCATCTGCGTAGCTGAGGTTATTAAAGTTTCTCCTGGCAATCTTGATTCTGGCTTGTGTTTCATCCAGCCTAGCATTTCACATGACATGATTTACTCTACATCTAAGTTAAATAAGCTGGGTGACAATATACAGCCTTGGTGTACTCCATTCCCAATTTGGAACCAGTCTGTTGTTCCATGTCCAATTCTAACTGTTGCTTCTTGATCTGCATGCAGGTTTCTCAGGAGGCAGGTAAGGTGATCTGGTATTCCCATCTCTCAAAGAATTTTCCACATTTTGTTGTGATCCACACAGTCAAAGGCTTTGGCATAGTCAATAAAGCAGAAGTAGGTGTTTTTCTGGAACTCTCTTGCTTTTTTGATGATCCAACAGATGTTGCCAATTTGATCCTTGGTTTCTCTGCCTTTTCTAAATCCAGCTTGATCATCTGGAAGTTCACAGTTAACATACTGTTGTTCAAAGAACAAATACTAGCTTACTTGAAGTAAAACATGTACCAATAACGGACATGGAAACATAACTCTAAGAAGTTATATAGGACATTATTAGTGAAATGAGTTAGGAATTAGGCTAAGGATATAATGGGAAAAAATGTCATTATCTCATTTTTACATTACTTTAGTGAGTTCCATTAGCTAAGTTGTAGGACAAAATCTTTAACATTACCTTTATAGGTTACCTGATTCAGACTTACCTGGCCATCTAGTGATTAGTACTCTGTGCCTCCAACAGAAGAGGTATGGATATAATCCTTGATCAGGGAACTGGGATCCCACATGCTACACAGTACAACCAAAATATAAAATTAAAAACACAGAGCTTTCCTGACTTGAGTCCTGATGAACTCTCTGATATCTTTCTGCAAATTTTTATTAGTTATAATCTGACCACACTGGATTTTTGTCAATTAATTGAATGGGACATGGTCCCCACATCCCATATATCACATTTTCCACCTGAAATGCAATATTCTTAATTTCCCCAATCACTAGTTAAACTTCAGGTTCTAACTTACTATTATTTCCTCCAGGTATGTAGTATTAATCCCCAGGTTATTAGACCAGAGCAGATACCTATGATATAAGATATCACAGCACCTTTTCTGCATTCTTCCATTTTAAAGGTACTTACTAACTTTCTACCACACACCAGGCATAGGATTTGGGTTTGAGAATGTTTGGATATCTGATGTAATAGATACAGTACCCACTTTTGTGGAATTTATGGGAAGGTAATATTAAAAGTGTCATACTAAACCATGTTAATTTTAGACAGACATGCTGATCTGAAGGAAAGTTCTATGAGAATTTGCAAATTAAATTGGCATTTAAAGACTTTTTCACAGAGAAAATATTAATGGAGTTGAAATTAGGATGAAGAGGAATGTTTAAGTAGTGTGGTACACAGTTACCTTGCACAAGCAGACAAGAATATGTCTCTTTGTGGCACATCTATTTCGCTTGTCTTGCATCTATGTTCCTGAGTTGGGAGTTGATAATAAAATGCATAAGATACAATAGGTTTCCCCCAATACCAACTTATTTTGCTGTAAAAGAAGTAACAAGGTAGGCAAAAATACAAAGTTCATGACAAAGACAAGGTAGAGGTTTCATGGACATCAGGAATGCAACACTGGTGGTGACTATAGTGTCAAAGGGTAGAAACAGGTGAGTATAAACCACCTCACAATAGAGAATCAGTAAGCCATGATTACCATTGTATTTTAAGTTCTACTGGTCCTGTGCCTCTTGAAGATAATGTGAGTAGAATCCATCCGCCAGTGTAGATGCATCTTATTAATAACAGGTACTTGTTTTGCAATAAACTGCATAGACAGTAAGTATAGATGCTTACTTTGGAACACAGTGTTCTCAGTCAGGTTCTCATTTATCTAGGATCCAGTTTTTTTCTATCAGTCAGTTCAGTCACTCAGTCACATCTGAATATTTGCAACCCCATGGACTGCAGGATGCCAGGCTTCCCTGCCCATCACCAGTTTTAATTTCATGTTTCTATAAGGTTAGCTCAAGGGTCATATCTTCAGGCTTCCATGAAGCTAGAGAAATGGCCTAAAAAATAATCATTAAAACTTGACTTCTACCCTCACAAAACCCATCAAAAGTATGGGAAGACCTTGGTGTTGGTGGAAAGGTATGGAAGCAGACATGTTATGTATTTCTAGAAATCAGAATGAATTCCTAGACCCCAGATTTCAAAGAGGAATAAGTGAAGTGGCACAAGAGAAGACTAAAGAGATAAATATGATTATGCTCACAAAAGTTATCTTTGCCTGTGTTAAGAAATTTATTCCATGAAAAAATTGAAACTCATTAAAAGATTTGATATGTGGAGGGTTTCATGATAAGATCTGAGTTTGAAAATGTAAGTCCAGCAGCAGCACAGGTACTTAGATGAAGAAAAGAAAATGCCAAGTTATGGGACAATCTATTAAGTTTTCTCATTAGATAAGATTAGGGTAATGGATGTTGTGATGGAGAGACACATATAAATGTAGGAGATGATTCAGTTCAGTTCAGTTCAGTCAGTCAGTCGTGTCCGACTCTGACCCCATGGATTGCAGCACGCTAGGTTTCCCTGTTAACCACCAACTCCCAGAGCTTGTTCAAACTCGTATCCGTCGAGTCAGTGATGCCATCCAACCATCTCATCCTCTGCCGTCCCCTTCTCCTCCTGCCTTTAATCTTTCGCAGGATCGTGGTCTTTTCCACTGAGTCAGTTCTTTGCATCAGGTGGCCAGAGTATTGGAGCTTCAGTATCAGTCCTCCCAATGAATATTCAGGGTTTATTTCCTTTAGGATTGATTATTAAATGGTAAAATTTAATTTACCATTTAATGGTAAAATTTAATTTACCATTTAGTGATAAAATTTAATTTACCATTTAATGGTAAAATTTAATAGGAGATGATTAAATGGTAAAATTGAGAGGACTTGCTGAGAAATTGGATATTAAATGGAAGAGGTATGTGGTAGAAGTTCATTCTAACTGGGTAGTTTGTGTTGTCTTGCTTTCTAAGAACACCAACCAGAAAATCAATGTTCAGATGAAAATTATGGTTTTGTCTTAGACTCGTTAGGTTTAAGATATCTTTGAGAAATCCAAGTAGAAATGTCCATTAGCAGGGACATATCCATTTTTGGAGCTCAGAGGAGTTCTGTGAACTTGGATTATATCTTTGGAAGCCATGACCCCATAGGTGGTAATTGAATGGCCCTGGATGACATTTCCTAGAGAATACCTACGAGAGGAAAATATGGAATAAAATCAAACCTTGCCAATCTTCACTATATATAGGTCGGATAGCAGAGAATGAATCTGCAAAGAAATGTGCAATGTAGTAACCACAAGAATTAGGAAAACCTGGAGAGGATAGTGTAAAAGAAATCAAAGAAGAGACTATTTTACTGAAAAAAAAAAAATTGAAGCTTGAGTAATATGCATTGGATTTGGAGTTATGGAAGTAATCAGTGGTCTTAGTGAGAACTATTTCAGTGGAGTGATATAGAAGATGACAGTTTTGTTTAGAGGCTGGTGAGTGAAAGAGACAGGAAACTTAGCCAACTCTTGAGGGAGTTTGGCTATGAAGTTCTGGAAATAAACAGGAAGCTGGAAGAATATAAGAGAATAAGATATACCTTTTAAAACCAAAAAATATAATTGATTTTGTGAAGTTTCTGAAAAGGCAGGAGAAGTTAAAAGAAATTTTAAGTACCATTAAAAGACTAAATTTCTATTTGACTGGAGACCATTTTGGATGGCCCTTAGAGCAAAGAGCTGGCTCCATGGAGCTAAGCCAGCCTGCAGAGAGTCCAGGCTTGGGACTGATGTTATCTCTCTTGATAGACAAGATGAGCACCCTATGTAAACAAGATATTTAGTGATATTTCTGGGTATGTTGACCCCTTGATGGTAAGTATCTTTTCTTCAAGTGTCCTCTGACATCTTAGACTCAGTTATAAATATATAAAGCTATGGGGTTAGGCTGGAGAGAGGCTAGGCCCTTCTAGGAGTGCTCCTCCCTCCACTGGAGCTTCCGTAGTGGCTCAGTGGTAAAGAATCTGCCTGCAATGTAGGAGCCATGGGTTCAATCCTTAGGTTGGGAAGATCACCTGGAGAAGGAAATGGCAACTCACTGCAGTATTCTTGCCTGGAGAAATTCATGGACAGAGGAGCCTTACAGGCTATAGACCATGGAGTTGCAAAGAGTTGGACATGACTGAACAACTAACACTTTCACTACCTCCATCATGCTCCACTTCCAGCCTGCTGGTTCAGGCAGGCCTCCTCTGCTGAATCTTAGCCATGACATATGTATAATATCTATTCCTAATTTATCTTATGAGATAATGGAACTTCATGGGCTGCCCAGGTGGCTCACCTGGTATGGTAAAGTACTTGCCTGCCAATTCAAGATATATAGGATATGCAGGTTAGATCCCTGGATTGAGAAGATCCCCTTGAGGAGGGCATGGCAACCCACTCCAGTATTCTTGCCTGGATAATCCCAAGGACAGAGGAGACTGGCAGGCTACAACCGATAGTGTCACAAAGAGTCAAACAGGACTAAAGTAATCTAGCACACATGCAATGGAGCTTCAAAAGATTGTGTGTGTCTTTACTACTTCTCTGCACATAAGGTTTACTTTTTTCCTAATAAATTCTATGATCTATCTCTAGCACTAGAGTTAAGTATTGGTGACACTCTTGCAGACACTATTTCATAATTTAACTAAAGCAGATAAAATGGTCAAATCATCTGCCTCATAGATTACTTGCAATTTTTCCATATTCTACAGTATTTCAATAGGCAGGCACCCATAAAACATTTCAAAAAACCACACACCGCCATACACCTATGGCAAAATCTCATAAAGTCTTCAAGTCTTTCTGAGGAATGAGAAGATGAAAATTTCTTACATTTTTATCACCAAAAACAACAACAACAACAACAACAAAGTAGATCAAGCAAAATCTGTTATATCTCCCACTTGCTGCCTACAAATTACCCACAGGGAAAAAAAGAATCCCAAGATATTCTAGAACTGCTTAACAACATCTGTAACACAATTTATGTATCTTCACAAAGTTTATGTGTAATGTTAAGTCTCCACTTATTTTAATGTTTTCTTTTTTTTCCAGGTTAGCAAAATTGTCTCAGTTCTCTCTAGTTCTAGAAGTCTGCCTTTCTGGTTGCTTATAGTATATATAAGAAATAATACAGGATTCATTGAAATTTAAGATAAAATGCCTGACTTTCTGTATTTTCCACCCTTTTATCAGATGCTCTAAAAAGGGGGTGTTAACATGCTTTTGAAATAATGAATAATATCATTTTGTGTCAGAGCAATACTGGTAGCCACTGCATGCTTCCACAATCATAACCAGAGTGGAAACATGAATTTCCTTAGTTTGTCCCAAATATTCCAATATCAGCAATGAAATATGCTCCTTTTGATCAAATGCCAACTATGTATTTAGGAATTTGTTATGAAAGCTGTTAATTGGTATATGATCAGACAGAAATTATTTTTAAAATAATCCCTGACATTTCTGTCATAAATCATCATGTCACATTCCACTCTATCACGGTAGTTTATAAGAAAAGAGCATAAACATGACACAATTTGTCAATAAAATCTAAGAGTAGAGTACCATACGTTATGACACAAGATTGAAGAAGGAAGTCAACAACTTCAGATTAAAGTGTGATAGCCAATTGCCATGAGAACCTAACCTGACTTTTCTGTGACAATAACATTGTTAATGCTGAATTAAATGCAAACACACTTTAGTAAATACTTTAATTTTTTCAAGCGGAATAAATAGAATGCTTTCCCCTTCTCCCCAAATTAAGAAAATTTAATTGCATATATCTTAGTAATAAAAATATTCCAAAATAGACATAGAAAATAAGTATGTACAGAAATGAACAAAGTGTTTTATGCCTCAGGTACCTGAGGAAACTTATGTTTCTTAAGGATATTTTGATTTTATCTCATTTTATCAGTGTGCTCATGAGGATGTTGGGCGGTCAGTAATCACATAAAATTATGGAAAGAATGATTCCAGTCCTTTCATAGTAGAATCCAAAATGCCATGTTTTATCTATTCATTTAGCTTTGCTGAATAGATTGTTCTTTCTTTCTCTTTCTGGCTTAGATGAAGAGCTAACCCCAAATGACATAAAGAATACTAGCTTGTGAATGCACCAGATGTTTGATGCAATATGTAAAACCTGTCATACAAAGTAGGAGAAAAGTTATTTTTAAAAGAATATTTGAATATATAACTCTGATTCATCTGCTTTTTTTTTCAGACCATACACAGATTTCTATATAAATTATAAAAGGTGGGTCCTTAGATGAAAGCTGTTTATAATTTGTGGAGACCATTTTCTTGTCAACTTGGTAGGCTTTCTCATACAGGGTTCATTATTAGGCAAACCAATTAAGTGTGCTCAGAGTAAGCCACATATGCTAAGTACACAATTTGTATAAAATTCTAATCTGTTCATTACCTTTATACCAGTGATTTTTTCCCCCTGATTTGGAGTAGTGGGTTCATTTTTTTAATAAGAATTTTGTGTTAAAAATGGCATGTTGAAATGCCTGACATGAGAATTCTCAAACTGTCTTAACTAGATTTTGGCATTTAATAAGCTGTAAACTGCTGAAGCTATTTGCAGATGAAGTCTCATTTTTGTCCATCAGCAGGGGGTTGGAAGCATAATTAATTGAGTGAAAGTTAAAAGACGGACAGCACGGTTACATTTATGCAAATACTGCAGCAGAACATCTAATGAAAGAGAAAAATAGCTTGCAACCAATTGGTTTGGTTTTGGACCAAAATCCACAGGGTCCATTTAAACATTGCAGATTGTGCATCTGACAATTAAGACTTATAGTGTGTTTTTTTTTTTTTTTTAAATACTACTGTGATGGTAGGAAGTGTAGGCAAAAAGTTGAAGTCCAGAGAGACAATTCTATTTCTGTTCTCATCTTTCTTACCTCTCATGAATGTTAAAATACCCTTGCAAAAAATCAGAAATCAAATGATGCGTGTGTGTGCAACCATATGCCAGGCTCTGCTATTTGTTTCTTTTATTCATATCCCAGGCATATGTACCCTTGCACACCAAAGGTTCTATTTAATTAAAGTTAGTTAAAAGCTTAGACCACAGAGATCAGGACAGCTGCTGGAGGTATTAACCTGGTTGCTGTTTTGGGAAAGCATAACGCCTTTGCTGGTATTCTCATCTCCTATTACATATTTTGGTGAGGTTTTCCCCAGTACTTGTTTGCCTCAGAAGACCACTGACTTTTCCTTGAATGCTTGGGAAACATTAGCTTCTCCAATGATCAAAGGAAATATCAAATTGAAACTTTGCATATTCCTCATTCGTATGTTTTTCCTCATGACTGTAAGGATGTGCATGACTACCTAAGTGATTGGTTTTTGATTAGTCTCTTTGTATGTGTATTTGATTTGTTGGCTATTCAGCAAGACACTGCTTCCCACAGAGAAATTCCTTAAGAACGCTTTTGTTTTTTCTTCTCATACTTCTGTTCTTAAGGCAGGTCCTGTTTAGGTAGTTGAGATTTAGTTGAGATTTAATTCTAACCTTTTCCTTTTTTTTTTTTTTCTTTAATGCTACGGAATTTAGATCTGTTAGAAAAGCAGGAATGGTCTCTAAGTGTATGTCATAGAATTTTATATGTGACTCTCTCTAAAGAATCACAAAACACAACTTTTGTAGTAATATCCTTTTCTTCAACTAAAAATATCACTAATATTTCCTTTAAAAGTTCTATGAAACAAAGCTTAATTTTAAAAATCAAGAATACAATATTTCTGATGTCTGTTTGGGGATGGTACAGTATTTAAAACAAAACCAAAACAAAAAATGTCCTTGACATGTTCTCAGTGAATGATTGCAACATGTTTTTAAAATAATCTAAATTCAAAGATGGGTAAGCATTAAAATATGAGAGCATAGAAAACTTAGAGTAAATGAATTCACAAGGAGGCTTTCCAGATTTAATTGAACTTCACGTATTATTTATGTCCCATGAAATTCTACTACTTATTATAAAATGTATTTTTGTATAATTGCTTCCTTCATTCAAATCATTAAGCCCATGATGAAAATATTTTTAATATGTTGCCACAATTTTTTCATAAACATATTTTAATTAATCCTCAGAATTTCAATTTCAAATGTGGAATATGATTGCATAACTCCCAGAGTTACCAACACTTTGTTTCTAAAAATAACGTCCCTTTAAAAGTATATAGCTACTGTATATATATTGGGCTTTTTTTGCACTTGAAATACTGAAATATTTTAAGATTTATAAAGATTAATACTGAATAATTTTTATCAATAATCATTTCACAAATTGGTTTAATCTGTTGAAGAAATTTTAATATGAACACACAGCAAAACCAAGTGCATTATACATATATAGAATCAATTCTATATATAATATGGAGAATCCGATGGACAGAGGAGCCTGGTGTGCAATAGTCAACAGGGTCACAAAAAGTCAGAAATAACTGAAGTGATTTAGCACACACACACACACACACACACACACACACACATACACATATGCATAAAGATATATCCAATCCTGAGAAGTTTTTGCTTGCTTTATTTCATTACGTGGAGAGTCAGGAAAATGTTTCTAAAGTAGCTCCTGTTTAAGGCAAGTATTTATCCAAACAAACATAATTTCCCAGTCTTCTAGTTGTAGGGCTTCCATGGTGGCACAGCGGTAAAGAAGCCACCTGCCAATGCAAGGACTCTGGTTTGATTCCTGGGTCAGGAAGATCTCCTGGAGAAGGAAATGGAAACTCACTCCAGTATTCCTGCTCAGAAATTTCCATGGACAGAAGAGACGACTGGAGGGTTGCAGTCCATGGGGTCACAAAGAGTCAGAAACGACTGAGCAAGCACTCATCCATACACACATTAGTTATGATCATGCTCTTATATGCATTTTGTAAGTGAGATTCTCTTAATATGAAGCACAAGTTTATTATTATTGTAGAGTTTAGGCTTTACTTCAACAATAATTTTATTTTTATTTTGATGAAGGAGAGCAGACTTAGATTTGTTAAGACACTCCAGAATTTAACATCATTCCAAAATGTTTAAACCTCATCATTTTGAATATTCCAATTCCATTAAAACAGAGTTTTACTGTTCCATCATATGGATGTTTCACTCCACAAAGAAGAAAAGATGTAAGTTGCTTATGGTGATATAGAACTATTCTTTTGTCGAACAATGTAAATGTAAAACACTATGTTTGTTGCCAAAATATTAATAATCTGGCTTATCTGAAAATATTAGAAATGTGTATCTACTTTGTCATTACATTAACATTTAATTTACCTTTCTATATATTCTTACCTAAATTACACACAAAAAAATCTTTTTTTATATATATAAAAGAAAAATTGTAGTAGCAAAAGGGAATTTAAGCCAAATAAATTCAGAGGACATTTATCTTAAAATACAAACCTAGACATTTGAAGAGAAACATCTATTTTGTATGCAAAATTAAAGTAATAAGAACCATATCTCTTGTTTCCTCTTTTCAAAAATGATGAAATTAAAAAAGATAAGGCAAGAAAGTTATATAGTTTTAAATTTTCCAGGTAGTAATTATTTATTTATATATGTTACTTCTGATTAATAGTAAATTTTCTAGCTAAGGAAAAGAAAAATAAAGAAAAAAAAAAAGGAATATCTGTCTTTTAGTACTCATTCCTCTGAAATAAGTATCAGTTAAGAATACTTAAAAAAAAAAAGATAATGAAATTTCTGCCAATTTGACTTAGTCAAACTTCTAACTCTTATTTTCCTGGAAATCTCATGAAAATGAACATGATAAATAGAAAACCACTTCTAACAGAGTTGTTTGCCAAACTTAATCTATCAAGGTAGAATATTAAATGCTATAGACAGTATATTGTGATGGGATTAAATACTACATTTATGAAAACAATTGAAGTTTTGCTAGTATTTACTTTTTTTTTCTTTTTTACTATATTATTGAACATGGCCCTGCACAGCAGATCAAGACCCAGTTTTCCACTCAGTTAGTCTCTCCCATCAGGAAGCTCCCAGAAGCCACTTATTCTTATCCATCAGAGGGCAGAAAGAATGAAAACCACAGTCAAAGGAAACTAACCAAACTGATCACATGGACCACAGCCTTGTCTAGCTCAGTGAAACTATGAGTCATGCTGAGTGACCCAAGACAGACAGGTATGGAGGAGAGGTCTGACAAAACGTGGTCCACTGGAGAAAAGAATGGCAAACCACTTCAGTATTCTTGCCTTGAGAACCTCATGAACAGTATGAAAAGGCAAAATGATAGAACACTGAAAGATGCACTCCCCAGGTCAATAGGTGCCCAATATACTACTGGAGAAGAATGAAGAAATAACTCCAGAAAGAATGAAGAGATGGAGCCAAGCTAAAAGAACACCCAGTTGTGGATGTGACAGGTGATGGAAGTAAAGCTTCCAATGCAGTAAAAAGCAGTATTGCATAGGAACCTGGAATGTTAGGTCCATGAATCAAGGCAAACTGGAAGTGGTCAAACAGGAGATGGCAAGAGTCAATATAGACATTCTAGGAATCAGTGAACTCAAATGGACTGGAATGGGTGAATTTAGCTCAGATGACCATTATATCTATTACTGTGGGCAAGAATCCCATAGAAGAAATGGAGTAGCCATCATAGTCAATAAAAGAACCCACAATGCAGTACTTGAATGCAATCTAAAAATGACAGAATGATCTCTGTTCGTTTCCAAGGCAAACCATTCAATATCACAGTGATCCAAGTCTATGCCCTGACCAGTAATGCTGAAGAAGTTGAAGTTGAATGGTAAAAGATGTTCTTTTCATTTCAAGAGACTGGAATGCAGAAGTAGGAAGTCAAGAGATACCTGGAATAACAGACAAATTTGGCCTTGGAGTGCAGAATGAAGCAGGGCAAAGGCTAATAGAATTTTGCCTAGAGAACATGCTGAACATAGCAAACACCCTCTTTCAACAACACAAGGGAAGACTCTACACATGGACATTACCAAGACGGTCAACACCAAAATCAGATTGATTATATTCTTTGCAGCCAAAGATAGAGAAGCTCTATGCCATCAGCAAAAACAAGGCCTGACTATGGCTTAGATCATGAACTCCTTATTGCCAAATTCAGACTTACATGGAAGAAAGTAGGGAAACCACTAGACCGTTCAGGTATGATCTAAATCAAACCCCTTCTGATTTTAAAGTGGAAATGACAAATAGATTCAAGGGATTAGAAGTGCCTGAAGAACTATGGACAGAGGTTCATGACATTCTACAGGAGGCAGGGATAAAGATCATTCCCAAGAAAAAGAAATGCAAAAAGGCAAAATGGTTATCTGAGGAGGGCTTACAAATAGTTGAGAAAAGAAGAGAAGCTAAAGGAAAAGGAGAAAAGGAAAGATATACCCATTTGAACGCACAGTTTCAAAGAAGAGCAAGGATAGATAAGAGTCTTACTCAGTGATCAAAGCAAAGAAATAGAGGGAAACAATAGAATGGGAAACTCTAGATTCTCTTCAAGAAAATTAGAGTTACCAAGGAAACATTTCAAGCAAAGATGAGAACAATAAATAACAGAAATGGTATGGACCTAACAGAAGCAGAATATATTAAGAGGTGGCAAGAATACACAGAAGAACTATACAAAAAAAAAAAAAAAAGATCTTAATGACCCAGATAACCACGATGGTGTGATCACTCACCTAGAGCCAGACATCCTGTAATATGAAGCCAACTGGACCTTAGGAAGCATCACTATGAACAAAGCTATTTGAAGTGATGGAATTCTAGTCGAGCTATTTCAAATCCTAAAAGATGATGCTGTGAAAGTGCTATACTCAGTTCAGTTCTGTTCAGTTGTGTCCGACTCTTTGCGATCCCATGGATTGCAGCATGCCAGGCCTCCCTGTCCATCACCAACTTTTGAAGTTTACTCAAACTCATGTCCATTGAGTCAGTGATGCCATCCAACCATCTCATCCTCTGTTGTCCCCTTGTCCTCCCACCTTCAATCTTCCCTGGGATCAGGGTCTTTTTGAATGAGTCAGTTCTTTGCATCATATAGCCAAAGTATTGGAATTTCAGCTTCAGTACCAGCCCTTCTGATGAATACTCAGGGCTGATTTCCTTTAGGATTGACTGGTGAATTTTCTTGCAGTCCAAAGGACCCTTAAGAGCCTTCTCTAATACCACAGTTCAAAAGCATCAATTCTGCAATGCTCAGCTTTCTTTATAGCCCAACTCTCACATTCATTCATAACTACTGGAAAAATGATAGATTTAACTAGTCGGAACTCTGTTGGCAAAGTAATGTCTCTACTTTTTAATATGCTGTCTAGGTTGTTCATAGCTTTTCTTCCAAGGAGTAGGAGTCTCTTTATGGCTTCAGTCATTTTCAGTGATTTGGAGCTCCCCAAAATAAAGTCTGTCACTCTTTCCACTGTTTCCCCATCTATTTGCCATGAAGTGATATGACCAGATGCTATGATCTTAGATTTCTGAATGTTAGGTTTACACCAGGTTTTTCACTCTCCTCTTTCACTTTCATCAAGAGGCTCTTTAGTTCTTTGCTTTCCTCCATAAGTGTGTTGCACTCAGTATGCCAGCAAATCTGGAAAACTCAGCAGTGGCCACAGGACTGGAAAATGTCAGTTTTCATTCCAATCCCAAAGAAAGACAATGCCAAAGATTATTCAAAGTACCACACAATTCTACTCATCTCACAGTCTATCAAAGTAATGCTCAAAATTCTCCAAGCCAGGCTTCAACAATACATGAACCCTGAACTTCCAGATGTTCAGGCTGGGTTTAGAAAAGACAGAGGAACCAGAGATCAAATTGCCTACATCTGCTGGTCATTGAAAAAGCAAGAGAATTCCAGAAAACAATCTATTTTTCCTTTATTGATCACACTAAAACTTTTGAACGTGTGGACCACAACAAACTGGAGAAAATTCTTAAAGAAATGGGGATCCTAGACTACCTGACCTGCCTCCTGAGAAATCTGTATGCAGGTCAAGAATCCTAAATCAGGAAAGGAGTAAATTCAGGCTGTATATTGTCACCTTGCTTATTTAACTTATATGCAGAGTTTATTATGTGAATTGCCAGGTAGGATGAAGCACAAGTGAGAATCAAGATTGTTGAAAGAAATATCAATAACCTCAGATACACAGATAACACCACCCTTATGGCAGAAAGCAAAGAGGAGCTAAAGAGCATCTTGTTGAAAGTGAAAGAGAAGAGTGAAAATTTGGCTTAAAACTCAACATTCAGAAAACTAAGATCATGGCATCCTGTCCCACCACTTCATGGCAAATAGATAGCAAAACAATGGAAACAGTGAGAGATTTTATATGGTGGGAGGGGGCTCCAAAATCACTGCAGATGGTTACTGCAGCTATGAAATTAAAAGACACTTGCTCCTTGGAAGAAAAGCTATGACCAACCTAGACAGCGTATTAAAAAACAAAGACATTACTTTACCAACAAAGTTCCATCTAGTCAAAGCTATGGTTTTTCCAGTAGTCATGTATGGATATGAGAGTTGAACTATAAAAAAAGCTGAGCACCATGCAATTGATGCTTTTGAACTGTGGTGTTGGAGAAGACTCTTGAGAGTCCCTTGGGCTGCAAGGAAATCCAACCAGTCCATCCTAGAGGAAATCAGTCCTGAATATTCACTGTAAGGACTGATGCTGAAGCTGAAACTTCAATTCTTTGGCTACCTGGTGGCCAAACCAGAACAAACTCACTTGAAAAGAATCAGAAAGAACTCATTTGAAAAGACCCTGATGCTGGGAAAGATTGAAGGCAGAAGAAGGGGACGACAGAGGATGAGATGGTTGGATGGCATCACTGACATGATGGACAAGAGTTTGAGTAGGCTCCAGGAGTTGGTGATGGACAGGGAAGCCTGGTGTGCTGCAGTCCATGGGGTCACAAAGAGTTGGACACGACTGAGCTACTGAAGTATTTCCTTTTTGAGGTATTGTTTCTAGAAGTAAATTTGAATAAAAGTTTCAAGCACTAGGCCAGATATTTTTTTTATTTCTCACTTATGTTAAACTTATATTATTCAACCATCTCTAATAAATTGGTGATGTCATTAACAAGGGATGAACTGTAACACCTAAAAATAAAAATATTACACATAAGTCTTTAAGTCTTCTTTTGCAGGAAGTTAAAAGGTTTAGACACAGAAATTCATTTTATACTACTTATAATGTCCTAGATATAGAAAGAATCATCTATACTTCAGAAAGAATAAAACTTTTTGTTGGAATGTGTGAGTCTATAATGATAAAAATTTAGTATTTTTTTTTTTTTTGGTGGATAAATATGTAATAGAACAAGAGAAGAGTAAACATATTTGGATATTGGTCAGTGTCTTTTTAAATACAGGATAAATCTGTCTTAAATAAATAAAACAAGTGATACGAAGATTAAGTTCTTGGGACTTTTCTGGCAGCCCAGTGATTAAGGCTCCGAGCTTCCACTGCAGGGGCACAGGTTTGGACCCTGGTTAGGAAACTAAAACCCCACAAGGAATGTGGCACAGTTTAAAAATAAAGATAAAATTCGTACATATTTAGCAGACATCAAACATTGTCCTCTTACGGTCATTTTCTTATTTAATTTTACGAATGAGAACACTGAAACAGAAGGAGATTAAACTATTAGGTTTAAGGTAATATACCCAAGAGGAGGATGAGACAGGATTTGTACTAAGATCTGTTGTACCTCAAATTTCAAACTTTTAAAAATATTAAGAGCTGCCAATGGGATGTTTATAATGGAAAATTAAATATCATTTTGTTGAAGTGGGTAATTTCTTATGTTTCAGATATTTGTAAGAATTTCTTATTTCTTCTTCCTGATTGACCAAAGTTACCTTGTAAGAATATCAGTCATTCAAGTTTTGTTTTGGCCATGGTACTTATTAGTTGAATGGTTTTGAGTAAATTATTAGCATTTGTTTTTCAGTGATGTTATGACTTAGGAAAACTAAAGTGACTACATATATATTGATTAGAGTCTCAATATTGAAGTATATGTTTCACTTATATTGATGTGTGATTAGCATGATACAGACAGAAATTCAAGATGCCTGCCTTCATTGAACTTGTGGTCTAATAGTAGAAGGCTGAAAATGTTATCCAAATGCTAAGTCATTTCAGTCATGTCCAACTCTTTGTGAACCTATGTACTACAGCCTGCCAGGCTCTTTTGTCTATAGGATTCTCCAGGCAAGAGTACTAGAGTGGGTTGCCACGCTCTCCTCCAGGGGTCTTCCTGACCCAGCGATCAAACCCTCGTGTCTTATGTCTTCTGCATTGGAGAGACATAGCACTACTTTACCACTGCTGCCACCTGGCCAGCCCTCATTCAAGGACACAGGAATCTAAATCCAGAGTCAGAGTTTCTAACCTTGAGGAAACATACTAAGAAGTAGATCCTAAAAGTACTAGTCTCCAGCTTTGGTAGAAGCATATTAATGGCTTGTTACTCTTTATGCCAATATGACTGTCATACTCTAAATGAATGGGCTAAACATGGCAAGAATTCATAATATATAAATACTAGAATATCAGACTAACAAGAAAATCAGAAATCAGATGCCAGGTTACACAGAAATACAAAAGCCAAAGGCAAGACAAATACTAAAAGTAAAATATTCCAGATGGACAAAGCAGAAGTAGAAAAAGCAAGAGTTCACACTAGCCATTTGAGTGAAAGACACTGATCGTTTTCTAACGGATGGTTTAAAATATCATTTCCAAGGAACTTGCTGTCCTTTTCTTTAGCTAGTTAATAATTTTAGCTATGAAATATAGAGCTAATAAGTGACATAAAGTGAGTGGTACAAATAGCCAAAAAGGAAAATATTTTGACAAATAGTATATCTTGATCCATGGTACAGTTATTAAACTTTCTCTCCCACACAGAAAAAATATGGATTTTTAAAAAAACTTAATTGGAAAAGTCATCATGAGTAATAGTAATATTATATGATTATCACAATCCTATTGGATTTTGAAATTTAACCCTGGATCATCTTTGCATCCATACTATGTGATATCAGCAGATTTATTACTGAAAGAAATGAGCTAAAATCATTCAATATAGATATCAGAGACGGCAATAGCACCCCAGTCCAGTACTCTTGCCTGGAAAATCCCATGGACCGAGGAGCCTGGTAGGCTGCAGTCCATGCGGTTGCTAAGAGTCAGACACGAATGAGTGACTTCACTTTCACTTTTCACTTTCATACATTGGAGAAGGAAATGGCAACCCACTCCAGTGTTCTTGCCTGGAGAATCCCAGGGATGGGGAGCCTGGTGGGTTGCCGTCTATGGGGTCGCACAGAGTCGGACATGACTGAAGCGACTTAGCAGCCACAGCAGGAGCATTCAGTATAGATATAAACTACATTCATTTAATTTCAGATTGTCATACCCCATGAAAAAGTTAAATCCAGAATGAAAAAAAAATCCTCATAAATATAAACATATTTAATTGGAAAATGCAAAGAGGATAATCAGTCCCAGGTTTGAAATTCATAAATGTGTTTATTGCTTATTCTGGGTACAGATTAGTTGAAAAGAAAAATGCAAGTCAAGATTTTACTATTGCATTGCAATTCAGTCTACGTTTTTCTACTCAGAGTAATAGAAATAGTTTGTTCTGTGATGAGTTCCCCAGTTTTCTTTCCTTTTCATTTCTAGCCCTGTTCCCTAAGAAAATCAGCACCTAGAAATCCTAGCTCCAAACTATCTCCAGTGAAGAATCTGTTCAATTGTACTAGCAAGAGACTGAAATAAGAATTGTGAGCAAATTGGAAAAGTGATCATATGTTTATAGATTACTTCTTCTGAAAAGAATCTTGGATAAAGAAACTGAGATTCATGAATGACCTAGAGAGCAAGGTCTGGTACTTAAACACATCTCTTTTTACTTCTAGGCTAAGGTTTTATCATGGGAGCCTGAAAGAAGCAAAATAAAACATCTTTACTTTAAAAGAAAATCAGAAGTAATTCTGATGCAATGTCCAGCAAATGGAAGGAAATATATACAGTAGAAATGGAGAATAAACATGCAATCTAATTGGGTTAAGATAATAGAATTTAGGTATATATAACTGAAGTGAGAGTCTGTGGTATATGTTCATATGTGTATATATATATATATATTGCAAATAATATCATATCACAGAGGATTTAACATGTTATTTGAAAATGTCTTCTTGTTTTAACAAATGTTCTTTATTTTTCATTTACTTTTTTAATTGACGTATAGTTGATGTAGAGTGTCATGTTAGTTTCAGGTGTACAGTACAGTGATTGAGTTGTACAATAGATAAACAGATCCCTTTTCATATTTTTTTCCTTTATAGGTTATTACAAAATATTGAGTATAGTTCCCTTTGCTATGTAATAGGTCCTTGTTGGTTGTCTTTTTTATATATAGTAGTGTGTATATGTTAATCCCAACAACTCTTCTTTAAATTGAATTGTTTTCACTAATTGCTTTGAAGAATGCATAGCAGAGAGCCTCCTAAATCAGGTCTTCATTAGGATATACTCAAAACAGATCTGGCCCCTGTAGGCAATGAATTAAATATGGTAGAATGATTCAAATCCCAGTACTTAATACCTACTCTAACTGAATAAGATTAGCATTCTAGACTTACCCTTTCTATACAGACTAAATACATCCTAAACTGCTGAATAATTCAGTAGAATTTGATGAAATAAAAGCAAATACTTCATTCTAGTTTTTATGGTTAGAGTGGTGTGCTTTTGAACAAAATAGAAAATTGTTCGCAGTCCATGCACAGACAACCAATCTACTGTTGCCTTTAGAAAAGCAGTACAACATTCAGCATGAAAACAGCAGCACATCTGGTGCTGAGCTCTGATGCTTAAGTGAGTATGCAAGGAATTATTTATTATACAAGGGAGAGATACTGTATGCTCCTGGTAAGTGCAGTGTATCAAAGGCCACTGGTGTAAAGGTCTGGGCAGGTATATGATTAAGAAGACTTCACATTCATTGTGAAGTTGTTTGTTTAGAAATCCCTTATCTATTTTTATGACTTCTGTTGAATAATCTGGAGACCAACTAATAATTCCATGGTACTATAATACTAGTTTCAATTTTCTGACTAGCTTATTCAAGCTTAAATACCCTCCATGGGTTTACATATGAATAACATTGTTCAGAATCCAAAATGGGCTGGAATGAATGTTTCCCCCCCACAGCCCTTGTTGATGTGTCCCAAAGGAGTAAAAGCAAAATTTAAAAATAGAAAAAAGCAGAAAAGAGGATATGATATTATAATAATGAGTTTGCACAAACCACTAAAATTTCATCATCTGAGTAAAGTATTAATTACTACAATAGACATTTTAAGAACAAAAATTGACTAAATGCTACTAGATGCCTGACCATATGTTTTATACTTCATATAGATTATATAATACAAACAATAATAATCCAAACATAGTTTTTATCAGTCTCATTTTGTAGGATATTGAAAGTGAATTATGTATAATAAATTACCAAGATTATCCATATTATGAAAGACAAGTGAAACTCATCTGTTGCACTAAATCATGCTAAATATTAACATCATACACACTTTTATATTTGCTATTTTTCAACATGAGGCATGAAATAGAAGGTGTGGAACTTGTCCTGAAGTATGTACCTTTAAGAGAAGGATATAAATAATCTAGAGCAGTGCTGTTCAATAAACTTTGCAAGTGATGGAAAACTTTGGTGCTGTCTACTATGGTAGTCACTAGTCACATGTGACTATTGAGAACTTGAAATATTTCAAGTAAGACTGAAGAACATACTTTTAAATCCTATTAAAGTTTAATTAATTTTAATGCAAATAGTCACATGTGTTGGACAACACTGATCTATAGCAGTAAGAAATTAGGCTAATTAGGTTATATACCTATTCTGATAAGCAAAATAACCATTGGAACAGTGAGAGTATTCCATTGCCTCTGCAACCTTAAAAATAGAAAACTGAGTAAAGGAATTGCACATGATTTATTGTAGTAAAATATTCTCAACTTTTCAAGATGATAAGGCATTATTGAGCAAAAAAGTATTAATTTTCCATTAACAAACTAAAGATTGTCATTTATGATACTGTCATTTTTCTCCTACTAAATATGCCCAAATTTAAAAACACTGAAACACTTCCATGTAAATAACATAGTGCATTATAAAGTACTTTTTAATGAATGAGCTCCAGTTCTAATGAGATGGATGAAGCTGGAGCCCATTATACAGAGTGAAGTAAGCCAGAAAGATAAAGAACATTACAGTATACTAACGCATATATATGGAATTTAGAAAGATGGTAATGATAACCCTATATGCAAAACAGAAAAAGAGACACAGATGTACAGAACAGACTTTTGGACTCTGTGGGAGAAGGCGAGGGTGGGATGTTTCAAGAGAACAGCATGTATATTATCTAAAGTGAAACAGATCACCAGCCCAGGTGGGATGCATGAGACAAGTGCTCAGGCCTGGTGCACTGGGAAGACTCAGAGGAATCGGGTGGAGAGGGAGGTGGGAGGGGGGATCGGGATGAGGAATACATGTAAATCCATGGCTGATTCATGTCAATGTATGACAAAACCCACTGCAATGTTGTGAAGTAATTAGCCTCCAACTAATAAAAATAAATGAAAAAAATAAATAAATAAAATAAAATTTAAAGTTTGTATTTCATAATGAGGATATGAATAAGTAGAGATGATATTCATAAAAGAAATATTATTTATATGACATAGTGGATACACATGTTCATATATAGATAGTATATGATGACACATTTGGTCTATAAGTATAGTTAACTTCAAAGGGGATACAATAAATTTGACAAATTATACAGATATTATCCCTATTTTTTGGTCGGGCTATTTAGGCTGTCCAAACAAATTTTTAAAGAAGATAAAAATTGTGTTCTCTATATACTTTACTTAATGTGTTATTATTAGCTAACATAAGTACCTTCATGTGTAATATCACATAATTTCATTCTTTCCATATTCTAGGTGAAAGGGCTTATGGATACGTTATACAACATATAATCATATAATAGAAAATAACAATAAAGTTACTCTGCCACCTTTTTCTATGACAAATAACATATTATTTTTCTGTTTAGAAGCTTGCTTGGTTCCTTGCATTTTGGTAGTTTAATTTCATAGTTACATTTTATTTACTTTCTAGAATTCAAATTGCATATGACATACATGTGAAAATAAATGACTACTGTAGCTTCTCAGTGCACAGTTTTATTATCATTTGTAGTTCAGTTTTTGCTATTAAAATTAAAGTTTTAATATTCTTTTTAATATTAAAATATTAACAATAGTAAATAAGTAATAGGGTCCAGCAGAAACATTTAATCTGGACTTAAGTGGACATAATGTAGAATTTATTTATATTTATAAAGAAAATACTGTATATTTCCTACCTTTTCTTTTCTTTAAGAATTTAACAATTTGAGTCCAGGCTACTGGACAGAAAATATTACTCATACATAAGCATAACAATTGTGATTGTGAATAACAAAATTTAAAGTCAATAGAAAAACATTTGTTCTTGACCTTCCTGTGAACAAAAGAGGCCTACTGAATTTATAGCTGCAGACATCAAGCAATATTAAAAATGTGAAACAAATCTTTAAAAAAAGCAAAGTCACCAGGGCAAAGTATTTGAAAATTATTAAAAGTATATCAGCTCATTTTAGGGTGTTCTGACAACTTTATTCATTTTGATGAAAAATTGAGACAGTCAAGAGAAAGCTATATATAACTATAAGCTTGACTCTCAATATAATTATAAGGGCATACAACATCTATGAAAACATTTTATGAACAGTATAAAACACACAAGAGAAAAGAGTAGTTATACTGTGTTGATACTTATGTTGCCCAAATTCAAACTGAGCAAACTGCCAACAAGACACAGGTGCATAAAAGATGAACAGGTGAAAGAAATAAAATGTTATTGTGGAAAAAATGTTATCTTTGTCCATTATGCATTTACCTTAGGAGACATTAGCACATCTGTTTTATATTTGCTAGAGATATAGGTTTATATGAACAAGTTTTATTAAGTTATAATTCCAAATCTATATTTTCCCCCAGACCTGTGTATGTTACACTGAAGTTATAATATCTGAATTATGGCAATAGATTCATTCCGGTTAACTGCACTGAAAATTTTTATAGGCATCTGATATAACAGTGAATTCATTCCAAGATTCTTAAGTTGAATATTTAGAATAGAAAGTGTTGTTATATGGTTTTGAAATAATATTGTCATGTTGTTATCATTTTGAGTGTGAGTCTGTGTACTAATCACTCTGACAACTCTTCTAATCAGTTTATACGACCTTAAGGAGGAATGCTATGTGAACAAACTAGACTTGTGACCATTGGGTATACAGCAAACCTTGAAAGCAACTTGGAACGGAATCTAAGTTTTTAAAGGTAGAGTATTATTTTACTCACTGTTTGTTTAACAAAGTTTAAAAAGTCCTTACCCTCAAGTACCCAGCAACCTAATTTTGTAGGATACACACACACACACACACACACACACACATGCATAAACATGTATAAACATATATATTTATGTAGGTAAAATCAATTTTTAAAATGTACTTTATTCATGTAATAGAATTGAAAAGAGACTACACTTAAATCTACAGATTTTTATAATTTGGCTGTTTGACCTTGGGAAAGTTTTTTAATTTCTCCACTAGATCTCTGAATTAGTTGATTTCTAAGACCCACTCTAGGCATGTATACACACATACAAAAACACATGCATGTATTCCATATATATGTACATACTTTTGTGTATAAACTGCATTTTATATTTTGAATACAATTTTAATTAAAGTTAACTTTCTCAGTATAAATGTGTGTTTATTACAGAAAATTAGGTTCAAATAGACATAAGCAAAATAAGTTTTAATCATAATAACACTTTAAAATAAAGATTGCCTATATATATTAGTCATACTTCTGCACAAAAACATACATAAATCTTTAAAAGTATATATCATAATATCACTAGTAAGAAGATTGAATCACTAATCAAAACCCTCCCACAAAACCAAAGTCCAGAACCAGAAAGTTTCATTGGTCAATACCACAAAACATTCAAAGAATTACTGCCAATCTTTCTAAAACTCTCCCAAAATTAGAAGGAGAGAGAACACTTCCAAACTCATTTTACAAGGCTGATATTATTTTGATACCAAAACAAACAAGGTTAATATAAGAAAAGAAAATTGCAGGTCAATATCCGTAATGGAGATGCGAAAATCTTCAACAAAATAATAACAAAATAAACTAAATGATACATTAAAAAATCATATACCATGATTAAATGGAAGTTATTCTAAGAATGCAAGAATGGTTCAATATCTACAATTCAATCAATGTGATACACCACATTAAAGTAGTAGAGAATAAAACCTACATGATCATCTCAATAGATGCAGAAACAGCATTTAACAAAATTCAGTATCAATTTTTGACTAACTCTCAACAAAATGCGTATAAGAGGAAACACATCTCAACATAATAAGGGCCATATATGAAAAGCCCACAAATAATGTCATACTTAATGGTGAAAATCTGAAAGCTTTTCCCTTAAGACCAGGAAAAGGATGTCCACTTTTGCCACATTATTTAACATAGACGTGGAAGTCTTAGAAAGAGCAAATAGACCAAAAAAAAAAAAAAAAAAATGAAATGAATATGCAAACAAGGTGGAAAGGGGAAAATAAAGTTGCCACTGTTTGTAGATGATCTATTATGCATAGAAAACCCTAAAGATTCCACACACACACACACACACACACACACACATACACACAAACTCTTAGAACTAATAACAGTAAAGTTGCAGAATAAAAAGTATACAAAAATTTGTTGTATCTCTATATGATTATAGGGAACTAGCCAAAATGGAAATTAAGAAAAAATAATCACATTTACAATTCCATCAACAAAGATAAAATATCTAGGGATAAATTAAACTGAGTGAAAGACATGTACACTGAAAACTAAAAGACACTGATGAAATAAATTGAAGAAAACACAAAAAAATGGAAATATACCTCATGCTCTGGGATTTGAAGAATTAACAATCTTAAAATGCCCAAATTATCCAAAGCAGTCTTCAGATTCAGTGTAATACTTATCAAAATATCAATGTCATTTTTCACAGAAATAGAACAAATAATCCTAAAATTTGTATGGAACCACAAACACCTTGAATAGCCAAAGTCATCTTGAGAAGGAAGAGCAAAGCTGGAAGCATCCTTCTTCATGATTTCAAACTATGTTACAAAGCTACAGTAATGAAAACAGTATGGTATGCACACAAAACTGTCAAATTATTGGAACAAAATGGAGACTCCAGAAATAAATCCATACACCTATGTGTTTATTATAATAAAGTAATTAATGATATACAATGAGGAAAGGACAGTCTCTTCAATAAAGGGTGTTAGAAAAACTGGAGAGCCATATATAAAATGATGAAACTAGATAAATCCAACACCACTAACAGAATTTACCTCAAAATGAACAAAATATTAGAATGTAAGACTTGAAATCCTGAAACTCCTAGAAGGAAACAGAAGGTAAACTCCTTGATATAGGTCTTAGCAGCAATTGTGGGGTGGGGGGAGGATCTGATTCCAAATTAAAGACAACAGAAGCAAAAATAAACAGATAAACAGATAGGACTACATTAAACTAAGAAAGATTCTGTACAGCAAATAGAATTATCAAGAAAATTAAAAGGCAACCTACCAAATGGGAGAAAATATTTGCACAGCATCTGTCTGATAAGGAATCAATATTCAAAATATATAAAGTCATACTACTCAATAGGCAAAAAATAAGTAAATTAAAGCAATCTAATTGGGGGGGAAAAGGGCAGATACAACTAGATATTTTTCTAAAGAAAGTCTTCATATGGCCAATAGGTACTTGAAAAAAGTGCTCTGCATTCCTAATCATGAGGGAAATGTAAATTAAATACCACAATGAGGTATTATCTCACAACTGTCAAGATGTTTATTATCAAAAATGATAAGACATGACAAGTGTTGTCAAGGACATAGAGAACATTGGTGTACTATCAGTGAGAATATAAACCAGTGAAATCAACATGCAAAGTTTATTTTAGTGCTCTTACCAGACCAAGTAATCTTCTGCCACATCATACCAAAATAGTAATTATAATCGTTATAACAGCTTCCTGATCCTGACTGTAGCTAGTTATTTGGTCCATGCCTGAATATCTTACCCAACGTGGGACAGTATGTTCTTGGGTAGACTGGGTTCTGGATCAAGAAAGGACTGTATGAATATCACAGAAAAGAAATTGTGAAGCTGAGACATGCATAACTCCCCTCCTTATGTGTATGGGGAAATAGTTTAGAGAGAAAAAAAGACTAAAGGACTCAAAAGAGATTTTTGGTGACACTCAAGAGTCTGGTTTCAAAATTTATTGTCTCCCAGATATATTCCTCTTCTTGGGGGATGGTGGAGGAAAGGTGGATGGTGGGTTGAAGAGGAAGGGGATAGAAGGTGGTGAGAAATGAGAAGTGGATTTGTGTATGATAAATATTTATATGCATCAATAGATACTGTGCTTATATAAAAAATGAATAAAACTATATGGTCCAATTTTGGTCAAATGGGAATATGTGATCTCTAGGAGAAAAAGGTGAATTTAGACCCAAACTTTACAAAGTGAATTGCATATATTGTTTTAAATAATCTTTGTAAGTGTTACTAGAAGGAGGTATAATTCATGATTCATAATAATTATTTAAAGTACCACAGGTTATCTTCTATATCATACTTTCAGAGGATGTCTCTTTAAGAAATTGATGAAAAATTCTCCAATCTGTACAAAATTTCCCATTGATTGTTTGGAGATTAACATGTAGCCAAAGACAAAATCATGAATTTCTACTTATGAAGAAATGGAAGAAGGTTGAAATATTTCATCCTATATGAATTTTTAAGAATTGATATTAGAAAGAATGTACTATGATGAAGATACTGAATATATAATTAACAACTAATAGTAATTTGTTGTTCTAGCTACATGCAATATTATCTGAAATTACTGATTTTAAAATATAAATTTACAATTGTAAAATAATAGAAACACGCCAATAAAAATGGGAAACAAGATGGTGGAATGAAAGAACGTGCATTCATCTTCTCCTGGGATAACTCCAAAATTACAGCTTACTGCAGAACCACCATAGACAGGAGAATGCTGGATCCCACTTTAAAAAATACCCCACACCAAAGGGCAAAGGAAAAGCTCCTGCAAGATGGTAGAGGGGCAAAATCGCATTTAGAATCAAACTCCATACCTATCAGAGGCCCTCAGAGGGCTCAAACAAAACCTTTTGCTCACAAGGATCCAGAGACCCCACAGAGACTGAGCCAGACCTGCCTTTGAGTGTTTGAGTGTCTCCTATGGAGGTACAGGTCAGCTGCGGCCTGCTGCAAGGGCAGGGGCTCTGGGTGCAGCAGACCAAGGTCACACAGCATGTGGCATAAGCCTTCTTGGAAGAGGTCACCATTAACCCAACCATGGAGCCACCGAGCAGATGACCCACAAACTGCAGAACAATTACACCAAAGAAATTCTCACACTGTTAAGAAAGTTCTAGGACCCACAACAGATTTCCCAACCTGGGGATCTGGCAAAGGAACTGAGAACCCCCATGGAATTTGACTTTGGAGGTGAGTGGGATTTGATTAGAGCACTTATATAGGACTGGAGAAACAGACTCTTGGAGGGCACAAACAAAACCTTGCATCAAACAGGACTCAGGAGAAAGGAGCAGTGACCCCACAAGAGACTGACCCAGGCTTGCCCATGAGTGTACAGAAGTTTCCAGTGGAGGCGTGGGTCAGCGGTGGCCAGCTGCAGGTTGGGGGCACTGAGTGTGGCAGTGCATTCATGCAGGGAACTTTTGAAGAAGGTCGACATAATCTTCATTACCTCCACCATAGTTTCTCAGATCAAACAATAGGGAAGAAACATAACCCCACCCATCAACAAAAAATTGGATTAACGATTTACTAAGCATGGTCCCACAGTTTATTGTGATCCACACAATCGAAGGCTTTGGGTAGTCAATAAAGCAGAAATAGATGTTTTTCTGGAACTTTCTTGCTTTTTCAATGATCCAGCAGATATTGGCAATTTGATCCCTGGTTCCTCTGCCTTTTCTAAAACCAGCTTGAACATCTGGAAGTTCTTGGTTCACATATTGTTGAAGCCTGGCTTGGAGAATTTTGAGCATTACTTTACTAATGTGAGAGATGAGTGCAATTGTGTGGTAGTTTGAGCATTCTTTGGGATTGCTATTCTTAGGGAAATTCTTGTGGAAATTCTGAAAGAGATGGGAATACCATATCACCTGACCTGCCTCTTGAGAAACCTGTGTGCAGGTCAGGAAGCAACAGTTAGAACTGGACAGGGAACAACAGGCTGGTTCCAAATAGGAAAAGGAGTACATCAAGGCTGTATATTGTCACCCTGCTTATTTAACTTATATGCAGAGTACATCATGAGAAATGCTGGGCTGTAAGAAGCACAAGCTGGAATCAAGATTGCTGGGAGAAATATCAAGAACTTCAGATATGCAGATGACACCACCCTTATGGCAGAGAGTGAAGAGGAACTAAAAAGCCTCTTGACAAAAGTGAAAGAGGAGAGTGAAAATGTTGACTTAAAGCTTAACATTCAGAAAACTAAGATCATGGCATCTGGTCCCATCATCTCATGGGAAATAGATGGGGAAACAGTGGAAACAGTGTCAGACTCAACTTTTTTGGGCTCCAAAATCACTGCAGATGGTGACTGCAGCCATGAAATTAGAAGACGCTTACTCCTTGGAAGGAAAGTTATGACCAACATAGACAGAATATTAAAGAGCAGAGACATTACTTTGCCAACAAGGGTCCATCTAGTCAAGGCTATGGTTTTTCCCGTGGTCATGTATGGATGTGAGAGTTGGACTGTGAAGAAAGCTGAGTGCCGAAAAACTGACGCTTTTGAACTATGGTGTTGGAGAAGACACTTGAGAGTCCCTTGGACTGCAAGGAGATCCAACCAGTCCATCCTAAAGCAGATCAGTCCTGGGTGTTCATTGGAAGGACTGATGCTGAAGCTGAAACCCCAATACTTTGGCCACCTCATGTGAAGAGTTGACTCATTGAAAAAGACCCTGATGCTGGGAGGGACTGAGGATAGGAGGAGAAGGGAACGACAGAGGATGAGATGGCTGGATGGCATCACTGACACGATGGGCATGAGTTTGAGTCAACTCCGGGAGTTGATGATGTGTAGGGAGGCCTGGTGTGCTGCAATTCATGGGGTCGCAAAGAGTCGGACACGACTGAGCGACTGAACTGAATTGAACTGAACTGAAGCATGGCCCCGCCCATCAGAGTAAGTCCCAGTTTTCCCCACAGTCAGTCTCTCCCATCAGGAAGCTTCCATAAGCCTCTTATCCTTATCCGTCGGAGGGCAAACAGAATGAAAACCACAATACCAGAAAACCAATCAAACTCATAACAAGGACCACAGCCTTGTCTAACTCAATGAAACTATGAGTCATGCAGTATAGGGCCACACAAGATGGACAGGTCACGACAGAGCATTCTGACAAAATGGGGTCGACTGGAGAAGGGAATGGCAAATTACTTAAGGATTCTTGCTTTGAGAACCCCATGTACAGTATGAAAAGGTAAAAAGGTATAACACTGATACTGATAGATGAACTCCTCAGGTCCATAGGTGCCCAATATGCTACTGGAGAAGAGTGGAGAAATAACTCCAGAAAGAATAAAGGTTTGAAGTCAACGTGAAAATAATACACAGTTTTGGATGTGACTGGTGCTGGAAGTAGAGTCTGATGCTCTAAAGAGCAATATTGCATAGGAACCTGGAATGTTAGGTACACGAATCAAGGTAAATTGGAAGTGGTCAAACTGGAGATGGCAAGAGTTAACAAAGACATTTCAGAAATCAGTGAACTAAAATGGACTGGAATGGGCAAACTTAATATAGATGACCATCATATCTACTATTGTAGGCAAGAATCCCTTGGAAGAAATGGAGTAGCCCTCAAGTCAACGAAAGAGTCTGCAATGCAGTACTTGGGTGCATCTCAAAAGTGACAGAATGATCTGTTTGTTTCCAAAGCAAATCATTCAATATCACAGTAACCCAGGTCTATGCCCCAACCAGTAATCCTTAAGAAACTGAAGCTGAACTGTTCTATGAAGACCTGCAAAGCCTTCTAGAACAAACACCCCCACCACCCCCCGTCACACACACAAAAATGATGTCCTTCTCATCATAGGGGACTGGAATGCAAAAGTAGGAAACCAAGAGATACCTGGAGTAAAAGGCAAATTTGGCCTTGAATACAGAACAAAGCAGGTCAAAGGCTAACAGAGCTGTGCCAAGAGAACCCACTGGTCATAGCAAACAGGCTCCTGCAACAGTATAGACTATTCTACACATAGACAACACCAGATGGTCAATACCCAAATCAGACTGATTATATTCTTTGTAGCCAAAGATACAGAGAAAGCAATGGCAACCCACTCCAGTATTCTTGCCTGGAAAATCCCAGGGATGGGGGTGCATGGAGGGCTGCCATTTATGGGGTCGCACAGAGTCAGGCACAACTGAAGTGACTTAGCAGCAGCAGCCAAAGATAGAGAAGCTCTATACAGACATCAAAATTAAGACCAGGATCTGACTAGCTCAGATCATGAACTCCATATTGCAAAATTCAGACTCAAATTGAAGAAAGTAGGGAAAATGACTGGATCATTCAGATATGACCTAATTGAGATCCCTTACAATTATTCAGTGGAAGTGACAAACAGATTCAAGGGATTAGATCTCATAGACAGAAAGCCTGAAGAACTACGGGTGGAAGTTTGTGAAATTTTATAGGAGGTAGTAATCAAGACCATCCCCAAGGTGGGGGGGGGGGGGATGCAAAAATGCAAAATGGTTACCTTAGGAGACCTTACAAAGAGCTAAGAAAAGAAGAGAAGGGAAAGGCAAAAGAGACAAGGAAAGATATACCCATTTGAATGCAGAGTTCCAAAGAACAGCAAGGAGAGATAAGAAAGCCTTTCTCAGTGATCTATGCAAAGAAATAGAGGAAAACAATAGAATGGGAAAGACAAGAGATTTCTTCAAGAAAATTAGAGATACCAAGGGAACATTTCACGAAAAGATGAGCATAATAAAGGACAGAAATGGTATGGACCTAACAGAAGCATCATATATTAAGAAGAGATGGCAAGAATACACAGAAGAATTATACATAAATGATTTTCATGACCCAGATAATCACGATGGTGTGATCACTCACCTATAATCAGACATCCTGGAATATGAAGCGAAATGGGCCTTAAGTAGCATCACGATGAGCAAAGCTATTGGAGGTGATGGAATTTCATTTGAGCTATTTCAAATTCCAAAAGCTGATGCTGTCAAAGTTCTGCACTCAATAGGCCAGCAAATATTGAAAACTTAGCAGTGGCCAAAGGACTGGAAAGGATCAGTTTTCATTCCAATCCCAAATAAAGGCAATGCCAAAGAATGCTCAAACTACCACAGAAAATTGCACTCATCTCACATGCTACCAAAGTAATGCTCAAAATTCTCCAAGCAAGGCTTCAACAGTATGTAAACCATGAATTTTCAGATTTTCAAGCTGGATTTAGAAAAGGCAGAAGAGCAGAGATCACATTGCCCACATCTGTTGGATCATCAAAAAAGCAAGAGAGTTCCAGAAAAACATCTATTGCAGCTTTATTAACTATGCCAAAGCCTATGACTGTGTGGATCACAATAAACTGTGGAAAATTCTTAAAGTGATGGGAGTACCAGACCACCTTACCTGCCTCCTGAGAAACCTGTATGCAGGTCAAGAAGCAACAGTTAGAACCGGACATGGAACAACAGACTGGTTCCAAATTGGGAAAGGAGTACATCAAGTCTGTTTATTGTCACCCTGCTTATTTAAGTTGTATGCAGAGTACATCATGTGAAATGCTGGACTGGATGAAGCACAAGCTGGAATCAAGATTGCCAGGCGAAATACCAATAACCTCAGCTACGCAGTTGACATCATCTTTATGGCAGAAAGTGAAGAACTAAAGAGCCCCTTGATGAAATTGAAAGAGGAGAGTGAAAGTGTTGGCTTAAAGCTCAAGATTCAAAAAGCTAAGGTCATGGCATCTGGTCCCATCACTTCATGGCACATAGATGGAGAAACAATGGAAACAGTGTCAGACTTTACTTTTTGGCTCCAAAATCACTGTAGATGTTTCCTGTAGCCATGAAATTAAAAGACACTTGCTCCTTTGAAGGAAAGCAATGACAAACCTAGAGAGCATATTATAAAGCAGAGACATTACTTTGCCAACAAAGCTCCATTTAGTCAAAGCTATGGTTTTTCCAGCAGTCATGTATGGATGTGACACTTGGACCATAAAGAAAGCTGAGTACTGAAGAATTGATGCTTTTGAACTATGGTGTCAAAGAATACTCTTGAGAATCCCTGGACTGGAAGGAGACCAACCCAGGCAAATCTAAAGAAGATCAGTCCTAAATATTCATTGGAAGGACTGATGCTGAGTTGAAGCTCCATTACTTTGGCCACCTGATACAAAGAACTGACTCATTGGAAAAGACCCTGATTCTGGGAAAGTTTGAAAGCAGGAGGAAAAGGGGATGACAGACAATGAGATGGTTTTATGGCATCGCCGACTCGATGGGCATGAGTTTGAGCAAGCTCCAGGAGCTGGTGATGGACTGGGAAGCCTGGCATGCTGCAGTCCAGGGGTTGCAAATAGTTGAATACAACTGAACAACTGACCTGAACTGACCAATGAAAATAATAGCAATTTATTTCCTACATACACATTTTTAAAAGAGAAAACACTGAAGTTTTGACACTACATTTAGGTAGTTCGTGGAAGGATATTTCTTTCAGCTTGTTCCAGAAAACATCTCAAGAAAACAGAAGAGAGACCATGCATTCATATATTTTTCATTGATTTTACTTAATAGAAGAAGGATGTGACTTCAGCTAGTTAAGTTTAAAAAGTTGAAATATATTTGATTTGCAATGTTTATTGGTTTCAGGTGTATAGCAAGTGATTCATAAATATATGTATATATATACATTATATATATATATACTAAAACTTTAAAGAACTTATAAATCTACTGCTGCTGCTGCTAAGTCACTTCAGTCGTGATCGACTCTGTGCGACCCCATAGACGGCAGCCCACCAGGCTCCACCGTCCCTGGGATTCTCCAGGCAAGAACACTGGAGTGGGTTGTCGTTTCCTTTTCCAATGCATGAAAGTGAAAAGTGAAAGTGAAGTCGCCCAGTCGTGTCCGACTCTTAGCGACCCCATGGGATTTTCCAGGCAAGAGTACTGGAGTGGGCTGTCATTGCCTTCTCTGTATAAATCTACAATATTATATAGGTATATATTAAAGATTGGGACTTCCCTTGTGGCTCAGATGGTTAGGAACCTGCCTGCAATTCAGGACACCTGGGTTCCATCCTTGGAATGAGACGATCCACTGGAGGAGGGCATGGCAACTCACTCCAGTATCCTTGCCTGGAGAATTCCACGGACAGAGGAGCCTGGCAGGCTACAGTATTCTACCACTTGTTTAGAAGTATATATGGAATCACATCAAGGATGTGGACATTTTACGAACATACTAGAGCTTGAGAGAAGAGGCTAAGGAGAGGAATTATTATATTTTGCTTCCATACAATGATTATGTAAAGCTGTAAGGGAAAAAAATTGTTTTAAGCAATAAGTTTTCCCTAAGATTTCTAAATCATTATTCTCTTTTAAAGTTCAGTCTGTCCTCTTAAAATTTGGTTTTCTATACAAGATGGATCTATGAGAGGTATTGCCAAGTTCTGAGATCACTTATTCTAACCAATTTCTCTTTATCAACCTTAAGAATCTTTATCAAAAATCAATAGAGACTAGAATGCATCCACATGAAGTCTGGCAGATCAAATGAAACCCAAAATCCTTGTTCAGTCTTGTCAATGTACAATCTTTTGCTCAATATGCAATGCTTGTTTTTGGAGAAATCAAATTTTCCCTTGTTTTCAAGGGTCAGAACCATAATTTCTATTTCAGAAACACAGTTGATTAAAATAAGAGTATTAGGTTTTATCCAGAATAGTCAAATGAAATAAGCGTCCAGTTATCTTTCAGTCTACTCATTATGTGTATGTACATAGTCTGCATAAGGCTATGTCAAACAAAACTCATTATTTGGGCTACCTTGAAGAGAATTCACCATTTTGTGAGATCCTATCTCCAAACTCATGAAAAGAAAAACTTATCATAAAGTAGATTACTAAATGTGGCAATTTGAAAAGTTCTAAGAATAGTGAAAAACAATTTTTGAGTTCTATATTTTATAATATCTTTATCTTTCACAACCATTATGTGTCAATGATACTAACCTTTACTTAATGCAGTCTCTGTTATTTTGGAAAGCCTAAGCAGTGGTAGTCAATAGACTCAATAGGTATAATGACTGAAACACAATTGGTGATGATTCTTGCTTTCATGGCAGTGCAAGTACATTTTCCCATTTGTAGTGATCCCTTACAGAAATTCTTGGGTCCTTATTTCTTCTGTTCTGTAGCTTTACTCTTACTATTGTCATCTGCATTCATTTAGAGCGAGGGAAAAAATGCAGGGGGCCACACAGACACTCTTTAAATGTATTGGCCTAGAAATGCTACAAACCACTTATTCTCATATTCCTTTATCTAGAAATTGCCATACCTAACCACAAAGGTGGAAGGAACATGCAGTCTAACAGTAAGCAAGATGGATATATCTTGAGATGAACATTTCACAAGATTTGCCATAAACACACTTTAAAAAATACTTTTCTCTTAAGTAGAGTTTTTTGTCGATATTAGTTTTGAAAAGAAAGGTATTATAATATCTTAAATTTATCACTGTGAGATAATTTTTAAATGTGGCAAGTTCCAGTAAGGCTTAATCACAAAAGAAGTAAACACAGATTTGTGACAACATTTATTTTGCTTAGAATTTCACCCTTTTCATGATTGGTGAGTCTTTTTTACTTTCACTTATTCAGAGAGTAAACAATTATATTAATAATGTTCAATCTAATGTGCATCTCTTATTGCTTAAGATGAAAACTTTCAAATTATTTTTGCTATAAAGACTAAACTGTATTGACTTCTCTCAGCTTAATTAAATTACAAATCATTACATAATAAAGGGAAAATTGACCATGTGTCTATAATCCAAAAAGTTGTCCATCCAGATGTATTTATAATATATATTCCAAAATTAGAATCTTGATTTTTATTTTTAAAATGTGAAGTACCATCCGACTTCTTTTTTGATGTGTTTCATGCATCAAGATATATTTTTGAAACTTGTAAATAGAACTGCCCTCATCTAGATATCATTTCAGAAATATTCTCTTTGTGAGCTGAAAAGCTTTTTAAAAAATTTACTTGATTGATAAAAGATAACTTCAGTGGATATTTCAAATAAAATGTTTAATTAAAAACACCACAACAAAGATGAGACACTATGCTCATTTAAGGTGTGAGGCTTCATGCTGTATTCCATTTGGTTCAGAGTATAGTTTTCATGATTTATTGACAGCTTCTGTAGATGGCTTTTTATTTTCAACTCATCCCAACCCTGGTCAAACAATACAACCCTCCTGCTTTTTCAATATTTTCCTAATATCTCAGCTCATTTAATTCTATTGATCCACTGAAGAGTATAATGGCATTGAAACTGGAATTAATAGCACCTCCCTTTCCTAGTGCTAAGAGCTTTCCTATTGAGTCTGTAGACCATCACATGAAATCATAAAAGTAGGCTAAAAAGTAGAGTGACCTTTATCAGCTACTGTTGTACTGTAAAATTCAGCAAACCTCAGAACATCATTTTCAATTTTATGGCACTGTTTTCTTAAATAATAAGAGAAGGGGGGGAAAAAAGGAACAACTGACCCCTGCTCAGCATTTACTTAAGCAGAATTGGCATTAATAGAGTATTCTGTCAAAAATTCAAGCTCAAGAAAATGTATGGCTTTGTCCACAGCAGCAGCTATCTTAGCCGATTGCACTGTCACTGCTTCACACAAAGCGCATTGCAACACCATTAGTGGCCATAAATAATGCACAAGCTCTTATGCAGTGCTCAGCTAAGTGCATGGAAACCTTGGGCTCCTGTTGTCAGAAATTCAATGGATTAGTACCTAGATTTATTTTAAGTCTGTAAAGCACTTTGTTCTTGACAGCGTTCAAAGTAGAAAGACTGCTATCCTGAATGTGCATCTTAATACTGTCATTCCTGTCTTGTAAGAGTAGATGATATATGGGCTGCAATATTTCGTTTTAATATTTAAAGTTTTCATTGTGCAGATGCAAAGAAATATATTAATAGTTATCTGCTGTTACTTTATTGATCTAGAAAAGAACAAAGATAACCTGTAAAGTTTCACAGGGAGGTTAGTAAAATGGAGGTATTACAATTATTTACTATAAACAAATTAGAATCATGATACATCCTCTTTAGAAAATAAGGGCCTCTGAACATTGAATTTCTTCTTTCTGAATGAATATTCTATGTTTAGGGGGGTAATTTAAGCGCACTTTAACCTAATTAGATATTATTTACAGTTATATTTCCTTCAAGTGCGTGACAGTATTGTTTCTTTTTTGAAGGCTAAGTAATTTTACATGGTTAATATTTTGCTGAACAACAAATATTCTAGATGTTTCTTAGAACTGCTTCTTCATAACTCCAGGGGTTGAGGGCAGTTTCTGTCTATAGATAAGTTCAGGATTTGAGCCTGATAATCTCCTATGCATTGAAAGGATAAAAACACTCTTGTATAGATTAAAAACATTTTTCTATTGATATTGGAGATGTAATAGAAATATAGAGATATCGCATGTGAAGGTCAATCTTTCTCAGTTCTATGAAGGTATAAAATCTTATTTCAAAATAATAACAGTTACCTTTCATTCAGCCTACATGGTCCATGAATTTTAATACAATTTGTTGAAATGTCACTGAATGAATTAACTATTCATTATCAAGCCCTCAGAATTTAAAGCTAAATATGTAACCAATAACTGCAATTACATACATTAAACACATTTATTAAGCTACATGCATGATGTCATGTCAAGCTATTCCTATTTGACCATATCTGAGTCCTTTAATAAAACGTGATTTTTAAATACCAGTTTATTAGACTTATGAAAATGCATTTTATTCTACTTACAAAGTTCGCTGTTGAATAAAAGGGACATATGTTTATGTTCCATTATTTCAGGAGACAATCCATCAAACATAATGAGAGAGTTGTGATTTGTTGCTCATAAAAACAATATGAAGAAAAGGACAGCTGAAATTAGGTTTTGAAATATATTGAATATATACTTAAATTGAAAGATCATATTCTTCAGAATAAAAAGGATTTAAAGAACTTTATATCGAGGAGATGAAGTCTTCAACCTAGTAAATTTACTCCAACTGAGTTAACAAAGCTAAAAGTTCAAAGACCAACAAACAATTTGCATATTCTGATCAATAGGTGGCGCTTTTCCCCTTTCTGATAGGCTTGAATACTGAATTCCGGTAGAGTACTTTTTATTAAGTGTTGTGAATTTTCAATACTACCTATAAAATGCCAAATACTTCAACTAGTCGAAAGCTAACTTTTAATCTTTACAAGTTTACAAGGATTTACATTATTGCAAGCTTTATAAAATTATCTTTTGATACATCATCAAGTTTTGCTACAAATAATTGTATTTAAAGAGAGAACTCTCTGTTATTTTTACAATTCAGAGATTCAGAAAAGAGTGCTCAGTTCCTTTAATCTTTAAATTATTTCCTACTCATTCACATAGGAAATTTCTGAAAAGCAGAATATAGAATATCTGAAACATAGGGCCTCTTAAAATACCACTGTCATGATAAATGTATTTATGACTTTTAGGACTTTTCTCCTAAAAATAAAACCTGAATTTATATTATCATAAAATGCATCTTGAAAATACAGCTAAAATGATAAACATAAGAAATTCAGCAAGAGATACACTGTAAGAGACACATCTTTATATTTTTATAGATTATAAGAGTTGGATTTATTTACATTGAGTATTATTTAATTAAACCTAAAGATTATTGGCCATATAAAGATTTTGTTAATGGCCGTTGATAGTTTTAGGAATTTGAAGCAGAAAAGAATTTATAAAAGTATTTCTTTCAGATAATTTTTATCTAAATTTATACTAAAAATCATGTGTCTAAATTGCTTTCTTTTCAATAAACCATCTAGTCATGTATAAATATACAGTAACTAGCTTATACTATCTAGATAATGTATTGTAGAAAATTAGTCTCACTTTTGTTATTTAAAATATGATCAGCTTGTGACAACTAGTTTAAGATATGAGCAAATATTCAGTAATAAATTTTTTTATATACTTAGACCAGAAATTTTCACTTATAAAATATAGCCAGTCAGAAAATTAAGAGAAAGTTTGCATAGTCTTTGTATTCTAAGTAGTCTGACTCCTTTTTACATTATTAAATGAAAGTATATTTGTGTGAAGTCCATAGCAAATTTTAAATTTTATTTTCCCCAGAATGTGCAGTGTGACACTCCTAAATACAGTGGAAAAAAAGAAAAAGAAGAAAACACACAGACATTTTACAACTATTTTAGGTTTCTAACAGAATAGTTTAAGTTGTATCCTCAAATGAATGCTGCCATATAAGAGACTGGAAAGAGTTCTGCCTTTTGATAAGTCCTCAGCTCTATTTCCTTCCGGAGCATGACCGTTCCCAGATTCAAGGACAGTGAATGGGGACCAAACCACTCCCCTCCATCCACCTAAGCGTGCTTGGCTACTCAAGAGTTCTCTTATATCTCTATGTCTCATCGTATTTCTCTTCCTCAAGGTAGTGGGAGTTAATATCAAATTCAAAACGCGTTTATCTGTACTTTCTTCTGGAATTTAGAGTCTTTTCTAGAAGATATTGCATTCTGGAACTGATGCTATTTTATGACAGTGACTCAGGAAGTTTTGTTGATTTGAGGCACTATTTTTTAGGTATTTTTAAAAAGTTTCTTAGAGTTTTTTTGGGAGAAAAACATATCAGCGTGTAGAGCACAGCTTTAGGAGATTCAGTATACACAGGCTAGAGTTTAAATAGCATTATTTTTTGTGTGTAATTATGGGTTGTTCTTATATAGCACTGGGCACTATAAGGTAATAGTATAAGAGAATTCACGCAAAAATTCTATACTCTCCATGTATAAAAGGATCAATGTTACACTGATAAATGAGAAGTATCAATAGTATAGGCTTAAACAGTCCTGAAGAGACAAAAACTGATATGATAGGCACAGCCCTGCATTATCAAGACAGCAATGATAAAGTACAACACTTAAGAGATTTTACTAACAGTTTAAGAGTTCTGGCACACTACAGCCTGTATAATGAGGCTTCTAAATGTTCAGCTCACAGAACTTGCATTTGGAGAGATAAAATACTCTACAAACTCTATTTCATTAATCTTCGCAATATCTCTGTGAAGAATTATGAACACCAATCAACAGATTACAGAGTGACAGCACTGAAATACTGAATGAATTGCCAGTCCTCTCAAAGAGAAACTTGAAGGTTCTCCTTACAATAGAAGGGTTTTTTTGTTTTCGTTTTTGATTTTTTTTTGCAAGCTGAGGGGTGGTGGTGGTGGAAGGTATTTGTTTTATTTTTTAAACTGCTAGTTCTCTAAGACCAAGTTAATGTATGTTAAATCCTGTAAAGTAGCAACATGTTCTACCTTCTTGGGCAGAAGGAAAAGTAGAGAAGGTCTAAAATCTCAGCATTTGGAATTTAAAAATAGGTTAAATCAATATTTTAATGTCAAAATACTTGAATACACAGAAGCATATCTTTTTCAAAAGGCACTGTGTGTAACTGTGACTCTTTAAAGGGACTATGCTATATTTTGCATTAATGCCAGATAAGAATTTCAATCTTGCAGCAAATTAGTCATCATACTAAATACCCATTCAAGTGACTTCAACAGCACATGGTTTGTATTATATTATTAACAGCTCTTCAAAGGCAGACAATATCATCACCATCAATAAATAGCTATTGACCACTTACTGTGTTTAACTTGAGTTTTTGAAAGATCATTTTGTTTCCAATTTGTTAAGCTAATCATTTATAGAATTTTTTCATGTTGACAAATCAAACTCAAATCATATCCATAGGGCGAATACTAGTAAAGGGGATTTAAAATATTTAAAAGGCATCTTAATAAATGAATTTAAGAAACTATTCAACTGTTCATTATAATAATGAATGCAAAAATGAGTATAGAGCAGTCAAAACTTAAGTGGGCTTCCCTGGTGGTTCAGCAGTAAAGAAACTACCTGCAAGGCAGAAGCTGTGGGAAATGCAGGTATAATCCTTGGGTGGGGAAGATACCCTGGGGGTGAGCATGGCAATCCAGTCCCATTCTTGCCTGGAGAATCCCATGGACAGAGGAGCCTCGCAAGCTACAGTCCATAGGTTCGCAAAGAGTCAGACATGGCTGGAGTAACTTAACATGCATGCACTCAAGAATTAAATATCACCATTATCTTTTTTTAAAAAACATTGTTTACTTATTTTAATTGGAGGACAATTGCGTTACGATATTGTGATAGTTTTTGCCATACATCAGCATGAATTGGCCATAGGTATACATGTGTCCCCTCCATCCTGAACCCCCTCCCTTCCAACCCTCCCCTTCCACGCTGTCTCAGAGCTCTGGCTTTGGGTGCCCGGCATCATACATCAAATCCACAGTGCTTATACATTTTACATATGGTAATATACATGTTTCAATGCTATTCTCCCAAATCATCCCACACTCTCCTTCTCCCTCTTTGTTCAAAGGTCTGTTCTTTATGTTTGTGTCTGCTTTGCTGTTCTGTACTTAATATTGTTGGTAACATCTTTCTAGATTTCATATATGCATGTTAATATATGGTATTTGTCTTTCTCTTTCTGACTTACTTCACTCTGTAAAATAGGCTCTAGGTTCATCCACCTCACTCAGTTCAGTTCAGTTCAGTCGCTCAGTCACGTCCAACTCTTTGCGACCTCACGGACTGCAGCACGCCAGGCCTCCCAGTCCATCATCAACTTCCAGAGTTTATTCAAACTCATGTCCACTGAATTGGTGATGCCATCCAACCATCTCATCCTCTGTCATCTCCTTCTCCTGCTGCCTTCAATCTTTCCCAGCATCAGGGTCTTTTCAAATGAGTCAGTTCTTTGCATCAGGTGGCCAAAGTATTGGAGTTTCAGCTTCAGCATCAGTCCTTCCAATGAATATCCAGGACTGATTTCCTTTAGGATGAACTGGTTAGACCTCCTTGCAGTCCAATGGACTCTCAAGAGTCTTCTCCAACATAACAGCTGAAAAATATTAATTCTTCAGTCCTCAGCTTTCTTTATAGTCCAACGCTTAGATCCATACATGACTACTGGTAAAACCAAAGCTTTGACTAGATGGACATTTGTTGGCAAAGTAATATCTCTGCTTTTTAATATTCTGTCTAAGTTGGTCATAACTTTTCTTCCAAGGAGCAAGTGTTTTTTAATTTCATGGCTGCAGTCACCATCTGCAGTGATTTTGGAGTCCCCCAAAATAAATTCTGTCACTCTTTCTACTGTTTCCCCATCTATTTACCATGAAATGATGGGACCAGATGTTATGAATGTTTAGTTTTAAGCAGCCTTTTTCTCTCTCCTCTTTCACTTTCATCAAGAGGCTCTTTAGTTTTTCTTCACTTTCTGTCATGAGGGTGGTGTCATCTGCATATTGGAGGTTATTGATATTTCTCCTGACAATCTTGATTCCAGTTTGTGCTTCATCCAGCCCAGTGTTTCTCATTGTGTATTCTGCATATAAGTTAAATAAGCAGGGTGGCAATATAAGCCTTGACATATTTCTTTTCCTATTTGGAACCAGTCTGTTCCATGTAAAGTTCTAACTGTTGCTTCCTGACCTGCATACAGATTTCACAAGAGTCAGGTCAGGTGGTCTGGTATTCTCATCTCTTTCAGAACTTTAAATTGTTGTTATCCACACAGTCATGGGCTTTGGCATAGTCAATAAAGCAGAAATAGATGTTTTCCTGGAACTCTCTTGCTTTTTTTACTATCTAGCAGATGCTGTCAATTTGATCTCTGGTTCCTCTGCCTTTTCTAAATCCAGCTGAAAAACTGGAAGATCACAGTTCATGTACTGTTGAAGCCTAGCTTGGAGAATTTTGAGCATTACTTTACTAGCATGTAAGATGAGTGCAATTGTGCAGTAGTTTGAGCATTCTTTGGCATTGCCTTTCTTTGGGATTGGAATGAAAACTGAAATTTTCCAGTCCTATGGCACTGCTGAGTTTTCCAAATTTGCTGGCATATTGAGTGTAGCACTTGAATAACATAATGTTTTAGAATTTGAAATAGCTCAAATGGAATTCCATCACCTCCACTAGCTTTTTTCATAGTGATGCTTCCTAAGGCCCACTTGACTTCACATTCCAGGATGTCTGGCTCTAGGTGAGTGATCACACCATTGTGGTTATCTGGGTCATGAAGATCTTCTGTGTATTCTTGCCACCTCTTCTTTAATATCTTCTGCTTCTGTTAGGTCCATACCATTTCTGTCCTTCATTGTGTCTATCTTTGCAGGACATGTTCCCCTGATATCTCTAATTTTCTTGAAGAGATCTCAGGTCTTTCCCATTCTATTGTTTCCCTCTATTTATTTGCACTGATCAATGAGGTAAGTTTTCTTATCTCTCTTTGCTACTCTTTGGAACTCTGCATTCAAATGGGTATGCCTTTCTTTTTTTCCCTTGCTTTTCACTTATCTCCTTTTCACAGCTATTTGTAAGCCCTCCTCAGACAGCCATTTTGCTTTTTTGCATTTCTTTTTCTTAGAGTTGGTCTTGATTCCTGTCTCCTGTACAATGTCATGAACCTCCGTTCATAGTTCTTCAGGCACTCTGTCTATCAGATCCAATCCCTTGAGTTTGTTTTTCACTTCCACTGCATAATCAGGAGGGTCATACCCATCTGGTCTAGTGGTTTTCCCCACTTTCTTCATTTTAAGTTTGAATTCAGCAATAAGGATTTCATGATCTGAGCCACAGTCAGTCCCAAGTCTTGTTTTTGCTGACTACATAGACCTTCTCTATCTTTGGCTGCAAAGAATATAATTAATCTGATTTCGATGTTGACCATCTGGTGGTATCCATGTGTAGAGTCTTCTCTATGCTGTTGGAAGAGGATGCTTGCTATTACCAGTGCATTCTTTTGGCAAAACTCTTATTAGCCTTTGCCCTGCTTCATTCTCTACTCCAAGGACAAATTTGCCTGTTATTCCAGGTGTTTCTTGATTTCCTACTTTTGAATTCCACTCCCCTACAAAGAAAGGGTCATCTTTTGTGGGTGTTAGTTCTAGAAGGTCTTGTAGGTCTGCATAGAACCGTTCAACTTCAGCTTTTTCAGCATTACTGGTCAGGGCGTAAATTTGTATTACTGTGATATTGAGTGGTCTGCCTTGGAAATGAACAAAGATAATTCTGTCGTTTTTGAGATTGCATCCAAGTGCTGTATTTCAGACTCCTAGGACTAACTCAAATGCGTTCGTTTTTATAGCTGAGCAATATTCCATTGTGCATATGTACCAGAACTTCCTTATCCATTCTTCTGCCAGTGGGGATCTAGGCTGCTTCCATGTCCCAGATATAATAAAAGCTGCTGAAATAAACATGTGTTTTTTCACTTCTGCTTTCCTTGGACTATATGCCCAGAAATTCCTGGGACTTCTCGGTTGTATGGTAGTTTGATTCCTAGTTCTTTAAGGAATCTTTATACTGTTCTCCATAGTGGCTGCACCGGTTCACATTCCCACCAAGAGTGCCAGACGGTTCCTTTTTCTCCACACCTTCTCCTCTTACAAATTTGTATAATTTACAAATGTCTTATTTGCACAGTATCTTTCAAATTGTAAAAAAAAAAAAAAACAAAAAACAAAAAACAAAAAAAACTCACATTTCTCTTGATTACTATCCATATAATTAAAAGGCTTAATTTATTTTTTACTCTATATATTTTTTCTGCCAATTTTCTCCTTCTCCCCTATTACCGACCCACTCCGAGAAGGATCATTGTATACAGTTTTACTGCAGAGAACTATTCAAGTTGCAGGCTGTGAGAATGGCGCCACCTATAGGTGGAGCAGTATAAAACAGCACAGCAGCCACGCGTCCAAGGCAACACCCTCTCTAGTCAGTATTACTGCAATCCTGATTTCATTTGCTTCCATTATTAGTTCCTCCCATCACTGTCTATACTGAAGCTAAAGTGATGATCTAAAAGTGACAGTGCACCATAGTATTTTCCTATTTCGAACCCTTAAAATAATTTTCTACTGCATTTCACATACAATCAAAGTCCTTTATCTTTTTATTTGCTGTGTCCTTGACTTATGTTCACTAGCCATGGTTGACTCAATTCACGTGTCCCCTCATCAAAGCAGCATTATCTGATATCATTTTTAATTCACAGCTTAGTTTTCGTCTATTCATTCTGTCCCTATAATAAGTTTGCTTTCTTTGTGGTACTACTTGTAACTAAAAATTCATCTTATATTTTTTTCATTTGCTTTGGAATGAGCGAGTCTATCTTACTCTTTAAACACTAGACTTAAAGAAAAGAATAGGAAAGAATTTTCTTGTGAGTAACTGACAATGCCTGGTACATTAGATAACTTCATTTGTATTTCTGAATGAATAAGTGAATGAATGCAATATTTAAAATTATGAATATTAATATAATGTTCTATCACAGTATATTATAATTTTATGTATATTGGATGATAACATTTGTTTCAACTAAAGAAGAAATTAAATTATTTCCATTATAGGAATAGCAAAGATTTAAGAAGAATGAAAAAGGAACTATAAAGTGAAATATATGAAGTAACATAATTGTTCTTTTATACATGCCATACGAAATTCACCAACTTTATCTGAACCTCAATTTTCTCATATGGAGAATGAAAAAATAGAGCAAATAATCATTAACATTTTTTTTTTCAGTTACCAAACTCGATGATTCTATGATCTCAGGCAATTATTTAAAGTTTTGTCTCAGTTTGTTCATAGATCTAATTCAGTTTTTCAATTCTCATATCATTGGCAAAAAGAATAACTAATAAAAGTAAAATGATTTGCACCCACTAAATTGTTATACAAGTATAATGAATTACTGTTATTCTCTGGGTAACAGTAAATTCAGCCCATAGTGGAAGCCCATTTATGTTAGTGAAACTCATTTATGTAGTCCATCACGATTTACAGAATACTTTTGTACTTAATGCTACTTTGATTCCCACATCCTATGCATGAGACACAGAAAATGTTGTTATCCCCATTACACAGATAACAAAACTAAGTTTCAGTAATGTTAGTCTCCTGCCCACAGTCATTCAGGCAGTGAAATTCTAGATTATGACTGGAACTCATGACTCTTTTGAGTCCACATCTAGAAATCTTTCTATTACAGCAACAAAGTTCTAAACAACAGAATGGTTGATTCCTTTGAATGGCCACATTGAGATTTAGAATTATGATATTGTATTCTCAGCCTACAAGGAATATGATAGTCATATAAAGAATGAATGCTATTATGATCTTATAAACTATAGATTACATTACAAAGCACTTTGAATCTAGTTCTAAATTTGCACCACAACAGGTAGATGAGTTCCTAAGGTCACTTAGTTTTCAAAAACTATCAATTGCTAAAGTAGTCTTCATGTCAGTAAAAGTAAACTGAATCATACTTAATATAAAAAGTGCACATAGCACCCTCTGTCAATTACTTAATCTCATTTTAAAAAATAGTTCTGTGTATTTGACACCTGTCAAAAATTCAGTTGACAGACTTCTTTTTTCAATCTATTACACCTTCTAAGAATCTAATCAATGTGTCCAATTTGCTATTCATAATTTGCATAGCATACTTATGGCTTTATTCCATATTTATCTTCTACTTTCTCATCACCAACTTTCAACATTCATCAGAAATATTAATGAAAATTCTATTACTTCAACCACACATGTGGGTATATAATAATGCATTTATTAATTAATTAAAAATTATAAACAAAGCTAAGGAAGCTTTCTTAATTTGAAAAATCAATCAAAACAAGAAAAATATGTATTTGATTTTACTGTGAATATTGTAATAATAATTGTACAAATTTACCACATAATCCACCTTAAAGAAGAAGAATCTTCTATGATAATATAAACACTACATTTTAGGGTTTGTATCAGAGACAGATACACAATTTGTGGGCTACTGTGCAAAAATGAATATGCCCAAGCCTTTGTTCAAAAAACAGGGGAAAAGTACCACACAGGAACTTACAAAATGTGTTTCCTTTCATCCTTAGTGTCTCTCTTCCTGCCTCTCTCCTTGCCTCCCTCAACTTGCCATGGTATTTTTTTGCTATTTAATATTGTTCTAAGAAAGGGAAAATTAAAAATTTTAGCTATTAGCATAAATTTTACCTTTCATCTTCATATTGGCCAATGGCCGTTTAAAGTAGAAATGTCGAAACATTTCACTCAAACATGGAATTATTGAAATGTCCCAATTTTTGTGTCTTGGCTCATTCCCAGAGGTGTCTCAAGCTGAGCAAAAGAGACTGATGCAAGCCAGATTCAAGAGTTTTAGAAGGCAAAAAAGATGCTCCCCACCCCTGGATCCAACCACTACCTTTCCCCATGTGCCATTGTCTGACTTAACTTGAAAAACCATTTCTAAGATAAAATTGCTGAGCATTTCAAGATGTAAATGCAGAACACTAAACCCTAGGTGTGAAGTCCTTTTACTCAACCGTCCTGGTTGCAGGCCCAGGAAGTTGCATTCCAATAGAACCAGAGGAAAATATTATGACACAGTGAGATTTAATCAAAGGCACGAGGCCTCAAAACTAGTTACTAATATTCTCAAAATATTTTCATCTCAAGTATGAGCGATGTCTGTGTACATGAATTATGACATTAAATTTAGCCTAAATTACTTTTACAAATTTTTCTATTTGTAGTATATTGCACATGCCCACTATCTCGTCTTTAAGTATAAGCAAATTTGCATATAAATTTGAATATATATATAAAATCTATAAATACACAAGTAAGTATACATATGTTTATATGCTGTTGTAGTTTTGTTGTTTAGTCGTGTCTGACTCTTGTGACTCCATGGACTGTAGCCCATCAAGCTCCTCTGTCCATGGGGTTTTCTAAGCAAGAATATTGGACTGGGTTGCCATTTCCTTCTCCAGAGGACTTTCCTGACCCAGGAATCAAACCTGTGTCCCCTGAATTATCAGGCAGATTCTTTACCCCTGAGCCACCAGGGAAGCCCATATGTGTTTTTATATACACACATTTATACACATACACACTGGAAATTATCCTGTAATGAATTTGTTGGATGCCTTCACAACTTATTTGCAAATTTCACTCTTGTAAATATATTGATTGAGAATAAAAGTTAGAAACTTAGAAGAGTATATTCACCTTCAAAGAAGTCTTTTTATTTTTAGGTCCTATCTATACTTTGTGCAGTATGTTTCTATTGCAACTAAATATTATAATAATCAAATTTAAAGTTTTAAGTATTTAAACTTCTGTCATCTTTCTTCCTGACCATTTACTATTATATAGCCTTCACATTGTTATATTTCAGGGTATGGTAAAATTTGGATATGTATACTTTTGTATTTTTAAAACTATATCTACTTTTACCACAGTTATAGAATGTACATATTCATTTTAATAAATTTAAATTTTAAACATGTCTGTATAATGAGGAAATCAAGAAACATTTTTATTTTAGTATGATTCATATCTGGAACAGATATATTCAATGACATATGTTTTAATAATTTTTATTCTGGGACAAGAATTAAGCATTCAAAGGAAAGTGTTCAATGATTTATCTAAGAACTGAAATTTACATTATTATACTTAAAAAGTAAGCTTGGATATCTATGAAACTTTAGAAAATGCAGACTTTAGTATGGAATAAATTAAAATAGCAGCAGGCAAATAAACATATTTCATGTTTTCTAAAAAAATAAAAGCAATAACAGAAAAACCAACCTATAGCCTTTGTTTTGCATCTTCAACATCTTAGACCAAATGTGTCCCACAGTGGACTTGTTTTGTTGAAGTTCTCAGTGAAGGATATGCTTTATTTGTGTAAATGAGTTGTTTTGGGGGAGATTCCTAATGGAATTCAGTCTTGTACTGCATAACACATCTGAGGATCTGTGTTATTTCTACATTACAATACACACTATCATGTCTAATTGCTTAATTATATTCTGACAGAATAAAATGTGGAGAGGGACAGGACCTGTTCAGTACATTCCTGCTAATGTCAGGAATCTCGTTTAGAAGTTAACACACCCTTCAATTCTGCAAGAATGTAATGTGTTCAGCTGATAAGGACTAAAAAAAAAAAACGCTTAATACAATTCATGCATGGTTATATGGTATTGATTCAGGATATTTTGTCAAGAAAATGAATAAAAATAAAATGTTTCATTTTTCAAGAAGAAAACATATGGGTTTCAGCTTAAACAGAATCATTCGGTCAGTATATTATGCATAAGTTTCCACTGAGAAAATGCAGACAGATTCCATAATGCTTAAAACCTAGACTCAAGTTTACTGAGGAAATTATACCTATAGAATTGAAAAATAAATAAAAGATGATACAAAAACTAAAAAAGCTAATTTGAGAGGAGCAAGACAATAAGTCACTTGAAAAGTATTGCATTTTAAAATACTTTGTCCATTTTGTCTTTAATAAAATGATACACATATTGAAAATATCATTTTTTCTCTAAACTTTGAAAATTTCTATCAGTCACAAAATTCATATCTTGTCAGTTGTCCCAGCTCTCTGTTTTGACTGAACTACCCTATGCCATTTACTATCTGACTTTAACAACTTTAGTCTCTTTCTGAGTGAGTGAGTGAAGATTGGTCAGTCATGTCCAACTCTTTGTGACCCCATGGAATAGTTCATGGAATTCTCCAAGCCAGAATATTGAAGTGGGTAGCCTTTCCCTTATCCAGATGATCTTCCCAACCTAGGGATCGAACCCAGGTCTCCCGCATTGCAGGCAGATTCGGTATAAGCCGAGCCACCAAGCAAGCCCTTAGTCTCTTTCTAGACATCCCAATTACTTTAAAAGAATGTGTCAAGAATATCTTCAGTGAAGCAACACATTTGCAATATTTTGCAAATACTTTGTTAAAAATCAAATGCCTGGATTTTTGATGAGACAAAATGGTATAGAACATAAATTCTTTTAAATCTTTTTACTGAGAGAATCTCAGTGGTTACTAGTTGTCCTTTTGAAATATGTGGCCATCTTCCTTTGCTTTCCGAGGCTCTTCTCACCTAAGAAAAGAGAAATGGTACTTTATAAAACTATCCAGAGGCAAACTAACACTGCTAAATAATGTTTTTTTTCAATTTTCCCTATGCCACTATGTTGCAGGTATCATAAACGCTCCATTGTACATATACAGACACAGCTTTAAACCAATTAAGCCAATAGTCCAATGGTACATAACTAGTAAGTGAAAAACCAAGAGTGAAAACAGAGATGGATCTGATTTCTAAACAGGATTTCAAAATTCATTTTCCAACTCTTTACTGCTTTATAATCTCTCTCTATCTTCTAACATTCTACTTGGTTTCTAGAGAAATTTATTACAGGTATTTTAGATACATACAAGGTATGTATCAAAAATACATACCTTGCATGAGACACAGAAAATGTTGTTGTCCCCATTATACAGATAACATATTTGGGTAACAGATAAGTTTCAGTAATGATTTTACTTACAGAGATAAGTTTCAGTAATGATTTTCTCTTACCCACAGTCATTCAGGTAGTGAGATACTAGGTGAATTGAACTCATGATACTTTTGAGTCCATATCTAGAAATGGACTAGATATCCAGACAAAAGAGTATAGATATCTAGACAATTTTGAGTCCGTATCTATCTATGATTCTTTCTTAGATAACTTTTCTTTTAACACTGTTCTCTTAAATTTCTCTCCCATGCTATTACAAAAGTTGCATGTATTTTTAATATTATACATTTCTTTTCATAGGTACTGTTATCACCTTTGTCTTACTCTCTTCATTGCTATATATGGTCACATATCAAGAACATGTTATGTAACAACTATATAGAAAGAGACACAAAGAAACATAGATAAGAATGCATATATAAATATACATTATTTGTTTCATTTATTTGCATTTATGTAATTTCAGTTGAGTTCAGTTCAGTTGCTCAGTCCTGTCCAACTCTTTGAGACCAATGAACCACAGCACGCCAGGCCTCCCTGTCCATCATCAAATCTCGGAGTTTACCCAAACTCATGTCCATCAAGTCAGTGATGCCATTCAACCATTTCATCCTCTGTTGTCCCTTTCTCCTCCTGCCCTCAATCTTTCCCAGCATCAGGGTCTTTTCAAATGAGTCAGCTCTTTGCATCAGGTGGCCAAAGTATTGGAGTTTCAGCTTCAACATCAGTTCTTCCAATGAACACCCAGGACTGACCTCCTTTAGGAAGGACTGGTTGGATCTCCTTGTAGTCGAAAGGATTCTCAAGAGTCTTCTCCAACACCACAGCTCAAAAGCATCAATTCTTTGGTGCTCAGCTTTCTTCGCACATCCATACATAACTACTGGGAAAACCATAGCCTTGACTAGACGGACCTTTGTTGGTGAAGTAATGTCTCTGCTTTTTAATATGCTGTCTGCTGCTGCTAAGTCACTCAGTCATGTCCGACTCTGTGCGACCCCATAGACAGCAGCCCACCAAGCTCCCCCGTCCCTGGGATTCTCCAGACAAGAACACTGGAGTGGGTTGCCATTTCCTTCTCCAAATATGCTGTCTAGGTTGGTCATAACTTTCCTTCTAAGGAGTAAGTGTCTTTTACTTTCATGGCTGCTGTCACCATCTGCAGTGATTTTGGAGCGCAGAAAAATAAAGTCAGCCACTGTTTCCCCATCTATTTGCCGTGAAGTGATGGGACTGGATGCCATGATCTTAGTTTTCTTAAAGTTGAACTTTAGCCAACTTTTTCACTCTGCTCTTTCACTTCCATCAAGAGGCTCTTTAGTTCTTCTTCACCTTCTGCCATAAGGGTGATGTCATCTGCATATCTGAGGTTATTGATATTTCTCCCAGCAATCTTGATTCCAGCTTGTGCTTCATCCAGTCCAGGATTTCTCATGATGTACTCTGCATATAAGTTAAATAAGCAGGGTGACAATATATAGCCTTGACATACTCCTTTTCCTATTTGGAACCAGTCTGTTTTTCCATACCCAGTTCTAACTGTTGTTCCCTGACCTGTATGCAGATGTCTCAAGAGGCAGGTCAAGTGGTCTGGTATGCCCATCTGTTTCAGAATTTTCCACAGTATATTGTGACCCACACAGTCAAAGGCTTTGGCATAGTCAATAAAGCAGAAACAGAAGTTTTTCTGGAACTCTTTTGCTTTTTTGATGATCCAGCAGATGTGGGCATTTTGATCTCTGATTCATCTGCCTTTTCTAAAACCAGCTTGAACATCTGGAAGTTCACGGTTCACGTATTGCTGAAGTCTGGCTTGGAGAATTTTGAGCATTGCTTTACCAGCATGTGAGATGAGTGCAATTGTGTAGTAATTTGAGCATTCTTTGGCATTGCCCTTCTTTGGGATTGGAATGAATACTGACCTTTTTCAGTCCTGTGGCCACTGCTGACTTTTCCAAATTTGCTGACATATTGAGTATAGCACGTGAACAGCATCGTCTTTTAGGATATGAAATAACTCAACTGGAATTCCATGACCTCCACTAGCTTTCTTCGTAGTGATGCTTCCTAAGGCCCACTTGACTTTCCATTCGAGGATGTCTGGCTCTTGGTGAGTTATCACACCATCGTGATATCTGGGTTGTGATGATCTTTTTTGTACAGTCCTTCTGTATATTCTTGTCACCTCTTCTTAGTATCTTGTGCTTCTGTTAAGTCCATACCATTTCTGTCCTTTATTGAGACCATCTTTGCATGAAATATTCCCTTGGCATCTCTAATTTCCTTGAAGTGACCTCTAGTCTTTCCCATTTTGTTGTTTTCCTCTATTTCTTTGCATCAGTCTCTGAGGAAGGCTTTCTTATCTCTCCTGGCTATTCTTTGGAACTCTGCATTCAAATGGGTATATCTTTTCTTTTCTCTGCTTTTCGCTTCCTTTCTTTTCACAGCTATTTGTAAGGCCTCCTCAGACAGCCATTTTGCTTTTTTGCATTTCTTTTTCTTGGGGATGATCTTGATCCATGTCTCCTGTACAATGTCACAAACCTCTGTCCATAGTTCATCAGGCACTCTGTCTTTCAGATCTAGTCCCTTAAGTCTATTTCTCACTTCTGCTGTATAATCAGAAGGGATTTGATTTAGGTCATACCTGAATAGTCTAGTGGTTTTCCCCATTTTCTTCAATTTAAGTCTGAATTTGGCAATAGGGAGTTCATGATCTGAGCCACAGTCAGCTCCTGGTCTTGCCTTTGCTGACTGTATAGAACTTCTCCAATTTTGGCTGCAAAGAATATAATCAATCTGATTTCGATGCTGACCATCTGGTGATGCCATGTGTAGAGTCTTCTCTTGTGTTGTTGGAAGAAGGTGTTTGCTATGACCAGTGCATTCATTCTCGACCCCAAGGCCAAATTTTCCTGTTACTCCAGGTGTTTCTTGACTTCCTACTTTTGTATTCCAGTCCCCTATAATGAAAAGGACATCATTTTTGGGGTGTTAGTTCTAAAAGGTCTGTAGGTCTTCATAGAACCATTCAACTTCAGCTTCTTCAGTGTTACTGGTCAGGGCATAGACTTGTATTACTGTGATGTTGAATGGTTTGCCTTGGAAATGAATAGAGATCATTCCGTCATTTTTGAGACTGCATCCAAGTACTGCATTTTGGACTCTTTTGTTGACCATGATGGCTACTCCATTTCTTCTAAGGGGTTCCTGCCCACAGTAGTAGATATAATGGTCATCTGAGTTAAATTCACTCATTCCAGTCCATCTTAGTTCACTGATTCCTATAATGTCGATGTTCACTCTTGCCATCTCCTGTTTGACCACTTTCAATTTGCCTTGATTCATGGACCTAACATTCCAGGTTCCTATGCAATATTGCTCTTTACAGCATCAGACCTTGCTTTTATCACCAGTCACATCCCCAACTGGGTGTTGTTTTTGCTTTGTAATGATGTATAAAATTATATAATTTATATTTTTTCAAATATGTATTGGATATATGTATATATGTTTTTACATATACACACAGGTCTCATGGCAGTTTATAAATGTTTTGCTTTTTGAATCAATGATTACATAAGAGACATGTATGCCTGAAAAAAGTTGAGCTTTAATCTATATATTCTGTGCTTCAGAATTAGTAGTAAAAACTATTGATTATTTGTTTATTACTATTTTTGTTATTGTTGTTTAGTCGCTAAGTTGTGTCCAACTCTTTTGAGACCCCATGGGCTGTAGCCCCAGGCAAGAATACTGGAGTGGGTTGCCATTTCCTCCTCCAGTTATTACTATTATTAAAGCTTTAAACAGTTAAATAAAGTCTTAATGATCTTCAAGTGTAAATGGAATTGCCCCATACCATCTGTTTAACAAAAATTTGCAAGATCCACAATAATCCTGTTTAAGAAATTTTGAATTATAAAACATATGCTCCTCTTTCTATAAAAACTAATGAAATGTTTGATTAAGAAATCAATGACATATTCAACTACATAAAAAGATATGTAACATATATAAAGACAAACTTTATCTAAGGAAACTTATTTTCTGAGATCTTATATATGCAATACATTGAGGGTGCTTGAATTATGAAGGTGTGTGGATTAGTTGCTCAGTCTGAATAATGCATATGTATAAATATTATATGCTTGTTTATCCTTCTATAAATGAAACGATCTTTAGATTGTATAGAATTCTAGTCCTCTTTTCTTCCCTGCTGAAAGAAATTTTAGAATGTACATCAAATGAATGTTTTTCAAAGTGAAATGATACATATTTTTGAGTTAAGAAGTTTCTTAGAAGAAATGCCCAATATCATCGCACTGGGTCAAATGGGAACAAAGTTATACCAACTAATCCAGGAGTTTCAATAATATGTTGTTTAGTCGCTAAGTCATGTTTGTCTCTTTTTCAACCCCAGGGACTGTAGCCCACCAGGCACCTCTGTCCGTGGACTTTCCCAGGCAAGAATACTGGAGTGGGTAGTCATTTCCTTCTCCAGAGGATCTTTCTGACCCAGGGATTGAACTTGCATCTTCTGCACTTCAGGCAGATTCTTTGTTGTTGCGTCACTAATAATATAATTAGCATCTATTTAAACAGCCACACTTTCTATTTCACTAGTGGTGAAGTAGTGAAAGAAAACACATTTTATACTTTTCAAGCTCTCCAAACAGAGATATAACATTGATAGATTTATGGTTCTTGCTTATTAAATATTAGCTTTGGAGCTAACTGAGGGTTTGTTGATCAGCTCAAAATTTTCATCGATATTTCAAAGTATAAATATTTTCAACTTAAATTGAAAGAAAAATTAAAGCATTTTCTCCACATAAAGGCATGTTTTATATTGATGAAAGTCACCCTCATATTTTTTCACAAATATTTCAAAGAAACATTAATATCTAGATCCCAAGTATTAATGTTAGAAACTAAAGAAACAATGCATTATTTAGTATCATTAAGCTAATATAACAAGAAGTTTAAAGTCGGCTTGAAGCTCCATATTTACTTTAAATTAGAAATGAAATATGCCAAAATATATATGAGTAGTTCAGGTTAACTGATAGTTTTAAAACTGTGGAAAACTAATGTATTAGAAATGCCACTAAAGTGAAGGGTTTTGTAGTATCAGTGTCTAGTCATAACTATATTTTTCTATGATACAGTTTAGAGTCTGTTTTGAATAAGTTATATTTTTACACCATGGTTCTTTTAATGATTTATTGATCTATATACAAAAATTCAGAGGTAAGATTATAATACCAAAATACAATAATACATTCATTTTTTTTAATGTATCAACAACCTCAGACATGCAGATTATACCACTGTAATTGCAGGAAGTGAAAAGGAACTAAAGAGCCTCTTGATGAGGATGAAAGAAGAGAGTGAAAAAGCTAGCATAAAATTCAATCTTCAAAAAACTAAGGTCATGGCATCTGGTGCCATCACTTCATGGCAAATAGATGGGGAAAAGTGGAAGCAGTGACAGATTTTATTTTCTTGTGCTTCAAAATCATTGCAGACTGTTACTACAGTCATGAAATCAAAAACCACTTGCTCCTTGGAAGAAAATCTATGACAAATCTAGACAGCATATTAAGAAGCAGAGACATCACTTTGTTGACAAAGGTGTATATAGTTAAAACTGTTTTTCCCAGTAGTCATGTATGAATGTGAGAGTTGGAATGTATAGAAGGCTGAGCACTGAAGAACTGATGTCTTTGAACTGTGGTGATTGAGAAGATTCTTGAGAGTCCCTTGGAATGCAAGGAGATCAAACCAGTCAGTCCTAAAGGAAATCAACTATGATGGTTCATTGGAGGATATGATGCTGAAGCTCCAATACTTTGGCCACTTGATGGACCATGGGCTCAGTTGTATCTGACTCTTTGCGACCCCATGGACTGTAGACTGCCAGGCTCCTCTGTCCATGGGATTCCCAGGCAAGAATACTAGAGTGGGTGGATTCTTTACCCTCTGAGCTATCTGGAAAGTCCTAGGCTGCCTGATGCGAACAGCCAACTCATTGGAACAGACCTTTATGCAGGAAAAGGTTGAAAGAAAAAGGAAAGAGAGCAGCAGGGTATGAGATGGTTAGATAGCATCCCTGGTCTCAGTGGGCATGAATATAAGCAATCTCTGGGAGATAGTGAAGGACAGGGAAGCCTGGGATGCTGCAGTCCATGAGATCGCAAAGAATTGGACATGACCTAGGGACTGAACAACTACAATTACTAATTCTATACATAGCAACCATACAATGTAATTGTAATATTGTAACTATTGTGCTCTGCTCTTATTAGGAAGTTTTTAAAGAAGAAAAGAGTAAAAATTGATGAAAAAAACATTTTTTAAATACAAAAGTAATTTGTCATTGCTGTAGACAATGCTTGGGTTCCCCTCAAATTTTATATTGAAATCTAATTCCCAGTGTAATGGTATTTTGAATTAGGGCCTTTTGGAGGTAATTAAATCAGTCATGATTTAATTAATTAATTAATTTAATTAATTAATCAGAACACTCATGAATGGGATTAATGCCTTTGAAAGGAGATTCCTTCCTAAGAGTTTCTCTTTCTGAGGCAGATTTCTCTCAACTCTTCTACAGCCACCCATGAACTAAGAAAGAAAACAGTAACCTATGAATTAAGAAGCATATTCTCACCAGATACTGAATCTGCTAGCTCCTTGGTTCGGGGCTTCCCAGCCTCTAGACTATGAGAAATAAATTATCATTTCTAAGACATTTTCACGCATTGGAGAAGGAAATGGCAATCCACTCCAGTGTTCTTACCTGGAGAATCCCAGGGATGAGGGAGCCTGGTGGGCTGCCGTCTATGGGGTTGCATAGAGTCAGACACGACTGAAGCAGCTTAGCAGCAAGACACCCAGGCTATGGTACTCCGTAATTACAGCTTGAATGGAATAAGACAGAAATTGGTTCTGAGAAGTAGAAGTGTTGCTATAGCAAACATGTAAACATACGGGAGCGGCTTTGGAACTGGGTGATGGATAGAGGCTGGAAAACTTTGAGATGTCTGTTTAAAAAGGCTACATTGCCTTGAATGGACCACTATGAGTAATTTCTGATAAGGGCTCAGAAAGGAAGATGGAGAATTCTAGAGAAAACACCTAAGTAATCATGAATAGAATGTTGGTAGAAATGTGGATGGCAACCTGAAATGGAAATTAGGAACATCCTACTAAAAACTATAGGAAACATGGCATTGGAAACTTGCAATACTGTGGCAAAGAACTTAACGATTTCTCTAATGTTAACTCTTTATTCCTCTTGTAACTTTTACTCAAGTCACCCATGATTTTGCAGACTGCTAAGGAAGCCCTTTTCCTATATTTTAGTAGCATTCATCACATTGTCATGTACTACTAATCTGTTTGTATGCTCCATTTCCACTAGATTGTAAATTACTTAGATCAAAACCTAAGATTAAGAAGAATGCTGCTGTTGTCACTAAGTTGTGTCTGACTCTTTGTGGCCCCATGAACTGCAGCATACTAGGCTTCCTTATCCTTCCTTATCTCCTGGAGTTTGCTCGAACTCATGTCCATTGAGTTGGTGATGCTATCTAACCGTCTTCTCCTCTGCTGCCCCCTTCTTTTGCCCTCAATCTTTCCCAGCATCTGGGACTTTTCCAAAGAGTTGGTTCTTCCCATCAATTGGCCAACATAATGGAAATTAGATTTAGCATCAGTCCTTCCAATGAATATTCAAGGCTAACTTCCTTTAAGATCAACTGGTTTGACCTCCTTGCAGTCCAAGAGACTCTCCAGCACCACAGGTCGAAAGTGTCAATTCTCTGGCACTCAGCCTGTTTATGGTTCAACTCTCACATACATACATGACTATCAGAAAAAAAATAGCTTTGACTATTTATTTGATAAAATTATGCAAATATACTTTTCAATACCCTTCAAAATTCTTGATTTACTCAAAACATTTTTCCCCCAGTACTGATCAATTGTAAAAACTATAGAAACTGTAGTCATGTAAAATTCTTTAAACTTACATAAATAGGCTATATGATGACTTTTAGAAATGTTGCTGAACAGAAAATTTTACTAATATTAAAAATGTATGAATTTATAACTATTCTATGGGCTGTTGTAAATGTGTAAGGCAAGCAATGTTTAAATACATTTTTTTAAAAAGAAAAACCGTAGTTTGTTTTCAATTGTTTCTGTCTTTTTATTTTTTTCAGATAAAATATAATTACTGAAAATTTAAAATTTTTGAAAATATTAACCAAATTGTCTTAAAAAATGTGAGTGATGTTAATAGGCACCCAACCAATGTCCCCAATGTGATGAATTTTTACTATTCTAACTTTTTACTTCACTAAACATGATTCAAAAAAGAAAGAAAGAAAGAAACCCTCCCCCAGTAAATAAGTACTTCTTACAGCCTTAGAGAAGACAAAAGTATGCCTTGATAATTATAAATGTGATTACTAAGAAAAATGAGACAATAGAGCCCAAAATTGTGCTTGAAAAATGAACAAACTCAACATTGGTATTTCATAAGAGATTGCTGGTATCCCTGAAAAGTAATATTGTAAATAAACAAACAAAAAAACCATTGTGCTTTCATTTCTTATCACAAATGTTAAATGCATAATTTCTTAAAATTTTCCTACAAAATGCTTTCTATATTGTTTTAGTTTCACAAAAGAATGTTTTGTGTCTTAGTTGAGTCACTGATATAGGTTTATCATTATTACTATTCTTTAAAAAAAGTGTCAACATGCTATTTGGATCAATTTCCTTTTTTATTGAGAAATTTTTGTTCTCTCCAATCCTAAAAAACTTTCTTATCCATATGCTCCTGCTCTCTTTGCCTCTCTCCTTCTTGCCTCTTTCTGCATATGACTATGCTTGACAGAATAAGTACAAGTAAAAAAGTTTTGAACAGAAGTATCATTGAAGGGTAATAATTTTAGATTCCTAAAATAGTGTTGTAAATTTTCCCAATTCTATATTCACCTTTAATTTCATGAACCCTTGGGAAATTCCCTTTGATTTTATGGGAAATGCATATGAACTCATTATCTAAATCTGATTCAAAAACTATTTCTAAAATCAAATGTCTAAAGAGAAGCCAAAAATTATTCATACACCATGAAGAAAAAAAATAAAAATTAAATCTAAGGTGACTTCAATGTGAGCCAAATAACATAATGAACCTATAAAATGCTTAGTGAAATGCAGTCAGGCTTATAGATGTATTTACCAAAAAGGAATGCTCTGCTTTCATATTTATTATTATCATTCACTGATTTAAAACTCTTATATACTGAAACTCAGTAAACATTTTTAATTTACATAAACCTCAGCATAAAAAAATGTAATATAAGAATAAATTTGAAAAGCAGTAGTTTATTGCACCAGCCTCAGCAATTACAAAAAGAGAGAGATGTTATTGAGCCTAAGGAATATTTAATAAAGAATATTATCAATATATATTTCCTTAAGAGTTAATAATACTGCAGTGGGATTCATAAATGCCATCTACCTTCATTTCATTGCTTGAAATCAATGAACTGAATCATCAGAGTAAAATTTCAATGACATATTTAAGGGACAAAAAAAGCATCATTTTTTACTTCTATTAAATTGAAAGGGAATGGAGGGTCTAGTTTACTTGTAAGGAGTTTGTTCTGAGTAAGATTTTACTTTTCAGACCGCTGGACTAATGATTAACGTCACATACCGTACATCTTCGTCTAGAAACTATGGTGTCTATTAAATGTAATTACCTTTCCCCATGGCTTTAAATTGACGACAGATTCAAAATGAAGGTGGCTTCTATTAAATTTAATTACTTCCCCCTGAAGCTTACTTGGCAAAACTGTGACTAGTAATGAAAGTGGATTCTATAAAAGAGCTGCATGGTCAAGGTGTGGTTATTAAATTAGTATTGTTGCTAATGAAAAAATGTGAAACAGTACATGAAATAGGATATTTTATCACTCATGTATTTTTGTGATGACTGATTCAGTTCTCAGTTTTTTACTCACAGGTTTCAACATTCAACCAATAGATTATAATATATTGGATTTTGTTGGGATGTGGTCAGTGTTCAGTTGTATCTGATTCTTTGCGACCCCAAGGACTGTAGCCCACTAGGATCCTCTGACCATGGGATTTCCCAGGCAAAAATACTAGAGTGGGTTGCCATTTCCTCCTCCAGGGGATTTTCCTGACTCAGGGATTGAACCCGCGTATGCTGTATCTCCTACCTTGGCTGGCAGATTCTTTACCACTGCACCACTTGGGAATCCCTATAACATACTAGTTGATTATAATAATAATTAAAGAAGGAAACCCATATGGAGGTCAAGAAGCAACAGTTAGAAATAAACATGGAACAATGGACTGGTTCAAAATTGGGAAATGAGTGTGTCAAGACTGTATTGTTACTCTGCTTATTTAACTTGCATGCACAGTACATCATGCAAAATGCAGAGCTGGATGAATCACTGTCTGGAATCAAGATTTCCAGGAAAAATATCAATAACCTCAGATATGCAGATGACAACACCTTTATGGCAGGAAACAAAGAGGAACTAAAGAGCCTCTTGATGAAAGTGAAAATGCTGGCTTAAAACTCAACATTCAAAAAATTAACATCATGGCATCCAGTCCCATCACTTCATGGCATATAGATAGGGAAACAATGAAAATACTGACAGACTTCATTTACATGGGCCCCAAAATCATTGCACACAGTGCCTGCAGCCATGAAATTAAAAGACAGTTGCTTCTTGGAAGAAAAGCAATGACCAACCTAGGCAGTGTATCGAAAAGCAAAGACATCGCTTTGCCAACAAAAGTTTCTATAGTTAAAGTTATGGTTTTTCTAGTAGTCATGTATGGATGTGAGAGCTGGACCATTAAGAAGGCTGAGTGCTGAAGAACCAATGCTTTTGAACTGTGATCTTGGAGAAGACTCTTGAGATTCACTTGGACTTCAAGGAAATCAAATCAGTCTATCCTAAAGGAAATCAGTCCTGAATATTCATTGGAAGGACTGATGCTGAAGCTGAAACTCCAATACCTTGGCCCCCTGATGCGAAGAACTGACTCATTTGAAAAGACCCTGATGCTGGGAAAGATTGAAGGCAGGAGGAGAAGGGGACGACAGAGGATGAGATGGTTGGATGGCATCACCGACTCAATGGACACGTGAAGTCGCTTGGTTGTGTCTGACTCTCTGCAATCTTGTGGACTGTCATCTACCAGGCTCTTCCATCCATGGACTTTTCCAAGCAGTTTGAGGAAACTCTGAGAAATAGTGAAAGAAATGGAAGCCTGATGTGTTGCAGGCCATGGAGTCACAAGGAGACAGACACAACTGAGCAACTCAACAATAAATGTGAGGAAAAGGCAAAGAATGAGAAAAGCAAATGCTGTTCTCACTGGCTATGTGTTTAATTCTTTCTTGTTGAGCTGATTCATCTGAAAGATAGACCTAAAAATATATCTTATCTATATGAGGTTAATATTAAGAAAATTAGAGGAAAATGTATTATCTATTACTGCTCTGCAAATAACCTTGAGTTTAAAAAAGCTGTCATTTTTGCACTAGCTTATTTTAGGTAGTTATTTTTTGGAATCTATATCTCTTGACTTCTCATATATGCATTCATAATTCAATATCAAATTTACTATATGTTCACAATGTGCTAGCCATATGTGAGAGGAATAAATATACATCTACAGGATCCTTTATTCAAAAGAGAGTGATACAAAGATAAAAGACAATAGATATTTTGTCACTATGGGAAGAACCTGCAAAGGCTTCTGAGCAGCTCTCCTGACCCTTGGGAAATATTCACATCCCTCCCCTCATCGTTTGATAGAAATGTACTCTGGCCAAACTTAACATCTATTCACTGATTCAGTCACAGCATAGGCACAAAACTCAGAATTTTTGTGGTGGGGAGATAATAACTTCCATCTTTCTCCCTGGGAATGAGTGATGCTCTGAAATCAGAGAATGGCAAACATACATTCAAGTGAATCTGGTAGTTAATTCTCCCATTTTAGTCACACAAATATGTTTTATACTATGTTATACTTTTAAACCTGGAGGGAAGCATGGCAACCCACTCCAGTGTTCTTGCCTGGAGCATCCCCATAGACAGAGGAGCCTGGCAGGCTAGAGGCCATGGGGTTGCAAAGAGCCAAATGAAACTGAATGACTAAGCACAGCACATACTTTTAAAAAGATTCATTTATATCTGACTTAGTTATGAACTAGTTCTCAGATACTTCCTTTTATGTTCTAAAAATCCGTTTCTGTCTCACACTTATTTTGCACCTGTTTTCTATTATAATTTCATGAAATTTTTCATTTTAATATTTTTAAAATGTGATAATAATGAGTACCGGAAATGGTGGGAGCACAAGCACAGATAGATAAACTAGGCTAATAAGAGGGTAAGGGAAACTTCTTTGATGCAGAAAAGTCTGAGGGGAAATGAGAAAGAAGAACTTGCCAAGTTAAAAGCACAGGGAAGGACACCTCACACAAAAGGAACAGTACAAGGAAAGACCCAGAGGCGTGCAGGAGCATCATTTATCCGGAGAACCTGGCTTGAACGTAGAATAAATCTTTGTGAAGTGAAAGATATGCAAATAGATTAATTTTGCAATTGAAACAGTGTGACTGAAAGCTTTTTCTGCCCAATATCCTCAGATTTGCTCCACTAAATCTTCCTCTATATCAACAAAAGTTTTAAAATTAAATGACAGTTTGAGGACTGCACTTTTATTTCTTTATATAAAGTATTATATCTGATGAACTTGCTTTTATGGTTAATAATAAAGTTAATATGCTGGAAATTCTATGTTATTATGTATTCAGTGAGCATCAGTATTCTCTCTTACTGTTGCACCTGGAATTTCTAGCAAAGTGTTTTGGATCTAGTATCAGCTAGTTCTTCAATGTTTATTAATACATTTCCAGTTAATACTAATAAAATATGTCAGTTATTGAAAGTATTCATTTTACACAATACACTGACAAATACCACTGCATTAGTGTTCTCTGAAACAAATCACTACGAACTTTAAGCATCTTGTAATATATAGATGCATCAAATTATCATGTATAATAAACTTACACAATGTTATATGTCCATTATGCATCAGGAAAGGTGGAAGTTGAAAAAAGAAGAAAGACACATAAATCACCTGGGTTTCCCAGGTGGCACTGGTGGTAAAGAATCTGCCTGCCAGTTCAGGAGACATGAGATGCTGTTTCAATCTCTGGGTCAGGAAGATTCCTTGGACGAGGAAATTTCAATCCACTTCAGTATTCTTGCTGGGAGAATCTCATGGACAAAGGAGCCTAGTTGGCTACAGTCTATGGGGTCACAAAGAGTCAGACACAACTGAATGACTAAGCACAGCACAGCAAATCACCACAAAGTAAATGGTTTAAAACACCAAGTTAAATGTGTTACCTTAACTTTCTGGAAGTCAGAAGTCTATCTTGGGTATCAGGGTCTTACACTGAAACTGTCCACAGAGGGGCTTTCCTTTCTGGGGATTCTAAGGGATATTCCATTTCCTGCCTTTCCAGCTTCTAGCAGCCATTCCTTGGAGGTTAGTACCTTTTCTCAATCTTCAAGGCCAACATTGCATCTCTCTAAACACTCTTCTGTGGTCACAATTCTCTGTGATTCTCTTCTTTGCCTTCTTTTTCACTTTTAAGAATGCTTTTGATTACACTGCTCCCACATTGGTCAACCAGATTATTTTTGTAAGGTCACCTGGTCAGCAAAATCATTCATACCTGTTACCTTAGTTCCTCTTTGCTGTGTTCAAAAATGTTTTAGTCTCCAGGTTTAGAGGTTGCTGGGAATTGGAGGGCTTCTCTTGAAGCTCAGTTGGTAAAGAATCTGCCTGAAGTGCAGGATACCTGGGTTCGATCTCTGGGTTGGGAAGATCCCCTGGAGAAGGAAATGGCAACCCACTCCAGTATCCTTGCCTGGAAAATCTCATGGACAGAGAAGCCGGGTGGGCTGCAGTTCATGGAGAATTGGATGTGACCTTTCTTGGCGCGGAGAGAGGGGCATTGTTCTGCCTACCACAAACAAAAATGTAGAATCATTTGTTTGATTTGCAATTTGATGTCTAAATCTGTGATGGCCACTCTTTCGGTCAGAATATGCAGCCATCCCAAAGAAATACCAAAAATAAAGGCTTATTTCATCCTAATTCTACATCATTCTGTGACTCAGTCTGACAAAGCAGTTATTATTTCATTCTTTGCTTGCTGCCACTTGGAGAATAAAAAAGTCCTTGGGAGCTGTGAGAGTTTTTCACACCAGGAAATGGAAACTATGTCCTAGAAGTGACATGTGTCTGCTCAAAATTTACTCATCAAAACTATCCAAAATTCTCCAAACATGGAAGGAGACAAGGAAATGCAATCCCAACTATGTACGCTGATGGCTGAGAGCTGAAGATGTCTGGTGAGTACCACTGATTAATAGTTCTCTTCTGATTCTTATAATGTATATCTAGAGAAGAAGATTACCAGTTTGTTGGTAGATAATATTGGAAGCACACAAGTAATTAAATATTTAAATGTGACCAATTTTAAAAGTCTTAAAATCCAAATCTGTTTATGAATGAGGACAATTATTTTTATTAAGTAGATATGTATCCAGGTTTACCACAAACCATAGAGAACAGAAATAAAATTTAGACACCAGAGAAAGAAACTGCAAACAGATGCTATTTAAATGCTTTAACTAGAAAGTAGAATGCAGTTTTGGAATTTATTTTGATATGATTGATACATGTTAAATGCAGTTATCTGTAGCTAGCAAGAATTTAACTGTATTACACTACATACTTGGAAAAACATTGGTGTGTTAGAAAAGTGAAGTGAAGCAATTTAATAAGGCAAGTTGAGTCTAATTTAACAATCTGATATTTTGCTAAATTTGAATTATTTTTGAGAAATGGTAAATACTCCTTTAAAAAGTAATTAGGGGGTAAAATTTAAAAGGCATTGATTGAGATTAAAAGGATATATACATATATATTTTTTTCCTCACTACGTTGATGCAGTCTGCTCTATTTTGTTCTTTAGGTTTTCATTAGATACAAATCCTGGCTTTAAATTTTGAAATCTAATTTGAAAGACTAGACATGTGTGTCACTTTTCATACAGAAACAAATGAAATGCTGAAAAAGCAGTAAGAAATAATTAAATATAAAATGAAATATAAATACAATTCATTGCCAATTTTTCACACATACACAAAACAGTGAGATCTATTCTGAATCCCCAAAAGTGGAATCTGAAACCCTGAAAAAAATAAAACTTAAAAAAAGAACCAAATCTACTTTTTATCTTGAAGATTCACCTTTAGTGTATCTGCTGATTGCTGGAGATCTTGAGCTTGTTTTGAAGACTGTTTTAAAGACTGTAAGGGACAGGGAAAAAAATTCTAGGCCCACATAGCATAGAAACTCTTAACAGGAGGGGCAATGTAAAACTAGAACATCAAAAGACCATATCCCCTAAATAATGATTGCTGCTGCTACCAAGTATGCTAAGTCGCTTCAGTCATGTCCAACTCTGTGAGACCCCATAGACGGCAGTCCACCAGGCTCCTCCATCCCTTGAATTCTCCAAGCAAATAATGATTAATGAAAGATAAAAACTTTTTTTTTGCTAAAAACAACAGCAAGAAAATGCACCTTTCTCAATTCTGGAACAAAATGGAAAAGAACAAATCTCTGGAAAATTTGTAGCCACAAGCTGGCTTTTATACATATTTGTTTTAGGAAATTATAATGGCTATATGTGTCTAAAACCTTGAAAGAGAATTTGGAAATGTGACTGGTATAAGTAAATTAATGCCCTTTTGGGGAAATTCAAGTTTCTAAAAATAATGTTTCATGGAAAATGGTCAATTCACAGTCAAAAAATGACAAAACTTGAGAGAAGGTAAGGCTCTTGGAGTCAAAACATAGACCTTCATTATCACTGAAATTATTAGACAAAACACAAAATGTTACAAATTTATATATCAGTTGCATGTAACATTTATATGTATTTGTTGAAATATAATAAAGGCTTGAAAATAAGAACAGAAAACTAGCACATTAAAAATCATTCAATAAAACCCCAAAATGAATATTTTTTAAAAATTTAAATGTAAAGATCTATGTTTGCATTAGCAAGTAAATTAACCATACCTAAGGAGAATGTTAGAAACCTGAAAGAATAAATGGAAAATATGTAACATGGAAGACAGGTGAAAAAGAATTAAGTCCACACAACAGTGTGCTGGAACCAGCTCTGACTAGCTTACAAAAGCTGATTGTGCATATATTTTTCCAACTCTGAATTTAGGAACCTCATCATGGTATTTTGAAAGTGACCATGATGAGGATATTCATACATGGAAATTTTCAAAAGCTACAATCAGGGTTTTTACATTGAAAAGACAATTGTTAAACATTTACCAGCACATCAAAATGTCCATAAAAAAGTCTGAATCATTTAGCACAGAGAAGGATAAAAGTAGCAGTATCCAAAGACAATGGATGATAACTTTCCATTATTGTTAAAAGATATCAATCCTGTAAAGTCTAGCTAATCCAAAGGAGGAAATGTAAAAAGAAATCCATTTCTAGGTGAAATATAGTGAAGACACTGAGGAAAAATAGAATTGTTTAAAAATATAGAGAATAGAAAGTAAACCACCTGAAATGAATGGTGATTATACAAAATTGCTGAAATCTTATCAAGAGAAGAAAGAAAATCTGTATTTATAAAGAAGTTAATTATCAACTTGGAATTTTATACCTAGAAAATTATTAAGAATGAGGGTTAAGTGAAGATATTATCATCAAGAGAAAAAAAAAGAATAAGAAAATTCTAAAGGAAATATTTAAGCAGAAAGTAAATACAAAGATTGCAAAATGTCTGTTGATTTCCTTTGTTCTTCAACATCAGTCTTTGGTTATAGACAAAGCCTAGATACTTAGTCTCCATCTACACTCAGAATAAGGAAGTTCCAGCTAGGGAAATGACTGAGGCAACAGTTTAATTATTGGGTTGGCCAAAAAGTTCCTTCAGATTTTTAACTTCTTATAGACAGTTCTGAAGGAACTTTTTGGCCAATCCAATACTTTGCTTTGCTATCCCTCCTTTTTAAGATTGATAATTGTATTATTTTCTCTGAATCCTCTTCACTGCCCCAGAGTTGCAGATAGAAGCTATTCCAAGGCCAGAGAGCTTTACCTACTGTGTAATAGGAGGAAATGGGTAGGGAAAAACTCCACTGCATTTAACTACAGGGAAAAAAAAAAAAAGTTTAGCTTAAAAAAAAATGTTTTCAATTCTATTATGAAGAAACTCAGAGTCCATTCAACTCTCCTAGGACTTTCATCTCTGTTTTTATGAAGGTCTCCATCCACCTCAACCCTATCCTTCAACATGGATCTTTGTTTTTTAAATGACAGTGAACTTTATAAGATAATTTTGCTCTAATTTTCAGAAGTTTACTTTCAGTCTAGCATTTTAATTCACTTCATTGCCTCAGAATAGAGTATATCTTGTGGAAGAAAGGACCAGACATTTTAAGACACTCAGTTCTGTAGTTTGTCACTCTAGTCCCATATGACCACTAAAAAATTGTTGGTTTTGCTTTCCCCTAAAGAGATTCCACCTGGACCAAGTCAGGCTTAATTTTTATTTCAAACCGGGAGAGACAACTGTGTGTTTACTTTGGAATAGATCTCCCCTCTGTGGAATGCTAGTCCATCTAGTTCTCTAACTTCATTTCTCTGTGATGCTTTTACAATCCTTGTAATTCATAGCAATTTTTCTAATTTCTTCAAACAGGAACATTGGGCTGCTACATCCTTCTATTAAAAAAATCAGGAAACACAAGCATATTTAATTATTAATTATATTCTTAGAATGTACAGACATATTATGCATACTCTTGTTTATGAACATAATGACAAATTAAATAAATATATAGCATATAAGCAATTAAAATATACACATCCTGAAAAACAAAGCTAATCAAATAATCTGTCAATAAAGCAAAGCTGAGGTCATTGCTTCCTAGAGCAGAAGAAACTGCTAACTTAGTTCCAGTGCCTTTCTGAGAGTGGGAAGATAAGGGAAAGGTATTTAGGGTTTAGCATAAAGTAGATATTGTAACCCGGAGCTTGATCAAGATTGGGAAATATTTTTTAGATAATGGTAAAACTGCACACAGAATGAAGTAAGGGGGTTTCGATGAATAACTTGAAGAACTCTTGGAAAATTCAGTCTTTGAACTCCTTTGAACAATCTATTACTCTGGTAAGGATCCTTGATGAGAACTAGTTCTATTGTTAAATAAGTGAATTTTCAGAAAATTTCTAAAATAAACAGTAAAGTTATCTTTAACTTATAAATATAACTGTGTTTCCTTTAATGGTCATATCAAAATCATACCAATAATTAAAGAAGTCAATTGAATAGTAAAATCATATAATGAAGACACTCTCTTGGTCCTTCAAGTTTTTAAGATGTGTTGTTTGTGTCATTTCACAAGAAAGAGAAATCAATGGTAATATTCTAAAGAATCATTTTTGTAGGATGATAACAAGAATTTACAAATATGTCAATAATAAAGGGCATAATATTTTCAAGACTTTTTAAACTATTTTCTATTTTCACAATGGGGGAAAGAAACAGAAGCAAAATGATTAGAAGAGTTGAAGGTTATTTTGTTGTTTATTTTGGTTTGAAATACTATTCTCCCTATAAACTGCATTTGCCTTTGATTATTAAGGATATGCTAAATAAGACTTTGTGGTCACTGAAGGCACTTTCCCTCTGGGAGGACATACAAAGAAGTGTTAGAATGACCACTGATTCTTCACCTCACCTTCAGATATAATAGATTTGCCATCTCAAAATGATTTGCAAGATGTTCCTTAAAACAATAGCAACAACAAAAAGCAACCATTGAGTTTATAAAGAAAGGAGGTGGAGAACCCACTGGAAGCATGATTTTCATGATTCTGATGGTTTAAAGAGTCCATTGTGCTTGGATTATTTCAGTTAAAACTGGATGATTAAGTTTTAATCATCACTCAGTTAGATGAATGTGGAGCTGAAGGTAAAAGACTCTTTGCTTTTCCTCTATTTTAAAGCAAAACTGTACAAAGCATTGGATGTGGATCTCAAAGGGACAAAGGGATTCTTTTAAGATTCCAAATGGTAACTCATTCTAATTTAGGCATCTTCTGGTTGGGAAACTCTGAAAGATGGTTACAGTGGGTATGGATAGAGCTGAACATAGAAAGCTGAAATCTTAAGACTTGAGCAAGTTTAATATTGGGGGAGTAAGCTCATTCTCTGAGAGGGAAGAATTCCTATAATATGCTTTGGTATCTGGAAGAAGATAACTGAATCATAGCAGTTTAATAGCAGCGTCTGATGCTTTAATTCCAAATCAGAAGTAAAACACCCCAGGATCTGTATACAACAAACTACATACATAAATATACAAAAAACACAGTAAAAATTTTAGTTTTTAAATTTTCATTTAAAAAATGTGTTAACTTTTTAGTACTAATTGACACAACTTTTCTCATTCCTTATTTATTTCATAATAGTTGTTGCATTTATAATGGAAGTTCTGAGAAATGAGCAGGATTTCTGCAAGGCAGAAGAGCTAAAGGAACTATCCTTATGGGTTTGGTGTCCTGCTACATATTTCATGGATATTTCCATAATTAAGTGGATTTGCTACTTAATCATCCAGTTTTAACTGAACTAACCCAAGGACAATGGACAAATGGGTTAAACAAGATTTCTACCTGATAAAGATTAATGATAGTCTCAATTATTTAAGCACAAGAAGGCAGCAGGGTCACAGGAGAGTTGACGGTTTACTGCCCAATGCTCTCTTCATCTGTCTCATTCTGAGAAAAAAATCATTTGTGACATAACTATACCTAACAAATTGTTCAAAATAATTCAAAATTGTCTGGAATACTAACTAGAAAGTAGCTCTATATTCACAGGCATTGATAGTCTTGCTCAAAGTGTATATGTTCCCTTGAAATATTAGTCATAGATAATATTAAGCCATTATCATTAAGATATCAATTCATAACACATGACAGTGCTTTTATAGAAATGTCATGTTACTATAAACGTTCATATATGTACTTAATGCAACAAATGCACACAGAATATATGTGAGGTGTATAATCTAAAAGTGCACATACTTATTTAGAATATTTAGATTCAATGTTAAAAAGCATAGAATTTCTCATTTCCATACAAACATTTTCAGGCTGCAAATGGGTATAAAACTGCTTATTTCAGAAATATTCAAAGTATTTTGAGATATTAGAAATATTCAAAATAGGGTGGGATATTAGAAGTTTTCAGGGATAAGAGATGGGTGTAAGTTCTAGAAGTAGTTAATTATGAAATCACGGAAACTATCCAAAAAGGTGACTACATCATCTTGAAATTTAGTTCATTTGTAAATTTTCCTCTGAACCATAAAGATCTATTTTTATAGTCACACTATATAACAGTAAGAAGAAAGCAACAGTGAGCTGATCAAACTAAAGATCACTTAAGTGAGGAAGCCTAATTGCAATTTGGAATACATAGCCATGAGGTTCAGGGGTGCTAACAGCCTCTGGGTTAATGGTGTAGACTGATTAAAGGGATCAGAACCACAGTTGATAGTATTTGATTTGCATGCTACCAGATTTCAATGTTTTACATATACTATCCTTGCAATAATTAATATAGATGTCACTTTACTATCATCACCATGACCACTACCACCACCAGCAACAAAATAGGTATGGGATATTTAAAATTTCTAAAGTAATACACATACATGGCATACATAAGATTTTAGGCTCTAAGTCTCTTTAGCTTAAATCTTCATGATTTCTAACAACACCAGCCAGTGCTTCAACTATTCAGCCTAGATCCAACCATCCTCAGGGAATCCTTTAGGCACTGCTATGATGATGGGAGAAAGTGAGTTTATTATAATTAATTTGACTTTACTCTCTGGTCTTTTTACAAGCATAATTCTTTGATATTAGATCACAATTTCCACATTAGTAAAGCTGAAATCAAGGGTACAGTTTCTGATAGTGTATAGTAACTTCATTTTTCTAAGTCCTACTCCTTCTGTGTACTGTAGAAACAGTTTTCTTGCAAAAATGAAATTAATAGATACAAAATGTTTGCTGGCATAAATGTCTTCATACTTAGAAACTGAGAACCTAAAGATATTAATAAGAAAATGAATATTGTGTACATTTTAATGAGGTTTTCCAATAAATATGATCTCAGAAAAAATATTAAAAGTTCTTAATTCTGTCATAAAATAAACCAAAGTTTAATATTATATTATTAAGTAAACTACACTGTTCTTTATATAGTACTTATATATTCTGATTACCATTCATAATTACATGTATTTCCTCTTCTCTTCTATCTCTATTGACAGAAGTTCTGAGTTAAACTCAATTGGACAGTAAAGAGAATGTTTGAAAATACCCTCTAAGTATAAATACTCAATTTAGAAAAGCATAAAATTTCACATTTCCATACAAACATTTTCAGGTTGCAAACAGATATCAAAACTGCTTGCTTAAGAAATATTCAGCAAAAGGTCAAAAAATACTGGCAGTTTCTGAGGATAAGAAATGTATGTAAATCTTTGAAGCATGTGCTTACAAAGTCATTTAAACTAAAAAAAAAAAAAATAACTGCATCTTGCAAATCTTTAATAACATGTTTTTTTACATAAATCTTTACATTCTCTTTAAAACTAATCAGAGAAACTATCTGCTTTTACACGATTATAGTTTAAAATGGGAGACATAGAAAATCAGTAAATGAGGTTATATTACTAATTAGCATACTGTCTCCACTACCTATAATACACTACAAAAAAAATGTGGCTTCCATTTTATCACATAGATGAAACAGTTATCTTTCAGGGTTTGAAATTTCTGTGATCTTTATGCTTAATAAGCTCAGTAAAAGACATTCAAATTGCATCACTTTTGTCTTGGAAGTTAAATTGGGAAATATTGCATTCTCTGAGATGATAAACTCCACAGAAGATAAATTATCATGAGAAATAGTTTTAATTGATTTACCATAATAAAAGTTATGCGACTTTGAAGTGCAAATGACACATTAAAATGAATCTACAGTATGTTGATAATAAAGTGGCTTCTTTGTTAATGGAATTACTGACACTGCAGATGCTTTCAGGAGTGATGTCTTCTACTGTTAATCAAGAGACATCAATGTAAAATGAATACGCTGTTTATTTAAATCCCAGCCCACCTTTCTCACTTCTTGCTTCGGAATAGCTCAAAACTAAGGTCGGAGTATTGGAGGTTCTGGTCACCATAGAAAGACGGCAGTGTTTTTAGGTCCTCTACTTCTGATTTTTCCTGAACATCTTGACTGCACGCTCAAGTTCTCTCTGTGTATGTAAATCACAATGACTGTCAGAGCAGAGGCAAGTGACAAAGTTTGAAATGAAGTTCAAGTTTAGATGCTTATATACATGTAGACGAAGGAAAATGTTTTTCTCACACACAAACCATGACAACATATGTTCCCAAAGATTCTGAACAGTAAGATTCAAAGGAAGTTTGTGAATGTTATAAAACTTTTCTTCTCCTTTTTTTGAACACAGTATCCCTGGCATTTCAAGATTACCTGACAGCTCAATAAAATAAGTAAAGCAACAGCATTTCATAATCTGTGACTCTTTTTTTTAATTTCTCCTACAAAAAATCCATTTTCATCTGAACTGTTGGAAGAGTTTGAACCCTATTTTCATTTGCCTATTTTCCAATCACTGTATTGATCATATAACTTATCAGTTATCAGTATATGATTCTACTTAATTGGTACTAGTCTCTACAGGTACCATTTAGTATGTTTGTCCTCTAATTTGTAACTGAAAAAATAAATTAACATCCCTTGTTATTCTCACCTTCCAAGAACCATGAAGTGGTTTGGCTGAGGATGTATGGAAAGAGATGAAAAAGAAGTACAGAATTGCATTATGGGTGTTTCAGTGCTAGACTCAAAGTGTTACCTGAACGACATGAAATACACAAGATTGAACATCATATTGCTTGCAAGGAAATTCTGAAGAAGATCGTATAGTGGTATAAAGGTTAAAAAATCAGTGCGTGTTTAGTCATTCAGTCATGTCTGACCCTTTCCAATCCCGTGGACTGCAGGGCCACAGGCTCCTTTGTCCATGGGGATTCTCCAGGTAAGAATGAATGGGTTGCCATGCCTTCCTCCAGGGATCTTCCCAACCCAGGGATCGAACCCAGGTCTCCTGCATTGCAGGTGGATTCTTTACCATCTGAGCCACTCTCATATTTATAACTACTTAACTGAACTGAACTGAATGCAGTATCAGTAGGAATTATAAATATGAGAGTCATAAAATAAAAAAAGACACATAAATACCTACCTCTGACATTCATGTGGTCTTATGTCTCAATAATTAACACAGCTTTCTTGTTTACTAAATACTTTAGACCACATTTAACATACTTGCCTTATTTTAAATACATTAATAATGAATTATGTGATTCTATTTTTAAAGGCTTAATGGCAAACAAAAGAAAAATACAAATTTCATAAGTAATTTTGTAATTTGAGCAATAATTTGACATATGTGAATAGATTTTCAGAGAAATAAGCCAGGTGAAAGTAGTAACATTTATATAACTATAAAGAAAAAAACATTATATAAGCATATTATTTTAAATGTGGTATACAAATCTAAGTAACAATAATTTTAGAAAATTAAATTTAAACCAAATAATATGATTTTAGAAATAGAACACTTGACTAAAACCTCACAAATACAGGAAAGAGAAAATATTTGATATTTTAATTTAGAAGAAAATGTTTCTGTGAATATTGTTGTTTGATTTTTAAAAATTATGTTAGTCTAGTTTGTTGATAATTCTATCCTATTATCTTGATAGGATTTATTCTTTGAAGACTTATTCTTTAATCCCAGAAAATACTGACCTGTGGTTAAAACATAGAGGTAAACTTCAGAAGTTATCCAGCACGCATTCATTTACCAATTTGCACCACTTGTGTATTCTTCATCCTTTCAACATGGAAAGCTTCTATCTGATTTTTTTAGTGGCTGTTTAAACAAAAATAGATGTTTATCTCTTTAAAATTTTGCCAGGAAGCTGTCACTTTCCCATTTACTCAAGCGATGTTGTGACAGAATGTGTCAGCTTCTCACACAAATGAAAAGAGATATAGACCTGTATTTACTTTAGCTGAAAAATAAGTAGTCATCAATTCAGAGAAAAGTGTTTTCCCATTTGAAAAGATGAAGTAAATAGGAGTGGTTGAGAGAAGTGTTCCTTAATTCTTAAAAGGCGGATGTAAACCAAACATACAACACTGATTCATTTTTGGTTATCATCATGGAAGTGGATAATCTTATGGTATGTAGGAGTGGGTACTACACCATGTGTCTTTTATAGAACCTGATTTTGTTTTAAAAATGATAAATGTCTATGCAGTTAACCTTCCTACATTCTCTCCTATGCAAGCTAAAAGCTTTGTAAATTTCAATGGAGGTAAGAAAAAAATCATCCTTAAGAAACAACATTTAGAATCTTGCTAGATTCAGAGCAAGCATAATTGACAGAGATTGGCCCAAAACTCTGTACCCCCTTAGGACCCTTAAACTGATAGTAATCATCTTATCAAACATTGAATATTAAATACATATTTCAGAATATATATATTTTCATTAAAATATTATTTTGCTTTCATTTAAAATTTCATAGGGTAAAGCTTCAATTACTGAATGCATTGAAATGAACAAGTTGACACGGAACAAAAGAAGATATGCAGTAATAAACCTTTATTCAAAAATCATTCAATTCAGTACAGTTTCTCAGTCATATCTGACTCTTTGAGACCCCATGGATTGCAGCATTCCAGGCTTCCCTGTCCATCACCAACTCCCAGAGCTTGCTCAAACTCATGTCCGTCGAGTTGATGATGCCATCCAACCATCTCATCCTCTGTCATCCCTCTCTCCTCCTGCCTTCAATTTTTCCCAGTATCATGAGAGTTGTGCAATTGAATCGAAAGCAATCAACCATAATAGAACAAATGGAACAACCTAACTTTGTTAGGTTGTTGAAGAAAGACACTTTTGTAACTGTCTGTCTGACTAAATGTTTGGTTCTTATAGATTAGTTAACTTAGAGATACTTAAATCCTTTGACTTTGTTTTTCAGTCTGTTAGAGAAGCAAAATGAAACCTATTTAATAGAATTTATGTGAGAATTCTATGTCTAAAAACATCTTATTTTTTTCCGTTGTTGATATTGTTCTGTCAGTAAGTCATCTCCAACTCTGCAACTCCGTTGTGTTACTTAAACATAAAAAATATATATATTATTTACTAGAAATTCAGATTTAACTATGCATCCTTGTATTTTATTTGGTATCCCTGTCCCTTAAAAATCTTTTAAATTATCAGTATATAAAAGTTTAATGAGATATTCATTTATTGGGGATACAACTTGAACCGTATATTTGCAGATGACACACATTTGCAAAGATTATTGTAAACCCTCTTGCACACTATTTTGTTTTTTCTTAATTTTTTTCTTTGTAACTTTCTGTAGATTTTAAACCTAATTTACAGCCAAACTTTCCTTATTAGCCTAAATCTCAATTCCTTCACATGCCTCAAGCAGTCCGTGATTTTTTTCTATTTTGAAGATGTACCTTCTTGGCCATTTTTGATGCACAACATACAGTGTAGATTCTTCCTTCATTATCACCTGAATAGGATGGCAGTTATCCTGCTACTTTCCTGAAATAGATCCTGTTTTTATGTTTTTCCTGATTTTTCTTTCTCATTTGTGGAAAGCTTTTCCTCCAGTAGCTTTCTAATGTAAGGTGCATATGAAGGACATTTTTTAAGAAATCCAATGTCTGAAAATGTTATTTAGCTAACTTTATATTTCATAGAGAGATCACCCTGTCATGTAACTATAGGCTTGAAATATTTTCACTACCAACTATGAAGACCTACTTCCATAATCAGGAACCAGAGAAGAATGCATACCTGCAAGACAAAGCTTCACTTTGAGATTTTTGAGTCTGTTGTAATTGTTTGTTTTTTAAGCGAATATATTTCCAGTTTCTTCAGAGCTTTGGCAGCTGGAAGCTAGATTTTTATTCTTTGAGGTATGAGATGACATACCAAGAAGACAAGTAGCCAAGAGTTTTTGAGGCATTGCATAGAAATAAAGGGACCAAAGAGAGGATAAGCCCCAAAGACTGTGCATGACTGTACCCAAATATTTAGTTGAACACCAAACTCTGCAGCTACAGAGGAAAATTCTAGAAGTCCAGAGTGAAACTGCAATAGGCTAGAGCAAGAACAGATGAGAGCTGACCAGATATCAACTACTACACACAGTGGAAGAAAAATAGCTTATAGCTTGAGGCTAGGATGTCAAAGACTGTCAGAACAAAAAACTGAGAATCTTTTGAAGAGGATAACAGAATATGAGTCAGTACTACATCTTATGTCTATTGCCCAATTTTCCAATATTTTATAGAGATCCAAAGATATGGAAGCAAGTCTTATACTCAGGGTAAAAAGCAGTCTACCAAAACTGATTCCAAGTCAGTCGTCACAGACAGATATTTGACACAGGAATTCAAGACTTAAAAACAGTTTTTACAGAAACATTCAAACAATATAAAGGGAGGGGGGAAAGGCCATAATGTGGGGAGATGTGCTTGCATACTAAGTTGTTTCAGTCATGTCCAACTCTTTGTGATCCTATGGACTGTAACCAACCAGGCTCCTCTGTCCATGGGGTTTTCCAGGCAAGAGTGCTGGAGTGGGTTGCCATGCCCTCCTCCAGGGGATCTTCCTGACCCAGGGGTCAAACCCACGTCTCTTGCCTCTGCAGCATTGCAGGCATATTCTTTACTGCTGAGCTACTGGGAAAACCCAAAACAGAGAAATAGAAACAATGAAAAATGAAATGCCAAAGCTGATTAGCTCAAAAACTGAAATACAATACTTAGCAGATTGTTTCAACAGAGACTGGAAATGATAGAGGGAGAGGGAATTAGTATTTTAAAAGAGATAAGAGAACTTTTTGTTTTTTTTAAGCCTAGAGAACATAAAGAAAACATTTAAGGGAACTAAAATGAGTCTCAGAGACCCATGTGAAAATATTAAGTGACAAGAAAAAAAAGTGAAATTTGAATATCAGAGTGAAAGAAGGCAGAGTGAAAAGGAGAGAAAAAAAAATAATGACTGAAAATTGTTGTAAATAATTAAATCCTAAGCAGAATACAAACAAAGAAAACTACTCTTCAGGTTAGCTGAAAACCAATCATAGGAACATGCTGAAAGTGTTTCACATACAAAGGTAAACACTTTATGTACGAGAGAAAACCAATGTGATTAATGGCTGATTCTCATTCAATTCAGTTCGGTTGCTTAGTTGTGTCCAACTCTTCATGAAATGTAGCACGCCAAGCTTCACTGTCCGTCACCAACTTCTGTAGCTTGCTCAAACTCATGTTCACAAAGTCAGTGATGCCATCCAACCATCTCATCCCCTGTTGTCTCCTCTGCCCCCACCTTCAATCATTCCCAGCATCAGGGTCTTTTCCAATGAGTCAGTTTTTCACATCAGGTGGTCAAAGTATTGAAGCTTCAGCTTGAGCATCAGTCCTGCCAATGAACACCCAGGACTGATTTCCTTTAGAATGGACTGGTTGGATCTCCTTGCAGTCCAAGGGACTCTCAAGAGTCTTCTCCAACACCACAGTTCAAAAGCATCAATTTTTCGGCACTCAGCCTTCTTTATAGGCTGTCACAAACATGTATAACTATTGGGAAAATCAAAGCTTTTACTTAAATGAAGCTTTGTCACAAAGTAAAGTCTATGCTTTGTAATATCCTGTCTAGTTTTTTTTTTTTTTTTCCCCAAGGAGCAAGCATCTTTTAATTTCACCATCTGCAGTGATTTTGGAGCCCAAGAAAATAAAGTCTGTCACTGTTTCCACTGTTTCCCCATCTATTTGCCATGACATTGATTGGACTGGATGCCATGATCTTAGATTTTTGAATGTTGAGTTTTTAGCCAGCTTTTTCACTCTCTTCTTTCACATTCACGAAAAACAATTATAATATGATATCCCATACATTGAAAGAAAAATATTCATAATTGGCCAAACAAAGTCTCTCCATCTAACATATTTATTTTTTAATGAAAATAACATAGACATGTTTATATAAATCAAAAGTGGAAAGAACAAATTATTAGCAGATCTGCACTGTAGGAATTGCTAAAGTAAGTTCTTTAAGCTGAAGAAAGTGACTCCAGATGGCAAGATGAATGTGAATAAAAAGGATTTAAATGCTGGAAATGGTATGTGAGTAAACATACACCCACATATTTTTGTCTTTTCCCTAAAACCATGTTATTGTTTAAAACAAAAATTACATCAGTATATTATTGTGCCTATAACATTTATGAAAATGCTAGCAATAGAATAAGTTATGAATGGAAATATATCATTGCAGGCACATTTCCAACATTTTGTAGAAGTAATTCAATATTAAATGCAACAAGATTGCAACAAATTAAAAAAGCATATTTCAATCCTTCCAAAGATTTCAAAAATATCAATGTAAATGCTATAATATCAATAAGAAATTTTTAAAATATATTGCATTTTTGTTTAACACAGAGTAAATTAAGAAAGAAGAAACAGGATAAATTTAAAAATGAAGGCAAAATAGAAAGCAAATATCAAAATGTTAGACATAAATAAATACAATAGTACCACTGATTGCATTAAATGTAAACGGACTAGACATACCATTCAAAAGACTGAGATTTAAAAAATAGAGGACATAATACACTGTCCACAGGATATAGACTTCTTAATTATTTACATACTTAAGCTGAATGCAAGCAGGGGGAAATATCCAACAAACAAAAAAGCATAAAAAAAGTTGAGTGGTTAAATAAATATAAGAAAAGTAAAACTTAAATACAAGGAATATTATTAGAGATGGAACACTTAATCATGATGCAATTTCTACATACCCCAAATATATAATAATGATAAATATATCATAAATATATCTTATATCTAAGTATTAAAATATATAAAATTGCCATGTAAATTGCATAATATGCATTATTTTTAAATGCACATGAAATATTAACCAATATAGATCATATTTTAGTCCATATTTAAATTTTAATGAATTTAAAAAGATAATAATATGGAATGTATCCTCTGAGCAAAGAAGAATTAATTTTGAGACTAGCAAAAATTTTAAAACTTTGTAAATACTTAGAAATTAATTTAGGCCTTCTAAACAACTGATGGGTCAAGCAAAAAATGCTAAGGAATATTAGATAAAATCTTGGTTGATAGAAATCCAGAACATATAAAAATTGTATATGAAGAAATTCTTAGGGAGTAATTTAAAATTTTAAATGTTTTATTAGAAAGAAAAAGCCTGAAACCAAAACTCTACACTTAAACCTCAAGAGTCTAGAAAAAAAAGAGCAATTTAAGACTAAATAAACTCTCAGAATGGGAGGAAAAAAGTAGCAAATGAAACAACTGATAAAGGATTAATCTCCAAAATATACAAGTAGCTCATACAACTCAATACCAGACAAACAATCCAATCAAAAAGTGGGAAAGAGGCGTAAACAGACATTTCTCCAAAGAAGACATATAGATGGCTAACGAACACATGAAAAAATGCTCAGCATCGCTTATTATTAGAGAAACGCAAATCTACAGTGAGATATCACCTCACACTAGACAGAATAACCATCATCAAAAAGTCTACAAACAATAAATGTTGGAGAGGGTGTGGAGAAAAGGGAACCCTCTTGCACTGTTGGTAGGAATGTAAATTGATATAATCACCATGGAAGACAGTATGAAGATTCCTTAAAAAAAACTAGGAATAAAACCACCATATGACCCAGCAATCCCACTAGTAGGCATATACCCTGAGGAAAACAAAATTGAAAAAGACACATGTACTGCAGTGTTCATTACAACACTGTTTACAATAGCCAGAACATGGAAGCAAGTTAGGTGTCTATTGACAGATGAATGGATAAAGAAGCTGTGGTACATATAAGACTAAATAAGTATGAAAGAAGAAAAACAATACACAATGGAAATCAATTAAATATCAATTCAATAGAAAAGGGATAAGGAATAAAGAGAAGCAATAAACCTGAAGCTGTTTATTTGAAAATAACAACAACAAAAAAATTAATACACCCTCAGTTACACAGACCAAAAAATGAAAGAAGGTTTTGCTATTTGTAAACTGCCCAACTTGTGGTATTTTATAACAGCCAAAGCAAACTAAGAGAGTCAACACTGCAGAAGCTAATCATTTTAAAATGAGTTATGTGCATTATTAAATATAAGAAACAGTAACATAGAGTGATGCTTTCCAACCATTTCGGGGAATGACTCTAAAGAGTCAAACACTTTTTCACAGCAGTCACAAAAACTCTTTCAGCTTAGTTCTGGCCAGCTGTTTAATGAGGACAGCTATAAACTTCAGACTACATAAATGTGGTGCATTAGTCTTCTTCAGCATCTTAGTATATTCATGTCCTCCATAAATCTTCTGTTCCAAGCTGCTCAAATTACCTTCCAAAGAGGAAATATGAGTTGTCTAACTTAGAACAGTTCATGGATAATGATGACTTCTGTAAATTGAGGGTTTGAAAATGTAGTGAAAGAGTATAGACAGATTTTGAGATGGAGTCAAATGTAAAACAACTCAGTGGAGAACATTTCCTAATGTCATCACTTTGCTACATTGAAAGCAAATTTGACTTAGAAAAACTGTTAACTGGACCTTTAAATTTTTCCTACCTCTGTTCAGCAAATTTTCTCCAGCCTTCTGAACTGACAGCTTGGGAAATCTCCCAAAGATTATTTGGGAGATAGAGTGAAGATAAGGGGGCTTCTCTCTTAGCTCAGTCAGTAAAGAATCTGCCTGCAGTGCGGAGACCTGGGTTTGATTTTTAGGTCTGGACGATCCCCTGGAGAAGGAAATGGCCACCCACTTCAGTATTCTTGCTTGGAGAACCACGTGGACAGAAGAGCCTGGCAGGCTGCAGTCCTTGGGGCCACAATAGTTGGACATGACTTAACCACCACACAGTGAAGATAAAGGCAACCCAAATATGTAGGCTCGAATACCTCACTAAAGCTCCAAATATGGAAGTTATTTTTTTCTTATATTATACTGAAATTTGTTATAAAGTTACTTCTAAATATAGGTGCAGGTTCCAAAACATTGAGAATGATTGCTACTTATCCTCAAACAACTATTTCATAAAGTTCCAATTTTTGAATATTTAAGTAAGATCTTACTATCTTCTAATTTTCTAGGTACCAATGTCCAGAGAACCAAATAGCTTATTAGATGTTTATAATTTCTTCCTTTCTAGTTTTCACATTTTTGCAGTTTGTTTTGTGTAAACAGGATTTCTGAAGGTGGTTTTTTAAGTTCTTTTTCTACTGTATATTATTATTCATCTCCATGCCCTGTTGCTAGTCCTCTTATTTTAAGTATTTCACTACATTTTATAAATATCCATGATTTTAATTTAATGAATATATTTAGAAGACTTTATTGCAATGAAGATTGGAAGTATCAGTTGATTTCAAGTCAGACAACCAAAGGGAAGATGCGATCACAAGAAATATTAAAAAAAATATATGCAAATGAAGAAATTGCAATCTTTTTTAAATTGCTATGCATAAAAGAGACTTATTTTTGAGTAGTAGAATTCTAGCATCTCTTGTTTTACAATTTTTACATTGTTGTACTTTATTCTCACTACATTTGTATTAAGCAATTATGAAGCTTGTGTCTAAAGTTTCTTTGAAAATCAGCAAAACAAAATTGTCAAGAGCATCAGAAATTCCAATTTTGCATCTGCTTTTAATATTGACCTTACCTCTAAGGGTAATATTTTAATATCTTAAAATTTTCCTGAATATATATTTATGTACATAAACATGTACCTACATTCATGAAAACATAATTATATTTTATTCAAATTCAATAAAATAATTATCAATTGTCTTTATGCAATTTTCCATCAGAGAAAAAGGATTTTCACAGAAAGCAACTTAATAATCAATGCAGTTGCTACCTTTTCAAATGAATAGAAAATGAAGCATGGCAGACTAAGTTAAAGGATAAGTAAATGCTTAAGCGATTAGAAAAAAAAAAAGCCTTGATATTTGGTTTAAAATTCAAGACTACGATTATAAGATCAAGCTAGTTCAAAGATTCAAATGGCTGTCGTATAAATGAGTTGTATTGTGTCATGCTCACAGGATTTAAACTGCAGTTCATTTCCTTTACCACACATAGATTGTGCTCTTAGCCTACCATCCTATCCATTACATTCTCATGCCTTTTAAGCAATCCAACTTCAGCAATATTCTTAGAACAGACAGATCTCAGATAGAGAGAGCTCATGCCCTGGCCTTACAACTCACAATACCCAAGGATAATTTATAAATCTAAACTCTTGAAATTGAATGCATTTTAGGTTATGGGATAATCTATTAGAATTATACAGATAATCTAAGTGCTTGTGAAAACACGTGGTTGGATGCCAACCTCACAGAGGTTCCGATTTGATCTCTAGGTCACCCCAAAGAAGTTCTCCCAATGGGATTTTGCCTTTAGAGAGACAAAGTGAATTGATTCTGTTGAAATATTCATTAAATTAAAAGGCTTCATTTACTATTCTAAAAGCAATTAATCAGTTCTTCTCATTCTGCATAGTACAGTATTAGCTACCATTCCACAAAAGGGCATTACTGCTCTAGGGAAAATGCAGTGTATGGAAAGAAAAATTGATAGGATCTGTTAAGAAAGTTAGTTACAGGCATAACAATGTAAAGTTTTTATGGGACTATAGAAAACTTTGAAACAGACTGGTGAATAAAATTGCTTGCAGAGAATAATTGAAAATAAAAATATTAAGTAAGAAAAAGAAAACATGGCTGCAGAAGATACCTTTGGAGAGTTTAAGATTTATTAAATCAAATTTAAATCCAAGTATGAGGAAAAGCAACTTCATAAAAAAATAAGAGTAAATATTGATTTTGATTAAGAAACTTTTGCTGAATACTTATAACAATGATAACAGGAAGTGTTCCCAATCATTAAGAAAATGTTGATTTCTGTAAACCCTCTTTACATTCACATATTCATAACTAATTATTTTGGTAACAATGTGTGAAGCCCATCAACCCTAGGGAACCAGTTGAATACAGCCCAGGACAATAGTCAAAAAACTTATAAGCCAAAGGTATATTCCTTTGACAGCATTTCAGTGCAATATATAAGTTATTATATGGTGGCAGCATAGTATCAATATATTAATATAATGAAAAGTGAAAATGTTAGTCCCTTTGGTGTATCCAAATCTTTGGGACACCATAGATTATAGCTCGCCAGACTCCTCTGTCCGTGGAATTCTCCAGAGAAGAATACTGGAGTGAATAGCCATTCCCTTCTCCAGGGAATCTTCCCAATCCAGGGATCAAACCTGGGTCTGTGGCATTGCAGGCAGATAGTTTGCCATGGACCTACCAGGGGAGCCCTAAAATTAATGTAATTTTGCTAACTTAAGGACTTCCCAAGGTGGCAGAGGAAAGAAGAACACATCTGCCAGCGCCAAAATGCAAATTTGATCCCTGGGTGAGGAAGGTCCCCTGGAGAAGGAAATGGCAACCTATTCCAGTATCCTTGCCTGGAGAATACCATGAACATAGGATCCTGGTGGTCTACAGTCCATGGAGTTTCAAAAGTTAGACCTAACTTAGCGGCAGAGCACAAACCTGTTACCTAGAGCTTGACAGATTCAGAACAGTGATAAGACTTGCTGCTTTTAATAAATAGTATTTCTCTACATTATATTATGTAATGTTGCAACATTTGGAAGATCTGCATAACTATCTATTATCTAATAGCTTCCAAAACACCAAAGCATAGTTTACAAGTTAAGTTTGAACAAAAATTTGTTTGAAGTGCCAAGCAAACTAAATAGACCTCAGTTCAGTTAAGTTCAGTCACTCAGTCATGTCCAACTTTTTGCAACCCCATGGACTGCAGCATGCCAGGCCTCCATGTAGATCATCAACTTCTGGAGTTTACTCAAACTCATGTCCATTGAGTCAGTGATGCCATCCAACCATCTCATTCTCTGCCATTCCCTTCTCCTCCCACCTTCAATCTTTCCCAGCATCAGGGTCTTTTCAAATGAATCAGTTCTTCACATCAGGTGGCCAAAGTATTGGAGTTTCAGCTTCAACATCAGTCCTTGTAATGAATATTCAGGACTGATTTCTTTTGGGATGGACTGGTTGGATCTCCTTGCAGTCCAAGGGACTCTCAAGAGTCTTCTCCAATATCACAGTTCAAAAGCATCAATTCTTTGGTGTTCAGCTTTCTTTATAGTCCAACTCTCACATCCATACATGACTATTGGAAAAACCATAGCCTTGACTAGATGGACATTTGTTGGTGAAGTAATGACTGCTTTTTAAAATGCTGTCTAGGTTGCTCATAACTTTCCTTCTAAGGTGTAAGCATCTTTTAGTTTCATGACTGCAGTCACAGTCTCCAGTGATTTTTAAGCACCTCCCCCCCAAAAAAAGTCTGTCACTGTTTCCACTGTTTCCCCATCTATTTGCCATGAAGTGATAGGAACAGATGCCATGATCTTAGTTTTCTGTTGAGTTTTAAGCCAGCTTTTTCACTCTTCTCTTTACCTTCATCAAGAGGTTCTTTAGTTCTTCTTAGCTTTCTGCCATTAGGGTGGTGTCATCTGCATATCTGAGGTTATTGATACTTCTCGCAGCAACCATGATTCCAACTTGTGCTTCATCCAGTCCAGGATTTCTCATGATGTACTCTGCATATGTTAAATAAGCAGGGTGACAATATACAGCCTAGACATACTCCTTTCCCTTTTTGGGGCCAGTCTGTTGCTCCAGGTCCAGTTCTAACTGTTGCTTCCAGACAAAGGCAGGTCTGGTGGTCTGGTATTTCCATCTATTTAAGAATTTTCCACAGTTTGTGGTGATCCTCACAGTCAAAGGATTTGGCATAGTCAATAAAGAATAAATAGATGTTTTTCTGAAACTCTCTTGATTTTTTAATAATCCAATAGATGTTGGCAATTTGATCTCTGATTCCTCTGCCTTTTCTAAATCCAGCTTGAACATCTGGAAGTTCACGGTTCACATACTGTTGAAGCCCGGTTTGGAGAATTTTGAGCATTACTTTACATTACATAGTGTGTGAGATGTGTCCAATTGTGTGGTAGTTTGAACATTTTTTGGCATTGCCCTTCTTTGGGATTGGAATGAAAACTGACCTTTTCCAGTCCTATGGCCACTGCTGACTTTTCCAAATTTGCCGGCGTATTGAGTGCAGTACTTTTACAGCATCATCTTTTAGGATTTGAAACAGCTCAGCTGGTTCCATCACCTCCACCAGCTTTGTTCAAAGTAATGCTTCCTAAGGCCCACTTGACTTCCCATTCCAGGATGTCTGGCTCTAGGTGAGTGATCATACCATTGTGATTATTTGAGTCATGAAGATCTTTTTTGTACGGTTCTTCTGTGTATTCTTGCCACCTCTTCTTAATATCTTCTGTTAGGTCCATATAATTTCTGTCCTTTATTGAGCACATCTTTGCATGAAATGTTCCCTTAGTATCTCTAATTTTTTTGAAGGGATCTCAAATCTTTCCTATTCTATTGTTTTCCTCTACTTATTTGCACTGATCACTGAGGAAGGCTTTCTAATCTCTCCTTGCTATTCTTAGGAACTTTGCATTCAAATGGATGTATCTCTCCTTTTCTCCTTTGCTTTTCACTTCTCTTCTTTTCAGTTATTAGTAAGGCCTCCTCAGACAGCCATTTTGCTTTTTTTGCATTTCTTTTTCTTGGGGATGATCTCGATCCCTGTCACCTGTACAATATCACAAACCTCCATCTGTAGTTCCTCAGGCGCTCTGTCTATAAGATCTAATCCCTTGAATCTATTTCTCTAATCATAAGGGATTTGATTTAGGTCATACCTGAATGGTCTAGTGGTCTTCCCTACTTTCTTCAATTTAAGTCTGAATTTGGCAATAAGGAGTTCATGATCTGAGCCACAGTCAGCCCCCAGTCTTGTTTTTGCTGACTGTATAGAACTTTTCCATCTTTGGCTGCAAATATAATGAATCAGATTTCAGTACTGACCATCTGGTGATGTCCATGTGTAGAGTCTTCTCTTTGGAAGAGGGTGTTTGCTGTGACCAGTGCGTTCTCTTGGCAAAACTCTATTAGCCTTTGCCCTGCTTCATTCTGTCCTCCAAGGCCAAATTTGCCCGTTACTCCAGGTGTTTCTTGTCTTACTTTTGCATTCCAGTCTCCTCTAATGAAAAGGACATCTTTTTTGGATGTCAGTTCTAAAAGGTCTTCTACATCTTCATAGAACCATTACATAGACCTCAGTGTAAGCATATAAAATTCATTAACAGAGTCTCAGAGTTCATATTACAACCTACTCTTAATAAATTACCGTTTACTGAGTTTGATGTAGTTTGATTTAGTATAAAATAAGAACATCTACAATTTTCAGAAAAGACAGTTTAAGTAAGTCTCCTATCTATCCATCTGCATACACATATATGTGTGAGATGTGAAGTTGCTCAGTGTACAGCTCTTTGTGACCCCATGGACTGTGCCCTACTAGGCTCCTCCACCTACGGCATTTTCCAAGCAAGAGTACTAGAGTGGGTTGCCATTTCCTTCTCCAGGGGATCTTCCTGACCCAGGGATCGAACCCAGGTCTCCTGCATTTCAGTCAGACACTTTACCCTCTGAGCCACCAGGAAAGCCCCATGTGTGTGTGTGTGTGTGTGTGTGTGTGTGTGTGTATGTGGGGTTTGATTCTCTTCATAATCTTCAGACAAATAGAGAGATCAGCATGTTGTAAGCAAAAAGGCATGACAAATTCCAGCTGTCTAGTATTAAGATAGATTTGGGGGCTTTCCCTGTGTCTCAGATATAAAAGAATCTACCTGCAATTCAGGAGATGCAGGAGATGTGGGTTTGATCCTTGGGTAGAGAAGATCCCCTGGAGGAGAGTATGGCAATCTACTCCAGTGTTCTTTCCTATAGTATCCCATGGACAGAGGATCCTGGGGAACTTCAGTCTATAGGGCTGCAAAGAGTCGAACATGACAGAAGAGACTGAACACACATGCACACAAGACAAATTTTAAAAGGGATTTTCCAAAGAATGTTATTTTTATAAGTTTTTTAGAATCAATTATTTTTCATTAGATATGCTATTCATATTAGCATCTAGTGGGTTTATTTTTCTTTAAACTAATAAATATATATTTTTAAAAATCAGTTTTAATTTATATTATGGGATATATATATGTGAACTATATAAACAAAAGCTATTCAAGGTCCTTGATAAATGTATGTCTATTAAGGTGTTCTCGTTCAAAACTTTGAGAACTGCTTCCAAGGATTATTTAAAACAGAACCAATTTGTTTACAGCAATCAGTAGAATTGAAGAAGGAAAATATGCTGCGAAAAGCTCACTTTAAAGTAATACTATTAGCTAGAGCAAACTGTGGTTTAAGCCACAGATGTGAGCAAATATATGAAGGTGTGTAGAGCAAGGTCAAGGTACATGAAATTACTCAAGAATAAAGAATTGTGTTTGATGGAATTTAATCACTGACCCTGAAATATCATCCCTGATCATAATGTTTCATCTCTATGCTTCTAGCTTTGTGAGAATATACCTAGGGTGTTCTAAATGCACACAAGAATATGCAATAATACTTTAAGTAGATCTAAAAAATTGATATAGAGAAAAATACTAATTTAATATTTCAGAATGATGTTTGTCATCAATGATGTGGTACTTCCAACTGAATTATATTATTGCATAGTTTTGAACTTAATTACCCAAAACTTCATATGCTTCCTTTTACCACAGAGCACTAACCTAATAAAAATGTGATCACATTATAGGTAGAAATCTATTACTTTACCAGTGACTCTTTATGTGAACAAATAGCACAGAAGAAACTAATTTGTAAATTAAGAATGTAATTTAATTAGCATAGAATAAAGACTAAGTACAATGTAGTATTACAGTGAAATACTATAATGCTAGAGTCTACTAGTGAGACTCAAATATTGGATCCCATTATAGATTGGGACTGATAATTTTTGCTTAAATTAAATCTTGAGACTTAAGATAATTTATAATTTACACTAGAGTGTATTTAAAAGTAAATTCTATAAATTCTACACTTGAGAGAAATATAGATCAATATGAGTGAATTTGGAAACAAATTGACATAACACATTTGATCTCTTCTGTAGCCATTAGACAAAAGTTACTTAGCTGAGTGACAGGAAAAATATATAAAATTATTCAAAAGTATGTGCTAAAATAAGAAGTGATTTGAACACAATTTCTGATACTGTGTCAATATTCAAAAATAAAGCGTCAAGACAAACAGAACCCATGTGTCCTTAATGTATTTTTATGTTGAGGAAATATATGAAAAACCTGTGAAAGTGTTAGTGGCTCAGTCATATCTGACTCTTTGTGGCCCATGGACTGTAGCCTGCCAGGCTCCTCTGTCCATGGATTTCTCCAGGCAAGAATACTGGAATGGATTGCCATCTCTTCCTCCAGGCAGTCTTCCTGACCCAGGGATGAAACCCAGGTCTTCTGCATTGTAAGCAGATTCTTTACCATCTGAACCACCAGGGAAGCAGAGACATCACTTTGCTGGCAAAGGTCTGTATCATCAAAACTATGGTTTTTCTAGTAGTCATGTATGGATATGAGAGTTGAACCATGAAAAAGCAGAGCACCAAATAATTTATGCTTTCCATTTGTAATGCTGAATAAAACTCTTTTACAATAGCTAGGACATAGAAGTAGCCTAGATGTCTGTCAGCAGAGGAGTGGATACAGAAATTGTGGTCATAAATACAGTGGACTATTAGCTTAAAATAATATACATCTGAGTCAGTCCTAATTGGGTGGATGAAACCTAGAGCCTGTTGAGCAGAGCGAAGTTAGAAAGAGAAAGACAAATATTGTGTATTAATGCATATGTATGGAATCTAGAAAGATGGCACTGATGAACCTGTTTTCAGGGCAGCAATGGAGATTCAGACATAGAGAACAGACTTGTGGGCACAGAGTGGGATGGAGAAGGTGGGACAAATTGAGAGAACAGCATGGAAACATAAAGATTACCATATATAAAATAGTGGGGATTTGCTGTGACACAGGGAACTCAGCCTTGTGCTCGGTGACAACCTCGAGGGTGGAATGGGGTGGGAGATGGCAGAGAGGTTCAGGAGGGAGGGGACATGAGTATGCCTGTGACTGATTCATGTTGATGTATGGCAGAAACCAGCACAATATTGTAAAGCAAATATCTTGCAATAAAAGATTTTATTTATGAAAAGTTGACAGTGGAAATAGCAGCTGACTTTATTTTTCTGGGCTCCAAAATCACTACAGATGGTGACTGCAGCCATGAAATTAAAATATGCTTACTCCTTGGAAGGAAAGGTATGACCAACCGAGACAGCATATTAAAAAGCAGAGACATTACTTTGCCAACAAAGATCGGTTTGGTCAAGGCTATGGTTTTTCCAGTGGTCATGTGTGGATGTAAGATTTGGACTATAAAGAAAGCTGAGAGCTGAAGAATTAATGCTTTTGAAAAGTGGTGTTGGAGAAGACTTTTGAGAGTCCCTTGGACTGCAAGGAGGTCCAAACAGTCCACCCTAAAGGCGATCAGTCCTGGGTGTTCATTGGAAGGACTGATGTTGAAGCTGAAACTCCAATACTTTGGCCACCTGATGCAAAGAGCTGACTCATTTGAAAAGACCCTGATGTTGGGAAAGGTTGAGGGCAGGAGAAGAGGATGACAGAGGATGAGATGGTTGAATGGCATCACCGACTTGATGGACATGAGTTTGGGTGGACTCTGGGAGTTGGTGATGGACAGGGAGGCCTGGCATGCTGTGGTTCATGGGGTCGCAAAGAGTCGGACACGACTGAGCGACTGAACTGAACTGAGCATTGAAGAATGGACGCCTTCAAATTGTGGTGCTAGAGAAGACTCTTGAGAGTGCTTTTGACAGCAAGGAGATGAAACCTGTCAATCCTAAAAGAAATCAAATCTGAATTTTCATCAGAGGGACCGATGCTGATGCTGAAACTCCAATAATTTGGCCACCTGATGCAAAGAGTCGACTGATTTTAAAAGACCCTGATGCTGGGACAGATTTAAGGCAAAAGGAGAAGGGGATGGCAGAGGATGAGATGCTTAGATAGGATCACCAATTCAATGCACACAAATTTGAGCAAACACTGGGGGACTGAAGGCCAGAGGGACCTGGTGTGCTGATGTCCTCAGGATCACAAAAAGTCAGACATGATTTAGCAACTGAACAACAACAATACAACATGTTGAGTGGTTAACTTAGAAAATTCATCCTGAATCAGTTTATCCTAATATTGATACCATAAATATGATAAACTCTTCAGTATACTCTAAACATAATGCATCTAGATACATTTAAAGATTCAAACACACTATATTTGAGATTTCATAACATTAATTTTATGATACTGTTTTGTTATCATTTTTCCTTTTCATAAAGATAAAGAAAATAGTATCAAAACTTAATGTTATAAAATCTCAATTATCTTTTTGTCTTTTCATGCTGTTTATGGGGTTCTCAGGGCAAGAATGCTGAAGTGGTTTGCCATTCCCTTCTCTAGTGGACATTTGTCAGAAGACTCCACCATGACCTATAAGTCTTGGGTGGTCCTACAAAGTGTGACTCATAGTTTCATTGAGTTAGACATGGCTGTGATCCATGTGATCAGTTTGGTTAGTTTTCTGTGACTCTGCGTTTCATTCTGTCTGCCCTCTGATGGATGAAGATGAGAGGCTTGTGGAAACTGCCTCACGGGAGGACTGGTTGTGGAGAAAACTGGGTCTTTCTCAGGTGGACAAGGCCATGCTCAGTTCAGTCCCTCAGTCCTGTCTGAGTCTGCAATCCAATGGACTGCAGCACACCAGGCTTCCCTATCCTTCACCATCCCCAGATCCTGCTCAAAAAGGCCATGTTCAATAACTCTTTAATCCAATATTCTGCTAATGGGTGCGACTGTGTTCCCTCCTTGTAGGTTGGACTAAGGCCAAACAATGGTAGGGGTAATGGCAACCTCCCCCAAAAGGACTTATGTCAGGATGCTGCTTCTTCTAGGACTGACCAGTATGCAGGTCAAGAAGCAACAGTTAGAAGTAGAGATGGAACAACAAACTGGTTCAAAATTGGGAAAGAAGTATATCAAGGCTATATATTGTCACCCTGCTTATTTAATTTATATGCAAAGTACATCATGTGAAATGCCAGAATGGATGAAGCACAAGATGGGATTAAGATTGTAGGAGAAATATCAATAACCTCAGATATGCAGATGACACCACCCTTATGGCAGAAGAGGAACTAAAGAGCCTCTTGATGAAAGTGAAAGAGGAGAGTGAAAAAGTTGGCTTCAAACTCAACATTCAAAAAACTAAGATCATGGCATCCAGTCCCATCACGTCATGGGAAATAGATGGGGAAACAATGGAAACAGTGACAGACTTTATTTTCTTGGGCTCCAAAATCACTGCAGATGGTGACTGCAGTCATGGAATTGAAAGACACTTGCTCTTTGGAAGAAAAGCTATGACCAACCTAGACAGTGTATTAAAATGCAGAGTCATCACTTTGCCGGCAAAGGTCTGTGTAGTCAAAGCTATGGATTTTCCAGTAGTCATGCATGGATGTGAGAGTTGGATCATAAGGAAGGCTGAGTGCTGAAGAATTGATGTTTTCAAAGTGTGGTGCTGGAGAAGACTCTTCAGAGTCCTTTGAACAGCAAGGAGATCAAACCAGTCAACCCTAAAAGAAATCAACCCTGAATATTCATTGGAAGGACTGATGCTGAAGTTAGAGTTCCAATATTTGGCCACCTGATGCAAAAAGGTGACTCAATGGAAAAGATCCTGATGCTAGGAAAGGTTGACGGTAGGAGGAGAAGGGAAAGACAGAAGATGACATGACTGGATGGCATCACCGACTCATTGAATATGAGTTTGAGCAAACTGTGAGAGGTAGTGAAGGACAGAAAAGCCTGGTGTGCTGCAGTCCGTGGAGTCGCAAAGTGTCGGGTATGTCTGAGTGACTGAACAATAATGGCAATTTTCTTTATAATTATATGAAGTATTTATTCAGTTCAGTTCAGTTCAGTTGCTCAGTTGTATCTGACTCTTTGCAACCCCATGAATCGCAGCACGCCAGGCCTCCCTGTCCATCACAAACTCCTTGAGTTCACTCAAACTCATGCCTATTGAGTCGGTGATGCCAAATAGCCATCTCATCCTCTGTCGTCCCCTTCTCCTCCTGCCCCCAATCCCTCCCAGCATCAGGGTCTTTTCCAATGAGTCAACTCTTCGCATGAAGTGGCCAAAGTACTGGAGAGTCAGCTTCAGCAAGAGTCCTTCCAATGAACACCCAGGACTGATCTCCTTGAGGATGGACTGGTTGGATCTCCTTGCAATCCAAGGGACTTTCAAGAGTCTTCTCCAACACCACAGTTCAAAAGCATCAATTTTGGGGGGCTCAGCTTTCTTCACAGTCCAACTCTCACATCCATACATGACCACTGGAAAAACCATAGCCTTGACCAGACGGACCTTTGTTGGCAAAGTAATGTCTCTGCTTTTTAATATGCTATCTAGGTTGGTCATAACTTTCCTTCCAAGGAGTAAGCGTCTTTTAATTTCATGGCCGCAGTCACCATCTGCAGTGATTTTGAAGCCCAGAAAAATAAAGTCTGACACTGTTTCCACTGTCTCCCCATCTATTTCCCATGAGGTGATGGGACCAGATGCCATCATCTTAGTTTTCTGAATGTGAAGCTTTAAGCCAACTTTTTCACTCTCCTCTTTCACTTTCATCAAGATTGCAGGTCCATTCCCAAATGTTATTTTTTTTCTTACCCTCTAAAAATATCTTAGGTACTTGAGTTATTCCCTACATATTTATAATTATCTTGAAAGGAAAATCAATAAATTGTGGTCTGATATAAAGAATTTATAGGTGCCATAATCCAAAGCATTTATTGAAGCCATATTTTTTACATACTCCAGCACAAGTCTACTTCAGCCAGGCTTCCCCATCCCTCCTCCAAATACCATACTTCTACTTGCTTTATGATTCTATTAATTTAATAATAACTCTCCAATAAGAGCTTCTTCTCTTCTTCCATTTTCATGTCAAGCTGAAATTCTTGCTTTCAAGTTTTCTTGATTATTTCTGGATGAAGTGATTTTTCCTTCCTTTTTACATTTTTTTTATTCCTTTGCATTTTAGTTATCTACACATATATCCTGTATAATCATAAAGATATGTGATTTCTTAAAGTTCAGTGATAAAATCTTAATTTTTGAATCCTTCTTTTGGGATATGAAGAGCATTAATGGCCACTGTGGACCACACTTACTTGCATCTAAGCCTTTCATTAGTGCCTTCCCACTTTGACTGTGTACTTGGACTCGTCACTTGATTGACCAATGGGTCTGTAGTCAGTAGAATAGTTTGATCTTACTTACACCTGCTACCTCCATAAGAACGTGCCTACCTAGCCTGTTAGAAGGGTGTGAGAGAAGAGCCAATAACTATTCTACAGCAAGTCTGCCTCCATTTGCATCAGGTCCCAAGTAGGGCCAGTGTACTCCAACATCTATGAGTGAGCACTGCCAAGATCAGGCTATGCAAGCTTAAATTATTGAATCAAGTTATTGAATTGCAATTTTGTGAAAATAAGTGTTTATTGTTTTGAGTCGCTGAGTGCTGACATAGTTCATTACACAGAATTATTATGCAGTTACAAAACTAGTACAGTATTCCTGGAACCAAATCACATCATTCATAGTACTTTGAACATATTCAAAATGTAATAAAGACAGAATGAATGAATCTATATTATGCTTAAAATTGGCTCCAACACATTCATAAACTGGGTGGCAATAATAAACAAAGAGAACTGGCTTCTCTGAGTATCTGCAATATACTAAGTAAGGTGTATATTTTCATTTTGATCCATTTACTCCCTGTCACAAATATATGGAATAGTTCTTAAAAACCCATTTTACAGATGTTAACATTGAGAGTTAGTGAAATAATATATTAACATAGACAATATATTAACATAGAGTTTAAAAAGGGGTCGAATGATAAAATATCATCTGATCATAAAGTTTATGTTTATTGTGTCAGAATTATAACACAGGCTCCTGGGAGGAGGTCGATATTAAATGGATAAATATATAATAGTTTTTAAGCTAATTTTTAGATACTTTGTAACTGGTATTTTTAAAATGACACTTCTCTTCTTTGGAATAGAATTTGATAATATGTAACAGAATATGCCTCCTTGTAAGTACATGTTACACTTTTACCTACTTTCCACATTATCCCACAATTTTTTCTATTGTTCAACAAATTTTTTACTACTTGTTTACTCTATGTTCAATACCACAGTAGGTACTAGATAGATAGTTGTTGACAAAACAGATTCCGGTCCATACATTCTTAAAGGTCAGTGGTATTCATCATCTCAGTGATAGTAGTTTGACATCAGTCATTTAGGTGAACCTACATCAACCAATTGGAAAACACTACCAAACTGGAGAGTTTTCTTTTGTTTTCTTTCTTTTTTGAGAGTTTGTTGTTAAATATTTACCAGCATACATTCAATAGCCTTTGGCCCGTATGAGACAAGAACTTTTTACTTATATTGCATTCAAAATTCTACATACAATGATTAGTTTAAAAATAAATTAATTCAGTTAAATGAAAAAGCTTCAGATGACAAGCAAAAATATGTAATAGTTATAATAGATGTAAATAATGCTTTCCTACAGCACAAAGAAATAGAGAAATGAAAATGTAATCAGGTAAATGAGATACAGAGGAAAGTATCAAGCTAAATATATGTTAAGATATGTTACTGTTAGAAATGAAGACAGCTATTTCATATTGATAAAAGGGAAATTTTTATCAATTCTGAACTTTGGTGCACCTACTAACAAGCCTCATAAAATACAAAGCAAAACCAAAACTCAGGAATATTATTAAGGAAAAATTTTAAAGACATAATAATGGTATGATATTTTAATATAAACTTCTCATTTATTTGTGTATAAATTAGACTAAAAACTGGTAAATAAGACTTTTAAAATAAACAAGCATGTTTATGGGTTATGAGAATTTAGCCAAACAATTGAAGAATGTACCTCCATTCAAGTGAAAATGAAATTCACATACCATAATTGGTTAAGAAAGGAGATTTCACAAATAAATAACATTACTAGTGACAAGCGTTCATAATTATGGAAATTTTCTGAAGGACTTTCTATACACAAAATTTTAAGCTTACATGAAATGGAAAAATTTGAGGACACTATACCTTCCTAAAATTAACTCATGAAATTTTAAAGTTTTGAATTAATAATTTATTATCTTCATTTATACACTTAACAGCCAAGATTTCTTACAAGTGTTGCCAAATTTTTAAGTTATAGACAGTGTCAAATTTAAATATATTCTTTGATACATCACAGGGAAAAATTGCTCACCAATTTGTTTCATGACAGTAGTACACAGTTCATACAAAATTAAAGGACACTATGTAAGAAATAAATTTTGTCATAAACGTATAAATACAAAAATCCAATGTAAATACTGGCAAACAGAATTAGCAAGCAAAATAATATAGCATGATCAACTTTGGTTTCTCTTGAAATATAAAGAATATTTAATGAAAATCTATTAATAATCTCTATTATACTACCAAAATAAAGAACTACCTTGAAATATATAGAGAATATATTGAAATAACTTAAAACATATATATTAATAACTGATTACAAGCTATGAGTAAAAAGAATATTCTTAATCTGACAAAGGAATTAACAACAACAACAAAAATTGCAGATCACATTCCTAAGAGTGAAACAACATAAGAATTGTCTTTACAGTCAGGAAGAAAGAGACTCTATTCAACAACACACTGCAAATTCTAGATAATTCAATAATATAAGGAAAATATATAAAATGCAGAATAATTGGAAAGGATGGAGGAAATATCATTGTTCACTAATACTGGTTATCTTTTTAAAACAATAAAAGAAAATAAACAAATTAAGAAATTAATGAGAATTCATGGACATAAAAGCAATATACAAAATACTAATTTCTGTATACCAGGAAGAAATGAGAAAATATTCACTTGCTTGGGTCCTTATTAATTCATTGTAATTGTGTATCAATCCTAAAGAAAATCAACCCTGTATAATTGATGTTTTTGAACTGTTGTGTTAGAGAGGACTCTTGAGAGTCCCTTGGATAGCAAGGAGCTCAAACCAGACATTTTAAAGGAAATTAACTCTGAATTTTCATTGGAAGGACTGATGCTGAGGCTGAAGCTCCAATACTTTGGCCACCAGATGCAAAGAGCTGATAAACTTGGAAAGACCCTGATGAGGGGAAGATTGAAGCCAGAGGGAGGAGGGAGCCACAGAGGATGAGATTGTTACACAGCCTCACCAACTCAGCAGACATGAATTCAAGCAAACTCCAGGAGACAGTGAAGGACAGGAAAGCCTAGGATGCTGCAGTCCATAGGGTCACAAAGATTTGGACACAATTTAGCAACTGAACAGAGAAATCTTGGTACAGGAATTGATAGATGGCTAAAGAAAATAGGGCCACAGAAATCACATTCACTTAGTCCTGGTAGAAAGCAAAGGGTTAACAGCAGGGCTGAGATTCATCATCAGACTCATTAGGGTAATACCCCTAGAAAGGAAAGAAGCAAAGTAATCTGATCAACTTTCTTTATGAACAGTTTAATGAAAGATTTTCTGGCAGATTTATAAATGACTTTAGATCATGAGGGAGGAAATATGTTCTAGTCTGTGTAGGTAATTTATGGACAATCAGTTTAGAATTTGTAGATTCTGGGGCCTTGGATTGCCTAGAAAAATTTGAGTATAAAAAATGAAGCTCTTTTGTGACTAATACAGTCTCACTTAGTAAGTGAAGTGACTGCCAACCTCTTTGAGAGACCTCATAATAATCCTGGTTGTGAGAAACATCTACATAGATTGTTTGTTTTACTTGGGTTTCTGAATTAGTTGTGTCCTTAAAATTATTTGTAAAGCCTGATCCTAGGTCAGATCTATGATTTATGTGAGTCTGATTTAACAGTTATCATTTGCTCTTGCTCCTTGGGACACTTGACAAATCTAACAAAATGTTACAGATCAGTGGGAAAATAATATACTAGTCAATTATACCTTGTTATCCATGTAAACTAAATAAATTTGGCAACTTGTTTCAAGCCATAGGCAAAATTAAAGTCAATGTGGATTTTTAAGACCTAAATGTGAAGTTAAGATTTAAAACTTTTCTACAAACAACAGGAGAATATCTTGATAATCTCAGGATTAAAAGAAATTCTTAAACAAGATATAAAAAGTACAAGGGGCTTACCTGGTGGCTCAGATGGTAAAGGGTCTGCCTGCAGTGTGGGAGACCAGGGTTCAATCCCTGGGTCGGGAAAATTCCCCTGGGGAAGGAAATGGCAACCCACAACAGTATTCTTGCCTGGAGCATCCTATGGATGCAGGGTCCTGGCAGGCTACAGTCCATGGGGTCTCAAAGAGTCAGACATGACTTCACTTTCAAAAAGTACAAACCATTTAAAAGATTGATAAAACTAAACACTTGGAAGTTAAAAACTGTGATAAAATCATACAAAAATAAAGTAAAAGATCAGAGACAAATATTCACAATGCATAAAACAAAAGGTTAGTATCTGAATTTATAAAAAAAAACTTTATAAATAATTTAGATGACAGACATTTTAATAGAAAAAATGTAAGTAAAATACATGAACAGGCAATGGAAAGGAGATTAAATATATATATATATATATATATATATATATATATATACACATATATATGTATGTACATATTTACTAAAACTCAGTCTCATGATGATTGTAGGAATTCAAGTTAATCACAGCAAAAATACTATTTTAGATTTATCAGACTGGTAGGTTTTTAAAACTATCCAATATGGTATTGATAAATCTGTAGAATGATAGAATATTTCATGCACTGTTGGTTTGTAGTTGTAAATTGATTTTAAAAACAACCTTGTGGACTTCCCGGTAGTCCAGTGGTTGACTTCATGATCCCACTGCAGGGGCTTTGGATTCAATCTCTACTTAGGGAACTAGATGTCTCATGCCTCAACTAAGAGTTTGCATGCCACAGCTAAAGACTCTGGATCTGCATGCCCAGCAAAGATCAAAAATCCCAAGTGCCATAAATAGGATCTGGCACATACAAATAAGCAAATATTTGAAAATATGAATAAGAAGAAAAAACTTTGAAAAGCAATTTAAAAATAGCCAGCAAAATTTAAAATTTGTGTACTCTAGGACTCAGCAATAAATACTAGAGAAACTCTTATATACAAACTTATTTAAGAATGTTCTTTGGAGCATTGCATTTAATATCAATGACACCCTAAATATCTACATACAGAATATAAAGGGGTTGAGAAATTGTGATGTATGTATACAATGACATGAAACATGGAAAATGCAAATGAATGCCTAACACTACAGGTATCAATGTGATTTAACCTCACAACTTTTTTCTTTTTTGCAAATTAAAGATGTAGAAAAATATACTATGTATGTTACTACCTTAGAAAAATGTGTATATTTTGGGGCTCATAGATGTGTCATAAAAGTACAAAGTGTTCCATAAAATTTATAAATGGTAATTTCAGAATCAAGATAATGTCTGCGGAGCATTGAAAGGGAATTGAATTGGGAAAGTTTTCACAGAAGACTCTAATTCTACTGATAGTAGTTTTTTGTTTTTTTTTTAATCTTTTTCTGTGGTATTTTGGGTCTGGATTGCTTTACTTTCTATACTTTTTATAAGACTTCAATGCTTAATAATCATAAAAGTATACAAAGAAAGAAAAGAGGTTATTAAACAGTCAGGTTTAAGCTATTGGCCAGAGAGGAGAGAGGCTGTGCTGAAAAATTCTAGATTTTTTTTTTTTTTTTTTTTTTAATGAACAGAAATTGTGGGGGTGAAGATCTTGGCCCCAAAAGAGCTATAAGCTCAAGAAATAATAAAGAACAAATGAGATAAGTATCTTCCTTGCACAATAAGGACACAACAAGTTGCTTCTTTGTTTCAAAGATCTGAATTTAAAAAAAAAAAAATAGGTTACCACTAAACAAATGATTAATTTGTGATGTGTTGTTTTCACAGATAACATAAAACTGCTCTGAAATGACATCCTTCTATGTAGGTAGCACTGAACATGAATGGAAAATCCAAAACTATGAGATACTTGAAAAAATAGACAACCACTAGTGAGAGTCAATACATATGAAAAAAAGAAAAATGGTGCCAACTTGTCCCAAAAATTATTTCATAGAAATAGTGGAAAAATACCTATAAATCTATTACCCAGAATTCAAACAACTGCAAACTCAGGTACTCTGGTTGACAATAGGAGGAGTTGGTGCTATCCCCAGCTGCAATTACTGAACTGTCAGGATATGACTGAAGAGAAAGTTCTGTCCTGTCATATCTTTTGTTCTCCAGTCTTTAATTGCACCAGCGGAAGGGCCAGTTCTTTACTAATTATGCAGTTTAAAAATAAGAAAGCCAATTGCAAGAGTACCATCTCTGTCAGACAGATGAATCTGATGCACAATTGTGAGCTTCCCCAAGGGTGTGTGAACTACAGGAATCCCATCTGCATGAACTATCCTTAGTGAATGTTGCTCCTCAAGGTCAAGTGTGAGAGCTCTCTGAGAATTTGCCCTTCATTGCACAGCAGGTAAGCTAGACATTCCATCAATCTACCTGAAGAAACATTACCAAAAATGGCTTTGAAATTCTGCATTTTTATGTGGGTTGATGTCTATGCAAATATTTGGTAACGCTCTAGTGAACTTTCAAAAATTAAAGGGACAAAGTTCAAACTTGATTGCTCTTTTCCTCTCTCCCTTTCTTCTTGCCTCCTTTCTTTTTCCTTATTTTCTTCCCTCCTCTTCTTGCCCCACCTCTGTTTATCTCTTGCATTTTATTTCCCACATAAACACACACATGCATTCACAGACCCACACAACCCCCATCATGTACTACTGAGTATGCACTGTGTGCAAAGTGAAAGTGAAAGTGTTGGTTGCTCAGTCAAGCCTGAGTCTGCAATCTCATGGACTGTAGCCTGCCAGGCTCCTCTGTCTATGGAATTCTCCAGGCAAAAGTACTGGGTTGACATTCCCCTTCTGCAGGGGATCTTCCCAACCCACGGATCAAACCCAGATCTGCATTGCAGGCGGATTGTTACCCACTGAGCCACTGTGTGAGGCATCCTGCAAAGAAACTCAGACAATTTATTTGGGGGCTGTAGGCAAGCAAAGGAGCAGAGCACAAACTTTAAAAGAATGACAAGTCAAAGACTTGACATAAACTAATTAGAACCAAATGGAATCAAGATGATAGACAAGTCAACTTCCACCAGAGCTTGAGCCTCAGTATATGCTCATTGTAACATATTAGCAAGCTAAGTGAGACACCCACAAGTGCCTTGACAGTTCCAACCATCAAATATCAAAAAGTGAGCATTGGCCCTATTCCTGGAAATCCCTACCCCATCTCTAAACAGCTGGAATAATCCTCCCACTCATTAGCCTATGAAATTACACAGCCCATGAAAACTAACTGCACCATATTTTGGAGCACTCCTGCCTTCTGAGCTGGGCCACATTCTGTCTATGGAGTGTTTCTCTCTAAATAAATCCACTTCTTACCTATCACTTCATCTCTTACTGAATTCTTTGTGTGATGAGACATCAAGAAGCTGAGCTTCTTTAAGGCCTGAGACCAGGTATATCATCCCAAGTTATTTTGTATATTAATTATTTATCAGCTGTATCTTTTGTACAAATTTTCTCAAAAAATGTGATATATTTTTATTCTCTTGTCAGTGTCTTTCACAGTGCATATATATATTTTTTAATTTTAGTGAAGTATAGTCTATCAATTCTTTCTTTCATGGATTAAATCTTTGGTGTTGTATCTAAAAAAGTCATCATTAAATCCCAGGTCATCTAGATTTTCTCTTATGTTATCATCTAGAAGTTTTATAGTTTTGTATTTTACATTTAAGTTGGATCCATTTTGAATTAGCTTTTTAAAAGGTATAAGATATGTATATAGATTTATATGATTGCATATGAATGTCCAGTTGCTCCAGCAACATTTGTTGAAGATACTTTGCTTGTTTTCTTGTATTGTCTCTGTTCTTTGATTAAATTTATGTGGGTCTATTTCTGGATTCTTTATTATGTCCCATTGATCTATTTCTCAGTATCCCAAAAGAATTTGCTAGGATTTTGATTGAGACTACATTGTATCTATAGGTAAAGTTGGAAAGAACTGACATATTGACATTATTGATTCTTCCTGTCTATGATCAGGAAATATCTCTTCAATTATTTAGTTCTCCTTTGCTTTCTTCCATCAGGCATTGCTAGTTTTCTTCTTGTAGATTTTGTACATATTATGTTAGATTTATACCTAAGTGTTTTTAGTGGGAAGTGGTTCTTGAGAGGAGAAAGATATTATAATACTCTGTGGCCCTCTGAGGAGCTACAGTACCCAAAAAAATACCCAATATATCTGTGGTATTGAACGTTTATGAGAGTAAGAATGATTAGGAAAAAAAAAATAGTTAAAATTTGGAGTACAACAAAGAAAACAAGTTTGAAAAAAACTACTTATAAAGAAGGCTGAGGACCAAAGGACCAATGCTTTCAAATTGTAGTGCTGAAGAAGACGCTTGAGAGTCCCTTGGACAGCAAGATCAAACCAGTCAGTCCTAAAGGAAATCAATCCTGAACATATACTAGAAGGACTGATGCTGAAGGAGAAAGAGGTGACAGAGGATGAGATGGTGGGATGACATTATCAACTCAATGGACATGAGTATATGCACAAACTCTGGGAGACAGTGAAGGACAGGGAAGCCTGGCATGTTTCAATTCATGAGGTCACAAAGAGTTGGCCATGACTTAGTGACTGAACAACAGTAATTTTAAATTTTAAATTTAAATTAACAACCCACATAACCATTGCACATTTTACTCATCTAAACATTCTATCATATATTAGTAAAATATGCTGTTGCTACTATTTAGTTACTTAGTTGTGTCTGACTCTTTTGAGACTCCATGAACTGGAGCCCACAAGTCTCTTCTGTCCATGGGATTTACCAGGCAAGAATACTGGAGTGGGTTGACATTTTCTTCAGTAAGGCATCTTCCTGACCCAGGGATCGAACCCAGTCTTCTACTTTGCAAGTAGATTCTTTACCAGTGGGAAGACTAGTAAAAATCTATGTCTATTCTAAACATTTAAGCATTATCTAATAACAAATGTCTTTGGATTCATTCTCTTCTCACACCCCATGAGTCAAGATATTATGTATTTTGATATATTTTTATTTCTCCCCAGAAACTTCTTTCTTTGAACTCTTGACTTTCAAATTCCAGTTAGTTATGTCACATGAGGTAGCTTTCATTTCTCACTCACATGTTTCTGCTATGAACTGAATGCTTTTGTTCTCTCTCACCTGCCCAATTCATAAAATGAAGTCCTAATCCCCAGTGTGATGATATTTGGTCTTGGGGCCTTTGGAAGGTAATCAAATTTATGTTAGATCAAGAGAATGGGACCATTATGATAAAATTAAGGCTCTTGTAAAAAGGGGAAGAGACCTGAGAACTCTCTCCAGGTCACTGAAGAATATTGCCAGAAGGCAGACTTCTGCAAATCCGGAAGACAAATCTTACCAGGCAATTGAATTGCTGCTATCTTTAACTTGGACTTCTCAGCCTCCAATACTGTGAGAAATAAATTCTTGTTGCTATATCCACCCAGTCTATTACATTTTGTTACAGCAATCTGAACTAAGTCCCTAATCTATGTATGACTCTCACCACATTTGTTACACTAACCATTCTTTAAAGTCAGAAATTGAATTTAGAATTCAAATTTGAAGAAAATGCTTACCTTTACTGATTGAATATGAATTTTTTTAATATAATATTTTTTGTTGTTGAAGGAGAGTAAAAGTAAAACTGTGAAGATGAAATGGAAAGGTTTCTTGGATATGTGATCAAACTGAAGGAAAACAAAAGAGAAAGAGATATTAAGTTAATGACAGGTAAGGATTTGGACACTTTCATTCCAAAGTATTTAATTTCTCTCACCATAGCCAAAACCTAGTTAAGATTTTATTTTATTTTTTAACCAGGTCTTTGAGTTTAGTTCTTATTTAGTGTAAATAGGGCCTTCAGAAAGGAGCATTGGAACATAGAAACATAAAACTTACATGTGAGTAGAAGGGATGAAACAATAGAAAATGCCCTGCTAAAGGACAGAAAAACTAGGAGAGGAACAAGAACTAGAGGAACACAGAGAAGGAGAGACTCCATGAGGGTCTAACAGGAAGGCATAAAGTGTAATGGTAAAAAATCTAAAGTCAGCCTTAAGTATGGCTATCTTTGTCTTTGGGAAGCAAGAAGTAGCAAAATTAGAAAAGCTGAAAAGAAGGATATTCAGTTATAGTGGTGGGTTTAAAGATCTGGCAGTGGCAGAGCCTATAAACTGTGGAAAAGGAGGCTGAAAAACTAATGAGAGGCTTATTTTAGAGCCTCGGTAGTCATGTTGAATAATTTTACCCTTACTGACTTATCAATGAGGAATTGCTTTTTTGTTTGTGTGGAAGAAACTAATGACTGTCTTTCCTTCTCCATGTTCCTCTTCCTTTAGAACCAAGACCCTGTTGTGCAGCTACCCAAAATGAAAACTACATTTCCTAGCCACATTGTAGCTGGATGCCATCATACAAATAAATTTACTACTTTCAATGATAGAAAAGCAGAAGTTTTGTGTGCAAATTCTAAGTGTCCTCAAGGAAAGAGTGATGTCCTTTGTTGTTTCTTCCTCCTTGTTGTCTGTACTAGGATCAATAACCTGGATCTGGGCTATCCATCTTGGACCCTGAGACTAAGGGTATACCATAGAACAAAATAGGAACTGGAAGTAGTCCGGATAGCTAACTTTATGAAACAGCTCTGAACTGCTTTACCCACTGTTGTGTTGGGTTTTGTGTCACTTACAGCTAAAAGCAATCCAGAGACAAATTGTTTTTCATTTGTTTCTTTTTGCTATTGTTGCTTTAAACCAAGGAATGACAGTCAAGATTTTGTGTGCATAGATCGGACTGGATTAAAAGAGATGCTTAAAACACACACACACACACACACACACACACACACAGAGTAAGATATATAATAAATCTCTAAAACAAGTCTGGTTATGATAAGATTCATGTCTAAGGAACAAGATGAATAGATATCTGATTTTGAGCCAAGGTGACTAGAACACTACTGGAGCCTATAAGTTTGGGAAAATGATGAGGGGTGTGTGTGTGTCTGTGTGAGACTTGATTATGATGGCTATTAGAATTGTCCTCAAAGAAAGAGCTATGTCCTAGAATTGTGTATGTGTATGTGTGACCTGATTATGATGGCTCTTAAAACTGCAACAGTTTTATGTTATAATTCACCCACTTCCTTGGCAAAACACCTGGGACATCAAATTGATTGAATCATAATAGGACCAAACCTGTACTTTGGGAAGATTTACCCAAATCCACACAACTAGAAGGTAGAATAGCAGAAATATTTGAGTTCTTGGTCTCTGTGGTCCATTATATAAGTAATTATGGAGTATAACAGAGAATTTTCTTTTTTAAAAGAAAAGAGTAACACAGGTATCAAAGCAGTTTAATAGCAGGCTTCTTTTAAACCAGTGTTGCTCAGCCTTGGCATCTGGGCCAGATACTTTTTGTTGAGAGGACTTTCCAACACATTGTAGGATATTTAGCAGCATCCTGGTCCCCACCCACTAGATGACTAACATTCTTTCTCTCCCTCCCCTCTCTCATAGCTGTGGCAACCAAAAATATTTCCAGACACTGCCAAATTTGCTTTCAGGGCAAAATTGTCCCCAGTACAGACCCACTGGTTAGAAGGTACAGAAGAAAGGATGCAGTTTTTCTTAGATTTATCACCCCCTTTTTTTTTTAATACTACAGTCTTACTTTTGTTCTTGATCCTATAACTTAATGTGTGCACTCAAACAAGTATTCCAATTTTAAACTAGAAATAGCAATCCACCTTTTCATCTCTGCCTGGATTATCTCTAAAAATGACACGGATTAAAAAGATAATGTACACAAAGCCTGTGGTATGCCCTTAATTCAGAATAAACATCATCGATTATCTTTCTTAAAAAAAAAAGGAGAAAATACACAGAAGTAATTTTTTTTTTTTTTTTTGCCTTTCTCATTTGTGCTGAAACTTTTGAGGTATTTAATTATCTATTTAAAGGCTTTCTTTTGAGTATCCAATTCTCCACTTTCTGGTTTTAGATCATGATCTCCTATGGAAGTACAATTATTTAAAATCTTTTGCATATAACTTTATACAGTATCATATGCACATAATCTTTTGCACACAGTTTTATACAGTATCATATGCACATAAGCCTCTTGACAGCAGTGGCATGGTTCTGCTTTTCACCTCTTTGTTGTAACATCCAGGACTATGGATGATACATTGTTAATTTTTATAACTATGTTTGTTCTAAAATAGAGTTATACAGATTCAATAGGATCCTTGAGTCTAATACAAAAGGTATTATCGGGGACCCAATTGTATCTTCCCTTGGGTCTAAGTTTGAGTCAGGACTAGGAATTACAGTGTTATATGTTTATGAAGTACTTGACATCTTGTGCTCAGAGTCATTATTGCTTTCTTTTGTTATAGCTGAAGTTGTTTGTGGAACAAACTGGACAAAAATTACACTAAGGCATCTGGATTTCCCTAGAGAATTTTAGAAAATCTGCTTTGCCATGTTCCAAAGAGACTGTATAGTGACTGTCTTCTTTTACACTGACAATGCTATAAATAATTACTACAGCCTGGCCTCACTGTAGAAAGATCTCTAGCCATGTTTCAAAAGGTTTATGGTCAGTCATTAAAATATTTTTGCTCACAGGTAGGTGTGCATATAATTCTATTACTCCAAGTGCCCTACTTACAGAATTTTGCTCAAGTAAATAAAACTCAGAACTTTGTCTGTTTCAATAAAAAAATGTGTGCTCACTGGTTTATTCACTGCTGGCCGAGTAACACCAAGTGAGCTGTCTTGTTCAGTAACCTCTTCTTAGAGTAAATATTAGTATTTCACTCCACAGAAAAGCTCTACTAAGCAAAGTTGCAGCACAAAGTATTACAATAAGCTAACATCTGGGCAGGTTCTCTCATGAGCCCTCAGTTCTACATACATGTCCCTGTAGTGACAATTTCATTCAGGCAGCAGTTAAGTCTAGATTCAGTGATGCAATCATTGGTGAATTTTACATACAAATCCATGCATGGAAGTAGTTCCAAGAAGGAACATAAAGGAGGTGGACATTTTTATTCGGAGCAAGGGTTTCAGTAACTGCCTATAAGAATCTATTAAAAGAAAAAAAAAATTGACTTGCTCTTTTTCATTCTCTCCTTTTTAACACATAGATTTGAGTTTTGAACTTAAAACTATTTCTAGCAAGCATTTCATCTTGCCTAGTTTCTGAGTGATTCAAAGGGAAATTGAAAATTATAACATTTCTTTGTATATAGCACTATAAAAAGTTAACTGAATCAGTGATTTATTTTAGGACAACCTGTAGTGAATATACCCTGGAGAAGGAAATGGCAACCCCTTCCAGTGTTCTTGCCTGGAAAATCCCATGAATGGAGGAGCCTAATGGGCTACAGTCCATGGGGACATGACTGAGTGACTTCACTTATAGTGAATATAAATGGTTTTGGTAAAACAAAGGTGAAAATGAAATCCTCAATAAAATTCAGACTATCTTGTTAAGTTTGAATTCCATATTTTTGCATAAGTATCTCATATTTTCATATTTCACATGTCATATTTTTGTATAAGTATATCCCCAATATTGCATGGAACATACATATAGTAAAATCATCTTTCATCATCAATTCAAACTTAAGTGGGAAATTTGTATTTTTGTTTGCTAAATTTTACATCTTACTCAATGAAGGCAAATCAGAGATGTAAATATTAAAATATTGCCATCTTACAGTATTAGTGTCACTATATTTAAACATGTGAAGTTTCTCCTTTTATTTTCAAGGTCCATAATATAAAATATTTAGAACAAATAAAAGGAGATGCTTCACTCAGCAGGCAGTCACCTTGTGAAATTCACTGTCACCATAGGTCACTGGGCTGGATAATTTTATGACCAATAATAACATTTGTCTGAATGCATGCTGAGAAAAGGTAATCAAATCTCACACTTTAGGGAATAAGTTGCTCATTGCAGAAATTGGGAGGGAATGACTTCCTGCACAATTGACTGGGGGTATTATGAGGGTTACGGTCATTGTCAGCGAGGCCACCTGCCTCCGTGGATCAGTACAGGGGCTGAGATGTCACTGAGTGTAGTCTCAAAAATGGATGCAAACTTCCCTAATAATAATGAGGATGATCATGATGATAGAAATAATGGTGCATAGATTTATTTAAAAGAGAAAACTCATGTATTAATGAGGAAAGGTATTTAACTTGAGGTAATTTTACATGCTGTAAGCTAAATAATATATTAATTTATGCAGCCATTTTTTCCCTTTTGGGTTAGGATTATAGAAGGTACAAAGAAATGAAGACTGTCACTAGCTGTTTTCTATCTAGAGAAGGAGATGCCCTCCATTCTTACAGAGGATATTTGCCTTTCTTTATGGACCCATCATGTCTATAAATTAATCTCAATTTTACAATATCAAGGTGAGAAATGATTCTAATCCAAAGTGAAATCATATTAAGAAGCTAGTTTCACAAATTTATGAGAAAGTATATTTGGCCAGTTCTTTCAAGCTCTTAGCACCTTCTTTTTTCTCCATCTTATGAATCTGAATTTGCTATGCTCTCTTGGTTTCCCTTATCTCAAAGAAAATGATTTGATAAATTAATTCATTCTAAGTTACAATCAGTCCTTTTGAATGGAGTCCTGGGCAAGTCTGGTGAGGGGAGGTGAGGAGAAGCAATGATTTACCTAAAGCAATGAATGCCTAAGGAGCTCCAAGAAATTCCTTAGTGTCCTTCATGTCATTTCATATTCAAGCCTTTCTATTTCACTTGTGTGAAAGTGAAAGTCGCTCAGTCATATCCGACTCTTTGTGACCCCATGGACTCATCCATGGAATTCTCTAGGCCAGAATACTGGAGTGGGTAGTCTTTCCCTTCTCCAGGGGATCTTCCTAACCCAGGTCTCCTGCATTGTAGGTGGATTCTTTACCAGCTGAGCCAAGGAGAGCCCAAGAATACTGGAGTGGGTAGCCTATCCTTTCTACAGGGGATCTTCCTGACCCAGGACCCCAACCAGGGTCTCCCACATTGCAGGCAGATTCTTTATGAACTGAGGTATCAGGGAAGCCCATTTCACTTACTTGGTAACTTACTAATACATTTGAGCCCTTTAACTGTATTTCCAGAGTTTGATTGTGTTGCTTGAGTCTGAGAAGTAACATAAGAAAAAGGAAAAAAAAAAAAAATGAAATAGAAAGATGATCTGTTAGATCATTTAAAAAGAAGAGAGTTCCAGAAAAACATCTACTTCTGCTTTATTTACTATGCCAAAACCTTTGACTATGTGGATCACAACAAACTGGAAAATTCTTAAAGAGATGGGAATACCATACCATCTGACCTGCCTGCTGAGAAATCTGTATGCAGGTAAAGAAACAACAGTTAGAACTGGACATGGAACAGACTGGTTCCAAATTAGGAAAGGAGTACATCAAGACTGCATATTGTTACCCTGCTTATTTAACTTATATGCAGAGTATATCATGAGAAATGCCCTGCTAGATGAAGCACAAGCTGGGATCAAGATGGTCAGGATAAATATCAATAACCTCAGTTTTGCAGATGACACCACCCTTGTGGCAGAAAATGAAGAACTAAAGAGCCTCTTGATTAAAGTGAAAGAGGAGAATGAAAAAGTTGGCTTAAAACATGACATTCAGAAAACTAAGATCATGGCATCTGGTCCCATCACTACTTGTAAATAGATGGGAAAACAATGGAAACAGTAGGAGACTTTATTTTCGGGGGGCTCCAAAATCACTGCAGATGGTGACTGTAACCATGAAATTAAAAGACACTTGCTCCTTGGAAGGAAAACTATGAGCAACCTAGACAGCATATTAAAAAGCAGAGACATTATTTTGCCAGCAAAGGTTTGTCTAGTCAAAGCTATGGTTTTTCCAGTAGTCAGGTATGGATGTGAGAGTTGGACTATAAAGAAAGATGTACGCTGAAGAACTGATGCTTTTGAACTGTGATGTTGGAGAAAATTCTTGAGAGTCCCTTGGACTGCAAGGAGATCCAACCAGTCCATCCTAAAGGTCCTGAATATTCACTGGAAGGGATTGATGCTGAAGCTGAAACTCCAATATTTTGACCACCTGATGTGTAGAACTGACTCATTTGAAACTATCCTGATGCTGGGAAAGATTGAAGGCAGGAAGAGAAGGGGATAACAGAGGATGAGAAGGTTGAATGGCATCACTGACTCGAAGGACATGTGTTTGAGTGAGCTCGGGGAGTCGGTGAAGTACAGAGAAGCCTAGCATGCTGCAATCCATGGGGTCACAAACAGTCAGACACAACTGAACAACTGAACTGAATTGAATTGAACTTGTTGGATTCTGACAGATCAAGATATACCAAACTAAGCATAAGCAGATGGATGACTTTTTATTTTGATTTTGATTACCAATTAATATTTACAACTGTATTGTAATTCAATTGACATATATTATTCAAACTGCAAGGTAATTTCCATAGAGTCATTTATTGAGTTTAAGAAAGAAGTGTCTGTAGGAGAAATAGCAGTAAATAGGTTTAATATATACATTTTCCAAGTTCTAAAGATTAATGTAGTCCATATTGAAACTGAAGTCTTTCAGTCATGTCCGACTCTTTGCGACCCCATGGATGGTAGCCTACCAGGCTCTGCAGTCCATGGGATTTTCCAGGCAAGAACACTGGAGTGGGCTGCCATTTTCTTCTCCAGTGGATATTCCCAACCCAGGGATCAAACCCGGGTCTCCTACATTGCAGACAGACGCTTTACCATCTAGCCGCTAAAATATAACTTAAGTGAAAGAAATAACATGCACTTGCATAAATGATTATCTCCAGACACAATTAAGCAATTATCCAATAACTCCATCAAAATAACAGTGTTTATTTATTTTTGCTCTAAAATACATCTAGTTATTTATACATTAAGTATATTTTGTTACTGGAAACAAGCTAAGATGAAAATTATTGTATGCAGCTATAAAATCTGAGATAAAGTAAATAAACAAGGAAAGAGTTAATTATAAAGAAGTAAGTGATTTCCTATTTCTGAGATGAAATGATAGCTAAATATAGAGGCATAATTGATAAAGTCAAATAAATTGAAATCATAGTTAAAATATCAATGATTCATTTTGTTGAGAAATGGAAATATTTGGATTAAAAAATTTACTATTAAAATTTTATGGGTATCACAACAAATTCTAGGAGGTTTAAATATGAACTGAAAATAGCAATATTTTTAGCAAATATGATGGATCACTTTGATTTATTCTTCATGTTTCAGTGTTACACCAATAATGAATGAATCTGATATTTTTCACTACATGTATGTTTAGTTTCTGTCTCACCCATTGAACCAGTTATCTCCATATATCTCCTTTGTGTGTGTGTGTGCTCAGTTGTGTCCAACTCTTTGCAACCCCATGGACTGTAGCTTGCCAGGCTCCTCTGTCTATGGAATTTTGCAGGCAAGAATACTGGAGCAGGTTTCTACTGCCTCCTTCAGGGGTCTTCCCAACCCAGAGATCAAATCTGCATCTCATGCATTTCCTGCATTGGTAGGCAGATTCTTTAACACTAGCACCACATGGGAAGCCCTGAATATTCCCTTTATCAATACCTTAAATTTGGAGAACAAACTTTCTACTGATGATTTCATGGAAGTTAACCATGTCTTTATATCCCATAGAAGTCTCTCCTCTTTCTTCAAGGTAAATCATTTTGAAACAATCCAGATGCTTCCACCCATAATGCTTAAGTAAATTAATTTTCTGTTTTTGGAACAAAATAGCTTCTCCATTACATTTTCTTCTATTTATACAGAAATAATTAATGTTGGATTGGAAAGGTAATAAGTCATAATGAATCAGTGATAATGAGTCATAATAAGTCAGCAACTTTTAAAAATATTTCATTATTATCACATTAAAGAAAATGGATTACTTTAAAAATATAATTGCCTGAGAGTCACTACATTTACATAAAATAAAGACACGAACAATACCAAATAGTTTAAATATATGCCAGATTATGTCAAGTAGCTTCAATTCTAAACCTTTTCCTTTTTTCATTTCATTTCCTTAGGTTATACTTGTAAGCAAAATCTTTTCTTTCATCTTCCTGAAAAAATTGGAGGCAACTTGGACTTGGTCTCCAAAGACTGTATAATTTTTCACTGAAGTAAACAAGCCTAATTTTAGAAGCATATATTGTGATCATTTAAGTGCTCCATATGTAGCTATATTATAAAATATCTAGAGGGAATGGATTTTATTTAGTGTCTACAAGTACTTCATTTTGTAGATATTTTTCAACCAACACACACAAACATATTTCAACCTTATGCCTGCTATCTGTATCTTGCCATCTGTGTGTTTGTATTTTAAGTAGAACATACCATGAAAATGTAGCAAAAATATACAACAAAAAAGGAAAACTGAAGCCAGATTTAAATAGACTACTTTTTGGCTTGAAAAATTTAGGCTGTCAAACATCACCTGTGTTCTTCTAAAACAATATTGTTAAAGAAATACAGATGAATACTTCTTTTTGAGAATGACCAAATAGAATAAAAATAAATGAAGTGACTAGAACAATTATTTTTTTTGTGGAGAAAGGCCATTAGCTTTTGAAGATATTGTCATATACATTCACTAATGTTTTCTTCTTTATTTTAAAATATTACAATTACAGAAATTATCTTTGTTCAATAAAAAAAAAAATTCTCAATTGGGTGTAAGGACTGTTTTGCACTCTCAGACTGTGTCACTATTTACAGATTCCCCACCACAGTCTCTCAACTTAAGTTTCAGAGATTGTCTAATTTTTGTTCCTGCATCAAAGAATAAGAATGGTTAATATTAGTAGTTCAACTGCTATCAAATATTTTCTGTGTTTTCTTGAAAATTATTTTGTCAAGTGTTAATATCAAATTTATGGATAGAAATAGAATATTCAATGGATAACTTTTAAATTTGTATATCACTGACTATATCTAAGTCATTAAAAGAATCAGAAACTTTGATTGAAGTTTGTGTTTTTTCCAAATGCTTAATACTTTAAAATTCTAGGTTCAAATTTGCTTATGATGCATTTGAGAAGATTAATTTTTAAAATTCCAGCACTATTTATATTCTGTGGATCATTTAATGCTTCCCAATAAGATCCAAGTCTAACTTCACATTTATTCATCTATTTATAAAACTTGGCCACTAGAAAATTAAAATGTGAATACTATCCATACTTAAAAACAGAAAACAATCTAATGCTTGCAATGCTTCTAGAAAATACTAATATTTATAACATATACCAATGACTCACAAGTATAATACAACTGTACATTTTCTGGTTTCAAATGAAACAAATAAATGAACAAATAGATTCAAAACCAGGTTTAGAAAATGGAGTAGTTGATACTGGATTTAATTTCCACCTGAAACAACTAAAAAAAAAAAAAAGACAAAATAAATACCACAATTGTTATGAACACACTAACAGAAAATAACCCCTAAGAGATATAAAAAAAAAGAAAAAAATCATTGAGAGCTAAGATGTTCCAGCCTAATGTCTTGAAAAAGTAAAGATATCCGTGTTAAGGAGTAGGATAGAGGAACCCAGAAGGAACTGAAAAAATAGAGTTAAGACTTAAGGAGAACAAGGTGGTTAGAGTTTGTTGGACAGAGAATCAGAGAAAAAAGCAATGCAGAGATATAGAAATGTGATGACAGAGCGTTCCTCTTGTGTCTTCAGCTGAGTATTAGTGTATATGTGTAACTGAAGTGCCTAAAGCCAAGGAATCAATTATCTGAAAAGATTAGAGGAAGAGTTCACAGAAGTCACACAAGGCTAGGAATAGTTTTCCCACCATCTCATAGGGAAATTTGATTCACAAAGCATTGACAGTATCCCCAATAATTTTGTTTCAGTAGTGAGACACACTTAGCCTTAGACTAAGCAACAGAATCTTAAAAGCAAGATTCAAAATAACCATGTAACTTAACTATGACCCAAGACAATGCTAAAATATATTAGTAGGAACACAAAACACTCAGCATATGAAAAGATCCATCACTTTAGAAGTTGAAATTTACAACATGTGGTTTCCAATCAAATATTACCAGGAACACAAGGAAGTAGGAAACTGCAAACTCTATTAGGAAACAAATCAGTCCATCATAATCAACTCAGAACTGACACAGATGATAAACCTAACAGACAAGGGCATTAAAACAGTCATTATGAACTCCATATGTTTGAAAATTAAGATGAAAATTTTAAAAAGATACAAATCAAACTTCTAGAGAGGAAAACTGTGATGTCTGAATTGAAAAGTACAATTGATAACACTAGTGACAGATTAGACATGACAGGATAAATGGTAGTGAACTTGAGTACAGAGCAAAAAAATTATCCAAACTAAAACACAGAAAAAAATTAAACTAATAAAGAAAAGAATATTAGTAAATGTGGAATCACCTGATGCGAAGAGCTGACTCATTTGAAAAGACCCTGATGTTGGGAAAGATCGAAGGCAGGAGGAGAAGGGGACGACAGAGGATGAAGTGACTGGATGGTATCACCGACTCAATGGACATGGATTTGGGTGAACTCCAGGAGCTGGTGATGGACAGGGAGGTCTGGCGTGCTGCGGTTCATGGGGTCGCAGAGTCGGACGTGACTGAGCGACTGAACTGAACTGAACTGAATGTGGAATCACTTTGAGCAATCTACTGTAAATATAACTTTTAATACCAAAAAGAAGGGAGAAAAAGAACAGAGAAATATTTGAAAAAATAATTTCTAAATCTTCCAGCTTGCAAGTAATCAGTAAATAAAATAAATGCATATACAGATATAATAAGCTCAACAAACCTCAAGTACAAGAAACATTAAAGAAAATAAATGTACATCATAATAAAATTGCTTTAAATCAGTGGAGGGAAAAAATTAAAGGCAACCAGAGAACAAATAACATGTTACATAAAGAGGAACAAAGATAACGATGACAGCAGATATCTCATTGTAACCAAGGTACATGAAAATGGAACAGAGGAAGCAGGGAGACAGTGGAGAGAAATACTGGAAAATGTCTAAATATGTGAGCATTAAAACAACCAAAATACTTATAAATGATACATTGGTAGATGAAGACATTTTTAAAAGAAATAAAAAAGAAATTAATCAGTATTTTCAAAATGAAAACATTTTCATACAACTGAATGAAATTAATGTGGTGAGATGATATTACTAAAATAGTACCTATGGGCAAATTTAGAGTACTAAATGCTTGTATTAGGAAAGAAAATATCTCATTTCAGTCATCTGATTCCACTATAAGAAACAATAATTTAAAATAAGCAAAATATATCTAAAATAAGCTAACAAAAATAAAGTTTAGAACAAAAATTAAAAACAGAAAAAGAAGAAAAAGTAATGAAAGCAAATCTGGTTATTTTAGATCAATTAAATTGATAAGTCTTTAGTCAGATTGACCTTCAAAAGAGAAAAGCCACAGATAACCAATATAAGCAATGAGAGAACTGACCCATGTATTAAAAGGGTAATAAGAAATTATCACCTACAACTCTATGAACTTAAATGAAAAGGACAAATCTTTGAAACACACACACTGCCAAAGTTCATTCAAGAAGAAATATATTGCCTGAATGGTCCTTTAACTAGTAAAGACTTCGATACATAGTTAAAATCCTTTCCATGTGAATGTTAAGGAAATATTTAAAAGCAGAAATTTACACCAGTAAATTCTACTAAGCATTTAAGAAAAAAAATTATCAGTTCTACAAAAACTACTCTCATACATGACTAGTGGGAATGTAAAATTATATAACCACTGTGAACAGTTGGATAGCTTCTTAAAAATTGACATATAATTCAGCCTTTTCATTCCTAGCAATTTCTCTTTACTCAAAAGAAAAGAAAGCAATTTGTTTAAACAGAGACTGGCCACAGATGTTTATAGCAACTTTGCAATGGGCAAAAACTAGAAACAGCCCAAATCTTAAATGGATAAACAAATTTGGTTATATCTCACAAAGGAATACTATTTAGCCATTAAATGAAATATTGATAAATCATCATACCTGAATGAATCTCAAAATAACTACACAAAAGAAGTGAGACAAATAAATGGTGCATATTGTATTATTCCATTTATATAAAATTCTATAAATGCCAACTAATCCATTTTGACAAAAAGCCTATCAGTGAATGTGTGGGAAATGGGAATGGGATAAGTTAAGGATGGATGGGAGTGAAATAAAAAGCAAAAGATGGGGGAAGTTAAAAAAAAAAGGGCAAAAGAAAATTGGAATAGTTATGAAAATTTTAAAAAATCAGGTTTACATGGCAGAATTTATGAATGCCCTGGGTTGCTATCATTAAACCAGATCCTCAAGCTCATATTCAACATAGGATTAACATTTATTTAAAGTATACTTTATGTAAATGTCATTGTTTTAAGTTTGCTAAAGATCAATAGTATTGGATTAGAAGAACTTGTGGCAGAAGAGATAAAAGATATAAGTTGATATTGACAGGTAAAGACATGTAAAAATGCATAAGTGTACCTCAGTATTAAAGCATGACTTAAATGAAAGCATTTATTATAATGGCCTTGAGTCGTAAGAGCAGGTCTATTCTTATAAAGTGTTTAGCTTGACATCTATGTTTTGGGGACTGAACTAATTATTCTCTGTACATTGTCTCATTTAATACACACAGGAAACCTATGAATTAACTGAAAATTAATGAATTAAGCTGCATGTTTAAGACAACATTAAAAAAAAAGACAACATAATTCTAAATAGCAGAGAGATTTGAACCCAGTTTGTTATGAATGCAGAGGCATCTACTAACCACACTATTCTACCTTTCAGATTAAATGCAGTTACTGTCTTGTATTCACCTTAAATAAATATACAAAACAAAAATATTTAGAGAATCAATTGCTTTTCTTTTAAGAAACATAAAAATAATGACTCAAAACTGTGGCTGTGTGTCAGTGTTTCTGAAAATAAAATGAGATAATTATTATCATAGAGAGATGGAATAAAGGCAGATGAAAAACAACAGTTCAGTCATAATGATTTCATTAGGACAAATCTGTGGAGAGATGAAAGGAGCAGATCACTAACAGATTGCTAGTGAAATGGAGAGTGTGTTGAAGTCGTTGAATGTGATAACACTTACAGAAATGAAAGTTGAAATGCTTTAAAGGAATGAAAAAAAAAAAAAAAAACGAGAGCAGTATTTCCTGTCTCAGGCAGCACATCAGCAAAAGGAAAAATGCATATTTTGTTAGTTCAGCCAAGTCATTGATGTCTGTTGAGTGCTGTATTTAATGAGGCAAGTATGGTAAAAGCATAATGTGCTTTGTTAGGTTCAGATTATTGTGCACAACTAAATTGTGTCTCTCAAAAGAAGGCTTATTTAAAGGGACACTCCTTTACTATAATAAAATAATAAAATTGAACTTATCAAAGTAATGAAAATGGAGTATTAAAATTGCTCACTCTCAGCTTCTCCTAAAGACTTATTTTAGGTTCTCAGAAGTAAGCAAATAACAACAAAACAAAGCAAAAAACTCTTAAAACATTTATTTCACCCCTGCTTTCTGTAATACAAAATTTATATATATTTTGAGGATTATTCTCAGTTACTTCACAGCAATAAAAATGCAGCTTCTGCATTTGAAAACTTCTGCAAGTGGGAGCACATTCTTTCTACTCTCTACTAATCATTCCTTGTAAAAAGCACTAGAATATGTCACAGTTATGTGCATGCAGATACATTATTGCAAAAAAACCCACATAATTTTGACACACGCATACACTGCTGAAATATAAACTAGATTTTAGTTACATTGAAATAAAATTGTTGTTATAATATTTATTAATAGTATATTTTCTTACCAAATATAATTAACTCCTTTTCACCTTTATAACTGAAGTTGCTGGCACAAGCTAGGCATTTAAAGAACATTCAATTTGAAATATTGGATTTGTAAAATACAGGAACTCTTAAAAATCTGGAAGAGTACAAATTTAAAAAATTAAATTATTCATTGCACACAATACTATCATTCACACACAACCTTGTTATTATATTGGTCTATATCTTTCACACTATGTATAGAAATATTGTTATACAACAAATAGTTTATATTTTACTTCTATTAATCATACAGATTTGAAAACATTTTTCCCATCATTAAAATTTCTTTGAATAAAAGATGGTAACTGACCTATGCGTTATAGCCAAATTTCCCTATTAGAAATATAATCTCAGTACATGTAGTCTCTTACTGCCCTGTGTAATCCTAAATCATTTTTTAAATAAATCTTAAGAGTTTGAATTTCTTTAGAATTATTGATAAAAATTTCTTCAGTATTGTTAAAATTTTGGGGTAAACCAATTCAGTCTCTCAGTAAATGTCTCTATCCTTGAAATTTCTTGCTCACTGAAAAGTTACCAAATCTCTAAGAGTAGTAAATCTATCTAATTAATTTTAAATGGAAATAACAAAACAAGGAAGCTTTCCCTTCATATTGTCATTTTGAGACATCTCGACATTTTGAAAAATCTTTAAATTTCTGTTAAAATCTTTCTCATGTCATGCTTTTAATGAAATTTGACTTTTTTTTATAAGACACTTCTCCCTCCGAGTTCTTTTTCACTTTTAGTTGTAACAAAAGACTGTGATCTAATTCATGACAATATTTATCATTTTTGTGTGTGTGTGTCTGTGTGTGTGCACGCATGCGCTCAGTCGTGTCCGACTCTTTGCAACCTCAAGGACTATAGCCCTCCAGTCTCCTCTGCCCATGGGATTTCCCAGGAAAAAATATTGGAGTGTGTTGTCATTTCCTCTTCGAGGGGGACTTCCTGATCCAGGGATCAAACCCACATCTCCTGCATTGGCAGGCCGATTCTTTACCACTGAGCCATCATTGAAGCCCTTATCATTAGCGACACGAACCAATTAGATATTAAAAAATATTTGTTTTCCTAAGATCATTGAATAAAGTAAGGTATTTTCACTTCAGTTCAGTTCAGTCACTCAGTCGTGTCCAACTCTTTGTGACCTCGTGGACTGCAGCACACCCGGCCTCCCTGTCCATCACCAACTCGCAGAGTTTACTCAAACTCATGTCCATTGAATCAGTGATGCCATCCAACCATCTCATCGTCTGTCGTCCCCTTCTCCTTCCGCCTTCAAACTTTCCCAGCATCAGGGTCTTTTCAAATGAGTTGGTTCTTCGCATCAGGTGGCCAAAGTATTGGAGTTTCAGCTTCAGCATCAATCCTTCCAATGAGTATTCAGAACTGATTTCCTTTAGGATGGACTGGTTGGATCTCCTTGCAGTCTAAGGGACTCTCAAGAGTCTTCAACACCACAGTTCAAAAGCATCAATTCTTCAGCGCTCAGCTTTCTTTATAGGCCAACTCTCACACATGACTACTGGAAAAACCATAGCTTTGACTAGACAGATCTTTTTTGGCAAAAATGTCTCTGCTTTATAATATGCTGTCTAGGCTGGTCATAACTTTTCTCCCAAAAAGCAAGCATCTTTTAATTTCATGGCTGCAGTCACCATCTGCAGTGATTTTGGAGCCCCCAAAAATATATGCCTATAATTGAACCATGTTTCCATGAGTAATTATATGATGAAGAATGACTGAAAAGGTTTCTCTCTTTTCTATTCATTTTGTAAATCTTCTTTCAAATAATCCATTTCAGAAGACACAACACTGGTGGTCACAAAGGTGTGACTTTTCCCCTTTATATTGTTCTTTCATGTGCAGATTGCTGTTAAGAAAAAAGAAATTTTTAAAGGAAAGAAAATGTATAGTGCATGATGCTCCTGATGCTTGTTAGTTTTCATGCACAAAAAAATAAAAATTATTGTTAATTATGAACAGATCACATTTGGGCTGATACCAATCATTTTCTGAAATATACTCTCATCATCATACCATGCCATTGTATTTCAGCGCCTACAGATCACTGTATATACAAGTCTGGGAACATCCTGACTCCTGGTTTATGAAGAAATTTCAGGGAAAATTTCAGTGAAAACAATAGTCTTGTTGAGAAAAAGGACCTGGAGAGATTAGGTAAACTCAGTGTTATATTTCTGATCACAGAGCAGACAGCTCCAGATCTCAAATCTTCAGATTCTGAGATTCATGTTCTTGCCATTATTTTACAATTATTTGGATAACAAAAATAATCAACACAACTAGAAATAGTTTCATTTTATATATATATAGAGAGATATATACATGTATATGTATATACACTTTTTATTTTTTTATTTGTTGCAAGTTTAGGTTGCAGTGAAACAAGGTGCCTACAGCAACCTCTGTGTACAACATAAATCTTTTTCTTTTAAAATCCATACTTCCTAATCATTGTACTAAACTATGATCTTATTGAAGCTTACTCAAAACCAAATTGCCATGAGAGTTTTGACTCAATCTCCCCCCCCCCTTTTTGTTGAATGTTCTCTCACCTACCCCTTTGTTTTCTCTTCACTGTTTAGTTCTTTTCTTCCCTCCTTTTCCCAAATCCAATACTAATCACTTTTTTGTTGTTGCTGTTGTTTGTTTGTTTGTTTGTTAACATTTTTGGGACAAGGCAAATAATTGTGTTAGAGGCGTCTCAGAGCAACCCTATTTAATCTGAAGAATAGTCTCCAGTTCTTGACCCAGTCAATAAAATTGAATATCAAATAGGAAGAAAAGTGTGACTGACTCTTTGCATCCCCATTAACTGTACCCCACCAAGCTCCTCTGTATGTGGAATTTTCCAGGCAACAATACTGGAGTGGGTGGCCATTTCCTACTCAAGTGTATCTTCCCAAGCTAGGAATCGAACCCGCGCCTCCTGCATCTCCTGTGTCTCCTGCATTGGCAGGTGGATTCTTTGCCACTGTGCCACCTGGGAAGCCCCTTTAAAATAAAGCTTCCAGAGTAACTGCCCTTTGTCAGCATTAATTAACACCAAACTCTGAGGCATTCAATGTAGAGATTCAAGTGTCCTGTAAAAGTTGAAAAGAGAAAAGTAAAATTACACACCTTTAACATACAAAATCTAAAATTCAGGGAATATACATATAATACTACACACACACACACACACACACACTTTAATTAAGAGTACTTTGGTACTTCAACTCTCACATCTGCAGTTATGCCTCTACTGTGATTTCTATATCTGGCATCAAAGGGTGTTTGTAATGCATCATCTTTATGGGTTTACTATATTTCTTTAAAGGGTTTAAACTTCTACCCTATATATACACAGACTCTTTCTCTCTGCTGTGAATACGAGTTTTCACCAACCTTTTAAGACATGTGTTTCATTCAAGTTAGTGAAGGCAGAAGTATATTGTGTTGTGTTTAGCTATTAAGGTGATTTGATATCCCCAAAGGCAGAGTCAGCACTTTATTTATGACTCTATTCTCAGCTCCTAATATAGTGCTCATATGAAAGCTTTCTCTTTCTTGAATGAGTAATCTTTAAGTTCATGATTCATGCTTTTATTCTATAATTAATTAAAACTTATCTCTGTAAATTATAGAACTCCTGAGTTATATTGATATTATTTTTAAAGGTATATAATGAAAAGTGAAAAAAGTTATAATTTGTGCATTTTTACAACTATTCTCAAAGCCACATTTAACTTTTATCATTTTCATAAACAGCCACAGGTCATTCAGTAATTTTAGAAATTAATGTGAATTAGAAATAAAAGCAACTCTTATTTTAAAGTACAAAAGCATCTCTTCAGATCACAAAAAAAATCTAAAAATCATAAAAAATAAAAGAAGCTAGTGTTTTTTCTGCATAATACATAAAAACAGGAAATCAAATTTCCAGTAAATTGTCACAATATAAAAATTTAGATTCAAATAGCAATTGTTTATATAGTTACTCTTTAGAATCCTTTTATTTGGATTTATTTATTTAAAATTTTACTGCCTGCCTACTGACATATATTTCAGCATTCAAGCAGAAAGAAGATATTATGAATTACTTATTTAAAAATTTTCTACCAATAGTTTCCAGCCTAAGTTCTGGCACTGAAGGTAATAGTAACAGGGGATACCAGCTTACTTGGGGCTTCACTTGTTACTCACAAAATGAGCTTCTTCTCCATTGAACCAGGAGTATGCTAAGGCACAAGAACTGTCCCATTATTAGAAGACGCCACGTACTCAGATGGTAAATAATCCGTCTGCAATGCAGGAGACCTGGGGTCATTCACTGGGTCGGGAAGAGCCCTTGGAGGAGGGCATGGCGACCCACTCCAGGATTCTGGAGAATGCCCTTGGACAGAGGAGCCTGGCAGGCTGCAGTCCACGGGGCCGAAGAGTCGGACACGACTGAGCGACTAACCACAGCACAGACATATGTCACCAGGCAAAAATAAATCCTTGCTTCCCTAATCATTCTCTTTCCTTAGTGCAAATTTAGATTTTGCTTAAGTTTTTCTTCTCAGGACCCGTTCTGTTACTTTATCGCTAGCTTCAAGAAATTCACTCAACTTTCCTTGCATACGGTGGCATGAATATTCATGACAATAAATGCTTCTTGTATGCAGTTTATGCTCAGCCAGTAATTTCTTCTCTTTTGATATTCTCATAGAATGCTGTTTTGTTTTGCATTGATTCTGTTTCTCCTGTTGCAGACAACTTATTCCTTTATATCCTTTTTTTGCTCTTCATCTTTTTGGTCTCAAGAAGACTGGAGCTTAGAGAATTTAGTAGCCCTGAATTTCACCATTCTATGAAGATTTGATTTCCTGAAAATATGATCTTACTGGAAAAAGATGACACTGAAATATCAATGAATCTATTCTAGTTAATACTTTTTTGTAACTGGGATTATTGCTACCTCCAATTCCTAGTTCTCTTTTCTTCTTCTCTTTCTCTCCCTCCCTCTCTCTCTTTGATTCTTTCTGCTTTATATGTCAGTTATTATAGTGACATGTGGACAGCATAAATCTAGAGGTATGCAGAATTCATTGGCTGTTATACTTTAAATATTAAAAGACAAAACTCTGATAATAATCAATTTCAGAAAATTACGCTTGCTATCATTTCTCATGTAAACAGAATACATGTGAGGCTGAATCTTAGTAAAACACAAAATTATTCTTGATGTACCTTGCAATAATGTCATGTTATTATATTAGCTTATTCCTTAATTAGCACATAAGAATGATAATACATGAAATTTAAAAATAACAATGTATTGTGAATGTTATTGCTTTCTCCTAAAAAATTAGTTGAATAAATTAATAACATGTTAGGGACATTTTATACTTATGCACTGGATTTAATTGCATTAATGATTCTTTTCTATATTCTTTTACATAATTTGTCTTATCTACAGTTTTTTTTATCTACAGTTTTTAAAAGCAAATCAAAATTGTAACATTGCCATGTTATTAACAAGGTCAAATACATAATTAACATTTGTATAATATATATCACTGTGTAATGAAGTTGTGTTAACACCACTTATAAAGGATATAGACTGGATGGACTTGAATTTGACAGATGGGAGCACAGAATTTAAAAGCTTACAATCTGCAAATGAAAGATTTTGCAAAATGCCAGTCTGATGTTCGCTCCATAATATAAGAGCAGATACTGCAATTAAGTGCATATACAAGGAATCAATTATTCTAATCATCAGCTTCCAAGCATTTATGTAGAAATGACATTTTATAAATGAGAAGATTTAATTTCTACCATTTGTTGTTTGGATGTTACTTTCACATTTTGGATTTCCTGACTCTTCCAACCCAGCATAAGTATTCTCTATAAATTAATATAAATACCAAATAAATTTAAAAATTTATTTTTATAAGAAAGCAATAGAGAAAATAACTAATACATTTTAGCTCTAAGCTTTAAATCTATGGATCACTGAGCAGATCAAATTTACAAGTGGAAGAAAACATAATAAATTTAAACAAGGAAATAGGAAGGAGGGATTAATATACTGTCCAATAATTATATACCATTATTTTTTTGCCTAAAATATGTTTGATATGTGTCCAGATAATATTTATTCCTCATATTACATTCCCTTCCTTAGTGAATGACAGATATTTGGGGTTTTTTTATTTTATTTTTTCAATTTATTTTTATTTTTAGCTGCACTGAGTCTTTGTTGCTACACACAGGCTTTCTCTAGTTGCAGACAGAGGGGTTACTCTCTAGTTGTGGTGTGTGGGCTTATTGTGGGGGCTTCTCTCATGGAGCACAGACTCTAGGACCCAAGGCTTCAGTAACTGTGGCACGCGGGCTTGGTTGCCCTAAGGCATGTGGGAACTTCTCAGACCAGGGATTGAACTGGTATCTGCTGCATTGCAAAGGAGATTCTTAATTGCTGGACCACCAGGGAAGACCACATGTTTGTATTTTATAGTCGGTTACTTTTTCTATTTCATCTGCACCCTAAGTGCAAGCCCTTCCACCCAATTACCCAGTACTTTTGAGTCTTTCTCTTGCCTATTTTTCTACATTCACTTTCCAAATAATCCCATATAATTTACCACCATTTCACACCTGTATGAATGAGAAAATTTGTTTTATTCATCATCAAATTTCCTCTAATCTAGTTCTTTGACTCCTAGAAAATACCTAGAGATATTTTCTGTCTTCTAAAATTCTTAAACATCTTTGACTGGTTTGTAGTTAGATGCACTTAGAGGAAATCTCAGCTCATCACATTGTCCATTCCCCTGCTTCCCGGGGTCTTCTCTTGTCTCAGTGGCTCAGGCCACCCTGCTGACAAACACCATTTTTCATAGCTGCCCTCAGAGCTGTAATTAAAGTTAAGACACCTGTGTTTAAAAATAACTGAATAAATGATAGTGGCTGAAATGATATGAATTAATCATTCAAAAATGTCTATTATCTCCCTAGTTTGTTTAAGGTATCAGGTCAAAAATATAGGAGAAAAAAATCCTTTTGAAGTAATAGTTGCCAATTATTAAGTACTTACCTTCTGACAGACCTATGCTTACAGTAGTATACATTCAGTATTGTATTATATCTTAAGATTTTTTGCTTCTAAAAATATGTATCAATTCAGAAAAATGTAAAAGTAAACATCAGAATTTTATTTTCCTTTATCATGGTAAAACATTTAACCTATGTTAAATATTCTTAAAAATTTTAAGATTACATTATTGTTGACTATAGATACAATGGTGTACCACAGATTTCTTGACTTTAACCAAAACCTTCTGCTATTGATTAATAACTCTCCAGCCTCTGGTAAACTCCATTTTAATCATTTATTTTAGGAATTTGACTATTTTAGATATCTCATATAAGTGAAACTATGTAGTGTCTTCCTTTAGTTTATATCAGTAGAGTACCCTTAATGCCCACCCATATTATTGAGATATTGCAGAATTTCATTTCTATTAAGGCTGAACAGTATTCTCTTACATGCATGTATTACATTTTCTTTAACCATCTGTCAGTGAACATTTATATTATTTCCATTTCTTAACTACTGTGAAGAGTACTGTAAAAAATGGGAGTGCTAATACTTCTTTGAAGTTCTGATTCTGGATCTCTTGGATCCACACCCAGAGGTGGAATTAGTGGATAATATAGTAGTTCCATTTTAGATTTTCTGAAGACTCTCCATAGTGTAACCCACAGTGAGGGTACCATTTTGTATTTCCCCCACAGAGTTGGACACAACTGAAGCGACTTAGCAGCAGCCACAGTGTGCAAGGAATGCAATTTCCAACAATTTTAAAAGAGTTGTAATTAATCTCCTTTCACAAATGAAATACCGAATATTGCAGATTCTATATGATTTTATGCTATTCAACTAAAACAGGGCAAGACCCATGCTTTGAACCACTTGCCGTTTGTGCATACAAAAGCCATAGATGTCTTCTAGTTTGCTGTCTGGCCCAGGGGTGCTGCTCAACAAAAGGTTTTGAATGAATGGTTGACAGAAGACAAATCACTCCATGGCCTCCCTGAAGCTTTTCTCTTCAAGGAGTTTACAACCTATCTAATGAGAGGGGAATGACAGAGAAACTGTATACTTAGCATTTCATTTCACTAAAACAACAGCAGTGAGATTAGATACGTAGATCAGAGAGAGAAAGAGAGAAATTCCTGCCCTTGTGGACCTTACAATCTGGAAAAATATAGAGAAAATAACTAAACTGTATAAAATACTAGAAAGTGATGTTCATAATATTGTTGTTGTTGAATTGCTAAGTTGTGTCCAGCTCTTTGTGACCCTGTGGATTACAGCATGCCGGGCTTCCCTGTCTTTCACTATTTGTAGGAATTTGCTCAAATTCATGTCCATTAAGTTAGTGATGCTAGCTAACCATCTCTTCCTATGCCACATTCTTCTCCTTTTACCTTCAGTCTTTCACATCATCAGAGTCAGCACTTCTCATCAGCTGACCAAGTTTTGGAGCTTCAGCTTTAGCATCAGTCCTTCCAATGAACATTCAGGGTTGATCTCCTTTAGGATTGACTGGTTTGATCTCCTTGCAGTCCCAGGGATTCTCAAAAGTCTTCTTCAGTGCTCTGCCTTCTTTGTGGTCCCACTATCACATCTGTACTTGACTATTAGAAAAAACATAGCTTTGACCATACAGACCTTTGCCAGGAAAGTGATGTCCTTGCTTTTTATTTATTTTTTTTTATGTCTTTGTTTTTAATGTGCTGTCTAGGTTTGTCATAGTTTTCCTTCCAAAGAGCTAGAGTCTTTAAATTTCATGGCTACAGTCACAGTCTTCAGTATTTTGGAGCCCAATAAAAGAAAATCTGTCACTGCTTCCACTTATTCCCCTTCTCTTTGATTAAAGTGATTAGACTTGATGCCATGATCTTATTTTTTGAATGTTTATAATATAATCTTAAAGCAGGGTTAGGGAAAGCAGAGTAATAAAAGCCATAAGCAGCAACTACTATAGAAACCCAATGCTTTTTAACTCTGATTTTCTAAGGGAAATAATGAAAAGGAAGCTTAATTTTTCCAGCTTAAATTTTTTAGAAATACATATGAAAATAAATTTATTTTAAAATACACTATTTATTTTTAAATTATCTATGTATATTCTTGGGTCATTTCTGATTATTTTATTTTTGTCCTAAATATGCAATCTATTTCACAGGTAATTAAAACCGCACATTGAACATATTCAGTTTCTGATTCTGAGCTTGTATATAACTTACATTTTGCTAAGAATTCCTTCTAGAAAAACAATATATTAATCTATGCAAGAAATACAGGATTTAAAGTCCTACACATTTTCAGGGTAGTGAAGCATAAAAATAAAAAGATCCAGTTTCAGATATTTCTTCTCCCTTAAACAGTTTGGTATCACATTTATTTAGTGGCCAGAAGGTAGAAAATGTGACCTTACAGTATACGGAACATTTGGAACTTGTGATTTCAGGGGATGAGTAAGTCCAAAATTCTATCTCCTTGAAATTTGTTTCCAGAATGTTAACTGCAAAGGAAGTTATATATAGCAGTAAATGCATGCTTAATTTGTGCAGAAATCATGGTGTGATGAATACAATTAAGAGCCTCAGAGGGAATAATTATATTACTGCATAAAGCTGGTGGTTCTCAAATTGCTCGGTGCCTGGACTTTAAATTGGCCTGATTTCCTGTTGTGAAAGTCATCCATCGCAGCAACACAACTGCAGCAGGAATGGCGGAGTTTCAAAGTCACACCGAAAGCATATTCTTTCTGATCAATTGCCATGTATTCTTGTTTAAAGGCAAAACTTTGGCAACATGTAATCCAAAGTTGATTAAACTGATAAATTAAAATACATTAGTCCCAGTACATTGTTATGTCTGTTACCCAGAAAAGAATGTAACAAAATTGACTAATCTGCTTGTAATAGCAGCTTTTTAAGCATCTACATGTGCAATCTAACTACACGTGTAAGAGTTTGAACAGAATTGTTTAAAGTTTATAACAGTCTCATTTCATGATCTGTGGAGTACCAGTGCTTTGAAATAAAAAGATGATAGTTTAAGATAAAATTCATAGGAACATTATCACTTATATAAAACCTGAATATAACTGTTTAGTCCTATATGAAAACTCTACATTGTATTAGAATTATCCATTGCTAATGTTATCAAGTAACAAATTAGTTTTATGTGACTGCAGGAGCATTATATGATCTCAAATAATTTTATATCTTATTAAATAGACAAATTAACTTTTATAGCACTAAAATTTTTAGTTGCTTTATATGAAGTTGTTTAGAGTCTTAAAATCAGCAATTTCTCATTTATGATAACCAAACAATAAGGAAAAGGCCTGCCAAACAAGCTTAATGTAAAACTTAATCATTTAACCAAAGATGAGCTTGGAACCTCTATCCTGAAGATGTTTAAGTAAAGCTAGTAAGTAGTGGGTGATGACAAGAGGTTAAAGAGGTAAGAGAAGCATTTTCAGCCCAAAGAAACAATAGCTAAAGAAGCGAGAAAAAACTTGGAAAACCCTCAAAAAACTTCTAGTTCACGGAAATCATTATTCCCACAAGCCCATGACAGGCATTGCTAACCAAACATCCACAATCTGCCTGTTTGTTCCACAAAGTGCTGAGCTCAGAATCACTAATCTCCTGGCCCTTAACAATCACTATACTCCTACCAGAACTAATGAGGTGCTGCTGCTACTGTGAAGTCGCTTCAGTTGTGTCTGACTCTGTGCAACCCCATTGACAGCAGCCCACCAGGCTCCCCCGTCCCTGGGATTCTCCAGGCAAGAACACTGGAGTGGGTTGCCATTTCCTTCTCCAATGCATGAACGTGAAAAGTGAAAGCGAAGTCACTCAGCTCTGTCCGACTCTTTGTAACCCCATGGATTACAACATGCCAGGCCTCCCTGTCCATCACCAGCTCCCGGAGTTTACTCAAACTCATGTCCATTGAGTCGATGATGCCATTCAACCATCTCATCCTCTGTCATCCCCTTCTCCTCCTGCCTTCAACCTTTCCCAACATCAGGGTCTTTTCCAATGAATTAGTTCTTTACATCAGGTGGCCAAAGTATTGGAGTTTCAACTTCAACATCAGTCCTTCCAATGAATATTCAGGACTAATTTCCTTTAGGATGGGCCGGTTGGATCTCCTTGAAGTCCAAGGGACTCTGAAGAGTCTGCTCCAACACCACAGTTCAATAGCATCAATTCTTCAACATTCAGCTTTCTTTATAGTCCAACTTTCATATCCATTTGTGACTACTCGAAAAACCATAGAAAGTGAAAGTGAAAGTGAAGTCGCTCAGTCTGTCCGACTCTTTGCGACCCCATGGACTATTGCCCATCAGGTTCCTCCGTCCATGGGATTTTCCAGGCAAGAATACTGGAGTGGGTTGCCATTTCCTTAGCTTTGGCTAAACAGATCTTTGTTGGCAAAGTAATGCCTCTGCTTTTTAATATGCTGTCTAGGTTGGTCATAGTTTTTCTTCCAAGGAGCAAGCGTCTTTTAATTTCATGACTGCAGTCATCACCTAGAGAAGTCTATAATTCATCAAACATCAGTTGTAGCCCTACAACTAGAAACCCATGCTTCACTGGTAGCACATGGCTGTTTCTCTTGACAGTGCTAAGATATCTTTGTCAATAAGTAAAGTTATTCATTGTAAATATGTTTTTCTACCTCTTCTTTTCTCATGTATTTCTTCAACCCTATAGATTAAAAATGATTAAGATAAAATAAGTTAATAACTCTAAATCTTATTAACAGATTATAATTTTTAAATTATTTTTTAAATAATTTTTAATATTTTTATTTATTTACTTATTTTTAGCTACACTGTGCATGGACTTTCTCTAGTTGTGGTGAACAGAGGTTATTCTCTAGCTGTGATATGCAGGCTTCTCATTGTGGCTTCTTTTCTTGTTGCAGAACACAGGCTCTAGGGCACTCAGGTTTCAGTCGTTGTGGCACACAGGCTTAGTTGCCCTGTGACATGTGGAATCTTCCTGGATCAGGAACTGAACCCACGTCCCTTGAATTGCCAGGTGGATTCTTAACCACTGGACTACCAGGGAAATCACATTAAGTTTAATTTAAATCCCTCATGACTTATTACTTTGTTTTGTTTTTTCTTTTTCCATTTGTTCTTTTATTTCTCCATTCAACAAACCTTTTTTGTAAATGTCAGTATATACAACTCTTGATGCTGGGGAAGTTACAGGACTACATCAATCCCATTTTAACACAATCAAGAGAAAAACACAATTAGAAGCCCTATCTTTATTATGCATCTAACAGAATTGGTTTGTATGCAGAGTACAGAGATTATGCAGTTGGAAAATTTAGAGCAACTCCTATCCAATGAAAAGCATGGAATTGAGTACATGAGTAGCCACAAGTTTGTGGATTCAAATAATCTAATTTGGGCTCTCTTCAGTGACTTCAAAAGCCATAGAGAATTTGCAAGTAAAACAGCTGGTTTAACAGAAAGTGAGCTATTCAGGAATGTTTCACGTGCTAAAGAATGTTTTATTTCTTTTTCAGAGGTATTTAAGTTCTGCCTCATTTTCATCTTCTGTGTAAGCATACACATACACAAAAACACACATATAATCTGTTGATATAATCTTGAAGTAAAAACACCACTGATATTTATTTATTTATTTGGGAGGATGGGGGAGAAAAGATTCATTTCAGTCATACAATTTAGTGTTGTTTGTCGTTCAGTCACTCAGTCATGCCTGACTCTTTGTGACCAGGAACTGCTGCACACCAGGCTTCCCCTGTTCTTCTCTAACTCCCAGAGTTTGCTCAAACTCATGTCCATTGAGTTGGTGATGCCAAGCAACCACATCATTCTCTGTTGCCACCTTCTCCTCCTGCCCTCAATCTTTCCTAGCATCAGGGTCTTTTCCAAACAGTCATCTCTTCTCATGAAGTGGCCAAAGGATTGGAGCTTCATCTTCAGCATCAAACTTCCAGTGAATATTCAGAGTTGATTTCCTTTAGGATTGATTGATTTGCTCTCCTTGCAGTCCAAGAGATTCTCAAGAGTCTTCTCCAACACCACAGTTCAAAAGCATCAGTTCTTTGGTGCTCAGCCTTTTTTATGGACAACTCTCACATCTGTACATGACTACTGGAAAAAACATAGCTTTGACTATATGGACCTTTGTTGGCAAAGTAATGTCTCTGTTTTTTTAATATGCCATCTAGGTTTGTCATAACTTTTCTTCCAAGGAGAAAGCATCTTTTAATTTCATGGCTGCAGTCACCATTTGCAGTGATTTTGTACTCACACTAGATTTTCAAGTGTATCTTATCACCAGTGTCACATGTTTCCAAAGTTGCCTTCTAGATTTAGCAATACATCTATTAACCAAGAAATTAAATAGTTTAAATGAGGACAGACCTTGGACCTGGTCTCACTGATGTTATTTTTCCAACCACATAAATTAAAAAAACAAGTAAAATAAAAGAAAAATATAAAGCTCAGCCAGCACATATTTGATTTGAAAAACTATGATATTTACTGCAAGTAATTTTTTCTTTTACTTCGAAATTATAACTTTACCATTAGAAACTGGTATTAGCATTTTTAATTATCAGGATGTGGGCATATTGAAAGAAAATCATTCTGTTAGATATAAATAGACAAGTAAACAAAAAAATACATCATTGCCTAGAAGATATAGAAGGAAACAAATCTATAGTTGTGTTTGGAGGCATGATTTTTTATCTGTTAGTACTGGGCTGTTGCTCTTCATAAAATGGTAGAAAAATATAAGTGGTATACATTTGTGGTTATGTCAAAATATAGTAAACTTCTGGACAGAAAAAGCACATTTTTAGTTTTAAATTAACTCAGAAACTTCTTAAAGCTATAAACATAATAGGTCACCAACTAGGATTATTAGATTAAATTGTATTTTTTAATACACAACTTGCTGAAATTAAAATAATGAAATGCCAGGTATAGCTTATTAGGAAATTTGATCCTAAGTTTTCATTACCAATTACTGTGCTTTATTTTAAAAATACATTGAGGATTACTCACTGAAAGACATAATGTTATAATAATCAATCTCAGATTTCTAGATTTACACACAAATATTCCTATAGTATATTATGATGTACCTTCTGCACAGAAATATATAATTAGTTGATATACAGGGATATGTCTTACAAATATTTATTTTTATATACACATCATCCTTGTCCAAATAGAAATACTCTTCTGAAGAATAAAGATTATAAGATCATTTCAAATAAACAAGTGCATTATTCTTGTATGGTGTCCATATTAACTCTTATCTTGTCCATTTAATCTCTGATTTATTCAATGTTTTCCAATGGATAAATGTTATTATCTATGATAACTATTTTACATTAGAAGGAAATACTAGAATTTGAAAGCCTGTAATTCCTACATCTTACTACAAATACAGACATCCGAAGACCAGAGGTTTCCAGTTATGAGCTCTTTATCTGCAGGAAGTTCTACTGAGCACATGATCATATATAACCATTACTACCTCTAAAAATGGAAATATAATACATATTATTATAACCCTTATGATGGGTAAATGTCTTTATGGATGTCATCACTGACAGTGATTAATATTGCATTCAAAGTATAGTCTGTTTGTGTTTGTCAATTTTTTTAATTGCAAATATTAATTTTTATAATATATACAGCATATAAAAAAGAAGACTGTTTTCCCCTCTACAAAGCTCTGCTTGCCCTCATTCTTTCTGGATTGCATTTAGAAGACCCAGATGCTGAGCTGAGAAAATTTTCTTTCCAGCAATAGCATCTGGCTCCTTGGCAGCCTCCGCTTGCTCTTGTGTTGGCTAACTGTAGTTGTCTTCAGGCTGTAAAATGGTTAGGATGCTGATGCGATATCTTATTCACTTGGATGCTGTGCCTTTTAACTTTCTTATGTTATCCCCACATGGCTATTTTTCACACTTATAATCTTCTATGAATAAAACTTTCTGGGAAAAAAGATTGATACAGGCTATAACTTTCACTAGTAAATTGCTGAAACTATTGTCTGCCTAAGGTGTACCAGCAAAGATGATGGCACAAATATAATACTTCTCTTATTGTAGTTTTTAAAAATATTCTCATTTGTCTTGTTCTTTGGCTTTCTCTATATATAAATATATGTACTTTGACTTTTTATCTTTCCTCCAGTGAATTGGATATAGTAATAGTGATAATGATATTGATAACAATAATAACTCTCATTTATAAACCAGGGACTATACTAAGTTCTCATATTTAATTGTATTTAATTTTCACAATGTTATATCATATCTATTGCATTCTTTCTTCACTTGAACTTTGGGGAAAATTTTTTTTAAGATTTGTAATATTTGATCAGAAGACCCTTCAGGAAGAAAGATGGCCATTATCACAGGCAACGTTATAGAAATTGGCCCCAGAGCTGGAGTTCAGTGACTTTTAAATGTTTTCAATATGACAATTACACTGGTCACAGTTTGATGCCAGCCTACCCTTCTCACCTTACTGCCAACCCTCCCTTGTGCCCTCAGCTTTAGTCTCATGAGCACAATCATACCCAAGCTTTTCAGCTGCTGTCATACTAATTGGCATGCCCCTATTCACTCTCTCACTCAGATTGCATTTCTCTAAAAGCCAACTCTCTCCCAAACCTCAGATAAAGCAGAAGGATTGCTGCCTATGAGGAAGGTGTGGAAGAAGCCTCTTAGACCAGCTTAAGATGGGATAATAACAGTAATAATACAGTCAGATAGTCACTGAGCATTTACTGCCTGCCAAACATTCTTCAGTGAACTTTATATGTATTAACTTATCCATCCTTACAACACCCTATAGGATGGGGATTATTATTTTATAAATAAGCAGAAAGAGATGCAGAATAGTTGTGTCAGTGCCAGGGAGACACAGCTAGTGAACCCAGTCACCAGACATCCACAGCCCACTCTCTTAATAGCCATACTATTTGACTTCTCACTCCTTTTGAGCTCCCCAGGAGAAGCACTTAAACTATTCACTATAGGTAATGCAGAGTTGTTTTGTTTGTGTTTTTGCTTCACTAATTCACTGCAGAAAATCTGTGGGATTTGTTCTACATACTTTATATTTTAAAGCATCACAGTTTCTCTAGCAGAGTGTTTTGAACATTGTCAGATGGTAGAAAATGCACCAAATAAGTCTTTCTTCCTCCCTCTATGTACATATATGTACATATACACCCATAGGTTATGTATTCAGGCATATGTGTAAACACATACATACCTATACATTTCAAGTATATCCATTATTTTGTTTTCTGATATATATATATATATATATATATATATATATATGTAAGTAGATACATAGATAATAGGTAAATAGACTACTGATTTACAAATAGAGAGATAGATAAAAGGGGAAATAAAAAGGAGAAAGAATTTCACTACTATTTGGTAAATATTTATATACCTTTTTTTGGTAGAAGCTACTGAATGTTATTTATGTTATTGCATTCCAGATAAAAGATTTTATATATGTGTCGGGAGCAACATCTATTTATAAACAAGGTTTTCCAGAGAGCATTTTAAATGGCATCTCCATATGCAGCAAATAAATGAGAAGAAAAATTATGTTAAACTAAAAGTAGAGAGAAATGAAAACAGAAACCACTCTGCCACTAATAAACATGATTTAAAAGAAGAAAAGTGTCAGGTAAGCTCACATCAAAACTAGACTGTGTTTGCTAACTGCAAGACGACATGCCTACTAGAGAGAATCCAAAACAGAAAGTGTGGAAATGGAAATAACAATGAAGTAAATATCTGTTAGAAGTAAAACAGCTATACAAAAAGGAGAGATTCAAAATTTTCACATAATGATTAGAAAAGGGGACCATACAGTTGAATATCCCTTAGTAAAAACTGAGTTTTTAAAATAGGTGGTAGAAATAAAAGACAGAGAGATGATGCACATTAAGCAGACTTTTTAATGTGAGGGAGAAGCAAGAATTCCATCTCCATTTGGTGTATATTTATATGTTAAGTTAAGCATTAATGTCATGGTGGTATAAAGGAAATACAAACATGTTCATATGATCAGAGCAACTACTTTGAACACATGACCAAGAATTGAGAAGAGGAAGTCTCTTGTACACCTACAAAATGTTTAAATTATATATGAACTATATGGCAAAACTATTAAATATTATTTATGCCATTCAATTCCAGATAAAACATTATTTTGCTATGCCAGTAATTTTATTTCCTAAAAAATCAGCCAAATTAACATTTCCTTTCAAAATATTGACATAAGTGAGTATTTTTCTTCTTCGATAGACACTGCTAAATAATTGCCTCAGATATCCACTTAATTCTGAATAGCGTTCATAGTCATATTATGAGTTGCCTTAAATCTCAAAGTGAATACCAGTGACAAATGGCAAAATATATTTACAGAATTTGACACAGAACTACCACTTCAATTTTCAAAGAGCCCATACAAATTTAAAATGAAAAGATGGTGGAATCAACACAGAAATCAACCGAGGAGAGGAGTATGTACTTCACAAAAAATAATAAATTTATGAGAACTGTTGTCATTTATATGGTGGGTATGTGTATGAAATTTATAAATATATAAAATATATATATGTATATTCTATTTATTGCACTGTTACTAGGAGTAGCAAAACAATGAAAATACTCAAAGAATCCATCAAGAGATACATAGATGCTTAGTTAAGTCCTTACATTTTATATAATGGAATTCTCTGCAAAAATTAGAACAAGTACTGATATGGAAAAAACCTACAAAAGTATTAAGTAAATATTTCAAGGACTTAAGAAGTATCTCTGTTGTGCTCAATTTTGTGTTTAGAAAAAACACATACGAACCACACATCTATTCATAATATTTGTGTTAGGGTACATAAATCTGCTTTCCTAGAAGAAATCACAATACTACAATCTGTGATGTAAATAAAGACTCCATTAAATAATACATTTTTCCCAGAAAGAATATTACAAAAGGATCAGATATCTTGAAAAAAAAAAAAGGAATTCTGAAAACTTTGAGTCATTATATGTCAAAAAGTCCTGGTTCTTCCAACATCAAGTTATGTTTCAATTAATTTGTGTTTATTTGGCATTGTAAATAAAAAGATACCTAGCAGTTGCTCTAGACCGAATGTTTATAGTCCTCTGAAATTCATATGTTAAAACCTAATCCCCAGCGTGATGGTATTAGGAGAAGGAGCCTTTGGAAACTGATGATATCATGAGCCCAGAACCCCCATGAATGAGGTTATCACCCTTACAAAAGAGTCTACAGAGTCATTTTTTACCCTTTCTGCGTGAAGAAGTCTATCTATGAACTAGTAAACAGGGCCTCACTAGACACCACATCTGTCAGCTACTTGAAATTTACTTTTCATTCTCTAGAATAGTAAGAAATACATTTTTATTGTTTATAAGCCATTTATGGTGCTTTGTTATAGCAGCCTGAAGAGTCTAAGACAACACTACAAAAGAATATATGATCTCCAGGTCAGGCAGATCTCTAAACTGGGGGCTTAGGTACACAAGCAAATTTGTCATCAACTAGCTAGAGCCTTTGCATAAGAAGCAATGTCTCTAGGACTCACTTTATTTGCATTTTCGTTGTGAATGATGTTGATTAAACTAATTAGCAAGTTCTCATTGTAATTATTGTGAGCTGGCTTAGTGAAACCACAGATTCTTTACAGAAAAGAAAGATTTACACCACCTTTGAAAGTAGATGGGATGCAAATAGGTAGACATGAGAAAGACAAGTTAGTATATAGAAAAGAAATTTTTACACATTTCAGAGTTGGTATTTTTGAGGGCACATATCAAGAGTAGAGTTTGTTGCTTATAAAATAGGCTTGAGAGAGAAATGTTAAAACAGTGAAATGAAGGTAGATTAGGAAGGATCTGGAATCCAACTTGACCATATTATAGAACTTTTGAAATGAAAGAAACTGTAGAGATGATTGAATTTAACCCTTTACTAGTGCACAAGTAAAGAGAGTTTAGATAAACAGATTGGCACAGGACAAATATTTTACAATCTAAGAATATATGTCCACAAGTGCCAAAGCTGTCTTATTCAGCAATATATTTCTAGTCCATCTTTAGTATACTGGTGTACAAAAAGGTCACTCTAGCTATCTGAATTAATTGCTTCATGCAAGTGTTTATTGAGCATCTACTATGTGCCAGGCACTGTTCTAGGAGCTGGGGATCATATTAGTACTATAAGCAAAGTAGACAAAGCCCATGTCTCATTGAGTTTATATTTTAGTAAAAAGGATAAGAAAATAAACAAAGTTCAATCAAGATGCTTGGAAAGAGCTTGGGGAAAACTTAAAGCAGAGTGAGAGAGAAAGTTCTTGCAGATGGATTCCATTTTTCATTAAGTGGGCAAGGGAATCCTCAATAATAGAGCTCATTATATTAAAACAATTGAAGGAAGTAAAAATACCTGAAGTACGAATGGTCGAGGCAGAAGAAATTGCAAAAGCTGTCGTTATTCAATTGCTAAGTTGTATCTGTTAGGCCAGATTCTATACAACCCTATGGACTGCAACTTCCCTGCCTTTCACTATTCTCCAGAGTTTAATCAAACTCATGCCCATTGGGTTGGTGATGCTATCCAACTATCTCATCCCCTGCTGCCCCCTTCTTCTTCTGCCCTCAATCCTTCCCAACATCAGGGTCTTTTCAAATGAGTCCGCTCTTTGCATCAGGTGACCAAATTATTGGAGCTTCAGCTTCAGATCAGTCCTTCCAGTGAATATTTGGGTTTGATTTCATTTAGGATTGTCTGGTTTGATCTCCTTAATGTCCAAGGGAGTCTCAAGAGTCTTCTCCAGCAACACAATTTGAAAGCATCAATTCTTCAGTGCTCAGGATCCTGTAATTAGTTAACTAGCACATTCAATTTTCTCTGAGTTATCTTTACATTTAAATAACAAATAAACCTAACATGATGAAAGTAACATTTTAGAAAGGTTTGTCAGATTTTTGAAAGTTTTTGGAAATGTTGCTGATTATGATGAGGTTCATATCTCAGCTATTTCCTTTCTCCTTTCAAGAATAAAGTCATTTTTTTACCCATCTCTTACCTTGGACCCCTACCAGTCTTTCCCTAAAACAATCTCAGTTTGGGTCTCTTCCTGGCATGACTTAATTTCTTAACACTCATTCCTCAAAATCAAGAGGAATGGAATTGCTTCAAAGAAGCATAAATGAATCTCTTGTATAGAATATTAATATCTGGGGCTCTGTTTAAATATAAAAATACTAGTAAATTGAAACACAAGGTTAAAAAAGCAAACCTTCATGTAAGTTTTGATCTTTGGGAAAGAAAGACAAAAAAAAACAATGCAAAAATTATGTCTAGATTTTTATTTGAGTATTGAATCTTCTTGATTCCAATCTTCCTACAGATACCAAAATTCTCCAGGCCAGAATACTGGATTGGGTAGCCTATCCCTTCTCCAGCAGGTCTTCCTGACCCAGGAATCAAACCAGGGTGTCCTGCAACTGAGCTACCAAGAAAGTCCAACAAATTGAAACACGAGATTAAAAAAGCAAACCTTAATGTAAGTTGTGATCTTTAGAGAAGAAAGACAAGAAACAATGCATAAATTATGTCTAGATTTTATTCAACAGAGTAATGAATCTTCTTGATCCCAAACTTCCTATAGATACAAAATTCAAGAATATTCAATCTATTATTTAAAATGGTGTAGTGTTTGCATGTACCATATTCACATTATCCTGTATACTTTGTTGCATCTAGATTACTTATACTATAAAAACTAATACATCCATATAAAATAGCTAATTATGTAATAACCCTTATGCAATAATTAATACACCCTCATTGCAGAGAGAAGAACTAAAGAGGCTCTTGATGAAAGTGAAAGAAGAGAGTGAAAAAGTTGGCTTAAAACTCAACATTCAGAAAACCAAAATCATGGCATCTGGTCCCATCACTTCATGACAAATAGATGGGGAAACAATGGAAACAGTGACAGACTTTATTTTTGGAGGCTCCAAATTTGCTGCAGGTGGTTACTGCCACCATGAAATTAAAAGACTCTAGCTTCTTGGAAGAAAATCTATGACCAACCTAGACAGCATAATAAAAAGCAGAGACTTTGCCAACAAAGGTCCATCTAGTCAAAGTGATGGTTTTTCCAGTAGTTATGGATGGATATGAGAGTTGTACTATAAGGAAAGCTGAGTGCTGAAGAATTGATGCTTTTGAACTGTGGTGTTGGAGAAATCTCTTGAGAGTCTCTTGGACTGCAAGGAGATTCAACCAGTCCACCCTAAAGGAAATCAGTCCTGAATATTCATTGGAAAGACTGATGTTGAAGCTGAAACTCCAATACTTTGGCCACCTAATGCAAAGAACTAACTCACTGGAAAAGACCCTGGTGCTAGGAAAGATTGAAGGCAGGAGGAGAAGGGGAAAACAGAGGATGAGATGATTGGATGGCATCACCGACTCAATAGACATGAGTTTGAGCAAGCTCCGGGAGTTGGTGAAGGACAGGGAAGCCTGGAGTGCTGCAGTCCATGGGTTTGCAAAGAGTCAGAGGTGACTGAGCAACTGAACTGAACTAATACAATGTAAATGCTGTGTAAATAGTTGTAAATACAGTGTAAATGATATGTAAATTGTTACTGTCCAGTGCATGGCAAATTTAAGTTTTACTTTGTGAAACTTTAAGGAATTTTTTTTTTTCCCAAATATTCTTCATCAGTGTTTGAATCAGAAAAAACAAAATACGTGGATTCAAAGAGTGGACTCTACGTGATTTCTTCAAGGCTGTTTAGCTTTCATGGCCAGTTTAGTAATCATGCCAAGTACTTAGCTAGAAGAAATGATTATTAAATCATCATAAGGATGTTAATAATACAAACAGCAAAATGCATCAATCTCTATAAGTGTGTGTACAGTCCCTATTAAAAATTTACATGCCTTAGTCTGATTACACTCAGGATAGAATCTCTTTGCCTACAACAAAAGCAAAATGCAATCAAAGCTAAAATTAGTCTTATCAAATTAAACAGAAATACTTAGAATATCCCATGACCTACAAGGTATATTTCATACTCAACATGCTTCACCATCTAGGTACACAATAAGAGAAACAATTCAGCTGCTATGAGAGAAACAGATGGTGAAAGGTACCTGCTGACCAAACAGGAGCAGCAGGGTGGAATCAGGGCGTGTCAGCTCATCTGGAAAGGATGCTCACAATTGTCATTACACACATCAATTGTTTCTGATACTACTGTATGCCATGCAGTGCCCAGGGGCCGTATGGCTTTTCTTGAAACATTTAACATAAAACTGCTGAAATATAATTTTGGCCTCACATCCTGAAATGAGTTGCTAAATCCCCACAATAAGAAATTAATGTTGCCAGTGTTATATTATTTTAATTAAGCATCCCTCCCTTCTGTAGAGATACAGGAGCATTGTTTGATATATTTCCAATTTGTCTGCTAATTTATAAAAGTAAAATGATACTACATTATTGTTATAAAGTTAATCAAGACTTTAATGGGACAGTTATGTTACTATCAAGGATTTTTTATTATTTTTTCTTACTATAATGTATGTGTTCAATGAGCTGATTATGCAGTGTGACAATGATTTCACTAATTACAAAGTTATTACTGTATCTCTAATGGGAAGAATATCCAGCTTTCTAAGTTGCAGGTTTAAACATGGAGATCTAATTCCCAGGGAAAATTAGCAAACAAAAATATATTTTAAAAATTCAGCAAAAGAGTTTTTAATTTATATATTTATATACCATTTTGTTTTCAGTCTTTTTCTTTGTCTCACAATGCAAATTTTATTGTGCAAATATAATAGTTTCAAGTGATCTACATAATTATAGCTATTAATAAACAGTTTCCTATAAAGTGCAACAAATAGCATTGGGCTGTTATACTTGAAAATACATAAAACCTCTGAGAGATAATGTGGAAAATAGGTCTATATGTGTCTTTATATATGAGTCAGACACGACTGAGCAACAGAACTGAACTGATATATATATATATATATATATATATATATATATATATACATACATATATATATTTGGAAATTTCAATTAAAAGAGTAAGTTGGCTACTTTTATATTTTAGTGTTTGAATTTTATTTGTCACATATTTCATCAAAAAACTAAAAATCTATTTAAAGAAAAAGTTTACAAGAGATCCTGTTGTGTGAAATTGTGATTTGACTATTTCAGAGTGTTCACAAAAATCACAATCTTCATAACTCAGTATTACAACAAACGTTTGATATGCTATTTTGTGTTTGTTGTCATATGTATAGACAATTGCTACCACAGCAAAGACAAGCTGCTCTGTCCATCCTAGCTGTCCATAATATAGTAGGGTATTAGTGCACATTTTGAAATGTATCAAAATGCTTAAAATATATCTGCTTTACTTGTCTTGATATCTAAAATACTGACCTTTAAATTTACTCTTGTTTCAATCACAGAAAAATATCCTGTGGAAAACAAAGTGGAAATCAAAATCCCTTTCAGGAAAAAGCTTGGAAATTGGAATATTCCTCTAAAATCCATTCATTAAAAAACTTATAAAGTTATCTGAAATAATCATAATTTTTAAATAATTGTCAGGAAATTATAAATTGAAACAAAAGTAAACAAAAATGTAAACAGAGTGAGATAGAAGGGAAGAAAGATCCAGAAGTCTAGTAACTACAAAATATGCTTTAATTTAAAAGCTCAAAAGCTTTGAGGCAAAGGAAATTTCAGGAAACTGATTTCCTAGTAACAAAAAATTATTTTATAAATTGGTTAAATTTTATTAATAAAGACTTAATAGATGAAAATAAATAAAATATAATTAAAATAGAGTATAAGAAATAACACATTTTAATTACAAAAAATACATACACATTCAATATTGGTTTCAAATTTTTGATTTATTATTTTTCATCACCTCATCCTCACTAAATTTTGAATATAATTCCCCAAAACAAAAGGCTTTGATCATTTTTCTGTACAACTTTGTATTTGGAAAACAGTTTTCTTTGAATGATAGCTATTATTTCAAGCCTCATACCCTAAATATAATACTGAAAAATACAATGCATGATTTACCCAGTGTCCTTCCTTGTGACTATATTATTAAACCTTCTATTAATAAACTGTCATATGGTGATATATAAAAGATAGGAATGGTGCACTATATACTTACCACTGTGGAAAGTTCTAAGTATACATCAATTCTGCACAATCATCCTCTAAATCTACATTATATCATCATGTTCTAAGTCTATATTATGTAACTGTTTACTATCTGGTGTCCTAATTCTCCCAGAAATGGTCTTTGTTTGAATTTTTGCTGAAGCAGTACATCCCTGAAGCAATACATCAGCATATCATTTATCTTTGCTTGACAAATATAAACTCTACATTAATCTTTAAAGTTTTTATGGTTGTTATTTAGTCACTAATTCATTTTGTAACCCCATGGACTGTAGCCTGCCAGATTTCTCTGTCTATGAGATTCCCCAGGCAACAGTGCTGGAGTGGGTTGCCATTTCCTTCTCCAAGGTATCTTCCTGACCCAGGGATCGAACGCATGTGTCTTGTGTCTCCTGCATTGATGGGTGGATTCTTTACCACTGAGCCACTTGAGAAGCATCAATTACACACCTGCATGGCACTGTATTTACGGCTGTATATGTCTGCCATTATTAAATAACAAATAGCTAAAAAATTATTTTACAAAAAGTGGAAACTCTTGATGAGTTATCACTTCAGGTTGCATGGTTATATCATTTAGACCCTCCTCACGGTTATTTATTTTTTATTCCCTTATTGTTTCGTGGGCTTTTATTGTGAAGTAAGATTATTAATGCATATTATTAGTACCCTATTTCTGTCCAAATATTGTTGCATGTTTTACATTTGATGTTTCTTTGTTTATGTTGGGCTTGCCAGGTAGTGCTAGCGGTAAAGAACCCACCTGCCAATGAAGGAGACATAAGAGACACAGGCTTGATCCCCGGGTTGGGAAGATCCCCTGGAGAAGGAAATGGCAACCCACTCCAGTATTCTTGCTTGGAGAATCCCATGGATAGAGGAGCCTAGCAGGCTACAGTTGATGGGGTTGCAAAGAGTCAGACATGACTGAAGTGACTTAGCAAGTACACATGTGTTTATGTTATTCATATAAATGTAATTAAATCAGTCTTGTCTTCTTTATTTTAATTTCATAGAAAGTGGTCTCCCCGTCCTATTCCTCCGCCATCTTGGCTCCTCCTCCACTTTTAGTTTTAGTTTTATTTTGACACTGATGTTAGTATTAAGAGTATAAAGCATTCATTGAACAGCTAAAAATCAATCAAATATCAATTTAGATAATAAATTGACACAACAAAATTAGAAAAAAATAATAAATATTAGAAGCAAATAAAAATATTGTTACTTGGAAATGAACAAAAAAAATTAAGAATACTTCTAAATAAGAAAAGTGAACCCTGGAGAAAGAGATATTTATCAAATAACCAATCATATAACTTCATTAACATTTATCAAATACAAGCAAAATATTGCTCAGATGAAAAATTATAATAATTTATCAGGAGTTAAAAAATCATTTAGCAAAACTGTCTAGGATCATAAAAGTTTGGAGTTGTATCTAACTTCAAATGCCTATTTTAAGTTATAGATAATATTTAAATATAAAAATAAAGACTTCTGGGCATTATGATATTTGGGTAACATTTTTGATAATGTTTTTAATGCATTTTGTTTTTATAAATCTATAAAAAGAATTTTGTAGTTGAGATAAGGGAGTAAGTGATACCAGTTTTTCTCTCCTTATAAAAGTGAATTAGATAGCAATCCACAAACACAGCCTTGGGAGATCTCAAGAGTCCATTTAATCTCTGCAGCAACACAGTGGAGTGAAAAATAAAGAACAACCTCATACAAAGGATCGTTGGGTGACTGGTATGGTTGAAATGTCTGGAGATAGATAAAAATAAAGTAAAAGGGCAGGGGCTACCAGGATCAGCCATGCGGAAGGTGCCACCGTGGTTTCCCGTGGCCTACCGTGCAAAGGACCCTGGCAGCCTTTACCTCTGAGGACCTCAACAGCCCTCATGACAGATGCAGCCATAGACCCCCCACAGCTCTCACAGCAGAGGCTCCTCCAGTGTTCATCAGTGTGAACACCATCAGCTCCTTTGCAGAAGACACCTGCAGTTTTCACCACTTAAATAATCGCTAGTCATCATCACTACCCACCCCTAAAGAAGCAGACATGGCTGCACCACTCTCCTCCCAAAGAAGAAGTCATTGTTGTCACATCCAAGGACCAGGGTCACCAGCTCCACAACTCTGCACATGGTCCAGACTTCCATGACTGTTCTGTGGACACCCGTGCCTAGTACCAGAGCCACTGCTTCAGGGAGAGTGCTTGTGGGCCCTGGAGTGTAGCTCTGTGTGTGCCCACATTCTGAATCCCAGCTCCACAGCTGCACCAAGGGCATTCACGTTTTAAGTATCAGCTCCATGGCCATTCCACAGGTGCCTGAATATCAGACACTGATGCCATGGCAAATTCACCTGCAAGGAGGACTCAGGAGGAAGACCCTTAACCATGACCGCGTCTCTGGGAGAAAAAGACATCAGGAAGACTGCAGCAGTCTTTGCCGCTGAAGACCTAACAGCTTTTCCAACAGACATTTTCAGTCTTGGCTGTCAAGGACCTTTGTTATCTCCAGCAATGTTGAGCTCACCGATAGCTACAAAGAGCTGTACCTGGACAAAGATGACAAAGCTGTACCGTCCCTGGAGCCAGAACTGTCACCCCTGGCCAGCTGATGCTTCACACCCACCTGCAGATAAATATATTTTCACACTGAAACCAGAATGTAAAGCTTGGAAGAGATGACTTCTGCATCAAATGAACAGAGTTTAAACTAAAGAGACAGGAAACATGAAAATCAAGGAAACACAACACTATCAAATAATTTTTTTGTATGAATTGCTGATAACTTACAGAATAATTCTTTTAAGGAAGCTCAGAGAGTTAGTGAACATGGATAACTCAACAATGTCAGAAAAACAATCAGAAACAAAATAAGAATTCTAACAGAGATATAGAAATTATAAAAATAAAAAAAGAAACAAAAAGAAATTATGGAGCTAAAAAAATACAATAAATGTAAAGAAAAATTCAATAGAGATTGTCAGAATCAGAGCTGATCAACTTGTAGAAAAAAATCTGCGAACTCAAAAACAGTTCATTTGAAATTATCGTTAGAGGGAAAAAATAAAAAACAAAAAACAAAAAGGAGTTAGCTACATTCAAGTGAGAAATATATGCATTATGGGAGTCCGAAAAGAGAGGAAAAGGTCAGGAAACCTTTTAAAAGAAATGATGAAACTAGAACACTTTCTAATACCATACACAAAAATAAACTCAAAATGGATTAATGATCTAAACGTCGGACCAGAAACTATAAAACTCCTAGAGGAAAACATAGGCAAAACACTCTCTGGCATAAATCACAGCAGGATCTTCTATGACCTACCTCCCAGAGTAATGGGAAAAAAAGCAAAAATAAACAAGTGGGACCTAATTAAACTTAAAAGCTTTTGCACAGTGAAGGAAACTATAAGCAAGGTGAAAAGACAGCCTTCAGAATGGGAGAAAATAATAGCAAATAAAGCAACTGACAAAGAATTAATCTTGAAAATATACAAGCAGCTCAGGCAGCTCAATATCAGAAAAATAAATGACCCAATCAAAAAGTGGGCCAAAGAACTAAGCAGACATTTCTCCAAAGAAGACATACAGATGGCTAACAAACACACAAAAAGATGTGCAACAGCATTCATTATCAGAGAAATGCAAATCAAAACCACAACGAGGTATCATCTCATCCCAGTCAGAATGTCCGCTATCAAAAACCACTACAATATTGTAATTAGCTTCCAACTAATATAAATAAATGAAAAATAAATAAATATAATTTCCTCAAGGAGAAAAAAAAATCACAATAAATGCTGGAGAAGGTGCGGAGAAAAGGGAACCCTCTTACACTGTTGGTGGGAATGCAAACTAGTACAGCCACTATGGAGAACAGTGTGGAGAATCTTTAAAAACCTGGAAATAGAACTGCCATATGACCCAGCAATCCCACTACTGGGCATACGCACCAAGGAAACCAGAATTTAAAGAGATACATGTACTCCAAAATTCATCACAGCACTGTTAAAAATAGCTCAGACATGGAAGCAACCTAGATGTCCATCAGCAGACGAATGGATAAGAAAGTGGTATGTATACACAATGAAATATTACTCAGCTATTAAAAAAAAATGCATTTGAATCAGTTCTAATGAGGTGGGTGAAACTGGAGCCTATTATACAGAGCCAAGTAAGTCAGAAAGAAAAACACCAGTGCAGTATATTAATGCATATATATGGAATTTAGAAAGATGGTAATGATGACCCTATATGAGAGACAGCAAAAGAGACACAGATGTAAAGAACAGACTTTTGGACTCTGTGGGAGAAGGCAAGGGTGGGATGATTTGAGAGAATAGCATTGAAACGTGCATATTACCATATGTGAAACAGATCACCAGTCCAGGTTCGATGCATGAGACAGGGTGCTCAGGGCTGGTGCACTGGGATGACCCAGAGGGATGGGATGGGGAGGGAGGTGGGGGGAGGGTCAGGATGGGAAACACATGTACACCCATGGCTGATTCATGTCAATGTATGGTAAAAACCACTACAATATTGTACAGTAATAGCCTTCAATTAAAATTAATTAATTACTTTTTTTAAAAAAGGAATAATGACCAGAAACCTCCTAAATCTGGGCAGAGATATGGGCATTCAGTTATAAGAAACTTACAAATCCCCAAATAGATTCAGCCCAAAAAGAACTTTGTCAATACACATTATAATACAATTGTCAAAAATCAAAGGTAAAGAGAGAAATTACAAAGCAGCAAGAGAAAAGAAACTGATCATACACAAGGGAACCTCCATAAGGATATCAGCAGATTATTCATGATAATAAAAGTATAAGTCAACATCTTTCACTAAGATAGATGCAAAAATCCTCAGAAAAATAGCAGACTGATTTCAGCATCACATTAAAATCATCCTATATCATGATCAAGTTTTACTTATTCCCCGGATGCAAAAATGATATAACATATTCAAACCAATAGTAAAAATTATATGATCATCACAAGAGATACAGAAAAAAATTGACAAAATTCAACATTTTTTATGAAAAGTATTCTCAACAATTTAAGTATAGAAAAAATGCACCTCTGCATTTGAAAGATCATTTATGACAAGATTACAACCAATATAATACTCTAAGGTGAAAAGTATAGTTTTTCTTTTAAGATTAGGAAGAAGACAGTGTTCACTCTTATCACTTCTACTTAACATAGTACTTGAATCCCTAACCAGAGCAGCTAGGCAAGGAAAAAGCATAAGTTCATCTTAAATGGAAAATTTTAATTGTCTGAAGATGACTTGATCTCATAACAGAAAATCCTAAAGACTCTACTAAAATACTGTTAATGCTAATAAACAGATTCAGTAAAATGTCAAAATACAAAATCAAACTACAAAAATATGTTGCATTTCTATACACTAAAAAAAAAATATTACTACAAGAAACTATACACTAAAAATAAAGTATTTATTTATTTAGGAATTAAATTTAACCAAGGATGTAGAAAATATCACATATCACAATAGTACTCTAAAACAATCTTACACTGATTAAAGAAATTAAAATGTGAAAATAAATGGAAGACATCTCATGGGTTAGAAAAATAGATGCTGCTAAACTGTCCATACCACCCAAACTCTGTATATTCAGTGTAATCCCTATTTAAATTCCAATGGTATCTTTTACAGAACAGAAAAAAAATTTTTTGAAACTCTAAAACCATAAAATTCTTTGACACTGATCCTGACAATTTTTTTAAATTTAGCATCAAAAAGATAGAAGTGAAAATAAAGAAATGGAACTAAATCAAATTAAACACCTTCTGCACAGCAAAAGAAACAAACAACAAGCTGAAAAAGCAATCTATAAAATGAGAGAAAATATTTGCAAATTATATATCTGATAAGGGATTCATATCCAAAATGTATAAGAAACTCTTATGATGTAATTGCAAAAATTAAATACCCAATTAATAAATGTGTAAATGACTTGAACAAACTTTTTTTTTCCTAAGAAGACATACAAATGGCCTACAGGTATCTGAAGAGATGATCAACACTACTAAATTTCAGGGAAATGCAAATCAAAACCTCATGAGATATCACCTCACACCTCTCAGAATGACTGTTACCAAAAAGTCAAAAGACCATGAATGCTGGCAAGGTTTGGAGCAAACGGAACCCTTGTGCACTGTTGATGGGAATGTAAATGTACAGTCCTTACAAAAAAAGTCTGGGGGTTCCTCAAAAATTTAAAAATAGAACTACCATATGATTCAGCAATCTTCCTTCTGAGTGTGTATCCAAAGGAAATAAAATCATTATCTGGAAGAGGTATTTGTCCTCCATTGTTCATCACAGCATTATTCACATTATCTGTCCATCAACAGGTAAATCAATTAAGAAAATGTGGTGTGTATATAACAAAATAAGCCAGACATAGAAAAACAAATACTGAATAATCCTATTTACATGTAGAATCAAAACATAAGGAAATTGAGCTCATTAACAGAAGGTAGAATGATAGTCACTAGGAGCTGGGGAATGGGGGTAGAGGGGTGATGTTGGTCATTAGGCACAAATTTCAGTTATATGATTAATGAATTCTGGAGACCTAAAGTACAGCATGATAACTGCAGTTAATAATAATATGTTATATGTTTGAAATTTGCCAAAAGTAGAATCTCAATTGCTCCTACTACAAAAAGAAAGGGGGAATAACAATTAAGGTAATGAACTTGTTATTAAATTGATTGTAGTAATCATTTCACAATATATACTATATCAGCATATGTAGCCTATAAAATATATGCAATTCATATTTGTAGAAAAGAAAATTGATGAAATGAGTGAGAGTTTTCTCTATGGAAAAAGTAGAGAGTAATAGGATGTATCAGTAATTATGAATTTCTGTATCTTATTTGTGACAAAATTCAATGTTCTCTAATATAATGGAAAAAAAATTTAAATTTATGATAAAGTTTTAAATAACAGTATATTATATATACTAGTGTTGCCTGTGACATAAATATTTTTATCTTGTTGCTAGTGTTGTATAGTGTTGTTTTTCTGGTAGCCTCATCTCAATGTGAGAGTTGAACTATAAATAAAGCTTGTGGTGCTAGAGAGAACTCTTGAGAGTCCCTTGGACTGCAAGGAGATCAAACCTGTCAGTCCTAAAGAGATCAACCCTGAATATTCTTTAGAGGGAATGATGCTAAAGCTGAAGCTCCAATACTTTGGCCACCTGATGCAAAGAGCCAATTCATTGGAAAAGACTCTGATGCTGGGAAAGATTGAGGGCAGGAGAAGTGGGCAACAGAGGATGAGATGGTTGGATGGCATCACCAACCCAATAGACATAAGTTTGAGAAAACTCCGAGAGATAGTGAAGGACAGGAAAGCCTGGAATGCTGCAGTTCATGAGGTTGCAAAGAAGAGGACACAGCTTAGCTAGTGAACAACAACAGCAAGTGTTGTATATGCAATCTTCCTCAATATAGTTACATTATGTCAACCCAAGAAGTTGAAAACATCATAATTTAAATTAAGTTGCATTTAATACACCTAACCCACTGAACATCATAGCTTAGCCTAGACTATATTAAAGGTGCTCAGAACATTTATGTTAGCCTACAATTAGGTAAGATCATTTAACACAATGCCTATTTTATGGCAAAGTGTTGAACATCTCATGTAATTTATGAATGTTGTATTGAAAATGAAAAACTATGGCTATATGAGTCAAGAATGCTTGTGTTAATAAATGCATTGGTTGTTTACCCTCAGGATCACTTGGATGACTTGGAGAGCTAGGGCTCACAACAGCTGCTCAGCATCACAAGAGTGTACATAGGACTGCACATCATTACCCTAAGAAAATATCAAAATTCAGAATTTGAAGTATGGTTTCCACTGGATGCCTATTACCTTCACGCATGCGCACGTGATCAGTGGCTTCACTTGTCTGACTCTTTGTGACCCAATGACTGTAGACTGTCAGGCTTCTCTGTTTATGAGATTGTCCAGGCGTGAATACTGGAGTTGGTTGGCATGCCCTCCTTCAGGGAATCTCCCCAACCTGGGGATTCAACCCTCAACTACTGCATCTCCTGCATTACAGGCACATTCTATACCCACTGAGACACATGACAAGCCCATCTAATACCTTCACACTGTTGAAAAGTGAAAAATTAAACCATTATCAGTTGGGCCATCTATAATCACAAGCATACAATAAAACAGTTTTCAGAAAGTAATTTATAATGCTCACAGCTTTTCACCTATTAATTCTACTTATTGGATTATATATATTATATAATACCTGTATTTATTATTATACAATGTTATATGTTTATTATTAGTATATAATAAATTAAATTTATATTCAGGTTTATTGTCAGTTTTTTTCATTTAAAAAGTTAAAATTAATACTTTTGAAAAATATAATAAATTACTTTTAGTGGATATAATAAACCCTAATTATGATAATACTAATATGAGAGTTATTTATGGTATAATGTTAACTGGGGTACTTATAAGGCATCTATAACTATATAAAATGTAAATTGTCAAGAAATGTGACAATGTCTTAAAAATATATTACTATGCACCAAGATTAAAATCCCATAGGAGAATGAACATTAAAATAAAAGGGTGTAGGTAGTTTTAATTTATAAGACTTCCCCATAACATTATAGAATTTTTCTTTAATGCATATGAGTAAATTACTAAGTAAATGATATTGTATCAGTCAAAGCTGTCCAAAAAAAAATTCCCAGAAAATTTTAGATGTCTATATATATGGAAAAAGATTTATTAAGGAAACTGCTTAGATGATTATGGGGACTGCCAAGTACAAAACCTTAAGCAAGCTGGAGACCCAACACTGTTGCTGTTATAACATAAGTCTGAAGGCCGTCCAGGAAGAATTGATGCTGCAGATGAAGTAACTTCAAAGACAGTCAGCTGGAGAATTCTTTCTTAAGGAGATTGTATCACTGTTCTATTCAGGCCTTCAATCAACTGGATGAGTCCCACCCACATGTTAAGTACAGGCTTCTTTACTAAAAGCTCACCAATTTAAATGTTAATCTCATCCAAAACACCCAGAAATACCCAGAATAAATTTTGACCAAATATCTAGGTATCTTGTAGTTGTGTCAAGTTGACACATTAAATTAACCATCACATGTACTATTTTACCTGGCAAGGAAAATACATCCATCCATCACCTGAATAATAGGGGATCAGAAATAAGGCTTATCTAGAAGGGTCATCCTGTGGAAGGTTAAGGCTGACAAAAAAAAAACAGATCTCTAGAATATGTCAATATCAAGTCTCAGGAGGGCAGTTATTAGTGTGAACAATAGTGGATAATTTGAATGTAGTATGAAAAATGGAATTTAGGTAGAAACAGTTTCCAAAAACTTAAACTGTTCAAATGCAAGGTGTATTTTGCAAAGGAGAATAGAGGGTCAGAAGCACACATCAAGGATGTCACAGCAGGGTTATTTTCAAAGGCAAAAATTCAGGAAAACTTTAGACACTGGGGAATAAGAGAGATGGGTGGCTCTGAGGAAAGTGAGAACAGATAAAAGAGTAAATTATAGCAAAAACCATCACAGTATTTTAAAGTAATTATCCTCCAATTAAAATTAATTAATTAATTAAGAAAGGAAAAAATTGTAAATCAACTATATTTCAATTTAAAAAGAAAAAGTAACACTCTGTTCAATGTTATGTGGCAGTATGGATGGGAACAGGGTTTTGGAGGCAATGGGATACATGTATATGTATGGCTGAGTCCCTTTGCTATTCAATGAGACAGAGGATGAGACGGTTAGATGGCATCACCGACTCAATGGACATGAGTTTGGGTAAACTCCAGGAGTTGATGATGGACAGGGAGGCCTGGTGTGCTGCGGTTCATGGGGTCGCAAAGAGTCGGACATGACTGAGTGAACTGAACTGAACTGAACTGATAACAACATTGTTAATTCACTATACTCAACACAAAATAAAAAGTTGTGGAAAAAAACAGTAAATTGTCACTAGTGATATTATGAGTTGCTAACCTAAACTTCCTTTTCTTGCTTTTCCAGGATAATAATTAGATAAAGAGGTAAGACAGGACTCCCACAGCATGTAATAATTATGTGACCAAATTTTGGAAAATCAGAGGCTATCCAATTGAGAGCCTATCAGGTCATTAGTGAGAATTCTCATCACATATTAATGCACAACAGTTTCTGTATTATTGTTTTGATGAATGAAGAAATTAACTGAATCATACATCAAAGAAATGGTGATCCATTTTATTGTTTGTCTTTGAACTGTGGTTAAATTAAAGGATTAAACTTGTTTTGATGTGAGATAGCTATTCTTTCTTTTATTCCTCTTCTACTAATGGATTTATTTTTCTCTTAGAAGTTTTGATTTCCCATAGTTGCTCAGTTAGAGATTGTCACACAGTCATTTTTTCCTTTTTGTTTTCCTTGCTCTCATAGACAACACTGCCACTGTGCTATTTTCCCAAAGATGTTATTTTAATGGACATTACACTGGTGAATTTGGCAACAACAAGGCAAACAGCAGAGTTGGGAGAGATATAGCTGTTTCTATTGCCTTTTTTGGCAGAGTTACAGACTTTAGATTTACTATCCTCAAATGCCTCATCTGACTTGTCTTTATTATTTTTACAACCCAGGAAGATGCGTTGGTGTCCATAGGCCAAACTTCAATGTGCCATAATCCCGATCCCACATGCCTCGGTGCTTGAGTTTGTCCTGGTCCTAGAAGTTACTGAAAACACTTTAATAAAATCATAATGAAAAAGACCTTAAAATACAAGTGGTGCAGTGAAAATGTTTCCTTTTCCTTGCTCCTGCTCCAATCTGTGCTTTAGGGATGCTTCTAGTGCCAAATCTGGTGTCTTTGGAGTGGGTCCCCAAAGATTTCTGAGCTTTCTATTCTATCTCTTTGAATAAATGAGACAGTTAGAATTGGCAGGACTTCGGTTCATCCTCGAAGCCTCGGGGAATGAGAGTACCAGTCTCTTCCTGGTGTTAGCTTTTGAAGTCTTTTGTTTGTTTTGTTTTGTTTAAATATTGAAGCCTTGGAATCAGAAGATGTGAGTTTGATTCCTTATACTACAATTTTCTGTCTTTAAGATTGAAAAAAAAAAAACCCTTAAATATCTGTTTATTCACCCATAAGGAGAAAACTCTGCTACAGTGACTAAATAGCATAAAATAAAAGTTTAAATACATTGGAAAATGCAAAGAAGAACATAAATATTAAGCACTATCAGCATCAATTCATTGTGAATTTTGTGTAACAGAAAAAATAAGCTTTGTTTTCCTAAACAAAGAATATCCATTAAGTAATTGATTTTTGATTAATTGATTTAATAACCACCCAGTTTTCCTTTGTGTTTAATGTCATATTTTAAAAAATCTAAGAGAAATGTAGTCATTGAGTATCAGAGTTCCTTTGATATTCAAGTTATATATAATACAGGTTCAGAGACTGAGTCCCTCAGACACCATGTAGTTGGCTAAGAAAAGTCAGGACCCTTGAATTCAAAATATACCTTTCTTCTATCACCAACTGTCAATCATGGGCACTTCAGAGACTAGGACCACAGTGTTTTCCATTCAGTATTTGTCTCGGTTTTACTGACTAATTTGAGGACAAAAACCAAGAAACTCAATTTCAGAATGATGACTTTAAAACAGTATCTCTGCTGCATAGCACCAAAGTAAGTAATGTAAATTAAAGTAATTAACATTTTGAAGGTGGAAAATTAAAAGCATGAACCTCAGAAAGTCATCTCTGGAAATACCACCAATCAATGGGGATTTTCCAGGCAAGAATACTGGAGTGGTTTGCCATTTCCTTCTCCAAATTGTGAGAAGGTCTAATTCAACATGGTCTCCACTGCAGCTGTGTGAAGGCAGAAAATGATATACCTTATTCAATTCCATCCCTCTAAAAGTGTAACATATTTCTTTACAAATAAAAGAAGCCAGATAAATGTATTTCTAAAATCAAATTAAATTCAAACACAGCCAAATCTCAGTGACCCAGTCCTATTCTGAGCTTGAGGTTATTTGTCTGTAACACACAGAAAAGGAAATGTGCTTCAAAATCATGTTAAAATGCAAATATCTGTTATACCATGGACAGGTTTAAATCTTACAATTTATCAGAAAAGGAAAGAAAATTGCAACAAGAAAACAAAAAAGCTTCTTTATTTAGAAAAACAAACTGATAAAAGAGCATTGGATTATAAGAAAGATTACCATGGGGTCAGATAAAAGACAAATCATTATTTATTTTTATTTATAAACCTAAGTAGACTGAATCATACTCATTTTAATGTATAAGTCTTAGAAATTTGAAAACTTTTAGCGCAGAGTGAGTAATAATCACTACAATGTGTCTCATTAGAAACTGTGAAGAATGTCATGTATTTCAGTAAACATATTTTTGACCTCTTGCACTTTACACACTGTGCTAGATACTGAGGAAAACTTATAAGAATAAAGACATGTATATGAATAAAAACAAAAATTAATTGAATGCATCATTTTAAATGTAAAATCACAAGCATCTTCAAGACATTACACAAAGAAGAATTGATTAGAATATGTTAGATGTGGATTTTGGAGAAGCAGTCAAGAGGATCTGGCATTTGATATGGATTCTGTACAATGAATATGACAGTGCCTAGCAGTAATGGAGGAGAAGAGAACTCCAAAAAGAGGGAGCATTATATGACAAGGGAAAAGAGATTTAAAAGGCAGGTTCATTAAAGAAGCTCTGTACTCCTATGTGAAGGTGCCTGGATTTTATTCTCAAGGTAAGAAGGGATTCATAAGAAGGATTTCAACAAGGAAAATGATATGATTAATTTTGCATGTCAGAGAGAAAACTGGCAGAGACAGGCTAGTTGTTTGCCAAATATGATGAAGCTGCAGTCTCTTCTAGTCTGTGTTCCTATGAATGAAATGGACTGCATACAGTGGACTTATTGTGAGCAAATATGAAACTTTTATTGCATTAAGCCACAAATTTAGGAATTCATATGCTAGGGTAGCTAGCACTACCTTCATTAAGTAATGAATATTGGTACCTTGAAGTTGGGTGATACAGAAATAAAAATCTGGACAGATAATGTTGGTTTGGTTAGCCAATAGTTATCAGAAGGAAAAGAAAAGCTTGTATGAGATTTGTTTCTTTTGGAAACAAAGTCATAAAGGAATAGTAGAGATCAGATTTTTGCAATTTTTCAGGATTGGGGGAAAAAATGCTTCCATATGCTAAACAGTGAAATATGAAGTTGTATCTTAGTCCTTTCAGGTGACTGTAATTGAAAACCACACACTGGGCATCTCATAAAGAGCAGAAACTCATCTCTCACAGTTCTGAGGCTGGGAAGTCCAAGACTAAGGTGCCAGCAGATTCAGCGTCTGGTGAGGACCTGCTTCCTGGTTTGCTGATGGCTCTCTTCTCATTATAGACTTACATGGAAGAAGTGAGGAAGCTCTCTGGGATCTCTTTTATAGGGGCACTCCATCCATGGGGGCACCATGGATGGTCTGCATTTTCATGATCTAATCACCTCCTGAAAGCCCTACCTTCTAGTACAATTAGACTGATAGTAGGATTTCAACACATGAATTTCAGGGGAACATAACATTTAGTCCACCCCACCAAATTCATGTTATTCTCACATGCAAAACACATTCAGTGCATGCCAATAGCCTGCAAAGAACTCTAAAGCCTAAAATCCAAAGTCTCACTGAAATATCATCTAAATCACAAATGTGTGAGACTCAATGTAGGGGTCATCTTGAGGCAAATTGCTCTCCAGCTGTGAACCTATAAAATCAAACAAGTTGTGTGATTTGAAAAACAATAGTCAGACAGGCGTTTGATAGACATTCTCATTCCAAAAGAGGATATAAGAAAGAAATAAGGGGACCAGGTCCCAAGTAAGTTCAAGCTACAAGGCAAATTGCACATGAGATCTTAAGGCACCTGAATAATCCTCTTTGGCTTGCTGCTCTGCCCTCCACCCATGTCAAAGTCCTACTTGTGAGACACACCGGAGATTGTCACCCATTCAGGACCTAGTGGGTTAGGTATCCTTCTCCTTCAGTTTTCGGAGTAAGGATTGCCAACCAAGACCCTGAGGCTGGGAAGTCTAAGACAAAGGAACAAGCAGATCTGGTGTCTGGTGAGAGTCCACTTCCTGGTTCATAGACAACTATCCTCTTGTATATTCAAATGACAGAAGGGGCAAGGAAGCTCTCTGCTGCTGCTTTTATAAAATAACTAATTCTATCATGTGAGATTTTTAATTACTAACTTTATTTACTTGTTACAGAGTTATTCAGATTTTCATTTACTTCTTGAGTCAGTTTTGGTAGTTGGTTCTTTCTAGTAATTTTTATGTTTCATCTAAACTGTCTAATTTATTGATAAAAACTTTTTCATATCATTTTCCTATTGATTTTCATTTCTTTAGAGTTAATGGTAATGACCCTTCTTTCAAACTTGTTTTTTCTTCTTTCGATCTTGATTTTCATATTTTGTGTCTTCAGTTTAGATATTTCTGGTGTTTTTTTTTTTAATATTTACACTTTTAATACCAGAATTCCCATTGGCTTCTTTTCTAAAATATCTTTTTATTGATATTCACTCTTTGATGAGTCATGGTTATACTTCCCTTTACTTCTTTAAATGCTTTCCTTTAGTCCCCTGAATATATTATAGTAGCTTCCCCAACATCTTTGTGAAGTCTAATATCTGGACTTGTATAAATAATAGTTAATATAGATTTTTTTCTTATGTATGTTGCATATCCCTGTTTATTCACATGCCTCACAATCTGTTGTTGAAGGGTCAACATTTTAAGTAATATGCTGTAGCAACTCTGGATTCTGGTGCTCCTCCTACTGAATCTTTAGTTTCTTGTTATTTGTTTATATTTGTATCCACTTACCTGAACTAATTCTTTAGAGTTTGCCTGTTCTGAAGTTTGTAGTCAATGATCTCCCTTTTTAGTGTATCTGTTTGTTTATTTTTATTATTACTGAGATCCTTGTGATCACATGTGAACTAGTGTAATTTAATAGTCAAGAAATGACTGGCTAGAGATAGTGCTTAAACACCTTGATTCAGTAAACTGTCCACTCTTTGTGACTCTTTTGTGTAAAGATTAAGTTGTACATTCATATTTCAGGCAATTTACAAATATGTCCCAGCTTTTACCTTTTGCTGGGTTTTGTCAGGTCTTCTATGCACTTGCACATGGTCTCATGTTCATCCAGAAACATAATAAGGTCCTCTCCAGTTTCTCCTGTTTCTGTGTATCCTTGTGAAATCATATGCACAGCCTTTGAGACCACCTACGATATGTGGTGGGGCTTCCCTAGTGGCTCAGAGGTTAAAGTGTCTGCCTGCAATGCGGGAGACCTGGCTTCTATCCCTGGGTAGGGAAGATCCCCTGGAGAAGGCGATGGCACCCCACTCCAGTATTCTTGCCTGGAAAATCCCATGGACAGAGGAGCCTGGTGGGCTGCAGTCCATGGGGTCGCGAAGAGTTGGACAAGACTCAGTGACTTCACTTTCACTTTCATGATATGTGCTAACTTATCAAGCCCACTATGGCAGTCTCATTCTCCCGAATCTCCTGGATAAACTCCTAGGATGTTATCTTACCTGTTGCTTGGTCCAACCAGTATCCCAAATTCAGGTGGGGATTGATGACCAGCAAGATCAATAAAGCTTTCAGCAATGATCGTGATTATGGAGTTTTTATGTGCTCTGCTACTAATCAAGTTGGTGCTGCCTGGCAATAAAATTGATAGTTTCTATGGCTTTCTCAACTCCAAGAAAGCTATTTCTGATCGTTTAGGAGCAGGGTTAGGATCTGTTTATGCCAAAACTCCATAGATCACCACTATTCTTAAATAAGCTATGGTAATTTTTCTTAATAATTAAATGTTTCACAATTTTTTGCATTTTTTTTTTTACTTTGGAGAACTTACGGTTATTGAAGAATTTGTTTTTTTTTTAATAGTTTTATGGAGAGATATTTTCCAGATCTTCTACCACTCTGTAAATGCTATTTCTCACTTACAGGGTTTATCACAGCATGCCACCTTGCAGCAAGGAACTTATTTCACAGTGAAGTTAAAATGGAAGTGTACTTCCAGCCATGAGATCCACTGGTCTCACTACACAACAGATCATCTTTTAGATACTTTCCTAAAAGAACAGTAGCCTAACCTGAAAAAAATGAAATTGAAATAGTGCCAAGAAAGAGGGTCAATCTTCAGAATGAGGTATAATCCTTAAAACATAAGCATTATGTGTCATTGTAGCCCCCATAGATAGAATGTGCATGTCTGGAACGCAAATTGTAAAAGCAAAAGTGGCTCCGTGATAGGGCTGCCATAACAAATACCTCAAATTGGGTGACTTGAATAATGGACAGTTATTTTTCACAGTTCTCAATGCAAGAAGCCCCAAGTCAAGGTGTTAGTAGGACTGGTTTCTTCTAAGGTCTCTGTCCTTGGCTTGTAGGTGGCCAACTTCTTGCTGTGTCCTCAAATAGGTTTTTCTTAGGGCATGCACATCTTCAGTATCTTTTCATGAATCCAAATTTCCTCTGTTATAAAACTGCTAGTAAGATTAGATTAGCACTCCCCCCTCCCTCATAGCATCAAAATTGCCTTATTAAAGTCCTTATCCTGAAAACAGCCACATTATGAAGCACTGGATCTTAACACTTTTTGAGTAACACATATGGGTCTTCAGCCCATAAGACCCCACTTACCTATACCATTCACTTGATGGAATTCATGAATCTCTTCCTTGAAACTCTAGGATCTGTGAGTCCAGAGGTCTTCATTCTCAGAGGAATGATCCTTCTAACAAGGGATATAATAAAACTGAATCTAGGACTGATAGAGGGTCTCTATTGGCTTCATATGCCAGTATACAGTCTGGCAGAAATAACTGACCCTGATTCTTATTGAAAGGTAGGATTGTTGCTTTTGCAAATAAGGGAGGAAAAAATGCATTTGATATCCACATGACAAGTGAGGCAGCTGGTGGTATTCACATGACCAATTTTACCTGTAAATTAGCAATTGCAGCATCTGTATCTGATAGTACATGATAACCTGAGGCTCAGACACCAAAAGTCTGCAAAATTGGAGTCTGAGTCAACCTACTTTGCCAGGCCCTAGTCCAGCAGATGTTTTATCCAAGAGCGAGGGGAATCTGGAAGGGGTGGGGGTGGGGGGAAATGAAGCAAAGGTGTTAGTTTCAACCCTGGTACTAACTGCAGTATCCATGTCAGAGGCCGTAATTTTCCCGGTAACTTTCCTATTGTCAATTGTCTCAGGAATTTTGACAAGAGAATTTTAGGTAAGCTGTGCCTAAACAATGTCCCAGCCGACTCCCCTTTCTAATTTTGTGTTCATGGTTCGTTTTTAGCTGTTCTGTTTGCTGCTACAAACTAGTAGACACCATTCCTTCTATGGAAAATTGTCCCGCCTGATTGGAGTTACCTTACAGCAGAAGTTAAGCACACCTGCCCAAACTCAGGGGAAACCCACACAGCCAGGGACTTCCTGATTTGGTGTCTTAAATGCTGAACCTCTTTCTTTAAAAGCGGAGAGTGCATCAGAGCTGTCTGTTTTCTGAACATCTCCCTTCCACCAAATAGGTGAGACAAAGATTAGACTTGATCCAACCCCACATTCTTACATGGCACTTTCCCTTCCTTAGTCTAGTCTATCCCCTATCTGAAAATTTTCTTCAAAAGTTCTCCCTCAGTGGATTATGGGCACTCAGGCTGCTGTCTCAGGTTTTGCTTCTTAGGAACTTGATCTAAAACATTTGCATTTGAAATAAAGACAGCAGATTGGGTGAAATGATTTGTGTTTTTAATGATAAGAGGTACACCAAATCATATATGGGCTCAGGTGAATAAAGCATGTACACACAGAGCCTCAGTCAGGAGATGAGACATCTTACACCATGATTTGAGATGACATTTACCTGAAATTTGAGGAAAATAAGTTGGGAATGTTATTCTTTATTTCCATGATAAGAGATTATTCTAATAGTATAATGAAATATTTTTAAATAGAAAATTCCCTAAGACTTTTCATTACCCAATTTTCCATGAAACTCTACTTAAACAATGTTGTAACCTGTCTATACTTTTTTGCTTATTATATCAAATATAATGCTGATCAGAAATCATTAAAGCCACCATCTGGCTGAAAATAGAACTACTATTAAGGCAAAATATTCACTACCTCTTGATAGTTCTTAAGACTGCATATTTTATCACATCATCTATATGGATAGAAACTGTCTAATACATATATCAAAGCAGCTAAGAGTGAGTCATAGATTTTTATTATGCAGATTAAAAAGACCAGAGTGTTAGAATGCAGAGCAACAAAATGTGGAGTTGCTAAAGTCCATGAACAATCAGGAAATTAGTAGATGGGCCAATGTTGACACTTCAGCTCTTAATTATCCTAATTAGAGACCATCAGAACAGCAAAATAATGTTTATTGAGTCTGGCAAAGTGAAACATTTTCATTGGGCTTATTGCTTGTTTTGGCAGCCATGTTACATTGTTGACTCACATGCTGAGTAGTTAACAAAATCTCATAAGCCATTTATATGAACTGTAGTTAAGTTGGTCCTTCCTCTTCCTGTCCTTGGAAAATTGTTATTTTGAACACAGCCATAAGAATTTACATTTCCATCTACTCTTTATCTTATTAATTTTGGCTTGTTTTTAAAGCACATGGTCAAGTTCATCTCTTTCACATCATTATAATCATAAATAGTGTTTCTTCATTAAATAATAGCACAGGATACATTTCTTGTCTTCAAGGTTTTCACAGCCTAGAGGGAGAAAGTAACATTTAGACAGATTATGATAAAGTCATGTGTTACATAGGTTATAATGAAGTATGGGCAGAATTTTATGGGACAAGGTGATATTTAAACTGAATCTTGAAGGGTGAGAAAAATATCTATAGAACAAAAGGAAAAAGAAGGAAAAGTCATTTCAGGCTGACAGACTGAGGGAATGAAAGCACTATGCAAAGCACTCTACGGCAAAAAGAAAGCATTCTAAAAATGATTGGTGTTTTTTGGTTATTTTCTCTTTTTTAAAAACCGATTCAACTAAATTCTTTAATTCAACATTCCACACTGCATTATGGATTTTTCAGTTTCTTATTACATCAATATTATGATTGAAAAGAAAAATATAATAAAAAATAACTCATCATTACAACCTTAGAAAGGTATATTAAGAAGTAAAACTCACTCTTTCTTCCCATGGAATACTTGATTAGGTAAACTTTAGAGGGAAAGGCAAATGGTTAATACATTATTTTGGATAAAAATTGTACTTTATAATGACAAAGACACTCAAAATACGGAGACTAAAAAACTAAAAGTTTTCTTTCTCTTTCCTCAAGTTTCAGAAATATAATTAGATCTATGTCTATTTGTGTTTTTCTTTCTTAATCTTCCCTGGAGCTATATCTGCACATTTAAGCTAAGAAACAAGAATCCCTTCCTTGGGGGCGACTTTCTTCTCTATTGTGTTGATGTGAAATCTCCAAATTTATAAGTCACCTCTGCTCCCCAAAGTTGATCAAGGACTTAATTTCCTTTTCAATACACCTGTGCATTGAGTTTTCCAGGTGACAGAAGTTTAAGGAAGAGCATGTGATGAACAAAGCACACATAAACACCTTAGACCACAGACCTCGCACAGTTCACATCTGTTCCTGTCTCGCTGTCAAGAACCTAGTCATAGGCTTCAGCTAACCGAGTGGTGGGGGAAGTATGCTATCACTGAGCAGACCTGGGCCCACATAGAAACTCCACGCCATGGGACAAGCCAGGAGTCTCCACCACAAGTGGGGGGATTCCCTCAGTTGTTTTTTGCTTCCCTTATGAAAACATGCAGTCTTCTAGAAATACAACTCTTTCTAAATCCATAAATATTGATCCATGTATTTTAAATGTCAGTTTAAAAGAAATACCCATGTGGTTCTCATTCTTGATAGGTAGTCTATTTTGCCTGATAATAAGCTTCTAGAATTTTCTATGTATTGCTAGTTCATACATTTATTTATTATACAGTATTTATATACTGAGTTTATTGATTATTTTGTTCTCTAGTCTTTCCCATTGAATTTTTATTATTCAATTGTAAGACTCTGGATTTTTCTTTCATATATATATATATATCTCAATTTTATTAAATAATCCTTTGGATATTTGTTTTGACTTGTCAAGTACTCCCCTAGGTTTTATTATTACTGTTTTTTTTTTTTTTAAGGTTTTCTGTTGTTTCTTCATTGGGGCCAGAGGTGCATCATTCCTAGGGACCTCTGTGTTCCCCAAGCTTTTAGGCATACAGCAGCATTGAGCAAAAAAGTTCCATCCCACCAAAAAGATTCTTTCTTACAACTTATATTACATTATGATACTATAAACAAGAAATAAGAAAAATACATTTCATGGCAGATAATATTAAGTGCTATGTGCTATGCTTAGTCATGTCTGACTCTTTGCGACCCCATGGACTGTAGTCCGCCAGGCTCTGCTATCCGTGGGGATTTTCCAGGCAAGAATACTGGAGGGGGTCAGTAGGCCCTCCTCCAGGGGATCTTCTTGACCCAGGGACCAAACCCAGGTCTCCTGCGTTGCAGGCGGATTCTTTACTGTCTGAGCCACCAGGAAAGCAGACATATAAATTAAAAGAGGGAAAGAAGTATGGAGAGAAAGCCAGTTGCTACTACGGGGCAGTCAACAGAGGCCTGATTGTAAAGGTGATAGTAGGTCAAAGACCTGAATTAGGTGAGGATGCAGCTCTTGTGGATTCTGGAGAAACAAGTACAGGGCTTCTCAAGTGGCACAGTGGTAAAGAATCTGCCTGCCGATGAAGGAGACAGAAGATACTAGGGTCTGATTCTTGGGTCGAGAGTAAAGTGAAGTCGCTCAGTCGTGTCCGACTCTTTGCGACCCCATGGACTCTAGCCCATGAGGCTCCTCGGTTCATGGAATTTTCCAGGCAAGAGCACTGGAGTGGGTTGCCATTTCCTTCTCCAGGGTCAAGAGTAAGAAATGGCAACCCACTTGAATATTCTTACTAGGAAAATTCCATGGACAGAGGAGCTTGGTAGGCTGTATTCCATGGGGTCAAAAAGAGTCAGACACAACTAATCACACACAGCACACACACGAGTAAAAGCAAACACCAAAGACCTAAAGGCAGGAGCAGCCTAAAGCCTCAAGCAGCGTAGCTTGAGAACCAGAATGAGCAAGAGGGGAGGGTAGAAGGGTGACAGTTAGATAAGTAACAGGGACCAGGTGGTGAGGGGTCTTGTAGGACTCACTAAGAATAGAATTTACTGAGTGTGGTAAAAGCCACTGAACATTTTGAAGAAAGCAGTGATGTGATCTGCTTGATGTTTAAAATGGATCACTCTGAGATGACGTTGAGAACAGTAGGTTGTGGAGAGAATATAAGGGAAAGCAAAGAGGCATATTAGCAGCCATTTTAATATCAGATTAAAGAACTTGTTGCCTAGTTCAAAGTACTAGCAGCGGGCACCGTAGGGAGCGGTTAAACTCTGTATATATTTGGAAGGCAATGCCAAGTGGATTTGCTGAATAATTGTGTATAAAATGTGAAAGACAAAGAGAAGTACTCAAGCATTAAGATATAGTAACAGGAAAGTATGAACAGCCAATTGGCAGTTGGGGAAGAATTTAGCCATTCCCCTCTCCCTCCCCAGATGGAGTCAATTTTATTTTCTGTCTTGATTTCTTTATGTTTTATAAATCATACTTTGGATCATCTGACCAACAGATGAGCCAATAAGTGGTGAAATGTAGGAAGATTTTATTTGTCCTTTTTTGTTTGTTTGTTTTCTTTTTTCCTCCAACCTGTCAAATAAGCTAGAATTCTGGTTCTTTTATATTTTGGAGTGATTGCGTGTTAGAATTCTGGGTCAGTGTTTTCCAAATTGTGGTTTCTCAATCTCCAGCCTCAATCCAACCTAGGAATTTGCAAAAAATTCAAATTCAAAGGACTATTCTCAGGCCTAGTGAATCAGAAAGTCTGGGGATGAAGACCAACAATCTTTATATGATCAATAACAAGTCATTTTGTATTTGCTCAAGTTTGTGAAAATTTTCTCTCTCTACTACTCAAAGTGTGGTTTATAGAATTACAACAGCATTATTTGAGAGCTTGCTGAAGAGGCAAAAGTATGAACCACTCCAGACATATTGAATTAGAATACACTTTTCGACAACATCCTTTGGTGATTTGTATGTAGATTAATATTGACAGGTACTGCCTAGGTTTTCGGTCTTCTTCAGATGTGATCAAGTATGCCTCAACAGCTACAGAAAAAAAGATAGTACTTCGGTGAATAATGCAACCTCTGTCAGCAGAAGCAAGAGCTCTTCACTAAAAAGGCTGGCACATGGTCCTTTCTGTTTTTTTCTTTTTTTTTCCCATAACTCAGAGATCAACTGTGGGAGAGGTTGTCTCATTCCATTAGAAGGCATAAGTTTCCATGTTTTCTGGCTGAGTCACTCAGACAAGGAATTATATATTAGCCAAAGATAGACAGCAAGATAAACAATTTGTCCTTTTAGTTCTTATTGCTGAAATTTTTAGCAAATTCTATCATGTACTTGAGAAAAATTTACTTGATTCTATAGTTTATCTTGAAAATAAAAGAGCTAGTCTAGCCAATACAAGACTAAAAAAATAAAACAAAGATTAGAGGACTCTCATAAGCTAATTTCAAGACTGACTTTAAACGTATTTCATTAGAACAACATGGCATCAGTGAAAGAACAGAGATCAATGAAATAGAACAGAGGTCCAGAAAAACTTCCACAACAGCCGCACAAATATAGTCAACTAAACTTTGACAAAGGAGAAAAGATAATTCAATGAAGAATGCCTTATCTTTTCAATAAGTGGTGGTTGCTTCCAATCATTGGAAGCTCACGTACAAAAATAAATTGTATAACTTTCAAAAAAGTTATTCAAAATGAATCATGGGCTTAACTTTTAAATGAAATATTGCCAAACTTCTGGAGGAAAACATAGGAAAACTTCTAGCTGGCCATGAGACTAGTAATGAGTTTTAGAGACTGTTATGGGTAAATAATAATAATAATAGGCTTTCTTAGTAGCACAGAAATAAAGAATTTGCCTTCAATGTAGGAGATCTGGGTTCTGTCCATGGGTTGAGAAGATCCATTGGGGAAGGGAATGGCTACCCACTCCAGTATTCTTGCCTGGGAAATCTCATGGACAGAGGAGCCTGGTGGGCTACAGTCCATCATATTGCAAAGAGTTGAACATGACTGAGCAACTAACACTTTCACCTTCTTGGGTAAAAATTGGTTCCCCTAAAATTCTTGTTAAAGTCCTTAGACCCAGAACCTCAGAATATGATCTTACTTGGAAATAGGGTTGTGGAAAATGTAACTGTTAGTAAATGTGAGGCCTTTCTGGAGTAAGGTAGGTCCCTGATTTAATTTGTTGTTTAGATGCTAAGTCAAGTTTGAATTTTTGTGACCCCATCACCCCCAGGACTCTCTGGGAGACTGCCCATGAGATTTTTCCCAAGCAAGAATGCTGGAATGGTTTGCCACTTCCTCCTCCAGGGGATTTTCCTGATGCAGGGGTCAAACCTGTGTCTCCTGCATTGCAGGTAGACTCTTTCTCTGAGCCACTGGGTGATTCAGTATGACTGGTGTCTTTATGTGCTTAGTCATATCCGACTCTTTGCAACCCTGTGGGCTAACTTAGCCTGCCAGACTCCTCTGTCCATGGGGATTCTCCAATCAAGAATACTGGAGTGGGTTGCCAAGCCCTTTTCCAGGGGATCTGCCCAACCCAGGGATCAAACCCAGGTCTCCCATCTTGAAAGGCAGATTCTTTACCATTTGAGTCACCAAGGAAGCCCAGAAAGAAAATTTGGACACAGGAAGAATGCCAAGTGAAGATGAGACTTAAGCCACCAGAAGCTAGGAGAAAGGTCTGCAGCAGATTGCTCCCCACCAGTTTCTGAGGGGGTGTGGCCCTGCTGACACATTGATCTTGATTTCTAGGCTCTAGAGCTGTGAGACAATGAATCTATTGTTAAAGCCTCACAGGCTATAGTAAATTGTTAGGAAGGCCTAGCAACATAATACGGATGTAGCACCAAAAGGATAATCTGTGAAGGAAAAAGTGGATCACTTATGTTTATTTAAATTAAAAACTTTTTTTCAGCAAAATCCCATTAAGAAAAACAAAATAGAACAACAGACTGTGAGCAAATATTTTAAAATCGCACATTTCATAAAGGAATGTATGCAAATTATGTAAAGAACTCTTAAAACACAGCAATAAGAAAATAATTTTAAAATTAGCAAATGATCTAACAGATACATTACCAAAGAAGATACCTAGCTGGAAAATGCATTTATGAAAAATGTGTGATACCAGTAATCCCTTGCATTCCTATATACTAACAATGAGAAAGCAGAAAGAGAAATTAAGGAAACAATACCATTCACCATTGCAACAAAAAATAATAAAATACTTAGGAATATATGTATCTAAAGAAACAAAAGACCTACATATAGGAAACTATAAAACACTGATGAAAGAAATCAAAGAGGACACAAATAGATGGGGAAATATACCGTGTTCATGGATTGGAAGAATTAATATTGTGAAAATGACTATACTACCAAAGCAATCTATAGATTCAATGCAATCCCTATCAAGCTACCAATGGTATTTTTCACAGAACTAGAACAAATAATTTCACAATTTGTATGGAAATACAAAAAACCTTGAATAGCCAAAGCAATCTTGAGAAAGAAGAATGGAACTAGAGGAACCAACCTGCCTGACTTCAGGCTCTACTACAAAGCCACAGTCATCAAGACAGTATGGTACTGGCACAAAGACAGAAATATAGATCAACGGAACAGAATAGAAAGCCCAGAGATTAATCCACTCACCTATGGAAACCCTATCTTTGACAAAGGAGGCAAGAATACACAATGGAGAAAAGACAACCTCTTTAACAAGTGGTGCTGGGAAAACTGGTCAAACACTTGTAAAAGAATGAAACTAGAACACTTTCTAACACCATACACAAAAATAAACTCAAAATGGATTAAAGATCTAAATGTAAGACAAGAAACTGTAAAACTCCTAGAGGAGAACATAGGCAAACACTCTGTGACATATATCACAGCAAGATCCTCTATGACCCACCTCCCAGAATATTGGAAATAAAAGCAAAAATTAAAAAAATGGGACTTAATTAAACTTAAAAGCTTTAGCACAACAAAGGAAACTATAAGCAAGGTGAAAAGACAGCCTTCAGAATGGGAGAAAATAATAGCAGGCAAAACAACAAAGAGTTAATCTCAAAAATATACAAGCAACTCCTGCAGCTCAATTCCAAAAAAATAAACGACCCAATCAAAAAATGGGCCAAAGATCTAAACAGACATTTCTCCAAAGAAGACATACAGATGGCTAACAAACACATGAAAAGATGGTCAACATCACTCATTATTAGAAAAATGCAAATCAAAACCAAAATGAGGTACCATTTCACGCCAGTCAGAATGACTGCTATCCAAGAGTCTACAAGCAGTAAGTGCTGGAGAGGGTGTGGAGAAAAGGGAACCCTCTTACACTGTTGGTGGGAATGCAAACTAGTACAGCCACTATGGAGAACAGTGTGGAGATTCCTTAAAAACCTGGAAATAGAACTGCCATATAACCCACCAATCCCACTGCTGGGCATACACACTGAGGAAACTAGATCTGAAAGAGACACGTGCACCCCAATGTTCATCGCAGCACTATTTATAATAGTCAGGACATGGAAGCAACCTAGATGTCCATTGGCAGGTGAATGGATAAGAAAGCCGTGGTATATGTACACAATGGAATATTACTCAGCCATTAAAAAGAATACATTTGAATCAGTTCTAATGAGGTGGATGAAACTGGAGCCCATTATACAGAGTGAAGTAAGCCAGAAAGAAAAACACCAATACAGTATACTAACACATATATATGGAATTTAGAAGACGGTAACGATAACCCTATATGCAAGGCAGAAAAAGAGTCACAGATGTATAGAACAGACTTTTGGACTCTGTGGGAGAAGGCGAGGGAGGGATGATCTGAGGGAATAGCATTGAAACATGTATATTATCAATTGTGAAATAGATTGCCAGTCCAGGTTTGATGCATGAGACAAGTGCTCAGGGTTGGTACACTAGCATGACTCAGAGGGATGGGATGGGATGGGATGTGGAGGGAGGTGGGAGAGGGGTTCAGGATGGGGAACACATGTAAATCCATGGCTGATTCATGTCAATGTATGTCAAAACCCACTACAATACTGTAAAGTAATTAGCCTCCAACTAATATAAATAAATGGAAAAAAAGGAGGAAAAAGAAAAGAAAAATGTATGATACAATTTGTGATAATTGCAAATTAAAACAACAGTGACACAACCCTGTATATCTGTTTCAGTGATTGAAGTGAAAGCCCCTCGGTTGTCTCCAACTCTTTGCAACCCCATGGACCATACATTCCGTGGAATTCTCCAGGCCAGACTACTGGAGTAAGTAGCCTTTCGCTTCTCCAGGGGATCTTCCCAACCCAGGTATCGAACCCAGGTGCCCCACATTGCAGGCATATTCTTTACCAGCTGAGCCATGAGGGAAGCACATTTCAGTGATTAAAATCCAAGAAACTGTGATTCCAATAACTGACAACAATATGGTGCAAAGGCAACTCTCCTTCATTTTTGGTGTCAATATAAAATATACAGCCACTTTAGAAGACAGCTGCCAGTTTCTGAAAAAAGTAGGTATAGCCTTACCATACACTTCAACAATCACAGTTCTAGATATTTACTCAAGAGACATGATAGCTAATTTCACATAAACATTTGTATACAAAACAAAACAACTTTATACATAATTGCTCAAAAATTTTACAATATTCCGTATGTCTAAGGAACACCGGAGCCAACCAACAGAGCATCCTGGGGCAAATGCTGGAAGAATTTAAGCAACAACTAAAGCAATGTTAGATTATAAACCAAAATCTAAAATAAATATGCATGAGTCCAGATATAAATAAATGATTGAATAAATAACTAAGTGGAGAAGAGATGTATCTGCCATGTAGAAGAATATCTAATAATTTATGTAGCTTTTTGCCCTCAAGTAGTTAGAGTGTAACTTTTCTATGTTTAACTGTGGGCGGTGCATAGTGAACTTCTTCCAAAATTATAGCATGGAAAAGGGATAAAAAAAAAGTCACTTTAGAGTTGAGAACTCTGACAAACACAGCCTCAGCCAGGTGATTAAGGTTAACACCAACTGATAAATCATGCTTACATTATGTACTCTTGATGTGATGTGATTATATTAGCACTTTGTGCCTGTGATCTTCCTTCCCAAAACACATAGCTATCACTTAACCATGAGAAAAACATTAAGCAAATCCCATTTGAGGGATATTCTACAAATACCTAACCAACATTCTTTCAAACTCTCAAGGTCATCAAAAACAAGGAAACTCTGAGAAACTATCACATCCAAGAAGATACTAAATAGACATCACTACTGAATACAATGTGGTGTCATGAATATAATCCTAGAACAGAAAAAGTACATTTGTTACAAACTAAGGACATTACTTTGCCAACATTACCTTGCCGTCTGATCAAGGCTATGTTTTTTCCAATGGTCATGCATGGATGTGAGAGTTGGACTGTGAAGAAACCTGAGCGCCGAAGAATTGATGTTTTTGAACTGTGGTGTTGGAGAAGACTCTTGAGAGTCCCTTGGACTGCAAGGAGATCCAACCAGTCCATCCTAAAGGAGATGAGTCCTGGGTGTTCATTGGAAGGACTGATGCTGAAGATGAAACTCCAATACTTTGGCCACCTCATGCGAAGAGTTGACTCATTGGAAAAGACCCTGATGCTGGGAGGGATTGGGAGCAGGAGGAGAAGGGGACGACAGAGGAGGAGATGGCTGGATGGCATCACCGACTTGATGGACATGAGTTTGAGTAAACTCCGGGAGTTGGTGATGGACAGGGAGGCCTGGTGTGCTGCGATTCATGGGGTCACAAAGAGTTGGACATGACTGAGCGACTGAACTGAACTGAAGGAAATCAGACACCAGTGAGAGACTTCACCTTCACTTTTCACTTCCAAGGAAATCAGAATAAATGATGGACTTTAGTTAACAATAATGTATCAGTATTAGTTCATTTATTATAATAATTGCACCAAAATAACAGAGGATGTTAATAATAGTGGAAGCAGAGAATGTAGAGTGTGCGGAAAATCTGAAATATTTCTCCAGTTTTCATGTTAAAATTAATAATCCTTTAATATAAAATATTTAAGTTTTATAATTGCAAAATGTATGAGTCAAGAAATTTTAGAAGCATAATATGTTTTATTATCATAAGTATGGACATTTTTAGGTTAAAAAGTCAAAAAATGAAACAGCACATTTATCTCTTGAGTTTCTTCTCATATTGATCACTTGAGATGCTCTTGGAATATTCAAAGAAATTAACCTGAAACTCAAAATCTCAAATAAAAATGCACAATAAGAATGGTGTATACAATGATCAACTCTTTGAGAGATATCAAATTGTGCCTGTATTCATGTTTAACTTCAAGTGCATTAAATTATTTAATTAATAAAATTCATTTTAAAGCAATTTTAGGTTCACTAAAATAACTTTTAAATATAATTTTTCAAGTGAAAAGAGTCAATAGCAGTTGCTTAGTTGGTTGATTATATGATAAATATTTTGTTCCCTACTATGTAACACTTACCAATAAATGCCAATAATAATTGCAACAAAATCTTTTGCTTTTAAAGCTGTGTAAAAGGCAGAAATAATCATGTAATCATCTTGTAATTATATGGTACTTACTATGCAATTACATAGTAAATACATTGTAAATTCAAAATAATTACATGGTTATTTGCATTATGCATAGTATCTAATCCAATTTTGACACATAAAACAGTGGTAGCATCCAAAGGGTTACCCAAATTTCTCCCACCTACACCAGAAGACCAGAAATAATGGAAGTAATTAAAGGCAGTCCTTGAACAAATGCATGATAGTATATTATTGGAAACTACATATTCATATTTATGACATAAGTAGAATTATAAATTAGTGCAGAATGGGATTAGCAATTAGACTATAGATTATCAATTAAAATTTATACTCAGGATGATTTTGGTGTTATGACAGCAAATGATATTTTATCAAGAACAATTAAATGATTCTTTAGAAGAAAAAAATGCTATAATGGCATTATGTGTATTATAATGGTTGATAAAGGATTGTCATTTGGCAATTTTAATTATGAAGACATTAATTTTAACAGAAACATTTCAATGTATTTAGTAATATTTATAAAAGCTTGTAATATACTTGACTCCCTAAAGTGTTTAAGTCTCAAATGAATAATTTTTCTTTTTGATAATAAAAACAAAATCATTAGCTTTAAAAGTAAGTTCCTTAAGAGACTGACTTCTTCTGCAATGACAGAAGAAGGAGAACAATGGACGCTTTATTCATCAACCATTTATACAAAGAGAATTTTATTTCAAAAAACAATTAATATATATCTTTGTAAATTATCCTAAGGGTATACAGCAAATGGAAAAAAGATTCATTCAACAAAATGTACTAAATCTTAGTAATAACAATGAGAGTGTGTGGCATTTGATCCACAATGCATTGCCTTCTCTTACCCAAAAACCTGATCTTACAGGGTCCCCTCTTCTTGTATATCACTGCAAGATGGCCAGTCTACTGTTTTTTTCTCATTTTCTCTAACGCTACATTGCTGATTTTGAGGAGATACTCCACATCCAAGGGAAAAGGAGAAGCCCCAACAAGATGGTAGGAGGGGTGAAACCATGTTTAGAATTAAATCCCATACCTGCCAGAGACACTCAGAGGGTTCAAAGATACCTTCTATGCACCAGGACCCACAGACCCCACAGAGACTGAGACAGAACTGTGTTTGAGTGTCTCCTGAGGAGGTGTGGATTTTGAAGCTGAAACTCCAATACTTTGGCCACCTGATGTGAAGAGCTGACTCGTTTGAAAAGACCCTGATGCTAGGGAAGATTGGAGGCAGAGGGAGAAGAGGATGATGGAGGATGAGATGGTTGGATGGCATCACTGACTCAGTGGACATGAGTTTGGGTAGACTCTGGGAGTTGGTGATGGACAAGGAGGCCAGGCGTGCTGTGGTCCATGGGATCACAAAGAGTCAGACATGACTGAGCAACTGAATTGAACTGAACTGAACTGACGAGGTAAGGTCAGCAGCGGACTGCTGCAGGGACAAGGGCTCTGGGTGCAATAGACCTGAGTATGGCATAAGCCCTCTTGGAGGGCTCCATTAACCCCACCATGGAGCTGCCAGAACTTACACAGGACTGGGGAAACAGACTCTAGGAGGGCACAGAAAAAACCTGTGTACAGCAGGGCCCAGGAGAAAGGAGCAGTGACCCCACAAGACACTGATCCAGCCATGCCTGTGAGGATTCAGGAGTCTCTGGTGGAGGAATGGGTCGACAGTGGCCTGCTGCAGGGTTGGGGTCACTGAGTATAACAATGAATGCATGGGACCTTCTGAAGGAGGTCACCGTTATCTTCATTACATCCACCATAGTTTGGCCTCAGGTCAAATAACAGGGAGGGAACACAGCACAGACCATCAACAGAAAGTTGGATTGAAAATTTGCTATGCATGGTCCATCAGAACAAGAACCAGTTTCTCCCTCAGTCAGTCTCTCCCATCGGAAAGCTTTCATAAGCCTCTTCTCTTTTTTCATCAGAGAGTAGACAGACTGAAAACCACATCACAGAAAGCTAACCAAATTGATCACATGGACCATAGCCTTGTCTAACTCAATGAAAGTATGAGCCATGCCATGTAGGGCCACCCAAGATGGACAGGTCATGGTGGAGAGTTCTGATTAAATGTGGTCCACTGGAGAAGGAAATGGTAAACCACTTCAGTATTCTTGCTTTGAGAACTCCATGAACAGTATGAAAAGGCAAAAATGTATGACACTGAAGGATGAACTCCCCAGCTCGGTAGGTGCACAAAATGCTACTGGAGATCAGTGGAGAAATAACTCCAGGAAGAATGAAGACACAGAGCCAAAGCAAAAACAACACCCAGTTGGGGATGTGACTTGTGATGGAAGTAAAGTCCGATACTGTAAAGAGCAATACTGCATGGGAACCTGGAATGTTAGGTCCATGAATCAAGGCAAATTAGAAGTGGTCAAACAGGAGGTAGAAAGAGTGAACAACATTTTAGGAATCAGTGAACTAAAATGGATGGGAATGGGTGAATTTAACTCAGATGACCATTATATCTACTACTGTGGGCAGGAATCCCTTAGAAGAAATGGAGTGGCCATCATAGTCAACAAAAGGGTCCAAAATGCAGTACTTAGATGCAATCTCAAAAATGACAGAATGATCTCTGTTCATTTTCAAGGCAAACCATTCAATATCACAGTAATCCAAGTCTATGCCTCAACCAGTAATGCTGAAGAAGATGAAGTGAAATGGTTCTATGAAGACCTATAAGATGTTCTAGAACTAACCCCCAAAAAGATGTCCTCTTCATTATAGGGGACTGGAATGCAAAAGTAGGAAGCCAAGACATACCTGGAGTAACAGGCAAATTAGGCCATGGAGGACAGAATGAAGCAGGGCAAAGGCTAATACAATTTTGCCAAGAGAACGCACTGGGCATAGGAAACACCCTTTTCCAACAACACAAGAGAAGATTCTTCAGTTCAGTTCAGTAACTCAGTCGTGTCTGACTCTTTGCGACCCCATGAACTGCAGCACACCAGGCCTTCCTATACATGGACAAAACGAGATGGTCTATACCAAAATCAGATTGATTATATTCTTTGCAGCCAAAGATGGAGAAGCTCTATGCAGTCAGCAAAAACAAGACCGGAAGCTGAATATGGCTCAGATCATGAACTCCTTATTGCCAAATTCAGACTTAAATTGAAGAAAGTAAGGAAAACCACTAGATCATTCAGCTATGACCTAAATCAAATCCCTTATGATTATACAGTGGAAGTGAGGAATAGATTAAAGGGATTAGATCTGATAGAGTGCCTGAAGAACTATGGACAGAGGTTCGTGACATTGTACAAGAGAGATTGACCAAGACCATCCCCCAAAAAAAGTAATGCAAAAAGGTTAAATGGTTGTCTGAGGAGGCCTAAGAGCTGTGAAAAGAAGAAAAGCGAAAGGCAAAGGAGAAATGGAAAGATATACCCATTTGAATGCAGAGTTCCAAAGAATAACAAGGAGAGGCAAGAAAGCCTTCCTCAGTGATCAGTACAAAGAAGTAGAGGAAAACCATAGAATGGGAAAGACTAGAGATCTCTTAAAGAATATTAGAGATACCAAGGGAAAATTTCGTGCAAAGATGGGCACAAAAAAGGACAGAAATGGCATGGGCCTAACAGAAGCAGGAGATATTAAGAAGAGGTGGCAAGAATACACAGAACTATGCAGAAAAGATCTTCATCACCCAGATAATCACGATGGTGTAATCACTTACCTAGAGCCGGACATCCTGGAAAGGGAAGTGAAGAGGGCCTTAGGAAACATCACTATGAACAAAACTAGTGGAGGTGATGAAATTTCAGTTGAGCTATTTCAAATCTTAAAAGTTGATGCTGTGAAAGTGTTGCACTCAATTCGCCAGCAAATTTGGAAAACTCAACAGTGGCCACAATACTGGAAAAGGTCAGTTTTCATTCCAATCCCAAAGAAAGGCAATGCCAAAGAATGCTCAAACCACTGCACAACTGCACTCATCTCACACGTTAGTAAAGTAAGGCTCAAAATTCTTCAAGCCTGGCTTCAACAGTACGTGAACTTAGAACTTCCAGATGTTCAAGCTGGATTTAGAAAAGGCAGAGGAACCAGAGATCAAATTGCCAACATCCTTTGGATTATCAAAAAAGCAAGAGAGTTCCAGGAAAACATCTACTTCTGCTTTATTGACTATTCCAAAGCCTTTGACTGTGTGCATCACAGCAAATTGTGGAAAATTCTAAAAGATGTGGGAATACCAGATCATGTTACCTGCCTCCTGAGAAATCTGTATGTAAGTTAAGAAGCAATAGTTAGAAATGGATATGGAACAACAGACTGGTTCCAAATCAGGAAAGGAATACATCAAGTCTGTATATTGTCACTCTGATTATTTAACTTATATGCAGAGTACATCATGTGAAATGCTGGACTGGATGAAGTACAAGCTGGAATCAAGATTGCCAGGAGAAATATCAATAATCTCAGATATGCAGATGACACCATCCTTATGGCAGAAATTGAAGAACTAAAGAGCCTCTTGTTGAAAGTGAAAGAGGAGAGTGAAAAAGTTGGCTTAAAACTCAACATTCAGAGAACTAAGATCATGGCATCTGGTCCCATCATTTCATGGCAAATAGATGAGGAATCAATGGAAACAATGAGACACTTTATTGTTGGGGGCTCCAAAATCACTGTAGATGGTGACTGCTGCCATAAAATTAAAAGAGACTTGCTCCTTGGAAGAAAAACTATGACAAATCTAGACAGCATATTAAAAAAGCAGAGACATTTCTTTGCCAACAAATGCCCATCTAGTCAAAGCCATGGTTTTTCCAGTGGTCATTTATGGATGTGAGAGTTGAACTATAAAGAAAGCTGAATGCCTAAAATTGATGCTTTTGAACTGTGGTGTTGGAGAAGATTCTTCAGAGTCCCTTGGACTACAAGGAGATCCAACCAGTCCATCCTAAAGGAAATCAGCCCTGAATATTCATTGGAAGGACTGATGCTGAAGCTGAAACTAATTCTTTGGCCACCTAATGTGAAGAGCTGACTCATTGCAAAAGACCCTGATGCTTGGCAGAATTGAAAGCAGGAGGAGAAGGGGACAACAAAGGATGAGATGGTTTGTTGGCATCACCAATTCAATCAACAAGAGTTTGAGCAAGCTCTGGGAGTTGGTGATGGACAGGGAACCCTGGAGTGCTGCAATCCATGGGGTCACAAAGAGTCGGACATGACTGAGCGACTGGACTGAACTGAACTGAAACTTCACAAGAGAAAAGAAAACATATGACCATGTAAAGGTTTTTTACATAAATGATCATAGAAATGACATTTGTAATAGCCCAAATCAAGGCATTTATCCATCTGCTGGTGAATGTATAAAAAAATTGTAATTACACCTACAATGAAATAGTATTTGCCAGTAAAGAATGAGTGAAATGCTGATACATGTTGCATCATGGATGAACTTTTAAACTAATATGCTAAATGAAAGAAACCAGATGCAAAAGACCACATTTTGTATGATTTTATTTATGTAAAAGGGTTTTTCTCATGACTCAGTAGTAAAGAAACCCCTTGTAATACAGGAGACACAGGTTCAGTCCCTGGGTCAAGAAGATCCTTTGACAGAGTAAATGGCAACCCATTCCATCATTCTTTTTGGGAAAATCACATGGATAGAGGAGCCTGGCAGGCTAATGGTCACAGGGTCTCAAAGAGTCTAATAGCACTGAGCAGGCATGCATGCACATATTTATGTAAATGTCCAGAAAAAAGCAAATCTTTAGAGACAGTAAGTATATTAGCAATTTTCTGAGGCTAGAGTTGGGAATAGAAAGTGACAGCAGTGACTAACAATGTTTTTGGGATAATAGAACACACTAAAGTTATAGCACAAAAATGTTTGAACAACTCTGTCAATAAAAAGAATAATAAAAATCACTGATTTGTACTCTTAAAGCAAATGAATATATGGTACATATGTGATAATTCAATAAACATTTTTAGTAGGTTCCTTGGTAAATAACTGTAGCTATCACATATAATTTCTCAAGTCAAAGATAATCATGCTAAATAAAGAGTTCCATAGACATATATGTCCCTGCTTTGTCTCCCATTTCATAGCATCTTCTCTCAATTATTTGGGGAATATTGTGTATCAGTCACCATAGGAAACTGAAATGAAGAATCGTAGTCCTATATTCTGAACTATTCTAAGCAATAGGAACAAATCCTTTTTAAGCATTAAAGCGATACTCAAATTTTGTATTCTAGTATATTTTTCTCATAGATGTTAGGTATATTTCCAAGTAACTTGACAATTGTTACCTTAATTTAAGGTGCTTTTTAAAAAAATTCTTAGAGAGAATTCTGCACCTAATTCTAGTAAGCAATGTGATCTAATAGTAAATTTTAGTTGAATTTTTGCTACTCTCTCAAAGATACTTCTTGCATAATGTATTATAATATGGATTACATCAAAAGGCATAATGTTAACATCCAATCTTGTTGTTTATTCAAGTCAATCTACTTATACATACAAATCTGATATTTACCTCTTAAAATATTTAACAGGCATAAGTGCCCATAAATCAGTTATGACAATCATTGTTAAAGCAATCAATAGTAAGGAATATGCATTAATTCAAATAATATTGATAGGCTCATGAACCTGCATCAGTCTTCTGTGAAGTAAGAAAAATGAGACATCTTCCAAAAAATCAATATTTTCCTTTTTATGTCATTCATTTGAAGATTATCAATAATACATTACTTTTTTACCTTATGTGTCAAGGTTCTAATGTTTAAATACAGGTATCTTTATACTTCAATGTAAAATTATAATTTACAAGGGACTGAAAGGCTAAAAATCTTTTAATAGAAATATTTTTGAGGTTTAATTATTGCTTAAAAACACATATGTGTATATACATTTACACAGGCTTATACATATATATATATATACATACACTTATACATGTACATATACTGTTGATGTATTTCTGTGTGCAGTAGTGTAATAAAACTGCTTTACTAAAATGTGCCTTCATTTCATTCTAAAGGTAGATTGCATGAAAGAAACAACAGAAACATCAACACCCATCTTTTTTAGCCCCTGTGAACTGAGATGTCACACAGGTATGTACTTAGGTAAAAATACAAAATGAGAAATTACAACACCCATTCATCAAAAAAAGAAACATTTTAATTGGTTATAGGTGGAAAATATCCACTTGACAGTCAGTTTCTCACTTTTCACGTAAGTGCTTTGCTGCTTGGATGCCTAATCTTGTTTAGTGTAGGAAAAGTAATTTGACATGAAAGTACCTAGATGGCTGCTGAAAATTAATTGCCAATTAAAAAAGAAAAATGTTTGTGCTACTCTATAAACAAGCCAACATATAAACCTTTCAGTCTTGTTGCTTTATTTATGTCTTTATAGATCTGGTTTCAAGCTATTTGCATACAATTTACAAATTCATATTATAATTCTCCAGTATATTTATGATTTTATAGTTGTATATATTTTATCTCCATGAGAAATATTTATTTCTGTATGCTTCTGTTGCTTATTATTTAACAAAAACATCACATTGCATTTGATAGTTTATGTATCTTCTTTAGAATAAGACATTTTTATTTGTAAAGGGGAAAGAAAATATTTTACCACCACAAAGAGGCACAGATGAGTACATTAGAGTAGGCATGCACAACACACGACTCACACCACGCACACTCATGCACACACACACACACACACACACACACACAAAGCACACTCAATCTTAGAAAAATGCTCTTTACCCTTCAGCTCTATATTGGTCTCCAAAATACTGAGGCTAACAATTTTTCAGAGATAAGAGGAAATGCTTTTTCCTATGAAGGAAACTTTATTTGGGATGTTAATGGATTCTGATAACTTTCAATACTTGAGTAATTATAAATTATTGATCATTTGAAAATCTAAATCCTCAAAAAGGAATTACCTTCAAATTCTTAGCTCTCTTGTCTAAAAGGATAATCTGGAACTGAGGATAAAATGTGGAGCCACATAATAAGAGAACATCAAATGAAGAGAGCAAAATACCAATGGTTTAAAAATGTTAGATGGGAAACCAGTAAAATATTTATGTGTATATTTATATTTATATATGAAAGATGGATAAATATTAAAGCAATAGTGGTACTTGAGGCTAGATATGAGTCAGTTAGGTGATCTCAGCAGTATATAACATAAAATGTTACATACATTTAAAAGACAAGGCTCAATCCAGTTTTCTACAACACTGAGTTATGTGATACACAGGAGTTCAAATTCTGTGCAACCTACTTGCTGCACTGATTTCAGAAGTCCAACTATATCCTTGCTTGGTAAAAAATTATAATTTCACTTTTTAAATAATTATCAAATACCATTTTATATTTGTATCATAGTTTTGTAGGACTGTGTATGTCCTTAGCATTATCCTACTTACTATCTGCCATATTCCCGAACTTCCTATCTTGAAATTTCAGCAGATTTTGCTGGCTATGTAGAATTACCAGTGAGATGAAAGGGGTCATTTATTCCAGAACAAATATTCACCAAAACTATCACATTGCATCAGAGGTGGAGGATGGATGATGAAAAGAAGATATTTGTTATATTTCTTGCATCTGTCTTGGCTTTTTCTTCCCCAATAATGTTATGGAGGTTGTGATGACTATGGTAGCTCTAATAATTCTGACTATGGAAATGATGGCTTTGATGCTAAAATGAGAAATGGAAGAGGTATGGGAATTCATGGCTATGGTAGAGCTGCTTGTGTAAATTCAGATTTTCATGGTGGTCATATTGTACACATGAGAGGATACATTTTCATTCAACTGAAAATGATATTGTTAATTTCTTCTCAGCACTAAGTTCAACACTAGTTCATACTGATATTGGAGTGGATGGCAGAACAACAGGAAAAGCAGATGTAAACTTAATGACACATGAAGTTGCAGTAGCTAGCCATGTCTAAAGATGAGAATAACACACAGCATTAATATACTGAACTTTTCTTGAATTATAGCCCTGGAAGTGCCTTTGGAATGTGAGGTTCTGAAATGGGGTGCTATGGAAGAGATGGAATGGATACAATGGGAGGTTGATGATCTGTTAGGAGAATGGGAATGTGGAGTGATTTATAGTGGAGATACCGTATTCCTGATGGCTTAGGTGGCAGTGCAGGAAGTGGAGGTTACTATAGTCAAGATAGTGGAAATGAAGCAGGTGATCTGTGATTTATCAAAGTAAAATCACCAGCATACAGAGTTCTGACCACAGTAACTGGTCTAGTAAGCACAGTATCTGGTCTAAGTAATCTGGAAGAATCCAGATTTAATTTGTGCTTTAGGAAGTTTATAATGACTGAAGGAATATGTTCTAAAACTATTGCTTGATAAAGCAGCAGATTGTGATGAAATGATGTTTTCTGTTTGTTTTGTTTGCCGCATTTGTTGGTGTTGTTCTTGTTCAGTCACTAAGTCAGGTCCGGCTCTTTGCCACCTCATGAACTGCAGCACGTCAGGTTTCTCTGTCCTTCACCATCTCCTGGAGCTTGCTCAAATTCATGTCCATTGAGTCAGTGATGCCATCCAACCATCTCAACCTCTATTGCTTCCTTCTCTTGCCTTCAATCTTTCCCAGCAGCAGGGCCTTTTCCAATGAGTCAGCTCTTCACATCAGGTGGCCAAAGTATTAGAGCTTCAGCTTCAGCATCACTCCTTCCAATGAATATTCAGGGATTATTTCCTTTAGAATTGACTGGTTTGATCTCCACTATCACAATTTGAAAGCATCCATTCTCCGGCACTCAGCTTTCTTTATAGTCCAACTCTCACATCCATACATGACTACTGGAAAAACCATAGCTTTAAGCTTATGGACCTTGTTCGTAAAGTGATGTCTCTGCATTTTAATACACTGTCTAGGTTTTTCATAGCTTTTCTTCCAAGGAGCAAGTGTCTTTTAATTTCATGGCTGCAGTCACCACCCACAATGATCTGGGAGACCTAGAAGATAAAATCTGTCACTATTTCCACTTTTTTCCCATCTATTTGCCATGAAGTTATGTAAATTCCATGATGTTAGCTTTTTGAATATTGAGTGAGTTTTAAGCCAGTTTTTTCACTCTCCTCTTTCACCCTCATCTAGAGGCTCTTTAGTTCCTCTTAACTTTCTGCCATTAGAGTGGTATCATCTGCAAATTTGAGGTTGTTGATATTTCTCCTGGCAATCTTAATTTCAACTTGTGAGTCATCCAACCCAGCATCTTGCTTGAGGTACTCTGTATATAATTTAAATAAGCTGGGTGACAATATACAGCCTTGGTATACTCCTTTCTGGATTTGGAACCAGTATGTTGTTCCATGTCTGTTTCTAACTCTTGCTTCTTGTCCTGCATACAGGTTTCTCAGGAGACAGGTAAGGTTGTCTGTTGACTTGAGAGTAAAATATTACATTAAAGAAATAAAACAAGCATGTGGTATGATCTGCATTACTTCTAAACTGAACTATTGCAAAAGTAGTCAAGAATATATCTCTTAATATTTAATATTTATTGATTTCCTAATCATATATTCTGTGCTGTGAAATTTGCCTTTACCTAGATGGTCTCATTACTCTACTGCAAGGTAGGATATCTTGTAATATCTCTAGTAATGTGCAAAAGCATGCAATAAGTACTCTCTAAATAAAACATTACTTTGCTTTTGTATTCATGGGTCTCCAGAACAGTTTCTTATTCTATATCTCTAGTTTTAGTTACTGCATTTTTAAAAACATATTTGAAAATGATGCTGCAGATGAAATAATTGCTTATCATTCCTTAAACAAGACTCAGTAGAACTCCAGTAATCAATTTCAGTTAAAAATTGGAGGTAGGTAAGTAAAAACTAACGTCTTCATCATAGTACTATGTATTAATAATTAATTGTCACTCTATGGTATAAAATGCATTGTATATTATCACATAATGCAAAATTACATATATTACCTGTGCTGTGCTGTTCTTAGTTGCTCAGTTGTCTCTGACTCTTTGGGACCCCAGGGACAGTAGCCTGCCAGGCTCCTCTGTCCATGGGGATTCTCCCAGCAAGAATGCTGGAATGGGTTGCCATTTCCTCCTCCAGGGGATCTTCCCAACCCAGGGATCGAACCCAGGTCTCCCGCATTACCATCTGAGCCACATGGGAAGCCCACTATATGGTAAAAAATACATTATATATTATCAGGTAATGCTAAATTACATACATTTTCAAACTAAAGAAACTTCAAATTGTTTTCCACCTTCAGTTAGCATTTTCTAGATAGATGAAGAAGAGTTGGACATGGTTGATTGTTCACAAGACTTCTGCTTTCAAGCAGATGGAGTTGTGTGTTCCAGTTGCAGGCTATATGGCATCCCAGTTCTATGACTTCATATCTGTGCAATGGCACCTGTATTTACACAAACATATCTGTAGCACTCACTGAGAATAGCTTCTCATTCATGGTGTTCTTTAAATATTAGCTGAATGAATGAATACATGGATGGAAAATGATTATTTGATTAATATTGGTGTTCCTTACTAGACTAAGATTCTTGAATGGAAGAGTAGAGCTTCCTGTAATGCTAACAGTTTTTCTGCATATCTAGGATTCAGCTGGAACTTGGCATATCAGGCATCATGTAAGTATAAATACACAAGCACACACTCACAGAGAAACACCTAGATTTTTATCTCTTTCACTCTGTTCATTTTTTTGCTTTTAGTAGTATTTCTAACATTTGTCAAAAGAGAATATTTACTAAAAGGCTGCATGTTATCTTACTCCCTATATACGCTATATCAGCCACTAACAAAATTGCCTTCCAAGTAGGAAGACCATTGTACACTTGTTTGACCTCACTGTGCCCTGAAGAATAGACATTTGAGGATGCTGATTGATCTAAATGTAAAATAAGCTCATCATCAATTCAAATTTATCTAGAATAATTTTCACATTTGATATTTAACAAAATTACAATATACATTAAATCTTGATGAAATATATGTTCTCAATCTTTTCACAAGAGCACATGTAAAAGAAAGAAGTTTGTAATTAATACTTAAAACTTTTGTCTACATCTTGAATCTATTACCACAAACTCTGTGTTCATCTGAGAATCACTAAAATTCTTTCATTCTGCTTCTGCCTTTGAACTTGTAGAATATAATATTTCACCTACCAATGTATCTGTTTTCTTGTGAGGAAGAAATGAGATTATGTATGGTAAAATGCTTTGTGAATTATAAAGCACAATGTCTATATGATATTCTGTTACTTGGTGGTTTCTGTCTAGGCAAGTTCCAGTCAGGACATCTTGATCAGTTCTAATAAATTTGAAAAGTTGAGCTTCAAACCAGAGATAGACATCTTTGCATTTAGTCTTTCTAACTATTGACATGCTGGCTAATGTAGCAATGTGAGAACATTTCCCCTTTTACATCAAATCCAAAATTTTTCATCCCATATGAAGAGAGAAACTTTCTCCAAACATGCTCTACAAATCTTATCCACTATTATGCTAGATTAGTTACCATTGATTCATACTAGCAATCAATTGATCACATGCTTATATGAGCATGCTCAAATAGGTGTGCTTATATTTGCTGCTGCTCTGTATTTGTTCAAGATTTCTCCTATGAATGAAAATACAACAACGAACTGTCACAAATATTTTATATAAATGTTTTAAAACCAAAAAATTACTGTTGTTGTGAAGATGGAAGATATTTTTAAGATGCTTACTTCTTAGTTCATTAGAGTAATGCATATACTGGAGACTCAACTGCTTTCAAAAAATTAGAAACTTAAAAATATATAGATTATAATGTTCCATTTTTTAAAATAGCTTTGAGTTTGTACTGTTTTCTGTATTTTTTTACTGTTCCATAATCGACTGTGATGACTCAGGGTCAAATACAGATTTGGTGTGTGTTGCATTTGTGTTATCTGAAAATTATAGTTTTACATAAAACACATTATTTCAACTTTACTATTACAAATTTACATTTGTAAAGATTTTTTTTTTTTTCCACTGGTGTGCTGTGCTGTGCTTAGTCGCTTGGTTATGTCCGACTCTTTGAGACTCCGTGGATGTAGCTCACCAGGCTCCTCTGTCCATGGGGAGTCTCTAGGCAAGAATACTGGAGTGGGTTGCCATGCCCTCCTCTAGGAGATCGTTCCAACCCTGGGATCAAAACCAGATCTCTCACATCAGAGGCAGATTCTTGATCATCTGAGCCACGAGGGAAGCCCAAAAAAGCTTTGTAAATTTATTTTTTAAACTTAGATGGATTTGGAGAGTGTAACATAATACCAAAAGGAATAAACATTTTAAACACACAAAGTATAAGGCATATGTAACTAAAAATGACACATTTAAATTTTACTTCATAAAGCACAGTAACTTTATTTAGATGTATCAGTAATATATTTAAGCCACCATACCTTTTGACAAGCTATTTGGCCTGAGGTAGCAGCAAAAATTTAAATATTTCAAGGACTTTGGTATTTCTCAGATATCAACCATTAATGAGTGGTTGGATATTTTACATACACTATTTTAACTATCTGAAAGTAGATAGTACAATTCAATTTGGAACATTAATACTATCTTTTCCTACTAAATAAACCATAGGTGTCCCCTACACTTCTGACACTAATGCAATCATTATTAGCTTACAATTCTTATCTAAGACAGTTATATAGATAAAGTAAGCCCTAAGTAACATTAAATCGGCCAATTTGACATCCCTCTCAGTAATGACCCTTACATGGCTGTTTTGTTGTAGAATACAGCATAATTAAGTAATAGCAGGTGGGACCTTACTGACATTAGTTATTTACAAGTCTCTTATCCTTACTTTATCTGAGCTCTTTAGGTCATAGATAATGAATATTTATTAACCTATTGCAAATTCTCAAGATATATATATATATATGTACATACATATGTATCTTAATATATATAAATGTTCATAGATTCCAGCCTATCACAAAAGATACTTTACAATAAAATTTTTTACAAAATTGAAATCTTTTATGTAACCGCAAATAGCTTCGTTCAGAGATATTTTTCTTAAATTGTTATTTGAAAATTACAGCTTCATCTATGGACAGAGTGGTTTTCTGAGAAAAAGAAATGAATTTTCTCATTAAGGAACGTTTCCCAAACTCAACATTAGAAAAAACATATTGCTCTCCTTATCAATTTATAAGTTGATCCTTCATTGTTCTTTATATGTAAAATGGAGATAAATGATATACTTTTCCTGATTATTTTATAATATTCTTGTGATAAAACTTAAAAAATCAAGGGGTTATGAACACCATTTAGAAACAAAATATTTCTACTATAAACTGGAAGTTCAGAAGACTTCATTGTAGAACACAAAGCAATCACCCAGGAAATAGATTAGCAATTTAAAGAGCATCATTTTAATAGATATTGTTAGTAAATTTCCTCTTTTAATTAGGAGGTCTTGAGGTTGGCCTTTAGTTTCCCTGTTTAGGGAGCTACAATTCAGACACAGGTTTTATTTCTCATATACTATGCATATGACTGAAGTGAAGTGACAGCGTTTCAAGTAAAGACCTAGATTGAGCACTGAAAGTCACACTCAGTTTTTAAGAAAACTTCTGGAAAATTCCTATGAAGCAACATAGGAGCTAATTCTTGTGAAAACTCAGGAATCTGCACATAGGTAAATATTTTGGATGTCCAGTGGTCTGGGGCATAATAAAATATTCTTCCTAAGAACAGCTCTAAAAATCTGTGATCTATAAGACACATTTCTTTCTTGCACCCACTCTCTGTCTCAGGCTGCAGATCAAGCTCAGATCAGTTCTGTATATCTTTCATTTCAGGGTCGAAGAAACAGTTACCACTTAGGATGGTTTTATTTTTTCATGGTGCAGAGCAGGATAGCTTGTGAGCTTACTGTGATGTCTTCAGGACAAAAAAACAAGATAAGCTCAAAGGGCTTTAGAACACAACAGAAAGCAGCAGACCTTTGTCACCCTTGCTGCATGCTGCCACTGTTAGAAAATTTTTGGAACCCTCCTGGGTGGCTGGCCTGTCCAGTTCCCATCTCATATAAGGAAATCTCTTTGTCTTGTTCTCCTTCCCCCTATAAGTTAGACAGTATACATACATCACCCAATCAACAAATGAGTCATAATATTTCTATTCCATCCCTTTGATTCCCAGCTATAAAAACAGGCAAATGACCCATGTTGGGGTCAGCTTTTTGCAGCAAAAACAGAAATGAGTAAATAGCCTTTAGCAAAAAAAAAAAAACAAAACAAAACCAGCCAAACAGGCCTACAAGAGTTAAATAAACAACCATTTTTAGCTTTTACTACCAACAAACACTTGTAGCCAGACTTATCCTTCATGAAGCTAATTACTCTCTGAAACCATACAGATTATACTCTGCACCTGGCATATTTCCCCCCCTACACTCTCCTGTAACCATTCTACATTTCAGAAAGAAGGTCATGGGATGATAACTTCAGGGACACAAGACCTGGTTGCTGAGTTGTCTGATGCCAGCGCTGGCCATGTTGAAACTTTGCAAGAGAAAAAGAAAAAAAAAAAAAAAGCAAGACCTTCAAGAGGATAAAAAACCTCTCAAACCTCTCCCTATTCCTGAGAAAGAGGGGCACAGTTCTTGAGGCACTAACCTCCTGAGTTTCCATTTTGCCTGGCAAAAATTAATAAAGTCATTCTTTTCTATTCCCTCCAAACTCTGTCTCCATATTTACATTTGGCACTGGTGGACAGGAAGCTGAGATTTTGGCAACAAGTGTTACCTGACTATCAGGACGCAGGCCCATTCTCTGGCAGTGAAGCCCACTCCAATAAACTTCATTCTCCTTTTATTCTGGGTATTCTTTTCCAACCCACACACAGACCATGACACTTACCTTCTGCTGGACAAGATGAGTTATGTAGCCAAACCCAAAGTCAGAGAACCTGGCAATTATACTGCTCCTGCTGTGAATTTTGGCAAGGGGAAAGGTAAAGAAAGAATGCTAAACATTACTGCAGTTTCACTGTCTCCTCAAAGGTGAAAGACAGGTTGGTGTCCTTGTATACTCCTAAGAACAAAAAAGGGCTTCCCCGGTAGCACTAGTGGTAAAAAACTGCCTGCCAACGCAGAACACTCAAGAGATATGTGTTCGATCCCTAGGTTGGGAAGATCCCCTGGAGGAGGGCATGGCAGTCCACTCTGGTACACTTGCCTGGAGAATCCCATGGACAGCAAAGCCTGGTGGGCTACTGTCCATGGGGTCTCAAAGTGTTGATGAGATTGACCATACTGGCAAGGAAAAGAAGTCAAAATTCTTTGATAAACTTTTTAGGAATTTAGAGGCAACATACATTACAACTGATGCTTTTACTTTAAAACAATCTGAAACTGCCATCGTTCGGAGGGGTCATTGTTGGGAGACAATTCTCTATGCATCTTTTGGATTTCTTCACATCAAGAAATCAAGGCACTTACATCTCTTTGTCCAGAATGATTTTTTAAAGGATTTTTGTATAGCAAACAGTGTTGGAAGTTAGAGATATCTCTCTTACATATATCTTATATTAACTTAAAATATCTTATGCTTTATTACTTTTCAAAATTATATACATCCAATTAAGCTTGTTGATTATGTTGTTCTAGATGTTTTTGTCTGCTTGACCTATCAACTACTGAGAGAGAGATAGTAAAATTATCCATTCTGATGGTAGCTATGTCTATTTTTCCTTGTGAATTGTAATATCTTCCTGTTGAAATAAATGATTTTGCTCTTTCATGACTTGCTTTATAATAATTCTATTTTTATTAGCCTTTTTGTTTCTTCTTGTTCTTGATAATACTATGCCCAAATTTCTGTAGCATCTGCTCACAAATTGACTCATCCGGTATTCTAAGTTTCCTGTTGTTGGAAAGTGGTATAAAACAAACACTGCAGATGACTTACAAAACCTCAGGCAGATATTTCTTTTCTAACTTAGGTCACAACAGTGACTATATAATTCAGAAGTCTGAAGTTGCAGTGATAGTTTCTCGATTTCCCAAATTTCAGGAGTGATAGAGCTTATAGCTCCTTTCCAATCAATTCAGAGACTTTGTTCTGATAGTCATTCCTGGATTATATATTATACTGTCTAACAGCTTAAAGTGCCTAATTCCCTCTGTTAAATTTCATTTTAAACTATCTATAGTAGATTCTGTCACTGAAACTTACAAAGTAACTGGTAAGACCACTCTAGTGAGTGGAATCCGGGCTTGATGGCTGGTTGGTCTTGACGGCAGTATATTAATTTATTTCCAAATAGGATGCCAGTAATTGATACATAAAAAATTCAAGTAAGTTGCCTAAATTATCCTTCTTGATCCTCCTTGGCAGACCAGTTGCATGCTGACATAACCAATGCATTAAGAGTGAGGAGGATAGTAAGACCATGAGAGTGAATGACTGTTTCAAACACTGGAAAGTTTAAGCTGCTATATAGATAGATTTTAAGTCTTAAGCTCTTAAAGAAAGAAGAAAAGAAATTTTCTATGATGGCCCTAAAAGACAATGAAATACTCTGAGTTAAGAAATTATAGCATATTCAGAGAACCTTCCACTATCTTAAATACCAATTACAGCACATATCAGAAAAGAACTAGAGACTGAGATATTGAGAATATTGATATTGAGAATATTGATATTTTAAAGGATTTATTTGATTCAATTTACACTCAAACTCCCATTCCCGCTAAGCTTCACTTGCCAGCAGAATCAGGCCTTGCTCACAGATGCTGGAGGGGAATTAGCTCATGTCTACCTGTTTGCTGTCTGGAGACCCTTCACCAGAGTCAGATTTCAGCATGCCATGTCGAAGGGGACTAAACATTTACATGTCATAAGAAATGTAAGATTATACTAATACAAATTGGCAAAATTTTTCAAAACATTCTATGAAAGTAGTTTATAGAATGGAAGACAAAATAAACAAACAAAAAAACACAAGTACATAGATTTGGATTGATTGAATTTATTGATGTGAATATATATCAGATCTTCATGCTGTTTAATAGCAATACAAAGTGAACTCTATATATGTCACTTTAATTTTCCAGTAGCCACATAAAAAGTAAAAAAACAATGAATTCTAGCATTATGTTTTATTTATCAAATATATACAAAATACTATCATTTCCAAAAGGAATCAATATAAAGTATATACATGTATTTTACTTTGTTTTTACTATCTCTTCAAAATTCAGCATGATTTTCCATTTATAGTGTATCTCAATTCAGATGGTCAGTTTTCATCAGAAATACTTGATTTGTTTAATATAGTAAAAATTTCAATTAAGAATGCAGAATCAAAAAAAAAAAGAATGCAGAATCATATTCCCCAAGATTTTCCAAATATACTTAAAATTTTCAAATGACAGAATCAAATACAAAAATAGTATTTTTCATGAGTATTTACATCAATTTTAACAAAACTGGTTTACCATTATTACAAGAGTTGTTTGACTAGGAAGGAAAAGCATGTAATTTTTAAAATTATGTCTATACAGTTTAAATAAGTTAAATCATTTTATATCCATATAACATTATTGTTTATTTGTATAGTGAAAAGTTTTAATTTCAATATAAATATCTGTACCAGCCTACCTAAGATACAAATAAGCTCTTCCTTTTCTTGGAGTTTTAAATTTAGCTTGTTCATAAGCAGTATGATGTTGAAGAACATAAATCACACTGCCCTTTTTTCTTCAATCATTCAGTATATAGAAAGCATTCCTTTCATTCTAAGAAGATCATGAGTTGTAATGAATAGTACAATAAATCACAGTACATTTTAATAGCTTTTAAAAGCTCTATTTTTTTTTCTTCCCCTTTGTTTTCTTTTCCCTAAAGGAAAGAAAAGAAAAAGAAAAGTTCAGATTTGTAGTGCTTGGCAAAATCCCTCCATATGTTCTTACAACTTTATTTTTATTTTAAAATAAAGTTTTAAAATTAATAAAATAAATTCCCATTTTTAAATTTGCAGTGATAATTGTTAAGAGTTCTCATGTGAACTCTTCTCCTCAAGTGAAGGGGGAAAAATGAGGTAGAGGATAATCAAGCTATCTCAAAATGAAGAAATGACTCAATCAAAAACTAGTATTACAAGCAAAAACATATAAATGTTCAAAATTCTAGCATTTATTATTTGGAGAGGTGTCATTAAGTCTAAAAGTCCCAAATCAATCCTTGTATATTAAAAAGAGGCAAAGGGGGAACCTAATGAGTTTAAACTCATAGACACAGAGATAATAGAATGGAAAGACTAGAGATCTCCGCAAGAAAATTAGAGATACCAAGGGAATATTTCATTCAAAGATGGGCACAATAAAGGACAGAAATGGTATGCACCTCACAGAAGCAGAAGATATTAAGAAGAGGTGGCAAGAATACACAGAAGAACTATACAAAAAAGATCTTCATGACCCAGATAATCACGATGGTGTGATCACTCACCTAGAGCCAGACATCCTGGAATGTGAAATCAAGTAAATCTTAGGAAGCATCACTATGAACAAAGCTAGTGGAGGTGATGGAATTCCAGTTGAGTGATTTCAAATCCTAAATGACTCTGTGAAAGTGCTGCACTCAATATGCCAGCAAATTTGGAAAACTCAACAGTGGCCACAGGACTGGTAAAAGTCAGTTTTCATTTCAATCCAAAGAAAGGCAATGCCAAAGAATGCTCAAACTACTGCACAATTGCACTCATCTCACACTCTGGTAAAGTAATGCTCAAAATTCTCCAACCCAGGCTTAAACAGCACATAAGCTGTGAACTTCCAGATGTTCAAGATGGTTTTAGAAAAGGTAAGGAACCAAAGATCAAATTGGCAGCATCCACTGGGTCATCAAAAAAGCAAGAGAGTTCCAGAAAAACATCTATTTCTGCCTTATTGACTATGCAAAAGCATATGACTATGTGGATCACAACAAATTGGAAAATTCTGAAAGAGATGGGAACACCAGACCACTTGACCTGCCCCTTGAGAAATCTGTATGCAGATCATGAAGCAACAGTTAGAACTGGACAAGGAACAATAGACTGGTTCCAAATAGGAATGGGGTATGTCAAGGCTGTATATTGTCATCCTGCTTATTTAACTTACATGCAGAGTACATCATGAGAAATGTTGGGCTGGAAGAAGCACAAGCTGGAATCAAGATTGCCGGGAGAAATATCAATAACCTCAGATATACAGATGACACCACAATTATGTCAGAAAGTGAAGAACTAAAGAGCCTCTTGATGAAAATGAAAGAGGAGGGTGAAAATGCTGGCTTAAAGCTCAACTTCAGAAAACCAAGATCATGGCATCTGGTCCCATCACTTCATGACACATAGATGGGAAAACAGTGGCTGACTTTACTTTTGGGTGGGGCTCCAAAGTCACTGCAGATGGTGACTGCAGCCATGAAATTTAAAGATGTATATTCCTTGGAAGGAAAATTATGACCAACCTAGACAGCTTATAAAAGGCAGAGACATTACTTTGCCCACAAAGGTCCGTCTAGTCAAAGCTATGGTTTTTCCAGTAGTCGTATATGGATGTGAGAGTTGGACTATAAAAAAGCTGATCGCCAAAGAATTGATGCTTTTGAACTGTGGTGTTGGAGAAGACTCTTGAGTGTCCCTTAGACAGCAAGGAGATCTAACCAGTCCATCCTAAAGGAAATCAGTCCTGAATATTCATTGGAAGGACTGATGCTGAAGCTGAAATTCCAATACTTTGGCCCCTGATGGGAAGAGCTAACTCATTTGAAACGACCCTGATGCTGGGAAAGACTGAAGGTGGGAAGAGAAGAGAATGACAGAGGATGAGATGGTTGGATGGCATCACTGACTCAATGGACATGTGTGAGTAAACTCCAGGAATTGGTGACGGACATGGACACCTGGCGTGCGGCAGTCCATGGGGTTGCAAAAAGTCAGATACGACTGAGTGACTGAATTGAATTGAACTGCACAGAGATAATGAGAGCCAGAGACCTTAGTCTCTAAGCAGCAAGTTCCTTTGTTTCATGTTGAATACCTTCATATTGTTGTTAGTTCTTTTTCCAGTAATCTGTCAAATAATCAGAGACTGAGAGTTTTAAAAGGTGTGTGGCCACAGAAAGCAAGCTAGTGCTGAGCCAGTGAAAAGATGAGATAATGAGACTGACATTTCTGACACTGAAAACCTGGTGATAGAAAGATTAGTTTACAATCAAATTACTCTCATATTCACTTATAACCAAATAAGCAAAGAGGCCGTCTGTAAGGTATTTGCCCCACAAGTAATGGAACAGAGACTATTATAATAAACACATGCTTTAGGCAGAAAGGCATTCAGTGGAATTTGCTAGATATACAGGTTGTTCAAGGCTAGACAAGATTCTCCTAAATGAATGATTCATCCATAGTAATGACACTAATTCATTATTGAGTTTCAGTTTATATCTATTTTCATTTTTTCCAATCTGTTGCAGTGCAATTGAAGTGGCGGTATGTTTTGTTGTTGTTCTAAATATCATTTTAAGTACATAATTCTACTCCATTTGTGCCAGGAAAATGCCCAAACACCTTCATTAGAAATAAAGCAAATCTGTTCAACAGTACTCTGAACAGCAGGCACTATATGCTTTATTGAACAGAAAAAGCTTTAACAAACCTTATTTTGTACAATGTTCATTCTGCCTAAGCCTGTTTACATTCTCAAACTTCCTGAAAATGTGGGTGCAACAACAAAGTAGTGTTTAGCTACCCTCCTCTCTTGGCCAGGTGGTTGATTGTATGGTTTGGCATCTTTTTTGCAGGTGGTATACAAAATCATATACACCAGCTGCTCAGCCCACTGAGTGACACTTTGCTAAATGGCACAGCCCCAGCCATACATAACAACATATAATGATGCTAGACTGATATCTTCACTAGATTCATTTAGCTCTGAAAAGAATTCTCTAAGAAAGACATTTCCGAGGCTTCATTTCTGTTTCATGCTGGGTAATGTTGGCAAGAATTATTCATGGCACATGTGAGCAATTCAAAAAAAAAAAAAAAAATTGTAAAAAAAACAACAAGGCAGCTTTGCAGAGGTGGGCTGTCTGCTTGATGACTTGGCACGCTGCCCCCAGTGCTTGGCATAGCACCCTGGTGGCTGGCACCAGGGATGCTCTATATCCTTGCCGTTGGGCCTCCGCTCTGCTACTTGCTGCGCGCGATCAATATCGACCAACTGCATAAACAACCGGATGAACCTTGTATCTGAGGGATAGCAAATAGCATTTGAATTATTTTACATAAATCTGAAAATGTAATCGCTGTTGACATTCCTATTAGTATTATATCTGAGCGTGATGATCATAATTGAGTAACATTAAATTTAGTTTATTGAACAGCAGTCCACTGCCCGCTTTACTGTGACTATGATCTGTGTAATGAAACCAGCAGTACGAAAAACTCTCTCAGTTGGTACACTTCCTGGACAGCAGCCAAAGTATTTATTGCTATTTATGCAATTAATGGCTATATTGATTCTTTTTTTCCCCCTAGTAAATAGTAGATAAGTCGTGCTATGTTTTCTTAGCTCTTCAAGGTTTGTTTCAGCTGTAATTAATGTGACTAGAAGAATAATATACTCAATTGTTCTTAGTAACTGGTTTGCGTGTCTGTGACATTTGCAACTTACACATTCGTTTCTGGTTTGAGATGATTAAATTGATAGTGGCTCTATTGCCAAAATAGTCCCATATGCTGAAGTATGATTTATTAACGTTCGAAAATCAGAAGGTAAAACTTCACCAGCCAAAAGGCTGTGGTGGTTAATCATCTGTTCTTCCAGCTAATTCCATAATCCTCAATGTGACAATCAATTCATCATGCTGAAATAGCAAATTCATATAAATCATATTTCTAAGTTCTACATGCAGTCAATAAAATATATTACACATTTCCCATAAATTATGTGATATAATGTTAATTTATTTTTCAAATTAAAAACTTTAACTACCCTATGTCTTTATCCATTGTGCCTATAAAGTAATGAGCCTCCTATCGACATATCTAGGAAATTACAGTCTGCACAGGAAAGATTTGAAGCCCTTTGACTTAGGAAGATTTCATACAAATAACAGACACTCTAAATCCTCTAAGATAACCAAATGTTTGAATATTGTTTCCTACTTTGTTCTCATTCCTTACTGGTTAGATTTCAAATATCTTTCTTAGTGTATTTTCCAATCTGGAGGAGGTAAGTATAAGAAGGAAGATCAGAATTAGCATCATTTTAATATTCTTGCTATCAAAACAATTAGAATAATCTGCATCCCAGTGTGTATGCTCTTAGTTTTCTTTTTTTTTTTTCTTTCTGTTCTTTCAGTCCTACCCATCAACCTAATATCATGGTGTTAGAGTGAACTCTTTAACTTTCTTTTTAAATTTATTCTCTAAAAATCTATTTATTGTCCATAATAACAACTTAAATATGGCAATACAGAGTCCTAAAACACTTCAATGATTCACTTTGATTCATAACCACAGTTTCCTTCTGTAAGTAACAGAATTGCAGAGGTAAGAGACGTTCTACCTTTAGTAGATATATTCCTTCAATTTGTTAAATATGAAGCTTGGATGAGTTGGCTTAAACTTACTCTATTTTATAAATCAAAATAAATGTATTAAATTATGCAGCATTTCAGGACACTGAGTTCTCCTTAAAGGAAGATATGTCCAAACAATATATTGAAGGCTAGGAAATCCAGGAGGAAGAAAATGACATTTAATGAAAATAATCTGAACCCTGAGTTTATTCTCCTTCTCTTTCTGTCTTTTGTCTGCTATTTCTGATAAACCCTTTGTACTATCATACTTGTTTTTGAATTGTGTATCAATTGTCATCATTCTAAACACAGCTTATCACATGAGCAATCTCATCCTAATTCATCCTCTGTTTCAAAACCCTGGTGGTCCTTGGGTATGACACATAGTTCCTCTTCATGGGAGGAGAAACTGTGACTCAGTTTCTGCCAAATTATTTTATGAAAAGAGCAATGAAGACACCTGCCATTTGTAGTCTGGTTTTGTAGAAAATTTTTTAAAAAGAAGAACTTTCAGAGTTATATGTGCAATTGTGAATGCAATTAACATTTTTGTGGTAGTTCATTGCCATTCAACAAATTGTGCCTTTCTTGAAGTGTATTACTAATATTTATATATGCGAAATATTTTTTTTCTGGAAAAGGACATTTGTCTTAAAGATGGATTGCCTTTAAGGCTCAAACACATTATGTTGCAAAAGCAGCATTTAGTTCAGCCGATTTGTACACTGTGTAGAAAAGTTGGCAAAAGAAGACGGTTCAGGGGCAAGAACCAGTCACAGACTTCTCAGTGCAGAGATGTAACATTGAAGGGCACATTGTGAAATGAATTTTAGCTTCATAAGGAAAAGAAGAATGGAGACATTCTACCTTAGCTTGAAATGTAGCAAACTGATTCACAGCATCACTGAGCTAGAAAACACCAGAGTCACAAGCTCCTTATCATAGGAGGGACTAACTGTACAGCACTACATGTTTTAAAGCAGTATCAGAACTGGGGTGAAACCATTTCCCTCCATTCACAAATTTCAGCTCTTCTGGGCAGGCAAGGTTTTCATAATTATAATTTACTATGTCCATGGGTGACAATATACAGCCTTGATGTACTCATTTTCCTATTTGGAATCAGTCTGTTGTTCCATGTCCAGGTCTAACTGTTGCTTCCTGACCTGCATATAGGTTTCTCAAGAGGCAGGTCAGGTGGTCTGATATTCCCATCTCTTTCAGAATTTTCCACAGTTTATTGTGATCCTCACAGTCAAAGGCTTTGGCATAGTCAATAAAGCAGAAATAGATGTTTTTCTGGAACTCTCTTGCTTTTTCAATGATCCAGTGGATGCTGGCAATTTGATCTCTGGTTCCTCTGCTTATGCAGAGTACATCATGAGAAATGCTGGGCTGGAAGAAGCACAAGCTGGAATCAAGATTGCCAGGAGAAATATCAATAACCTTGGATATGCAGATGACACCACCCTTAGGGCAGAAAGTGAAGAGGAACTAAAAAGCCTCTTGATGAAAGTGGAAGAGAGTGAAAAAGATGGCTTAAAGTTCAGCATTCAGAAAACTATGGCTTAAAGTTCAGCATTCAGAAAACTAAGATCATGGCATCTGGTTCCATCACTTCATGGGAAAAAGATGGGAAACAGTGGAAACAGTATCAGACTTAATTTGGGGGGCTCCAAAATCACTGCAGATGGTGATTGCAGCCATGAAATTAAAAGACACTTACTCCTTGGAAGAAAAGTTATGACCAACCTAGATAGCATATTAAAAAGCAGAGACATTACTTTGCCAACAAAGGTCCATCTAGTCAAGGCTATGGTTTTTCCAGTGGTCATGTATGGATGTGAGAGTTGGACTGTGAAACCTGAGAAATTGATACTTTTGAACTGTGGTGTTGGAGAAGACTCTTGAGAGTCCCTTGGACTGCAAGGAGATCCAACCAGTCCATCCTGAAAGAGATCATTCCTGGATGTTCATTGGAAGGACTGATGCTGAAGCTGAAACTCCAATACTTTGGCCACCTCATGCAAAGAGTTGACTCATTGGAAAAGATCGTGATGCTGGAAGGGATTGGGGGCAGGAGGAGAAGGGGACAAAAGAGGATGAGATGGCTGGATGGCATCACCGACTTGAAGGACATGAGTTTGGGTAAACTCCGGGAGTTGATGATGGACAGGAAGACCTGGCATGCTGCAATTCATGGGGTCGCAAAGAGTCGGACAGGACTGAGTGGACTGAACTGACTGAACTGATGTCTATGGGTAATACAGGCTAGGTAAGCGTATCAGAATGTCTTTCTTCTTAACAGTATTTCAGGGGTTCCTGAAAACATTAATCCTCAAAAATAAGGATCTGGGATTTCAATCATTGCACAAAGGAAGGGGGAGGGAATGGAGCTACACTGGAGCCAGGGTTCTGTATTTTACCAGGAGTAAGTTAATATTATTCTGAAATAGTCTGTGATAAAAGATGCATACTGTAATTGCTAGAGCAACCACTAAAATTAAGTCAAAATTATAGGTTAAAATAATAAATAGAGCAATACAAATATTTAGTAACAAAATAAGGCAATAGAGAAGCTGAAAGAAGGTTTCAAAAGAAACCAAGAAACAAAGAGATTTCTTTGGCAAGGATATATCAGAGAATTGCTGCAATTTGATGGTGGGGAAAAAGACACTTTTTTGGGAGAAAGGCAAGAAAGTCTGTGTTTGACTACTTCAGTCTTTCCCTGGATGTTCTTTACCTGGAGGTACCTTTACCTAGATGTTCCTTTACTATCTGTGTTTGATAAACATGTCATGAGTGTTATTGCTACTTTTACTGTTATTGTTATTTTGAGTCCTAGAAGTCCTTACATACTAGTATGATCATTGGGACCACTGAGAAAGTAAATTTCATAATTTAATTTATAATCATTTATTATAATTAGAGTGATACAATAAATAAATATGTGTGTGTGTGCTCTCAGTTTCTCAGTCACATCTGACTCTTTGCTATCCCATGGACTGTTACTCACCAAGATCCTTTGTCCATTGGATTTTCCTGGCAAGAATACTGGAATGGGTGGCCACTTCCTTCTCCAATATACATGCATACTTCACAGAATTATAAATAAATAATTTTTGTTTAAAAATCATTAAATCACTCATATGACATACTTAGAGTAGCCAAATTCATAGATATAAAAACTAGGATGGGGGTTGCCAGGGACTGAGGAGAGGAGCTCCTAGAGAATTGTTGTAAAATGGGTACAGAGCTTCAGTTCACAAGACAGAAAGTTCCATGGATGAGTGGTGGCAACGGTTGCACAACAATGTGAATATGCTTAACACCACTGAAATGTATGCTGAAAAATGGTCATAATGGTAAATTTCATGTAATCTAGATTTTTCACAAATAAAAAATAATTTATAATTTAAAAATTGGCAGTATTTCAGTATCCTAACATTCAAAATTATTTGCCTCACTCAATAAATATCTTTTCTTCCCTGTATTTAATGTCTTTTTCTTTTTTTTAACTTCACTTTCAATGACTGCTTAGCTAAGGTCCCAGATATTAACTAAAGTGTTTGAACCATTAAAACTTCCCAAGAAGGAATAGTTCATCCTTTCTCACTCCTACTCTGTCTCTTTTATTTCAGGCTTGCCTCTTCTCCCTGAGGCTACTTTTTAACTGCATCACATGTCCCTATGAGACCAGAGGAGTCTGGAAAAGTCCATGTCCATTTTTTGTTTAACTCTGTCCTTTGATTCCTCAAGGCCAACTGTAATCTCTTTCAATCCCCGTAGCCTAGTCTTCAAGAATGTTTATTATTTGGCCTCCTATTACTATCTTTTTCCTTCTGCGAAATATTTTACTTCCAGTCCTGAACCACTTGCTATTACCCAAGCATACCATTCTCAATTTATGTCTCTAAAACTTCCTCTAAATCTCTGTAGAGAATTACTTTTCCCTATTTAATGATATAAGATCAGGGAATATTTGACTGAGTATATCACTGTTTTAGATTTGCTTCAATTGTTACCTCCTCTATGAAGCCCTCCCTAGACTAGATTCCTCCACAATTGGCACTGATTTGCACCCTATCTTCCAAAAGCATGTGATCTATCCTTCTTTTACAGTACTATAAAAAAAGGTGCATAATTCTTCTCATTTTTTTTTTCTTGAATCTTATCAAAGGGACATTGTATTTTTCCATCGGCTTGATGTCAGTCTTGGCCATGTGATTTTCATCTGTCCAGTGAAATGTAAGTGGAATTGGCATGTGCCCCTTCCAGGAAGGAAATTTAAAATTAAAAATATTCCAGAGAGAGGCTGTTGTTTTACCCTGAGTTCCATGTTGGAAATGACATGTAGGAGAACCACAGCCAAATTATGATGACAACCTTAATTGCCATAAACCACTACAACTTGGGCCTATTTTTTATGATTTAAAAACAAGTTCTATGGAGGCAGAAGATAGATGGGCCCCAGGTGAACAGCTAGTTTGTTCCCTGTGGACAAAAATCTCCATAACAATAGGAGCAAGAGTGGATGCTGGGCCCTGCCCAGATGAGAGATAAAAGACCACATATTACTTATTCTCAAAGTCAAGGAGATATTCCCAGCTACATATATGCAGAAAGGTTCCTTGAAGATCACAGGGAGGGGCCTTGTCTCATATTAGGTGATATTAACCTATCCTTAGGCCTCTTCACTAGAATTCTTCTTTAGTAAGACATGTGCATGCACATGTGGGAGGGTCCTGAGAGTTACCAAACACAGACTCAGAACCAGGAAGATCATATTGACTGGCCAAAGGAAACCTGGAAGAAATGCCCCCACAGAAGTGATTCAAACCACCACAAGGGCACGACCCTCTCTCTGAGTCTGTCCATGTGTCTAGCCACATGTACCCTTTTCCTTCCTAGTAAACACCTTACTTGTTTCACTACTTTCCCTCTCCATGCAAAAATTCATTTCTACATAACTGACATGCCAAGGTTATGTCACTGGCCACTGTTTCCTGGTGGTCTAGAGGCTAGGATTCAGCACTCTCACTGCAACGGCTTGACTTCACATCTCTGGCTGAGAACCAAAATTCTGCTTCAAGACACTGCAAGCTGAAGCCTCCACAGATCACCACCTATGTTCTATTTTATTAATTTGTTTATGTAGCTGGCAAAATCAGAAATTGTTCTTTATTTTGGTTATTCCAATTCTCTCTGTTCATTGCTTAGCACTTGTTTGTAGATATTAAATACATTTTTTTGTATGCATGGACAAATAGTTGAAAGAGGGGATAAAGCTTTAAAGAGACTTCCGTCAGTGTTCTGCTCAATTATGTGGGGTTATTTTTCACCGCATCAGAAATGTTGCTTACTCAGTATTCATATATATGAGTGTTTTCATCAACTGGTTTGTTGGGTTAATGATTTGGTCATTCCTTGAAGAGACAGTGATTTAACCTAATAGAGATCAAAGCTACTGATGTTGCCTGAATTTAGATTAGATAAGTATTGCACCTTCCTAGTGTGTGTTTCACCATTTTGTTTATGGAGTGTGAAATATATAGCCTTGTGCTGTTTCTGCACCCTTCAGCCATGCATAGCCAACAATATACTGTACGCCCCATTTCTGCTAACCTTGGCAAATTAGCAGAGGTATTTGGGTAATCAGGCAGTTGAGTGTTTGTGTAGTTTATCACTTTTTATGAAAAGGGAAATGTGTTAAGGAGGATTAAACAGAGGAATAACTATCAGTGGCTTATATCTAGAATATTGCTGCAGTAAAATGAAAAAAAAAGTGATGCCAGTTATTTTATTAAAAATACTGAATTTATTCATTATATGATAGGAAAAAAAAAACAAAATTATACATTTTTTTATCATTGAGAGAAAAGAGAAATATGTTTCCCTTTTGTCTTTTTTATTTGAGAGCATTAGCCCACCTTTAATTCTGTGTGAGTCGCTATCTGTATTTTTTTTTTAAGCTAAGATTGCAGCCCTTGGAGAACAAAGTTGACAGGTTTGAGATGACAAAGAATCATTATAATCAGTGCTGAAGATATGAAATCACAATGAGAAAGAATTCATGTTTACAGTAGCAGGGACCACACACTGTGATAGTTTGCATTAGAAACTCAGCAGGTGTAGTATGCAAAACCGAATCACAGTAGAGGATTTGAAGACCTCGGGATATGAAAAGGTCATTTTTGTTCAAGTACCTGTCTACTGTGTTAACATGAAAATAAAATATTTCTGTCAAACTCTGCAGAAGTTAACAAATTGTGTATACATGAACTCAAAGTCTTTAAGGTTTGTGCAAAATTATATTACTTATTTACTTTCATTTTAACATCATTTAAGTGATAGATACAAAAGTTGATGAAAAACATTATAGATAACATTATACATGTGCAAGAAAGAAAAGAATAAATTACAAATGGCAGATCTTAAGAGCACATAAGAAAAAATCACTCAAGCAAATGGTGGACCTAACTGTGGATATAGAGGTGTGACAAAGTTTAGAATAGAGAGTAAAGCCCTTACGTTTGGTAGTTTAGCTGCTCAGTCGAGTGTGACTCCTTGCAACCCCATGGACTGAAGCCCACCAGACTCCTCTGTCCATGAGATTTTCCAGCAAGAATACTGGAATGGGTACCCATTTTCTCCTCTAAGGGAACTTCCTGACCCAGGGATAGAACCTGGTTTTCCTGCATTACAGGCAGATTCTGTACTGACTGAGCCATCAGAGATTCCATGCTGAACTTAATGGCACGTTTAAATTCTACTCTTCATACCTGGCATGGGGAAGGTGGTTGTGTAATGACATTTAGATTGGCTGTCCCTAAAAAAACAAGTAAATGAATTTTTATTCTATTTGAACTCTGAGTAATGTTTCTTTTTTAATTTTTATTTTATGTTGGAATATAGTTGAATAACAATGTATGTTAGCTTCAGGTATACCACAAAGTGATTCAGTTAGTTATACATATACATGTGTCTATTCTTTTTCAGATTCTTTTCCCATGTAAGTTATTATAGAATATTTAGCAGAGTTCCTTGTGCTATACAGTAGATTCTTGTTGGTTATCTACATTAAATAGAGCAGTAATATTTCTTTTCCTTGTTCACTCATTCATTCTTCCTCAATGATTTATTAAAAACACCTGCTATATTCTGATGCTAGAGAATCATGGAGTTACAGGACATGATCTCGCCTTCTAAGGAATTGACAGACGAATGAAAGGGATGAACACATAATCATAACCACAGCCATGTCTTTAGAGACACAGGGGTCACAAAGAAGAGATCATCTAACTGCCTGAGCCACTGGGTTGGCAAAAGTGTTGGCATTTGGCAGGCGAGAATTCTACCACTGAACTACCAATGCCTTGACAAGTGTTGGCATTTGAATGGAGATTTTTTTCCCTCCTGTGGGGCCTTGCTCACCAGATAGAGAAATAGGTCATTTACAGTGGAAAGAACATTATATAAAATGCACAGAGAAAGAAGTAAGCAGTTCGGCCTTGAGAGTTGTGTGAGAAATGGCTACATGGAAATACAAGAGTACATGGAATCCAGATGACCATATTTTGAGGATTTGGGTCTTATTCTGTTCAATGAAGAGTCATAGTAGGGTATTAAGCTGGAAAGCAATATTAACAGGTTTTTCATTTTTAATAATTTGAAATATTTTTTCAGAGGAAACTAAAACTTGCAGATAAAAAGAGCACCAGAAACCTCATACTCTCATTTTCTCCACTGTTAACATTTTCAACCTTGAAAGAATTAAAAACTATTCCTTTTAAAGTTCAGTTGCCTAACATCTTAAAAGCACAATTATGCATTCAATAATATATCTTGGCAATAATGATTCAAGCCAAGATAAAGCTAATACTGAAATTTCCAGTCCTAGCCTTTCGGGAAGGTTGATAATTTCCTGGTAATTAACATACAAACAACCTCTACCCCAGTGTATAGCTCAGGTCATCTGTAAGATAGGTAACAGGCTTCCCTGGTGGTTCAGCAGTAAAGATTCTGCTTGCCAATGCAGGAGACGCAGGTTCGATCCCTGGGTCAGGGAAATAACCTGGGAAATCCCATGGAGAGAGGAGCCTGCCAGGTAACAGTCCACGGGGTCACAAAAGAGTAGGACAGGTCTCAGTAACTCAGCAACAACAAAATATTTAGAATTCTAGTTTTAGTAGAAAGATGAAGAAGTAGAGTGCGATGGGGCTATTCTAATTATTTAGGTCACTGTCCCTAAAAAACTACATGCCATCCGGTAGTGTTATGCACTCAGGGATTTTTGCCTCTTGCACCTGTTTTTTGGATCAGTTTTTCAAATCAAATTACAAGCTTTTTTTAAAAAGTTATTGCCAGTTTATTTTAAAAAGACTCCACAAGCCAAATGATGTCTATAAATATCTGTAAGATTATTCTAGTGTCACTTTTTGTAAATTGAATGACATAGTGATTTACCTCTTTTATTCATTAGTGTGTCCAATTTCTTATTTAGTTGCATTTCTGAAATTTACAATATCTAGTTAGATACCAAACACTGTATTCTCCTCAGTTCCCCCTCTTGAATATCAAATTATTTACTCTCCTGGGCCAATGAGAGTAAATTTAGTTCTATTTAATGAGAAATTAATATTTTACTGTACTCAAAACTAACTTGAAGTTCTTATAAGGCATACTTTCTAATATTCAATACCTACCACTTCTATGGTATACTGTCAGATTCACAAACCTAAATCTAATCAGGTATACATTTAAGACAACCCACATGAAAGGGCATTCTAACATGCCTGCAATCATCAGAAATGTCTAAGGTCATGAAAGTCAGTAGAAAACTGAGCATCTTACAAAATAAATTCGACTAAAGAGATATGCAGTTAAACGGAGTATGTGGTTTTGAATTTTATTACATTTAATTTTCTGTCACACAAATGACCACAAATGTGGTGGCTTAGAGCACTTTAAAAGTATTATTAGAAGTCCAACATAGATTCACCCAAGTCAAAGTTGAGGTATTAGCAATACTTTTGCCTTTTCTGAAGATTCTAGAGGAGGATTCAGTCCCTTGCTCATTCAGCTTTTGAAAGAATCTTTTTTTTGTTACACACATTCCCCTTCCATCTCAGAATCAGCATGTATGTGTGAAAGTGAAAGTATTAGTCGCTCAATGATGTCCAACTCTTTGCAGTTCCAGGACCATAGCCCACCAAGCTCCGGTGTCCACGGGATTCTCCAGGCAAGAATACTGGAGTGAGTTGCCATTCCCTTCTCCAGGGGAACCTCCCAACTCAGGGATCGAACTCAGTCTCCCATATTGCAGGCAGATTCTTTACCATCTGAGCCACAAGGGAAGCCCCACGTGGTTGAAGTCAAATCCTTCTGCGGCCACCTCTGTCTCTCTCCCACCACAGCCAGTAAAGGTTGTCTACTTTTAAGGATTCATGTGATTAGTTTGGATTGACCTGGGTAATTCAGCTTAATTTTCTCACAGTTTCCTAACCTCAGTCACATTTTGTCATATAAGGAAACATATTCACCAGTTCTGGGCTTCCCAGGTTTCTCAGGAGTGAATAACATGCCTGCAAGGTAAGAGACACAGGAGACACGGGTGCAATCCTTGGGTCAGGAAGATCTCCTGGAGGAGGAAATGGCAACCCACTCCAGTATTCTTAGCTGGAGAATCCCATGGACAGAGGAGCCTGATGGGCTACAGTCCGTGGGGTCTCAAAAGAGTTGGGCATCACTGAGCCCAGAGCACGCGCTCACACACACATACTTTCACTAGGTTTAGCATTGGTAGGACTGATGTTGAAGCTGAAACTTCAATACTTTGGCCACCTGATGGGAAGAGCTGACTTATTTGAAAAGACCCTGATGCTGGGAAAGATTGAGGGCAGGAGGAGTAGGGGACGACAGAGGATGAGATGGTTGGATGACATCAACGACTCAATGGACACGTGTTTGGGTGGACTCTGGGAACTGGTGATGGACAGGGAGGCCTAGCTACTGCGGTTCAGAGTCGGACACGACTGGGAGACTGAACTGATACTGATACCGATAGCCATCAGGACAGAAGATCTTTGAAGGTAAGGGTGTGAGTATGTGTGCCTGGAAGTTGGGAATAGGGAGTTCTGCTCACTAAATGCGTCTTTTTGCTCTAAACAACATTATGGGGCAAATTAGCAAGAAGGTACCTGTGTGCGTGCTAAGTCATTTCAGTCCTGTTTAACTCTGTGGGACCCCACGGACTGCATCCCGCCAGGCTCCTCTGTTCATGGGATTCTCTAGGCGAGAATACTGGAGTGGGTTGCTGTGTCCTCCTCCAGAGAATCTTCCCAACCCAGGGATGTAAAGTACCCTCTTATGTCTCCTGCATTGGCAGGCGGGTTCTTTACCACTAGCGCCACCTAGGAAGCCCTAGCAAGAATACAAGCAGTTTTAAATTTTTAAGCAAGTACCACTGACAGAGTGACTTTTGTCAAATAAATAGTCTTCATAGCCTTCTTAGGGGTACAGCAAGATGACTTGATCTTTGTAAGGGACGGGAGAGTGCCAGAGATCAGTTTTGCTTATGCCAATACTTTTGTACTATGAGCTTAAACAGCGTGAGCTAGCTAAGCTGTTTGTTGACACTAACTTCCGGCTTATATTTTTAGAAAATTTTTATTCATTTTGGCCAATTGTTATGCGATAAACTTTGTAGTGGAAGGGTAAGGTAGGAAAGATTATAACTGGTCTTTCTTATTTCCCATTCTTAGACTTCAGTTGAAGTTCTGTTTCTCAATTAGTGCTATTTACATAACAAACTTGATATACAAAATTCCTAAGAAAATTATATTAATCTTGGAAGAAGTTTTGGTTAGTTTCTTTAACTTACTGTTTTATCTTTTATCTATTTTAGGAGACAATAACTCTCAGGGTAGATTTTTTTATATAATTTACTTCATATATTTACATTCAAAACTTATTTATAGGCAAGAACATTTTCACTAATCCCAATTTTCACTGTATTTTTGCCTCCTGAAATAGAAATTAGGTCAAAAACCCCAGAATAATTAAGTAATTAGCATGAATATCACATTGAATCAGTTTTGTTAATATGTGAAAGTCGCTCAGTTGTGTCCGACTCTTTGCCACCCCATGGACTATACATTCCATGGAATTTTCCAGGCCAGAATACTGGAGTGGGTAGCCTTTCTCTTCTCCAGGGGATCTTCCTAACCCAGGGATCAAACCCAAGTCTCCCACATTGCAGGTGGATTCTTTACCAGCTGAGCCACAAGGGAATCCCATTTGTTAATATAGGTGCCCTGTAAATAATGCATCATTTCTTTAAAGATATCAAACCAACAGTGAATAAGGTATAATATTACTGTTTATAGGCTGATAAGTTGGTAAGTTGGTGGCTTTGTCTGTGAGTGTTTCCATATGACATCTGTGTGCATGTGTTTGTCTAAATAGCAAAAGTTATAAAAATTTATATGCTGACAAATACTACAAATGTCTAAACTTCTGGACTGGAAGAGGCTTCTTCATAATTTCTTCAAATCATTAACAAAGAGATATTGAACAAAACATTTAATATTGTAAAAGTAACTTGCTATTCACCAGGAAAAGATAAAATTAAAACAAGTTGCTTTCCACATCCTAATTTATATCTAATTTTATGCTTAAATATAATAATACATAAGTCACTCATTAATTTTTAATGTGTTGATATATACTTTGTATATTTTAATTGTTAATATTTTGTGAAATTTTGCTCCAAAAATAATAAATTCAAAGTCATATTAGAATCACTGAAAAACAGAGTAAAATATAAATTTCAAAGAGATGATGTGATTTACTTGATGTCAGATGGTTAATAAACAACTGAATTGATATGAGTATTTTTTGAATTTCAACCCTATATTTCTTCAAATAAATTACAAAATTGTGAAGCAAATACTAAGTGCAGAAAGTATAACCAAGTCTTTTGTATAACTAGTAATTAAGCTAAATTAGACAATGTATTTTCTTTCTAAATGATCAACTTTTTGACAATTTTTGGATAGAATGATTTCATTGAAATTTTGATTATAGTATATTTTAAGTTTTTTTTTAAATTTGCTCTGTTTACTTTTCCTGATGGAAATCCTTAAGAATTGTGAAATCACAAGTTTTGTAAAGAAGAAAGAGTGGAAAACTTAGTTATATTTTTCTCATATTTCATGATTCATCAGCTGGTGGCACTTAAGTTATTATATTACTGTTACTAAGATAAAAATACCCTTTGAAGTAATTTTGGTCCTAGGTATCGTTTAAATGATCCTTATCATATACCGTATTCTCTAGTAGTTAATAACAAAGTTCTGTTGCAACTCAAGTGTCTCTAAAGATTTTTGTGTGACTATCTTGGTTCACAATTGACTAATCAGGAAAATAACAATTTTAACAAATATTTGTAAGACATAAAGTCATCTTATTACCAAGGAAATAATTTTAGACCACACTAATTCATTTTTGCCATTTTCTCCTCAGATATTTTGTGATTCAGAAGTAGGAAAATTGGGAACTTCCTGGCATTCAGTTCCATGGCCTAATACACCATGTTTCCACTGCAGGGTACATGGGTTCAATTTGGTCAGGCAACTAAAACCCTGCATGCCACATGGCATGGCTGAAACATAGAAAAAAAAAAAAAAAGTAGAAAGATTAGAGGTAAAATTGAGGAAGACAAGGGGAGGATATATCTAGGGTTATAGACACACACACAAAAAGAAAAACTAGAAATGGTGAGAGAGTGATAGAGAAGAAAATATGATTCAATGTGGGGAGGAAAAATCAGACAAATGAACTGATACAAAAGAATTGGAAAGTAGCAGAAGAGATTAGGAGAAATATTTACTGGAGGTTATAAGTCAAATTCCTTAATTTTTAAATATGACAGGTGCATTGGATTTTCTTTAAGATTAAAAGCTTTCTTAACTGTGCTCCATTTCCTAGGTCTATTATCATTCTAAATATTCTTTGTGAATCAAACTCATGGATACTAATGACACAATGGACCCTTTTGTCTAGCTCATCCCTCCTTAGTTTACACACATGACCTTACTACCAATGTTGGTAATGAGTTCAATATTTTGGTTGTATTTGTCCTTGAAGCTATAACATAATTGAATATTATGTAAATAAAAATATGTAAGAGAATGAGCATTTTTTTGTTTTTTATGGAAATTATGCTGACCGTTGGATTAATTTAATTAACCCAATTAAATTGGATTCATAACAATAAAGATTTTTCCTACAATAACTGTACTTGTTAGTCACTCAGTCATGTGCAACTCTGCAACTCCATGGACTGTAGCCTCTGTCCATGAAATTCTCTATGCAAGAATACTGGAGTGGGTAGCCATTTCCTTCACCAGGGGATCTTCCCTAACCAGGCATCAAATCCAGGTCTCCTACACTGCAGGCAAATTCTTTACCCTCTGAATCACTTGAACGAGGTGTAAACAAGCTAATTGTGAAAAACTGAACATTACTATGAATCTTCTAATTATACTGCTCTGTAGCTTTACTTAAATTATTGATCCACATGAAAGAAATGGAAACTGAAAATCCAAGGTAATGAACTATGGGTACCTTTTATACCTGAAATATGACAAGGAAATAAAATTGGCAGACTTATACAAAAATAAAATAGTTTGGTCTTAGGTCAAAGAGGGGCAAAAAGATTAACATTTATGTCTTTTTAATTAAAAGAAAATGCCTAAGTTGTTTTGCACATCTTTTATGATTTTCTGATGTAACCAAATCTGTTGATGAAAGACCCAATGCTATTTCAGTACTAGTTCTAATGGCATCCAATACTCCATTAAAGAGTTTCTTTTTCTTTTACTACTACTTCTGTACTGCTGTTGTTTTATTATTCTGTGCCTGGATGAGTGGGAACATTTGCAAAAACTTAGCCAAGTAGGCACCAATATTAAGGCGGTGTATTTTTAACATTTTATAAATGACTCTTCTGCCATTCTTAATGACAAAAAAATCATAAAGATATATTTCTATCCTTGTAATCAGGGTGGACCAACACCACTGCCATCATCTGGGAGTTAGGTTCAAGTCCTGACTTACTGAATCAATATCTGCATTTTAACAAGACAGCCTAGGTGCCTTGTCTTGAAGTTTGAAAAGTCATAAGCCTAGTTTTCTGAGTGAGCATAAATAACTGATAGCATTTCAGTTATAAATGGCCAGTTTTGAACAGATTTGAAGCAAGAATAATGAATCCGATTCCAAAGGAAAAGGTTAACTTTAAGGTAAAGGTTATTTACAGAGCTTGTCTTTGAGCTATATATAAGATCTCCAAAGATCCTAATTGAGAGTAAATATTGCTAAAGATACAACGTTCTTAGTAATTTTCTTGTTTTGTGGAGAACTGATTTGATATACAGTTGGTCACAACATGATATAAACATATTTATTTGTTGAGAAAATAGAAGTACAATTGCAATATTTATTTGCAAAAACAGAAACTTTAATATTTAAAGCCATTGTTTGCCTTTGTCTCCTGCTGATAACTGTTTTCCTTAAAAGCACTACAAAAGACATTTTGAACAGATGGTGACTGGTTTTCTCTATCCTGCATCCCCTCACAACTGCCACCGAGCCTCACCATTCATTAATCTTCCATGGACTTCCAGTAGCAAAGCAACTAAATTACACACACATACACACTGAGGCCAGCATTTCTGTCAGGCTTAAAATTAAACTGAGGAGCACTGTGCCAAGTCTTTTAACCAAACTTCCACCATGGAACAGTCTGAAAAATAAACATTTAACTTAGAGGCTGATCTGGGAATGTCCAATTTTATATGGTAAATTTTTCCTGGTCATTATATCTTAGACATTCTCTACAGTACATCTCAAAAATTTTGGAGTGAAATTATACACTCAAAACATCTGGTTTGAATTCAGCTTGACTCAGAACTGTTCTAAGAGACCTATTTCCTTAATCATTGAAATGAGGAAAAGAACCAAAAGATCACAAACAATAATGATTTTACCAAAATGATCATCTGCTATGATATCATCTACATATAAAATAATAATGCATATTCTTAACTTAGTCCTGGAACATATTATCCAGACTATAAATTTTCTAACAAATGATGTGGATGTGTCAAATATTTAAAATACTGTCTAGATTTGAAATATATATATATACTTATATATCAGGGTAAATAATGTACATTTTCCCATCACTTTCATTTATAGTAATTATATCCAAATTCACCAAATTGTTTACATTTTACTGCGGTTGCTTATTACTATTTGTCTGTATATTTTTGACATGTATTTCATTTAATGCTGTTTGATTAAGTTGGCAATATGGTGACCTATATCCCTAAATACTCTCATGTTTATTTCCTAAGACCAAGGACAAATTTTTCATGATTATTAAAATTTTCAAAATTAAGAGATATAACATTGATACTATGCTATACCTAAATTTTACCTCATATTCAAATTTAGATGTTTCTGGTTCAAGATGGCAAAATAGAAAGACTTGTGCTCATCTTCTCCTGTGAGAGCTCCAAAACTGCAACTAGCTGTTGAACAATCATTGATGGGAGGACACTGGAACCCAACAAAAAGAGATGCCCAATGTCCAAAGACAAAGAAGAAGCCATGAGATGGTAGGAGGGGTGAAAATAGGATAAAATAAAATCCTATGCCTACCTGGAGAGCAACCCACAATATGGAAAACAGTAATATTAAAGAACCTCTCTCATTGTTGTGAAGGTTCTGAGCCTCATCTCAGACTTACCAGTCTGTGTATCCAGCAAAAGGACTAGGAATCCCCAAAGAATCTGACTTTGAAGGTCAGTGAGGTATGATTACAGGGTTCCCATAGGACTCAGACAAACAGAAACTCCACTCTTGGAGAGTACAGAAAATTTTTGTGCAGGCCAAGACCCAGGGGAAAGGAGCAGCGACCCCACAGGAGACTGAACGAGGCCTACCGGCTATGTTGGAGGGTACCCTGTGGAGGTGTGGGTCAGCAGTGGCTCTCTGTGGGGATGGGGCATTGGCAGCAGCTGTCCTGGAAGGGGCCCCTTGGCATAAGATCCTCTTGGAGGTCTCCATTAATCCCACCATACTCCCATAGACCCCAGGCCTGGGTCACCTCAGTCCAAACAACTATCAGGGATAATTGGATTAAAGCTTTACTGAGCACAGCTCTTCCCACCAGAGCAAGACCCAGTTTTTTTAACCACCAGTCCCTCACATCAAGTAGCTTACACAAGACTTTAGCCCTCATCCACCAAAGGAAAGACAGAAGAAACAAAAAGAATCACAGTCCCACAGGGCTAGAACTAAAACCACATCACAGAAAGTTAACCAGGATGTAAAAGCAGAGGGTTTTGCCCCAGATGAAGGGACAAGATAAAATCCCAGAAAAACAACTAACTAAATGAAGTGGAGATAGGCAACCTTCCCAAAAAAATGACTTCAGAATAATGATGGTGAAGAAGATTCAAGATCTCAGAAAAAGAATGGAGCCAAGAAGACTGAGAAGATGTCAGACATGCTTAACAAAGACTTAGAAGAATTAAAGAACAAAGAAACAGAGATGAACAATACACTAGAAGGAATCAACAGTAGAATAACTGATGTAGAAAAACAGATGTTACCTGGAGGACAGAAGGGTGGAAATCACTGCTGCAGAACAAAATCTAGGGAAAAAAAAAAAGAATGAGAAATGGATGAAAACAGACTAAGAGACATCTGGGACAACATTAAACACACCAACATTCACATTAAAGAGTTCCAGAAGGGGAAGAGAAAAATAAAGGACCTGATAAAATATTTGAGGAAATAATGGCTAAAAACTTCCCAAACGTAGGAAAGGAAATAGTCAACCAAGTCCAGGAAGTGCAGAGTCTCCAGCAGGACAAACCAAAGGAAGAACACACTGAGACACATAGCAATCAAGATGATGAAAGTTAAAGACAAAGATGAAATGATAAAAGTGACAAGGGAAAACACAACACAACAAATATCATACAAGGGAACCCCATAAAGTTACCAGCAAATTTATCAACAGAAACTCTGCAAGCCAGAAGGGAAAGACATAATATATTTAAAGTGATGAAAAAGAAGAAGCTTCAACTAAGAATACTTTTCCCTGCAAGACTATCATTCAGATTTGGGACAGAAATCAAAAACTTTCCAAACAAGCAAAAGTTAAGAGAATTCAGCATCTCCAAATTAGCTTTACAATAAATACTAAACAAACTTCTCAAGGCAGGAAACACAAGAGAAGGAAAAGACTTGCACAAAATAAACCTAAAAGAAATAAAAAATGGTAATAGGGTTATACATATTCATAATTACTTTAACTGTGCATGAATGCTAAGTCACTTCAGTTGTGTCCGACTCTTTGCGACTCTATGGACTGTAACCCACCAAGCTCCTTTGTCCATGGGATGCTCCAGGCAAGATTACTGGAATGGGTTGCCATATCCTACTGGAGGGATCTTCCTGACCCAGGGATCAAATCCAGGTCTCTTGATTGCTGGGAGAAATATCAACAACCTCAGATATGCAGATGACACCACACTTATGGCAGAAAGTGAAGAAGAGCTAAAGACTCTCTTGATGAAAATGAAAGAGGAGAGTAAAAAGTTCGCTTAAAATTCAACATTCAGAAAATGAAGATCATGGCATCTGGTCCCATCACTTCATGGCAAATAGATGGGGAAACAGTGTAAACAGTGACAGACTTTATTTTGGGGGACTCCAAATCACTGCAGATGTTGACAGCAGCCATGAAATTAAAAGATGCTTGCTCCTTGGAAGAAAAGTTATGACCAACCTAGACAGCATATTAAAAGGCAGAGACAGTACTTTGCCAACAAAAGTCCGTCTAGTCAAGGCTATGGTTTTTCCGGTAGTCATGTATGGATGTGAGAGTTGGACTATAAAGAAAGCTGAGCAGCAAAGAATCAATGCTTTGAACTGCGGTGTTGGAGAAGATTCTTGTGAGTCCCTTGGACGTCAAGGAGATTCAACCAGTCCACCCTAAAGGAAATCAGTCCTGAATATTCATTGGAAGGACTGATGCTTTAGCTGAAACTCCAATACTTTGGCCACCTGATGGGTAGAACTGACTCATTTGAAAAGACCCTAATGATGGGAAAGATTGAAGGCGGCAGGAGAAGGGGATGACAGAGGATGAGATGGTTGGATGGCATCATCAACTCAATGGACATGAGTTTGAGTAAACTCTGGGAGTTGGTGATGGACAGGGAGGCCCGAGGTGTTTCAGTCCATGGGTTTGCAAAGAGTCAGACACAACTGAGTGACTGAACTTAACTGAATTACCTCTATTGTATTGGCAGATGGGTTCTTTACCACTAGCACCATCTCAGAAGCCCTTAACTCTAAGTGGATTAAATGCACCAACCAAAACACATAGAATGGCTGGGCAGATGAGAGCATGCACATGTATGCTTTTCCACTTATCACATCACTCTGCTTGCCCTAGCTCAAACTATATGTAATTATTTTGTATTGCTAGGCTAATCATGTTTCAATTATGGTTGGCAATTGTAATCATTTTTTATTTTTTGTCTGGCTTTTGACTGTGAAAACTGATAAACACCTTTTACTATAGTTATTATGTAACTATTCTTCAATTAATACCATTGTATCTTGATTGGTCAACAGAAAATAATAGAATTCTATGTCACTAAAACTACCATTTAATAGAAAATTTATAATCACTTTTTAAAATCCATATGCGTAACTGAAATATCTTGGAAAAGTTTTTGAAAATTACAAATGACCAGGTATTGCTTTTCTTATCCAAAGCTCCAGATGTGTTTCTGATGAGCAGCCATGCTTAAAAACAATTGGATTATATGATGATCTTTCATTTTTGCCTAGTTTGTTTTTTCTATTTCATATTCAGTGTTTCTATTTAATTTATTTTTATGTTTTCCAATTTTTCTGACTTTTGTGGCTATTCTTTCTCAAGTCTTTATCAAGCATAAGAGAAAAGTTTTGTATACCTATGTGTATATATATATTATACATATATGTATATGGTATGTATAATATATATTTTAGAAAATTCATGAACTTTTGCCTAGCTAAAGTATGACATTTTTATTTCACTTGTTTGACTTAATAGGAATAGAATGCTATATTTCTAATTTATGTTCACTCAAAACTTTTATATTATTCCATGTATTTTGGCATCTAGTATTACTGCAAAACACTACAAAATTTATTATCTTAGTAATTTTAAAAAAAATTCAAATGAGACTTGAAACTTCTAATACAATTCTAAAAATATTAACAAATACTGCATTGTTAGAAAGAAAAACGAAAGATCAAACAATGATACACTATTATTAACTAAAGTACAAATTTGGTTTACATTTCACAAAAATTTTTGCTAGTGTCAATTATTTGTTTTTGTACCTTTTTCAAGACTCTACATTGTATGTTATTGCACTGAGGAGCTTCAACTGCATGCAACAAATTCTGGTAAATTAGCTTTTTGTTTTTATTATATTACAAATATTTTCTAATTTTCTTTACTAGGGCTTCTCACATACAGCCATCATCTAGAAGTGGATTTTTAATTTTCAAGCATATGGGAATTTGTCTAAGGTATCTCTACTTATTTTGGCACTAATTTCTCATTTAAATGATTCTTCTCTAAAATCACCCTCTGTGTGTGTGTGTGTGTTTTTTTTTCTCCCAATCTAACTTGATTGAGGCTTTTGATGGCTAAGTTGAAACTCTCTCTTGGTAAATGTCACACTGCACTTGAAAATATATGGGTTATTTTCAACAAATATCTTTTGATACTGATTTCTAGCATAATTCTACAATGATAAGAGAACAGACTCTATGATTTCAATGGCTTTAGGCCATGAAATTTTTGCACCTTGCTTTATGTCCCTGGATATGTTCCATTGTCTCCTAGTTTACAACCTATTGGAAACTTGAATAGAATTTGTATCCTACTGTTGTATGAAAATTGTATAAATCTTAATTATGTTGAATTGGTTCACAGTGCTTTTCAGGTCTACTGTGTGGTTCTACTTCTCTCTATATTCAATTTATTAATTTTTGAAAGTTTGATATTGAAATTTTAATTAAAAATTTTAATTTATCTATTTAATATACAATGATAGCATATAGTGGAACTATATGAAACCTTGTTTGGTATTTTCAAAGTCTATAGATGTGCCATCATGCTTTCATAATTTAAAAAAATTAAAGTTAAAGTAAATAAAATTAATATCATTAGCTTGTCAAAAATAATGCAATTGAGAGATATTTTTCTTTTCTTATGTAAGATTAGATTTTCCACACTTCAGAGTGCATTTAGTTGACATGTCTCTGGATTCTTTTACTCTGGAAAAGTTGCTCATTTGTGCTTCAACAGTCCTGACCTTTACACTTTTGAAGAATGTAGGAATTTTTTCATAGATTGACTCTCAATTTAGTATATAATATTTCCTAAAAGGAGAAAGAGAAAGTGTACCCAACTGAATGCAGAGTTCCAGAGAACAGGAAGGAGAGATAAGAAAACCTTGGAAAACAATAGAATGGGAATTACTAGAGAGCTCTTCAAGAAAATTGGATATACCAAGGGAATATTTCATGCAAAGATGGGAACAATAAAAGACAGAAACAACAAGGACCTAATCAGAGCAGAAGAGATTAAGAAGAGGTGGCAAGAATACACAAAAGAACAATACAAAAATATCTTAATGACCCAGGTAACCATGATGATGTGGTCACTCACCTAGAGCCAGACATCCTGGAGTATGAAGTAAAGTGGGCCTTAGGAAACTTAACAAGGAGCAAAGCAAGTGGAGGTGCTGGAATTCCAGCTAAGCTATATCAAATTCTAAAAGATGATGCTGCACTCAATATGTCAGCAAATTTGGAAAACTCAGCAGTGGCTTCAGGACTGGAAATGACCAGTTTTCATTCCAATTCCAAAGGTAATGGGAAAGAATGTACAAATTACCATACAAATGCACTCGTTTCACATGCTAGCAAGATTATGCTCAAAATCCTTCAAGCTAGGCTTCAGCAGAATGTGAAGTGAGAAATTCCAGAATACAAACTGGATTTAGAAAAGGCAGAGAAACCAGAGATCAAAGTGCTAACATTCATTGGATCATAGAAAAAACAAGGGAATTCCAAAAAAAAAAAAAAAGAAGAAGAATCTACTTCTGCTTCATTGACTATGCTAAAGCCTTTGAGTGTATGGATCACAATAAACTTTGGAAAATTCTTAGAGACGGGAATCAGACCACCTTACCTGCCTCCCGAGAAGCCTGTATTAAGGACAAGGAACAGCAATTAGAACCAGACATGGAACAAAGGACTGGTTCAAAAATGACAAAGGAGTATGTAAAGGCTGTATGTTGTCACCCTTCTTATTTAACTTATTTGCAGAATACATCATGCAAAACATGAGGTTGGATGATCACAAGCTAGAATCTGATTTCTAGCAAAACTATCAACAACTTCAGATATGCAAGATTTAATGGTGAAAAGTGAACAGGAACTAAAGTTCCTCTTGATGAGAATGAAAGAAGGAGAAGTGCAAAAGTTGGCTTAAAATTCAACATTGAAAAACTAAGATCATGGCATCTGGTCCCATCACTTCATGGCAAATAAATGCAGAAAAAGTGGAAACAGTGACAGATTTTATTTTCTTGGGCTCCAAAATTACTGCAGATGGTGACTGTAGTCATTAAAAGATGCTTGCTCCTTGGAAGAAAAGCTGTGACAAACTATGGCATACCTTAGACAAAGCTATGTCTAAACAGCATATTAAAAAGCAGAGACATCACTTCACTGACAAAGATCTGTCTAGTCTAAGCTATGGTTTCTCCAGTAGTCATGTATGGTTGTGAGTTGGACCATAAAGAAGGCTGAGTGCCACAGAATTAATGCTTTTGAACTGTGATGCTAGAGAAAACCCTTGAGAATCCCTTGGACAGCAAGAAGATCAAATCAGTCCATCATAAAGGAAATCAACTCTGAACATTCATTGGAAGGACTGATGCTGTAGCTGAAGCACCAATACTTGGCCACCTGATACAAAGAACCAACTCACTGAAAAATACCCTGATGCTTGGAAAGATTAAGGACAGGAGGAGAAGGGGGCAACAGAGGGTGAGATGACTGCATGGCATCAACTACCTAACGGACAAGAGATTAAGAAAATTCCAAAAGAAAATAAGAAGGCAGAGAAGCCTGGCCTGCTACAGTTCATGGGGCCACAAAGAGTTGGACATGACTTCCTGACTGAAAAACAAGATTCAGGTTATGAATTTTGGGTATTTCTCAGTGTATCACATCCAGATGCACACAGTGTTGATTTTCCTGTTAGTGATTATACTAAATTTGGTTACTTATTGAAGGCAGTGTCCCTTTCATCACAGAAAAGTTACTACTTAGTCTGTCATGATTAATATTAAGCATCTTTTGAAACAGATTTAAATGTCATTAAAATACTGGAAAAACTACAATCTTACTTTCCACACACTAAATTTTGATGTTTATAATGTATAGGTTATCAATTTTTTTGTTTTTATAAAAAATATGCTTAATCGCACTAGAATATAAAAAGATCAAGTGCTATATAGGGCAACATCTTTTTAATTGCAAGGGTTTCCTTAAAGTCAAATAACAAACTACAGAAGTAATAGTTTGAAATTAAACTTTCCTTTAAATATTTTTATATTTTGACTTTACTTCAAAATCATAATAGTTTGGATTTAAATTAAAAAGAAATTAAATGTGTTCAAATTAGAATGGAAGAAGTATAACTGTCACTGTTTGCAGATGACATGATAATATCCATAGAAAATCCTAAAGATGTGACCAAAAGGAAAAAAAAAACAAAAACAATTAGAACTCATCACTGAATTCACTAAGCTTCAGATGCATTTCTATACACTAACAGCAACCATAAGAAAGAAAAATTAGAAGTCAGCCTTATTTACAATGACATCAAAAAGAATAAAACACCTAGAAATAAATCTAACTAACAAGGTAAAAAATTGTACTTGAAAATTTAAGACACTAATGAAAGGAATAGAGGACAACAAAAACAAATGGAAAATGTACTGTGCTCTTGTCTTGGAAGAGCCAGTATTGTTAAAATGACCATGTTACTCAGGGCAATCTACAGATTCAATATAATCCCTATCAAATCACCAAAGGCATTTTTCATAGAATTACAAATATATATATATAAATTTATATGGAAATCTAAAAGATCCTAAATAGCCAAAACAATCTTAAGAAAGAAGAATGGAGCTCGAGTAATCAAGCTTTTTGACTTCAGAAAACACAGAACACACTTTGACATAAATCACAGGAAAAAAAAACTTTGGATCTGTATCTTAGAAATAAAAATAACACTATAGAAATGCAGCAACTACCTGGTAGCTCAGATGGTAAAGAATCTACCTGCAATGAGGGGACACCTGGGTTCAATCCCTGGGTTGGGAAGATCCCCCAGAGAAGGGCATGGCAACCCACTCCAGTATTCTTGCTTGGATAACCCCCATGGACAGAGGAGTCTGGTGGGCTACAGTCCATGGGGTCACCGAGAGTCAGACTCAGTTGAGTGACTAAGCACAGCAAGCAAAGTAGACCACAAACGAAATGAAAAGACACCCTATGGAATGGGAGAAAGATGTCCGCAAATAATAATACCTATAAGGGACTTATTTCAAGAATATACAAGCAGCTCATACAGCTTAATATTAAAAAAATTTTTTAAATGCACAGAAAATCCAAATAGGCATTTCATGGCCAAAAGCTTGTATAAAGATGCTCACTATCGCTGATTATTATTAGAGAAATGCAAATCAAAACTACAAGAAGGTATCACCTCACACCAGTCAGATTGGCCATTATTAAAATGTCTATGAATAATAAATGCTAGAGAGAGTGTGGAGAATAAGGAACTCTGGTACACTGTTGGCAGAAATGAAATTTGATGCAGCCCTTATGGAGAACTGTATTTAGGTTCCTTCAAAAACTAAACATAGAATTACCATATGATCCTTCAATACCATTTCTGGTCATATATCTTGAGAAAATTCTAATTTGGAAAGATACATGCACCCCAGTGTTCATAGCAGCACTATATACAATAGCCAAGCCATGGAAGTAAACTAAATGTCCATCAACAGATGAATGGATAAAGAAGATGTGGTACATATAGTAAAATATTCAGTTTAGTTCAGTTCAGTCACTCAGTTGTGTCCAACTCTTTGCGACCCCATGAATCTCAGCACACCAGGCCTCCTTGTCCATCACCAACTCCCAGAGTCTACCCAAACCCATGCCCATTGAGTCGGTGATGCCAAATAGCCATCTCATCCTCTGTCGTCCCCTCCTTCTCCCGCCACCAATCCCTCCCAGCATCAGGGTCTTTTCCAATGAGTCAACTCTCCACATGAGATGGCCAAAGTACTGGAGTTTCAGCTTCAGCATCAGTCCTTCCAATGAACACCCAGGACTGATCTCCTTTAGGAGAATGAAATAATACTGTTACTGAACATATGATATCATTTATATGGGGAATCTAAAAACTGATACCAATGAACTGATAGTAGACTTTGATATAGACAAACAGAAATAGACTCTTAGACATAGAAAACAAACTTACAATTACAAAAGAGGCTAGGAAGGTGGAGGAGGAGAGAAATTAGGGTTTGGGTTTGAGAAATTACAGTTGTATATTAAAATATACAAAAAATAAAATAGATAAAGCATAATAGATAAGTATAAAATAGATAAAGATTAATGATCTACTGTATAGCACAGGGAAATATATTCAATATCTTTTAATAACATATAATGGAAAAACATCTGAAACAGAAGATGATACATAAATAGATAGATAATATATTAATCACTCTCCTGTATACCTAAAACAAATACAACATTGTAAATTAACTATACTTCAATAAAAAGATCTTGTTCAAAACAAGTTCAAACCCTCAATTAAATTGTATTATCTTTTTCTTGGAGAAACAGTTTAAATATGGATTAGAGAAATTTTGAGTAATTTAATTGTTAGCATCAAATGCAAATATGTGATTGTAATTTAGAGCTAAATCTAGCTTTTAGTTGCACCAACTTTAGTAGAGAACTAGCATTAATCTCCCAAATTGGACTAAAAAAGCTCAGAATATTATGTGTTGCTATTCTTCCACTGCTCTCCAACACTTTTCATTATATATTAACTACATATCTGTTATAATCATGTTAAATAGCTGTTTTATTAGGCTTCTGGCTTTAACTATTAAAATATTATATTTTCACATTAAACAGTTTTTTCCTGTAGGAAAATATTTCATAGCTTTTCATAGAAAGGGGCAGAGAAGTTAAGATTTATTAAGTATCTACTTTGTATCAGTCTCTATGTTAAAGGCTTTTTGCAACACATATATCTTTAAAGGTTACTTATGGAAATAATAAGTACATTTGAAAGTAAAGAAATGGAGATAATGGTTTGCACCAGGTAGTGCTGGTGGTATAGAACCTGCCTGCCAATGCCAGAGACCTGGGTTTGATCCCAGGGTTGGGAAAATCCCCTGGAGGAAGGCATGGCAACCCACTCCAGTATTCTTGCCTGGAGAGTCCCCATGGACAGAGGTGTCTTGTGGGCTACAGTTCATGGGGTCCCAAAGAGTCTGACAAAACTCAGTGACTAAGCACAGCAGCAGCAAGGTAAAGCCAATGGGATTTTTTGCTTTTTGCAACAGAAAATGTCATAATAATCCATTAATTAATCTAAATTAAATGGCAGATTAATAGATGATGGACAAGTGTCTTAGACCATTTGAGCTGCTAGAACAATTCAGTGGGTAGCCTATAACAACATAAATTTATTTTCACAGCTCTGGAGACTGGGAGACCACCAAAGTCAAGATAATGGCAAATTTGGTGCTTGATGAGGGCCTACTTCTGGTTTATGGACAGTCTTTTTTTCATTTTGTACTCAAAAGGCAAAAGATGTGAGGGAACTTTCTGGAGCCTCTTACAAGAGCCTTAGTCCTATATAGAAAAGCTTCATTCTCATGACTTAATCACCTTACAAAGGCCCCACCTCCAAATACCAACAATTTGAAAATTAGGTTGCAACATATAAATTTTGTGTGACACAAACATTCAGTCTATACCAACAAACAACATCAAATACTTTCTTAAAATGGGCATGTTTCTAAGATACTTATAATTAAGATGCTAGTTTGGACACCTTATCCCTCAAGGTCTTGTTTCCATTGTTCAGTTGCTAAGTCGCATCCAACTCTTTGTACCCATGCACTGTAACACACCAGGCTTTCCTGTTCTTTACTATCTCCTGGAGTTTTCTCAAACTCATGTTCCTTGAGTCTGTGATGCCATCCAACCATCTCATCCTCTATCATTCCCTTCTCCTCCTGCCCTTAATCTTTCCCAGCATCAGGGGCTTTTCTAATGAGTCAGCTCTTTGCATCAGGTGTCTAGCGTATTGGAGCTTCAGCTTTAGCATCAGTCCTTCCATGAATACGCAGGGTTGATTTCCTTTAGGATTGACTGGTTTGATCTCCTTGCTGTCCGAGGGACACTCGATTCTCCAGCACCACAGTTTAAAAGCATAAATTCTTTGGTGCTCATAAATTCTTTATGAAACAACTCTCAGATCCATACATGACTACTGGAAAAACCAAAGCTTTGACTAGATGGACCTTTGTTGACAAAATGATGTTTCTGCTTTTTAATATGCTGTCTAGGTTTGTCATAGCGTTCCTTCCATGGAGCAAGCATCTTTAAATTTGGGGCTGCAGCCACAGTCCACAGTGATTTGGAGCCCCAAAAAATAAAATCTGTCACTGTTTCTAATTTCCCCCATTCATTTGCCATGAAGTGATGGGATAAAATGCCATGATCTTAGTTTTTAGAATATTGAATTTTATTAAGTAATAGTTTAACTCCAACTATTGTAGTAAGTTTACAGCCATCCTAATATTCATTCGAACTCTTAAAAGTGGTACATGGGGGAAGAGAGATTATCTATAATCTCTTGGTCACTGTGGCTTCTGCTTCCAGCTTTAACTGAAGAAATATTTGGAAATTTTTCCCTTTTCTGCCATTTTTTATTTGTCTATATGTACATATACACACACAGAAACAAAAAACTCTCAAAAATCTCATATGTATATATATATATATATATATATATATATATATATACACATACATATTTATATTTATATATATGTGTATATGTGTGCATTTATACACAAAAACACTTCACTGAAGATTCCTTTCCCTTTCAGGGAAGAAAAAATAATGTGTATATATTTTTTTTTCTTAAACCCAAATGAACTTTTTCACCAAGCCAATATTCTATATACATCATTTGTATATTATATATATAATTTGCATGCTATATATACATAATCAATCAGGGCTGTAAGGTTATAGCATATAATCAATAACTACTTTAAAATTTATTAGAAGTCTAACAAGTTATTAAATGAATCAATAATTTGACTCTTAGTTGATCAGAAGCTAGTGTGTTAGAATGATTGCCTCTGAAGCAAGATGACCTGGTATGACATCTTGTCTCTGAGCCTATGGCTCCATAATGATTCTGGTCCTTCCCACTTCCCAGTGTTCAGTTTCCTGTCTGGAAGCTTGGGTCCTGCTCAGGATATATAATCAATGTGTAGACTTTCTTCAGGCTTGCAGGGGGGTTGGTGGCACAGTGAGGCCTCCATCTCTACAAGATCTGATTGATGATAGTAATCTGAATTTTCTTCATATGTAAAGTGGGACACTTAATCAGTATTGGTTTCCTGAGGAATCAGTGAAGTGACTCCTGGAAATTGACTAGCAAATACGTAATTCCCACTTTAAAGTCTCACTTCTTTATCAAAGCTATGTGTGCTGATTTTTGTTATTGTTTGCAAGTAACCCCATAACATTGTTTTTATTGTTACAAATCATTGGACTGTGAACGAAATTTTTTCCTTCACTCTTAAAAAATAAATCGAGGATTTATCAAATTATTTAAATATGTGTGTACTATATAAAGAAAATTGCTGTAAAAAGTGTGAATCAAGCATAAATTCATATGAATTACTGGTGCTGGAAGGCAGGGAGACAGTTAATTGCGAACACTATCATTAATGCTTCCCTGTTAGAGACTCCTATTGTTGGAGACCGTCCTGGTGGCTGAGACAGTGAAGCGTCTGCCTATAATGCGGACGACCCGGGTTCTATCCCTGGATCGGGAAGATCCCCTGGAGAAAGAAATGGCTACCCACTCCAGTATTCTCACCTGGACAATCCCATGGATGAAGGAGCCTGGTGGGCTATAGTCCACAGGGTCGCAAAGAGCTGGACACAACTGAGCCACTTCACTTCATTATTAGTGCTTAGATTTTTTTTTATATATACCTGCCCCAAATCTTGGTTTCTGGCTCTCTTGCCTACCTAACAGTTTGTGCTTACCTAAATAATAAAATTCCAGGGCTCTTACAGAATCACTGGGTACAGATGGTTCAAAAGGATTCTTATGACAAACAGGCCTTTGGGATCCACAAACAAGACAATACATTCTCTAAAATTATAAGATTCCTTGGGGCAGTTGTTGACAGCTGCTATGCATACAAGCATGGGCTAATTGCCAATTAAATGACCCATATTGGGTGGTGCAGAAAGACTTGGGAGAAAGATCATACCCCACTGACCTATTTTGGCATCTTAAACAGTCAGCAAACTACCTTAAATGTTATAAAATGCATCAGGATAAGCCAAATAATACAACATTCAACAATTTTTTTTTGCCACAATAGAGCTGGAATATTTCCTTGACTTCACAAAAATGGACTGCTAAAAACAATAATAATGTTTTATTTAAAATAATCTATCTGGTTAAGCATAAAAATTTGGGTCATGACCTATATAACATTGCTCAGTGGCGGATTACAGAGTGTGTGTCTTTGTGTGGGGGTGTGTAAGTGTGTGTGTGAGAGAGAGAGAAGCACTTAAATTAGTTCTTTCAGATTTTAAACTGCTAAATGACAAGGTTATTTTTTTTAAAAAAAGCTAATTTGAATATAACTAGAATATTATTTCTAGTGGTAAAGTTAACTAATAAAATTGCAACAGTTTAACATATAGGCAATTCAACATGAAACAAAGGAAAACATTGAAATTATGCATTTCAATTCTATAATTTGAAAGACTATTGGCTTATTTTGGATGCAGTTACCCTATGAAGGGGGTTTCCCTGGTGGCTTAGAGGATAAAGCATCTCCCTGCAATGCGGGAGACACAGGTTCAATCCCTGGGTTGGGAAGATCCCCTGGAGAAGGAAATGGCAACCCATTCCAGTATTCTTGCCAGGAGAATCCCATGGACAGAGGAGCCTGGTGGGCTACAGTCCATGGGGTTGCAAAGAGTTAGACACGACTGAGCAACTTCACTTTCACCCTATAAAGGAAGATGTCAATGCTTAGGAAGAAATCTTGGAAGAGTGGCATCTAATTAGATGATGTAAGAAAGAGTAGCTTGAAGATGTTACAGAAACAAGTAGTGGAGGGTGCAGCATGATTGAGTCTACTTTATATGTTTCATATGTTAGTCTCCTTTAGTAAAAATGTAATACATCCCTAAGCCAGAATCATATTGCTCATTCACTAAGTTGTGTCTGACTCTTTCCCACCCAGTAGACTATAGCATGCCAGGCTTTCCTGTCTTTCACCATCTCAGAATCGTATAGGTATTGCTTAAAAGAATTTTAAAATAGGACTAGAAGAAAAATAATATAGATAAAATCTTATCTCAAGACATACTTATTACTATTTTTGGCAAAATATAAACACACACACACACACACACACACACACATATATGTACACCAACAAAGTTGCATGAGTAAAATGCATAGAATTTATCTCCAAATTTTGACATCAGCTAATTTCAGTGTTCAATTGTGTGTTAAAAATAATTATAGGCTACAAGTTTAAAGAAATTGAAAATCATATATTACAATATTATACTGAAAATAAATGACATTACCCAGCTGACAAAAAAATTAAAAGTGAGAGGCTAATTGTAAACAAGACTAAAATCTGTTTAATTGTGGGGAAATGGAGAAAATTTAAAAGGCAAGTCAGGGATGCTCACCACACTGATCACACCCCAGGAGCCCGATGATTATCACCATCCAAGCATTTTCAAACAGTGCACAGTAATGGAAAACATTGCAGGCGAGTCACAAACTGAGATCAAGCCTTTAAACAAATAGAAATACAACTTGAAGAAAAATGTGTTAGAGAAAGTCTTTAATTATTCAAAAATTTTTAGAGCTGATTAACCAAACCTAGAAAATATTACAATGTAAAGACATTTGCTGAACAAAAGAAGAATAATTGGGAACTTATTTACAGAACCTCTTATCTAGAGCATCAATGTTAATAAAACTAATTACATATAATTTTTTTTGCAATATATTTAGTCTTTAACAATTGCTAAATAGGACATTAGTTACATATTTAGAATTAGATATCTCCATTTTAACATGCTTTTATTTTTTGTTAAATTAAACTTAGTTATATTAGACATTGAATATGACTAAGCAAAGTAGGAGGAAATGACCTAAGGGCTGAGTTATAGCATGAAATTATACAATCTAAACACAATCTAAACATGAGCAGGGAAAGGTAAGAATATAGGCAGAAAAAGTATGACACAGTTCAAAATGTGCTTTGAAATAGGATAAATTTCCCTGCGTGGGGGTTAGGGGGTTGTGGTGGTGGTAATTTAGTTGTTTAGTCATGTCCAACTCTTGCAACCCCATGGACTATAGCCTGCAAGGATTCTCTGTCCATGGGATTTCCCAGTAAGAATACTGGGGTTATATGCCGTCTCCTTCTTCAGGAGATCTTCCCAATCCAGGAACTGAAACTGCATCTTCTCCATTGTAGACTGATGCTTTACCTCGGAGCCATCAGGGAAGGCCCAGCAGGGGCCGGGGAAGGGAACACGGCAGGGCTACTATGAAAAATAGTATTAATTCCCTCTGATTGCAAGCTTAAGAGAACTCATCAAGATTGGGACTGGAAAACAGTAATTATCTCGGTTAAAATGCAAATGTGAATTTATATTAATGGATAATTTGAAATGAAAATAGATTCTTTTATTTTTACTCTAACATATGAAGAAGTATTCTAAGCTTAGCCTAAAGAGAAAATGTCATGTGTAAGAGGGAGAGAGGAAGTTACTGCCTTCCTCCATTTACTTTCTTCTCTCATTCCTCTAGATCCCTTTAAATAAATCTCTACCTTTCTTGGAAATGAGCCAGGTCTGTTTTGGAGGAGGAGCAATTGAAAGGTTATGTTCATTTCTCTCTTCCTCCTCACTTGTTTGCTATCTCCTTGGTAAACCACTGTTGCCTGATTAGAAAGATGATGGGATTTATGTTTCAAGTTATAAAAAGTTATATCTCCAGGGAACGGAGAGGTTATAAGAGAAGGCATCTATCTAAACTTTAGTCTCTGTGACATGATAGAGAATATAAAACTGGTGGTAAATGAGTATTCAGTCTTTCAGTCTGATCAGGGAAGCAGCTACTGATGGGGATGTTCAAGTAAACTATGGTAAGTTTAAAAGAATGAAGACAGCAAAATAAAGACACAGTAGAGAATGTGTGAAAGTTCTTGTACAAAATTATTTTCCTTTTTTTTTCTGTTTGAAATCTATCTGTAAAATCTCCCCCTTACTGTAAAAAAATATGTGTATATAGTAATTATGACCTCATTCCTTTATGCTTGCTTCTATTATCTTACTGTCACTGCCCTGAAACTTTATTTTAGAAAGCTGATCATGTTTCATATGACTTTGGATATAACTAAAGCCCTCTGCAAATCAAACCTAGATGGAATTGGTCAAATGAGGGAACATCTGGGTTATGCCTTTTTAAAGTAGTTTTTTGTTTTGTTTTGTTTTGTTTTTTAGGAACTCAGCATGTTGTTCCTGAAGTGTGGAGTTACAACTCTTGGTAGCCTATGAACAGTCACCAATATGTATTTAAGTTGCACCATTGCCAAACGTGTCTCTTATCCAGTATTCACACACTACATTTTTGTACCACTGGTCCTATTCCAGAACTGTTTTCTTTTATTGTTACTTGCTTTTTAAACTTTGTTTAAAAGAAATTTTTCTTAACAGCACAATTTGACTAAAATCCATTCCAAACTATCTATCTGTTTTCCAATATAAGAATTGTAATTTACCACCCGATTTTCATTCAAGCAGTATGTCTGGAGTGTCTGTGATGTGCCGGACAACGTTGTAGGCACTGGAAACAGCAAGGAGATCAGGGCAGACAGCAGCTCTGCTCTTATGCAGATTGTATTTCAAAGGCAGAGACAAGCAATCTGAAGGAAATGAATAAACTGGTAAAATATTTGAAATAGAGATAGTACTATGAAGAAAGGTGAAATAGATTAAGTGATCGAGTGGGGCAAAGTAAGAGACTCTGACATACTAACAAAATTGTTCAGTATGTTCTATGCCTGGCTTTGGTTCTTCCTATCCTTATTAACCCTCCTGAATTGTCCAATAAGTGGTTACTAAGCCAAAAAAATAATTTCTCCTTCTTTGGGAACCATCTTTAAATAGATATTTTCCAAACTTATGAAACTTCATCTGACCATTCATGCTAAAGCTATATAAAAATTATGTGCTTCTTCCTCAAATTAAAATACCTCTTTGAAGTTGTTCTCATGATACAGCATTGTAAACAAAAGATCATGCCTAAAACTATGTAATTAAAGCAAACAGATAAATTAAAATGGAATTCTGAAATCATTCAAATAATTTAACTGGAGTCAGGAAATTGGAAACAAAGGAAAAATATCAGAGGAGATGGAGAAAACAATATAATTGTAGATCTAAACGTAACTCTGAAAGAATCTGCATTTAATGTTATTATATAAGCATTTTAATTAAAAGGCAAAAATTACCAAAAAGATTAAAAAGTAAGACACAACTATACGCTATGTCCAAGGACCACTTTAATTGAAGATACACATAAGTTGAAAATAAGTAGGTAGGATAAACATACAGTTTACAAACACTAAAGTTAGCAAGACTTTAGTGGCTATATTAATATCAGAAAAGGTATTTCAATATAAAATTATTATTACAGATAAGAAACATTTTATAAAGGCAAATGTTCAATTCATAAAGATGAAGCAATAATTATGAATATGTAGTACATAATAACAGAGCCTGAAAATACATGAAGTAAAAACTCCCAGAATAGACAGTTTCCTAATTAAAACAGCATATTTTGACACATATATCTCAGCAACTGAGAGAACAACTATATAAAGAATTAACAAATATACAAATTATCTAAACCACACTATTAAATGCCTTGTACTATTTGACATTTATGGAACTCTATTCAATAACCAGCAACTGCAAAATAAAATTATTTTCAAGTAAATGTGTACATTTGTTTTAGTCACCAAATAAACTGTATGCCAAACATTAAAATAATTGCTGTAAATTTAAACCTATTGGCATAATACAGGGGCTATTTTCTGACTGCAATAAAATTAATTTAGAAACCAATATCAATCAAGATATGCAGAACCTCCTCAAATCCTTTTGAATATTTAACAATACATTTGTAAATAATACATAAGGTGGAAAAGAAATCACAATGAAAATAATAAAGACTAGATTATAATAAATATAAAATATATTAAAATTTGTGGACAGCAGGTACCAACAGGGAAATGTATAGCTTGAAAAGATAATATTCAAAAAGAAGAAAGATTTGAGCTCAATAATCTGACACTCCCTTAGGAAGTTAAACAAAACAACTAGAGTCAAAATAAGTAGATGAAACTAAATATTTAAAAGCAGAATTTAGCAGAATATGAGATAAATACAAAGTTAACACCAAAAAGTAGATATTGAAAAAGATTTAAAAGATGGCAAACTAACTTGAATGATCAAGGAAAGAACAAAAGCTAGAAATATGCATTTTGAGAGAGGGCTTACTACTACAGATTCTACAAAATGTGAAAATGATGATAATAGAATAGTGTGAATAAATTTAGGCTAACAAATTTTAAAACTTAGAAAAGTAAAAATTCCTTGAGAAATAAGGCTTACCAAAACCAGCAAAGATGAAACAGCTTATCTGAATATCTCTAAATCCATTGAAGAAATGAATTCATTATCTTTTTGCTTAAAAACACAATCAACACACACACACACACAAAACCTCCAAAACTAAACAAAATAAACTCTAGACCTCGATGGTTTTTCTACAAACACCTTCCCTGGGCGACTCAGAAGTTCAGGTCTTCTGAAAAGAAGGACAAAGGAGACAGCAAAAGACTAGGAGAAAAGGAAAAAGTGAGGGCTTGGCTGCTACCAAAGAGGAGAATCTGGAGGTTCCTTTTCTTCCCTCTGTATGTTCATTATATAAAAGAAGCATGTATTAGGAGAAACTCATCATGTGAGTGAAGCATAAAGAATCCAGACTATGGACACAGTTGAACATTCAGATGACTCCAACCTTAGCCACTATTTAATTGAACTGTTTTAGAGAATCTAATGGACTAGCTATGCTGTCAAGCCTTAAAACTATGAATGTTAATAATGATTTTTTAAATACACTTTTGTTTCCTTTTCTCAGGAAGAAAGGAAGTGCAGTATTTCCATTACGAACCCTAGAACATGGAGCATTAACTTTGGGACCTCATCAAGAGCTTAACCCTAAAGGTCTATAGGAAGAGTATTAAAGATTGAAAAACAATAAGAAAACCATTACTGAAATCTGCAAAAATTAAGACATATGGCAGAAAATTTGGAAAATTCTGTAAAATAAAACAACAAAAAAAGAAAGAAATATACATAATGAACTAGTATATTTGCTCAAGGAAATTTCCACTTAGTGTGTTGAAAGGGCCAATGGATTGCTTTTAGCTGCATATTATAAAGGATATCTACAGAGATATGAACTTAAAAGGGGGCAATTTCTAGTCATACCTAGGAGAAACATTTCTGAGTTAAAAGTTGGTGAGTTCAAAATTAAATCTTTCTCATCCCTAGTTCCTCCTAGAAAAAGTACCTCGACTTAAGAAATGATTTTAGCCTACAAGACACTTTGTTTAACCCTCAAAAATTTGTATGGAAGTGCCTAACAGATCTTCAAAAATAGAGAAAAAGATTTAGAAGAATCCTAAGGACATTGTTCCAAGTTCCCTAATTCTCAGTTTAAGATAGAGAGAGATCTATCCTCGAGAAAAGGTTTCTGGCTATTGCTTCTGTCTAAGTGGACTAAAATGTAATACACAAGAGACCCAAGAAATGTCTAAAGGAATTATATCAGTTTAGTCTGTGACAGAGCCAGTTCAAAATGAGTATAGGCACTTTAGGCTTAGAAATTCTACAACCAGAAAATAGAATAAGAAAACTACTCAACAGCAAACATGGTTACTATTTTATAGAGAAGAAAGAATGACGTAGAGAATGGAGATGAGAGCACAGAGGATTCATCTCAAAATCCACAGAGGACCATTTCCAGGAACTATGAAACTAGTTAACTAAGTTACTAAAAGATAGCAATAAGTCATGTCCAACTCTTACAATCTCATGAACTGTAGCCTGCCAGGCTCCTCTGCCCATGGGATTTTCCAGGCAAGAATATTGGAGTGGGTTGTCATTTCCTTCTCCAGGGGAACTTCCTGACTCAGGAACTGAACCTTGATCTCCCACTTTGAAGGTAGATGCTTTACCAACTGAGCTACTTGGGAAGCCAGGTATGTTAAGTAAGCCGGGATTTAACTAAGGCTATACCATAATCAGGTAAAGATGGGTTCAATAAAGGACAGAAATGGTAGGGACCTAACAGAAGCAGAAGATATTAAGAGGAGGTGGCAAGAATACACAGAAGAACTGTACAAAAATATCTTTACAACCCAGATAATCACAATGGTGTGATCACTCACCTAGAGCCAGACATCCTGGAATGTGAAGTCAAGTGGGCCTTAGAAAGTATCACTATGAACAAAGCTAGTGGACATGATGGAATTCGAGTTGAACAATTTCAAATCCTGAAAGATGATGCTGTGAAAGTGTGACATTCAATATGCCAGCAAATTTGAAAAACTCAGCAGTGGCCACCGGGCTGGAAAAGGTCAGTTTTCATTCCAATCCCTAAGAAAGGCAATCCAAAAGAATGCTCAAACTACTGCACAATTGCACTCATCTCACACGCTAGTAAAGTAATGCTCAAAATTCTCCAAGCCTGGCTTCACCAATACGTGAACCGTGAACTTCCAGATGTTCAAGCTGGTTTTAGAAAAGGCAGAGGAACCAGAGATCAAATTGCCAATATCTGCTGGATCATTGAAAAAGCAAGAGAATTCCAGAAAAGCATCTATTTCTGCTTTATTGACTATGCCAAAGCCTTCGACTGTGTGAATCACAATAAACTGTGGAAAATTCTGAAAGAGATGGGAATACCAGACTACCTGACCTGTCTCTTGAGAAACCTGTAAGCAAGTCAGGAAGCAACAGTTAGAACTGGACATGGAACAACAGACTGGTTCCAAATAGGAAAAGGAGTACGTCAAGGCTGTATATTGTTACCCTGCTTATTTAACTTCTATGCAGAGTACATCATGAGAAATGCTGGGCTGGAAGAAGCACAAGCTGGAATCATGATTTCTGGAAGAAATATCAATAACCTCAGATATGCAGGTTGACACCACCCTTATGGCAGAGAGTGAAAAGGAACTGAAAAGCCTCTTGATGAAAGTGAAAGAGGAGAGTGAAAAAGTTGGCTTGAAGCTTAACATTCAGAAAACTAAGATCATGGCATCTGGTCCCATCACCTCATGGGAAATAGATGGGGAGACAGTGGAAACAGTGTCAGACTTTATTTTTTTGGGCTCCAAAATCACTGCAGATGGTGACTGCAGCCATGAAATTCAAAGACGCTTACTCCTTGGAAGGAAAGTTATGACCAACCTAGATAGCATATTAAAAAGCAGAGACATTACTTTGCCAACAAATGTCTGTCTGGTCAAGGCTGTGGTTTTTCCAGTGGTCATGTATGGATGTGAGAGTTGGACAGTGAAGAAAGCTGAGCCCCAAAAAATTGATGCTTTTGAACTATGGTGTTGGACAAGACTCATGAGAATCCCTTGGACTGCAGGAGGTACAACCAGTCCATCCTCAAGGAGATCAGTCCTGGGTGTTCATTGGAAAGACTGATGCTGAAACTGAAACTCCACTACTTTGGCCACCTGATGCGAAGAGTTGACTCATTGGAAAAGACCCTGATGCTGGGAGGGCTTGGGGGCAGGAGGAGAAGGGGGTGGCAGAGGATGAGATGGCTGGATGGCATCACCAACTCGATGGTCATGAGTTTGAGTAAACTCCAGGAGCTGGTGATAGACAGGGAGGCCTGGCGTGTTGCGATTCATGGGGTCGCAAAGATTCGGACACGACTGAGCAACTGAACTGAACTGAACTGATACCTTAATCAAGAAACCAGTGACATGGACATGGCAAGATTTGACAAGTGTTATGGACTAGTAATTGGCTCAGTCAGTAAAAAATCTGCCTGCTATGCAGGAGACCTGGGTTTGATCCCTGGGTTGGGAAGTTCCCCTGGAGAAGGAAATGGCAACTCACTCCAATATTCTTGCCTGGAAAATCCTATGGATAGAGGATCCTGACAGGCTACAGCCCATGGGGTCGCAAAGAGTCAGACATGACTAAGTGACTAAATACCACCACAGTAATAACTATATGGTCTCTCTTGTTCCCCTCCTTTTTTTTTTTAAATTAGAAATGCTATTAATATTTTGTAGCCAGTCCTTATAATTGCATGTTGTATATGGAAGGGAGAAAGCTTTACTTTATGAAATTTTCAGGTCATGAAGAACCATATCAAAGGAATTAAACCCAAGTAACTGCATGAAAAGAATTCACTCCTCATTTGGACCAACTTAGACTGATAATTTCCCAAGCTAGAATTTGATGGCATAATGGAATGAGACTTTGGGGTATCATGGGAGAGAGTGAGTGCATTCAGAAAATAAGAGGAATATAATTTGTGGTCAGGGATAGCTGCAAATTCTTTACCATCCTTCCCTTTCAGAGAGAGAATATGGTGTGGGCTTGTTTATGTTTAAGTCCATAGTACATGATGGAAAAATGATGAGTCCATTTCTGGCTTATGCCTATAAACAGACCGATGACATCTGCTTATTCCACTTGGAAGACAGCTACCATGTTGAACTAGCTTGAGACCCCTATACTCAGAAGACCAGCCTAGTTATAGTAACAGAGAACTTGCAAGGCAAACACCAAGAAATCAGGCACATGAGTGAAGTCTTCCTACACTGTCCAGCCTGGGCAGCTAAAATCAATTCCCAATTGACTATTTCCACTCTTGGAGACACCCCAGCTTAGTCTCCATGCATCATGGAACTGAGATAAGCACTTACCATGTGTCCTTTTTGAATTCTGGACAAAATTAAATATTTGGTTAAACAAGTGAGAGGCAGGAGTTTATAAGCAGCATGTGTGCCTGCTAAGTTGCTTCAGTCCTGTTTGGCTCTGTTTGAATGTATGTGCTATAGCCCACCAGGCTCCTCTGTCCATGGGATTCTCCAGGAAAGAATATCAGAGTGGGTTTCCATACCCTCCTCTAAGGCATCTTCCTGGTTTAAGATTTATTGTTGTATCTGGTTCCAATAGTCCAATTAATCAACACAATCCTCATCTCTTAATTCTCCTGCACTGGCTGGCATTGGGTTTTTTACCACTATTGCTACTTGGGAAGCCTGGTTTATAAGGGGACATGTGTCTAAAAGGAAATTGGAGATGCCACTAAACAGAACTTTGTCAACATCAGAATTTATCCATAAATATATTCTGTTTTTCCTATAAGATTTTAAATTTTAAGTACATAATCTGTAAACTTTTAGTTTCAGGATAGTAACCAAGAAAGACTATAACTACTTCTTGAAGGGGAATAAAGGAAATTGCAGTCATTTTTATTCAACCAAATGTACTTTTATTCTGATATTCTAGATTCTTGCTTAGTAAAAAATTTATTTTAATATGACCCTTTCTAATCACCACATTAAGGAAAAAAATAAAAATTCTAACCAGATTGGTTTAAGATTTATTATCATATCTGGTTCCAGTAGTCCAATTAATCATCATAACCTGATTGTATATTATTTTTCACATTACAATTGCTCCTAAGCATTAATTGTTTCTCATGCAATGGGAATGGAAAGTCATCATACTCATTTCTAGCACATGAGGTTTTGTAGAGTTCTTTGTACTGTACAAGTGTTTTAATTAGGCATGTTTTCTTATGGGAAAAAAATGATTAAGACATGCAAGATACAGAGTACATGAAAGGTACATATGATGGGAACAGTATATAAATTTGAGAAAAGTTTACAAGGAAACAAAGGAATTTCTTAGTAACTGATTTTCTAATAATCATAAGGGGAATTCTAGAGAAAACTTCATGAATTCTGTCAATTCCAGAAAATCAACAACTTTTTGACCCATCAGTGAAATTTCAGATAAATAATTTCCAGTCTGGATAAATGGTTTGCAAAGTAGTAGTAGTTGATGGAGATTGTTTTCTTTCTTTCTTTTTTTTTCCTGAAAGCACACTTTCTTCCAGCCAAAGTTGTCCCATTTCTTGAAATTACTTATCTAATTTCAGTATCATAGGTAAAAAATGTCAAAATCTCTCTTCATTAAAAACAAATGAATTACTATATAATTTTTTAAATAAAATCACTATTCTTATTAACATTCAGTTAAGTGAAGTGACCTATCACCTGGGGAAGAAGGCATTCACATTTCTGTTCATACCTTGTATTTCATTTCTCAAAAACCACCTCTACTTCAGTCAATTACAGCATAGTTTGTCCTAATCTCTGTTTTACAAGATGTAGAATACACATGCTGTATTTAACATTTTTCATTTAAAATTCTGTTTTTTGTTACTGGAATTATTATTGCTCCTACACGTTACAGGTAATATTTAGTTTATCTTAGATAACTAAAAAAATGGAACTTCAGATTATTATCAGTGCTTTAATAAATAAATAAATTGGTTAATACAACTTTATTTTTTGTGTAAACCTAAATTTGATTTGTCTGGCCAAGGCTATGATTTTTCCAGTGGTCATGTATGGATGTGAGAGTTGGACAGTGAAGAAAGCTGAGAGCCAAAAAATTGATGCTTTTGAACTGTGGTGTTGGAGAAGACTTTTGAGAGTCCCTTGGACTGCAAGGAGATCCAACCAGTCCATCCTAAAGGAGATCAGTCCTGGGTGTTCATTGGAAAGACTGATGCTGAAACTGAAACTCCACTACTTTGGCCACCTGATGCGAAGAGTTGACTCACTGGAAAAGACCCTGATGCTGGGAGGGCTTGGGGGCAGGAGGAGAAGGGGATGACAGGGGCTGAGATGGCTGGATGGCATCACCGACTCTATGGGCATGAGTTTGAGTAAACTCCAGGAGTTGGTGATGAACAGGGAGGCCTGGCATGCTGCAATTCATGGGGTCGCTAAGATTCGGACAGGACTGAGCGACTGAACTGACTGAAATTTGATTCAGATAAAAGATAATTATTGTAATAGTCAAGTTTACATAAAGCTTTCAGTACAAGCAGCTATTTATCTACACTACTTTCATCCACCACCATTTCATACATTGTTTTGTACCATCATTAATAAATAATGTTGTATAATACCTATATATTATTGGAGAATAGGAGAAAATATAAATAAATTCAGATATATGGACCATTTTAAAAAATTGAATATTTCTAAATTTTCCATATATATGTAGATACAATTGTATGATTTGAGAATGATGACTTTGTTTCTAGATAATTAAAATTGATATTCTTAATTGTGTGGAGAAGAGATACATTCCAGTCTGTATAGTTTTCATTTCTCTAATGAATAGTGTATAAACAGACTGAGGAAATTCTATCAGGTAGACTAGAATAAGTGATGAAGAACCAATTATTTTTTCAAACAGATTCTCTCAAAAATGTACAATGGGATGAGAAGGGCTGAGAAGAAAAATTAAAATCAACAATATTTACATGAACTTTCTTCTCTCAGAAAAAGGTGGAATCTGAGAATATCTTTAAGCCTTAGAAGATTAGAAAGTTGTGATTTTTTTCTTTCTTCTTTTTTTTTTTTTGCATTAACTTATCCTGGCTGTGGGAAGATAGTTCAAGGAAAAGAACTTGCCAATAGCTGGCTTCCAGCTTGTAAAACATGGTGCATTATTTTGGAGATCTAGGTTAATAGTGACTATGGGGATTTATTTGTGTTAATCTTAAATGGACAGGGAAATAGGGCAATTAGACTTGCATTTTTTGTATGTAAAATCTTCAGTAATTTATAAATATGTTTTATAAAAGGAGGAAATTGTCAAAACACATTAGTCTTTACATATTTGTCATTTGTAAATTTTCTCCTATAATCTTATAAAGATCTCCACCTCTATTCAGTAGTAACATTCCTCACAAAACTATCTTCATGAAGGATGAATTGCACTCATTTCTCCTTATGAAAAACCATCTGAAAGGGGTACGATTAGACTTAAAGGTTATTTTCTATGTGAAGTAAATGCTTTCTTCCTGCGACTTCTATAAATTTCTTCTGGACGCAAACCAAATAAGCTTTAAGTCCTCCTCTGTGTTGTATGTATTTAAATATTGACTACAATTATGATGCCTGTTTGTCACTGTGCTATGCTATGCTTAGTTGCCTCCAACTCTTTGTGACCCCCTGGACTGTAGGCCAGCAGGTTCCTACATCTATGGGATTCTCCAGGCAAGAATACTGGAGTGGGTTGCCACACCCTCCTCTAGGGAATCTTCTCAACCCAGGGATAAAACGCAGGTCTCCTGCATTGCAGGTGGATGCTCTAACACATGAGCCATAAGAGAAGCCCCCTTGGTCTCTAGGCATAACACACTTAATTATTTTTATCATTTGTGAAGTGATGCATGTTTTGGTTACCAATACCACTTATAAAATATAGGCAGTCTTTAAATATGTGTTGAACCAAACAGAGAATGAAGGATTTTGTATGGGGGAAGATAAAGATTTAGAAAGATTAAATGTATTACCTAAAAATTTGAACCTTGAAGAGGGCAGAACATAGATGTAGACTCAGATCTTGTGATTATATTCTGCTGGCTTCCCTCCACACAAGGCTTGACTTTAAATATTGTTCATGTCAAAAGAAAGGAATGTATTCCTGAGGAATCTGCTGCTGCTGCTGCTAAGTCACTTCAGTCGTGTCCGACTCTGTGCAACCCCATAGACGGCAGCCCACGAGGCTCCACCGTCCCTGGGATTCTCCAGGCAAGAACACTGGAGTGGGTTGCCATTTCCTTCTCCAATGCATGAAAGTGAAAAGTGAAAGGGAAGTCGCTCAGTCTTGTCCGACTCTTAGCGACCCCATGGACTGCAGCCCACCAGGCTCCTCCATCCATTGGATTTTCCAGGCAAGAGTACTGGAGTGGGGTGCCAGTGCCTGAGCAATCTACTGGAGCATAACCATGATATCCTCTTTCTTTGCCACATGAAACTATGTTATTTTTATAGTACTTTAGATTTAAAACCCATTTTTTTCATACATGATTTCATTCATAGGATCAAGATTCTAGAGCACAGGAATTTGATTCATAGTCTTATTTTGTAAAGTAAATACAAGTATGTATCTCTATTCTAGCATGCCTGTACCGTGCTGTATTTACAAAGATATATTCACATTTTTTCAACAACAGTGTGAATAATCATATGTATTGAGATCCAGATGGTAATTGTGAGAATTATCTGTTGCCGTGTGTGATCTCATTTTTAGGCACTTTTTTTTTTTTTAAAGAAGGCATTGAACCATGACATCCCCCTTTTCTGCCTTTGCTTTCTGTATGGGATATGTAGGCAAAGAGTACTTAACAGAGCAGTGACTTGTTCACAGGGGAATAGGGAGTTTAATGAATCATACATACTTTATTTGAAAAATATCAATAACCATTCACTGGTCTATTCTTGCATAAACTGAATAAAAATCCCCATGTAAATGGTGCATGGCTTTTTTTTATGAATCACACTCTATTTTTTAGTACAATGCTAAATCATCTTAAAACGTGTAGTTTTACCTGCCAAGCCTAAGATAAATTTCCATCAGTGATTAAAGACTAGTTCCATTCCCTATAATCCTTGTCAATTATATGAATAGGCAGTAATGGAACACTTTATTTTCTCCGGTTATTAAAACACAAAATAGTAATGCAAATGCACTGTACAATGTCTCCTTACTAGATTGGCAGCGTAATTTATTTAATCAAATACAGAAGTCAAAGACAGAAAAGCACGAGTAAGTTTCAGAGTCTATGCAGAACAGAAATGTGTTCTGTTATGGAAAGCCCACAAAAGATCAGAATGCAAATTTGAAGTCTTTCAGAGATCTCTCTCAGCATAACAGTTGCACATAATTTATATTCTATGAGCATTTTAATTTCATTGGTAAGGCTGCAACTTTTTAATTTCTCCTTCAACACAGGCCATTCACATTCATTCTGAAGGAAAAATATATCTTTAATACCTATGGCTATAGGACCCATTCATTTTAAATTTTTAAGTCTCAAAGAATAGAGATCAGTCAGATTGGAATTCATGGTGACATTAAATCAAATACATAGGGCAGTGTCACAAGCAGATGAGATGGAGCCCCTTCCTTTCAGATGGTGCTCATGAGGAGAGAATGGGCGAATCAGGTTTTGGTGAAACTAGCTAATGTTGCTGCCATTAGCTGTATGGTTCTCATGACTGGAGCTCTGAGTGAAAATTTAATAAAACTAACACTACTTTTTTTATTTATTTTTTTTCTTTTCTTCTTAATCTTTCCTTCAAGATTAAACTCATCAGCACTTGACAAAAACTGCAAATAACAGCCAGATGCAGGAGTTGGTTTTATCTTTTTATGCAAGTATGTGGTGCTAATTAGTGCAAATTGATTAAACTTTAATTGCCTGATCCATGGCTAATTAATATTTATAAGATGAATGAGCAGGAAAACCAGACATTTATTAAAACACTTTAATGATTTTTCATATGTTTTGACAAAGCAAAGCAAATAGATGTTATGAGTACGGATGTGCTAGACTAGGGGACAATATCTGTTGCCTCTTCTACGTGTGAATGCCCTGTAAATGTACATTAACTTTTAAACACACAGGTTGTAAGCTTATTTTTCTTTAGGGTTCTTTTTCAAATCATTTTCAAATACATTTAGTGTTAGGTCAATGTATCATGTATGACATCAATTATTGCAGGAATATATTTATTATTAGGTGTATAATTATATGTTTAATTGTCCCAACATAAGGATCGAACCAGTGTTTTCTGCATTGTAGGCAGATGTTTTACCATCTGAGCAACCAGGGAAGACCTTGACTATTATATACTGTGCATTCATGTATTATAGTAATATGTTAATGCAGTATATAGTTGTAGATTTTGTAAGCAATGAAATATAAGCCAATATTTTTATTTCTAAGATGATAATCATTTGAAAAATAATATGTAGAATATCAATTAAGAGCATTAATCATTTGAATTTGCAAATTAAATAGACCTGTTATGTTTCTCCTTAATTATTCTTGATGCCTAAAGTTACAATCCAGGACTCATTCTTATTTGTGCAAAACTAAGTTTACACTGTGAAATAGGTTGTATATCATACGCAAATTATACAAATAAAGTACATAGAGATGTACATTATTTTAAAGAAAAATATAAGCATATATTTCTAGAAATATTAGTTTATACATGACTACTAAAAGAACTTTTGTATATTAATATAATAGAAGCTTATTTATAAATTAAATTCAGTCATTATCTTGGCAATACAGTAGTCTCATCTTATTCTTGAAGGATATGTTCCAAGACCCACAGGGGATGCCTGAAACTGTGGACATCAAATCCCATGTATTCTGTTTTTTCCTATAGGTACACATTTCTGATAAAAGTTTAACTTATAAATTAGTGTGACTGTGGCCTCTCTCTTTCAAAATATCTTATGGTACAATTTTCATATCTGTTCCATCTTAACTAAGTGCTTATCATGCACTGTAGCCATAACTGTTGCAGCTTGAGGTGTGGCAGCAAAATTAGCATGGATTTCTTTTTCCTTCTTCACAATTACATGGATAGAAGATTCATTCTTATCATAGATCTTAGCAACGTAAGCATACACTCTCTTTCCTAACACGAGATCTTTCACATTTTACTTAAAGGAAGTACTTTATTGCTCCTCTTTGGCATATCTGAATTTCCAGCCTCACTACTGTTGTACTTTGGGGACAGTTTTAAATAAAATAAGGGTCACTCAAACACAAACACTACCATACCACAACAGCCACGCTGATAATCTAGAAGGCTACTAAGGGGTTAATGGGTGGAATACTGTGGACAAAAGGGTGATTCAGGTCCAGGGCAGGATGGCAGGGAATGACAGCAGATTTTGTCATCCTCCTAGAAGGATGTGCAATTTAAAATTTATGAATTGTTTATTTCTGGAATTTTCCATTTAATATTCCAGACCCCAGTTGATTATGTAACTGAAATGGCAGAAAGCAAAACCACAAACAAGGTGTGCAATTACTGTATTTTACAATTACTTCACACAATCAATACATCTTTAGTGAAAAGCTTGTATCAAAGAAAAATGCTTCAAAAAATTAAGATTCCAAATATGTATTTCACATACGCTACATTTAATTTCTATACTTAATTCTCTGCCATATCAAACCAGACAATATTTCATATTTTCTTACATATGTATTTCCATATGTTCCACTATTTTAAATAATTCTAATGAACTCACTGTTTGGTAAAATGTCATTTCAGCTCAGTCAGTTCAGTTCAGTTGCTCAGTCATGTCTGGCTCTTTGTGATCCCCTGAACAGCAGTATGCCGGACCTTCCCTGTCCATCATCAGCTCCTGGAGTTTACTCAAACTCATGTTCAGTGTGTTGGTGATGCCATCCAACCATCTCATCCTCTGTCGTCCCCTTCTCCTCCCACCTTCAATCCTTCCCAGCATCAGGGTCTTTTCAAATGAGTCAGTTCTTCACATCTGATGGCCAAAGTATTGGAGTTTCAACTTCAACATCAGTCCTTCTAATGAATATTCAGGACTGATCTCCTTTAGGATGGACTGGTTGGATCTCCTTGCAGTCCGAGGGACTCCCAAGAGTCTTCTCCAATACCACAGTTCAAAAGCATCAATTCTGTGGTGCTCAGCTTTCTTTGTATTCCAACTCTCACATCCATCCATAACTACTGGAAAAACCATAGCTTTGACTATATGGATCTTTGTTGGGAAAGTAATGTCTCAGCTTTTAAGTAGGCTGTCTAGGTTGTTCATAACTTTTCTTCCAAGGAGCAAGCATCTTTTAATTTCATGGTGACAGTCACCATCTGCAGGGATTTTGGAGCCCCCAAAAATAAAGTCTGTCACTCATTCCACTGGTTCCCCGTCTATTTGCCATGAAGTGATAGGACAAGATGCCATGATCTTCGTTTACTGAATGTTGAGTTTTAAGCCAACATTTTCACTCTCTAATTTCACTTTCATCAAGAGTCTCTTTAGTTCTTCTTCACTTTCTTTCATAAGGGTGGTGTCATCTACACATCTGAGGTTATTGATATTTCTCCCAGCAATCTTAATTCCAGTTTGTGCTTCCTCCAGCCCAGCATTTCTCATGATGTACTCTGCATATAAGTCAAATAAGCAGAGTGACAATATACAGCCTTGAGGTACTCTTTTCCTTATTTGGGACCAGTCTGTTTTTCCATGTCCAGTTCTAACTGTTGCTTCCTGACCAGGATACAGATTTCTCAAGAGGCAGGTCAGATGGTCTGGTATTCCCAGCTCTTTCAGAATTTTCCAGAGTTTATTGTGGTCCACACAGTCAAAGGCTTTGGCATAGTCAATGAAGCAGAAGTAGATATTTCTATGGAACACTTTTGCTTTTTCGATAATCCAGCAGATGTTAGCAATTTGATCTCTGGTTCCTCTGCCTTTTCTAAAACCAGCTTATACATCTGGGAGTTCTCAGTTCAGGTATTGCTGAAGCCTGGCTTGGAGAATTTTGAGCATTACTTTACTAGCGTGTGAGGTGCGTGCAATTGTACAGTAGTTTGAGCATTATTTGGCATTGCCTTTCTTTGGGACTGGAATGAAAACTGACCTTTTCCAGTCTTATTTACTATAGCCTTAACAAAAATGACTTAATGATGTTCTAAACTGGATAGTTTAAAAATATTAAAACAATCAATTGCATAATTGTTTCTCACTTGTAATTTAAGATTAAGGCATAATCATCTCTATGTATAAAAGTTAGCCCCTCTTCCTTTTTTCAGTTCTCTCAACCTAAGATGTTATAAAGTTATATTAGCAGTTTTGATGGTCTTTTATGTTCCACTTGACTAGGCTGTAGTTCACAATTAAACTATAATCTCAGTGTCACTACGAAGGTGTTTTGTGAATATGATTAAAGTAATCATAATAAGTTGATAATCAGTAATTATAATTATAATTGTAAATGAAGTCATCCTAGGTATTCTGGCTGGACCTTATTCAAACAATTGAAAAGCCTTAAGAACACAACTTAGTACTATTCCATTGCATATGGGTAATTTGCAGAGACATGGATGGACCTAGAAACTCTCATACAGAGTGAGGTAGTCAGAAAGAGAAAAATATCATATATTAATGCATATATGTAGAATCTAGAATGCTAGTATAGATGATCTTACTTGCAAAGCAAAAATAGAGACACAGACATAGAGAACAAATTAATGGATACCAAGGGAGAAGGCGGGGGAGTGGGATGAATTGGGAGATTGGGACTGACATACCTACTTTACTGTATATAAAATAGATAATAAATGAGAACCTACCATACAGCGCAGAGAACTCTAATCGGTGTTCTGTGTGCATTAGTCTCTCAGTCATGTCCAACTCTTTGTGACCCCGTGAACAGTAGCCTGCCAGGCTCCTCTGTCCATGGGATTCTCTAGGCAAGATTACTGGAGTGCATTGCTATTCCCTTCTCCAGAGAATCTTCCTGACACAGGGACTGAACCTTGGTCTCCTTCATTGCAGGCAGATTCTTTACCATTTGAGCTACAGGGTCTAATCGGTCCTCAGTGGTGACATAAATGGGAAGGAAATCTAAAAGAGAGGAGATAAATGTATACATATAGCTGATTCACTTTGCTGTAAAGTAGAATATTATAAAGCAACTACACTTCAATAAAAATTAATTAAGAAAAAAAAAAAGGAAGAGTTCAGGCTTCTAAGTTGAAGTAGATATTTTATTTCTGAATAGCAGCTTCAGCCAGGGCCCAAGATATCCAGTCTGCCCTTTTTATAGCTAACCCTATGGCCTTGGAACTAACATAGACAGTCTCCCCAAATGTGTAAACTAATCCCTTGTCATAAATCTCAATATATATTTCTTACCGGTTCTGTTCCTTTTGTGGAACTCTGACTGATACAGCAATCAATATACTTTACAATTTCAGTAAGAAGTCAGGGGAACCAGACAATGAGATGAGTACTAAGCAAGCGTGGACCATCTCACTCAGGCATATAAAGAATCCTCTAAATAAGCAGAAGGGCAGTGTGGGTATGGTAATACTAGCATTTACACTTATAGTGAGTAGTGGACAAGTAGAGTTGAGTATAGCATTTTTGGCAGAGAGAACAACGGTACCAGTGCATGAGAAATGTGGAGAATAACATCTCTGTGTTGCTATTATGTGTGTTTCTAGAGGAAAAAAATAATTGATGGAGTCTGCAACTGTAGGCTTAGTTCAGATGACAAAGTACCTATATAATAAGAAAGGTTAGTGGAGTTATTTGTAGAAGGAGTATGATGATTAGATATATTTAGAAGAGGAAAGACACAATCAGATTTATGTTTAAGAAAATTATTCTGACAGAACTATGAAGGAAGGACCGACTAGATAAAGAAGAATGTGTTAAGTGGGCTTTTTTTTTTACATAAATGTTTTATTTACGTAAAAAAAAAAATAGATACTAAAGTTTAAAACAAAGATAATGACCATGGAGGTATTTGGTAAAGAATAATTATGACAGACTGGTTAGTAGGACTAATTAAATGTGGGCAATGAAGATTAAGGAAGTGGACTGGAGTGGACGAGTATGGATATCAGATCTGGAACTCAGATATTCCTCTGTTCTTGATAACATGAGACTCTAAACATGAAATCTAACTCGCTAGGCCTCAATTTCCTCTGTCCTCATCTTGAGAATAAGACCTATCTTATTCTGGCTTTGTGAGAAGCAAATTAAATAAAAGTATATAATCCAGGATGTTTCATTTTTATTAGACAATCAGCCACAATGATATTATAAGTAGATGGAGGAGGGAAGCATGTGTGTGTGCTCAGTTGCTCCAATTGTGTCCAACTCTTTGCTACTCAATGGACTGTAGCCCACCAGGCTCCGCTGTCCATGGAATTCTCCAGGCAAGAATACTGGAGTGGGTTGCCATGCCGTCATCCAGGGCATCTTCCCAACCCAGGGATTCAACTTGTGTCTCCTGCATCTCCAGCATTGCAGGCAGATTCTTTACTTCTGAGGCACCTGGGAAGCACAAGGTAGGAAGGAAAGAGGAGAAAGAGTGGAGGCAATAAGAGGAATATCCTCAGGAACTAGATTGCAGAAAGTCAAGGGCATCTGTGTTTCTACAATGAGAAATAAATATACTGAAAACTTGGCATTACATATTCACAGAAGTGAATGCAGAGAGATTCCAGATAGATGAGGAGTGAGTTTCTCAGATAAGGTGATCAGAATCTACTGAACCATCTGCTGAATTTGCTTCTTATAAAGTTCACTAGTCCAGCTTTTGATAAAATGCTTCTAATTTTTTCTATCACTCCTGGTTAGAGAAGCAAAATACTTTTACAACTCTTCTGAGCATTACTTGCAAAGTATCCCTTATTTTCTCTGCTGGACTGATTCTCCACTGTGACAATACTTCAGTCTGAACTCACACCTCTAAACCTCTATCATTCAGTGTCGTCCAGTGACCAGTAACATGCCCTCACCTGGCAGCCTGTTAGAAAGTCGGAACCTCTAGGTTCCACCCCAGGTCAACTGAATCTCGTTAACATATTAACAAACCCAGTAACTTATTTGTATACACATCAAAGTTTAAGAAGCACTATTTAACCAACACTTATTTCTACGTCAGCAAGCATCTCTGTGTAAGGCCAGTGACATCATGCCATATAACTTTTTAAATTTACATCCTAACTAAATGCTTCACTGATAATAGATAAGTCCAATTAGGGTAAGAAGGCTGAGCCTTCTTAAAGTGCTGCATAGATTAGAAAATTATGTTAGACCTCATTAAAGAAAATGAATGACTTGCTTCATTTCTCAAAGAGGTTTAAAATATCCAATTGTATTGACAAAATTTCTCTACCATTCCTGGAGATTATACAAAAAACAATAAAAGATAAATTAATTACTTAATCCTTAAAATTATACTAAATTGCAAATGTATTTTGGGCTCCATATTTTAAAAGTAATGTTCAATCTAGTAAAGTGTAAACTTAAGATCTCCCAATAACTAAAAAGAAATACTATGCTTTTTAATAAATCAGAAGATAAAAATATAAGAGTATGAACAAGGTATGTGTCAAGCAAAGATGTGAATGTAATTCTTTGCAGCACTACTTTATTCTTTATACATGGACTTCCTATTAACTTATTGGACTAACCTATTTAACTTGGATTATCTCTGAAATTGCTTCTGAATCTGTGCATTACCTTTCTAGATGTTATAAACACTGAAAGAGGTATATTTCATTTTGACAATGGCTTGATGAATGACACTGATTTGTACTTGTAAATTCAAAAATTGTGAAAAACTATCATTGAATTGAAAAAAAGCTGCATTAATTACATGAAGTCTTACCTCCCTTAATTCTGTCTGACTAGCAGCATTTTTATATTAGTTTATATATGGCCTGAATTTGTGCATTGCTATTTTTCCCTCAGGTAGCTCAGAGGTAAAGAATCTTGCCAATTTAAGAGACTTGACTTTGATCCTTGGATTGGGAAGATTCCCTGGAGAAGGAAATGGCAATCAACTCCAGTATTTTTGCCTGGGAAATCCCATGGGCAAAGGAGCCTGGTGAGCTACAGTCCATGGGGTCACCAAGCATCTGACAAGACTGAGCATGAATGCACAAGCAAGAGATGGCTCAAAAGCTCAGTTCTAGAATTATCTGAAGGTTCATTGATTTGCATTTTTGTTAGTTGGTACTAGATGTGGATTGTCTGGATGTTGGCTAGAACCTTGGCTGTACAACTGGTTAGAACCTTTACACATGACCTCCACATATAGCTGAGGCTTCTTTGCAGCATGATGCCTAGGTTTGAGGTTCTATAAGTGAAAGCGGAGAAAATGAGACACTATCATCTTCTATGATCCAGTATTGAAAGTTATATAACACCACTTCATTGCATTCTATCCAATGAGGCAGCCACAAAGTCTTGTCCAGCTGCAAGGGGAGACTAGTCTTCTTATTGGGGCAGTAGCAAGGTTCTAGAATAATATGGGAAAAGAGAATATCCCTGTGATTATTTCTGAAAAATGCATAAACTTCACAGGAGAAAATAACATTTCTTAATCTAAGCTAAAGTTGAGTCTTTTACAAGAGAATTTAACTGTATTTCTCTTTCTAATAACAGGAGAGAATTTGTACACACATACTAATTCACAGTCTTCATTAAAGACACTAAGCCTGTAGCATAGACTCAAAACTTTTCATAATCAGTGTTATTAAGGTTTCTATGGTAGATTGTTACACTGATGACTTCCAGTGTATGGTAAGTAGGCTTCACCCACATTGATTCTGGGCTTGATCATGTGGTGTAATTTGACCAATGAGATATTACAATTGGGATCCAATTAGAGACTTGAAAGATTCTCGCATACTTGGTGTTGCCTTCTCTTGCTGCAGGGGAACACTTCTGTTACAGATTTTTATATATTTATATAAATCCCAGGCTAGTATGTCAAGGATAAGAGTGGATATGGAGAGAAAGGACTCAGATTTTTCCATCTTAGTCAAGCTCCAAGTGCATGAGTAACTATGATTGAATCCAACTAAATCACTGACCCCATGATCATGAGCAAATAAATGGTGTGTTAAGCTGAGAAATTAAACATACCACTATAGTAGAGTGGATGACAATAGACTTCGTGTGACAGAAACAACATGCAATTCACAATAGAGGATTCCTTTGTCATTCAACCAAATTTGTGGGGTGTTTCCACTATACAGGGTGCTAGGAAATGAGTTAAAATACTTGCATTCTTGGAATTAAAACCATTCAAATTATTTCCCTGATCAGTCTCTAGGGATACTGATATAAGAAGCTCTTATCCTAGATAATGGGTATGACTTTCTTACTCCTCAGAGATTTAGATTGGCTTTTACAATCTCTCAAACTTACAAATCAGGAGAATGCAGAGTCTGCCACACCTTCTGAAAACTATATTCAGTTTATACTTTCTCTGTGCTATTTGTAGCTCCAAGGAGCCCCCTGTTGTCCACATATGGCACCTCAGCTTACCTCAAACTAGATGCAAAACTAAGACCCTTTTTCCTGTTCCATTCAGTTCAGTCACTCATTCGTATCCAACTCTTTGCAACCCCTAGCATCACCAACTCCTGGGGATTACTCAACTCATGTTCATTGTGTCAGTGATGCCATCCGACAAATTCATCCTCTGTTGTCCCCTTCTCCTCCCACCTTCAATCTTTCTGAGGATCAGGGTCTTTTAAAATGAGTCAGTTCTTCACGTCAGGAGGCCAAAGTATTGGAGTTCCAGTTTCTTTTTCTTTTTTTCATTTATTTTTATTAGTTGAAGGCTAATTACTTTACAACATTGCAGTGGTTTTTGTCATACATTGAAATGAATTAGCCATGGATTTACATGTATTCCCCATCCCGGTCTCCCCTCCCACCTCCCTCTCCACCCGATCCCTCTGGATCTTCCCAGTGCACCAGGCCCGAGCACTTGTCTCATGCATCCAACCTGGGCTGGTGATCTGTTTCACCCTAGATAATATACATGTTTCAATGCTGTTCTCTTGAAACATCCCACCCTCGCCTTCTCCCACGGAGTTTCAGTTTCAACATCAGTCATCCCAATGAATATTGAGGACTGATTTCCTTTAGGGTGGACTGGTTGGATGTCCTTACAGTCCAAGGGGCTCTCAAGAGTCTTCTCCAACACCAGAGTTCAAAATCATCAATTCTTCAGCACTCAGCTTTCTTTATATTATAACTCTCATATCAATACATGACTACTGGAAAAGCCATAGTTTTGACTAGACGACTTTGTTGGCAAAGCACTGTCTTTGGTTTTAAATATGCTGTCTAAGTTGGTCATGACTTTTCTTCCAAGGAGCAAGTGTCTTTTAATTTCACGCTGGCAGTCACCGCTGCAGTGATTTCGGAGCCCCCAAAAATAAAGTCTCTGTTTCCACTGTTACCCCATCTATTTACCATGAAGTGATGGGGCCAGATGCCATGATCTTTGTTTTCCGAATGTTTAGTTTTAAGCCAACTTTTTCCCTTCTTTCACTTTCATCAAGAGGCTCTTTAGTTCTTCTTTACTTTCTGCCACAAGGGTGGTGTCATCTGCATATCTGAGGTTATTAATCTTTTTCCCAGCAATCTTAATTACAGTTGTGCTTCATCCAGTGTGGCATTTCTCATGATGTACTCTGCATATAAGTTAAATAAGCATGGTGACAATATACAGCCTTGACATACTCCTTTCCCAATTTGGAACCAGTCTGCTCTTCCATGTCCAGCTCTAACTGTTGTTTTCTGACCTGCATATAGATTTCTCAAGAGACAGGTCAGGTGGTCTGGTATTCCCATCTCTTTCAGAATTTTCCAGAGTTTGTTGTGATCCAAACAGTCAAAGCCTTTGGCACAGTAAACAAAGCAGAAGTAGACATTTTTCTGGAACTCTCTTGCTTTTTCAGTGATCCAAAGGATGTTGGCAATTTGATCTCTGGCTCCTCTTCTTTTTCTAAATCCAGCATGAACATCTGGAAGTTCATGGCTCACATACTGTTGAAGCCCAGCTTGGAGAATTTTGAGCATTACTTTACCCGCATGTGAGATGAATGCAACTGTCTGGTAGTTTGAACATTCTTTGGCATTGATTTTCTCTGGGATTGGAATGAAAACTGACCTTTTCCAGTCCTGTGGCCACTGCTGAGTTTTCCAAATTTGCTGACATTGAGTGCAACACTTTCACAGCATCATCTTTTAAGATTTGAAATCACTCAACTGGAATTCCATCACCTCCACTAGCTTTGCTCATAGTGATGCTTCCTAAGGCCCACTTAACTTTACATTCCAGGATGTCTGGCTCTAGTTGAGTGATCACACCATCGCAATTATCTGGATCATGAAGGTCTTTTTTGTATAGTTCTTCTGTGTATTCTTGCCACCTCTTCTTAACATCTTCTGCTTCTCTTAGGTCTATGACATTTGTATCCTTTATTGTGCCCATCTTTGCATGAAATGTTCCCTTGGTATCTCTAATTTTCTTGAAAGGGTCGCTAGTCTTTCCCATTCTATTGTTTTCCTCTATTTCTTTACATTGATCACTAAGGAAGGCTTTCTTATCTCTCCTTGCTCATCTTTGGAACTCTGCATTCAGATGGATATATATTTCCTTTCCCCCTTTGCCTTTCACTTCTTTTCACAGCTATTTGTAAGGCCTCCTCAGACATCCACTTTGCCTTTTTCCATTTCTTTTTCTGTGAATGGTCTTGAACCCTGCCTCCTGTACTTCATGAACCTCTGCCTATAGTTCTTCAGGCACTCTGTCTATCAGATCTACTACCTTGAATCTATTTCTCACTTCCACTGTATAACTATAAGGGATTTGATTTAGGTCATACCTGAATGATCTAGTGATTTTTCCCTGCTTTCTTCAGTTTAAGCCTGAATTTGGCAATAAGGAGTTCATGATCTGAGCCACAGTCAGCTCCTGGTCTTGTTTTTGCTGACTGTAGAGAGCTTCTCCATCTTTGGCTGCAAAGAAAATAATCAGTCTGATTTCAGTATTGACCATCTGGCAATGTCCACGTGTAGAGTCTTCTCTTGTGTTGTTGGAAGAGGGTGTTTGCTATGACCAGTGTGCTCTCTTGGCAAAGCTCCATTAGCCTTTGCCCTGTTTCATTCTATACTCCATGGCCAAATTTGCCTGTTACTCCAGGTGTTTCTTGACTTCCTACTTTTGCATTCCAGTCCCCTGTAAAGAAAAGGACATCTTTTTTGGGTATTAGTTCTAGAAGGTTTTGTAGGTCTTCATAGAACCATTCCACTTCAGCTTCTTCAGCATTGCTCATCGGGGCATAGACTTGGATTACTGAGATATTGTATGGTTTGCCTTGGAAATGAACAGAGATCATTCTGTCGTTTTGGAGGCTGCATCCAAGTACTGCATTTCAGACTCTTTTGTTGACCATGATGGCTACTCCATTTCTTCTAAGGGGTTCTTGACCACAGTAGTAGATATAATGGTCATCTGAGTTAAATTCACCCATTCCAGTCCATTTCAGTTTGCTGATTCCTAAAATGTCGATGTTCACTCTTGCCATCTCCTGTTTGACTGCTTCAATTTGCCTTGACTTGTGGACCTAATGTTCCAGGTTCCTATGCAACATTGCTCTTTACAGCATCAGACTTTACTTCCATCACCAGTCACATCCTCAACTGGGTGTTGTTGTTGCTTTGGCTCTGTCTCTTCTTTCTTTCTGGAGTTATTTCTCCACTGATCTCCAGTAGCATATTGGGCACCTACCAACCCAGGGAGTTCATCTTTCAGTGTCCTATCTTTTTGCCTTTTCATACTGTTCATGGAGTTCTCAAGACAAGAATACTGAAGTAGTTTGTCATTCCCTTCTCCAGTGGACCACGTTTTGCCAGAACTCTCCACCATGACCCGTCCATCTTGGGTAGCCCTACACGGTATGGCTCAGAGTTTCATTGCATTAGACAAGGCTGTAGTCCTTGTGATCAAATTGGTTAGTTTTCTGTGACTGTGGTTTTCAGTCTGTCTGTCCTCTGATGGAGAAATTTAAGATGCTTATGGATCTTCCTGATGGGAGACACTGACTGAGGGGGAAACTGGGTCTTGTTCTGATGGGCGGGGCCATGCTCAGTAAGCCTTTAATCCAATTTTCTGTTGATGGGTGAGTCTGTGTTCTGTCCCTGTTATTTACTTGGGGCCAAACTGATGGAGGCAATGAAGATAATGGGGACCTCCTTCAAAAGATCCCATACAAACAGTCTATATACACAGTGCACATTTTGTACACAGTCTATATATTTCAATCATCTCATGATTTTATGATTTTATTAGATATCTGATGGTCATAGGGAAGAATCGTATCTTAGAGCATAAAGTCTCTAAAGATTAAGCTGGTTCCATTATCTCATTGCACATTTCACTTTTTTTTCACTTCCTTTCCACATTCTTCTCTCCTCCTTTCTGATAAATGTCAAATGTCTCGCTTGCTCTAATCTCTCAGAATCTCATTTTCAATTTCCAAACACTTACAATCTTCATAGTGCTTCCCTAGTGGCTCAGCTGGTAAAGAATCCAGTTGCAATGTGGGAGACCTGGGTTCAATCCCTGGGTTGGGAAGATCCCCTGGAGAAGGGAACAGCTACCCACTGGTATTCTGGCCTGGAGAATTCCATGGACGGTTAGTTCTTGGGGTTGCAATGAAGCGGACATGACTGAGCAACTTTCACTTTCATCCTTATACAAGGAACTTAGTGACAGTCATTTATAAACATTTTCTCTCATTCCATAAGACAAGAATATAGCTTAAAACTCTTATCATCACCTCAAGGTAGTTTTAGCAAAGCAAAATAAAAAAGAAACTTAGGTTGAGGTAAAGGCATGAGTCTCAGGGGTCAAAGAGATAGATAAACACACACACACACACACACACAAATGGGTAAAAAATGCAAGATCCCTGTTTTTCTCCTTCCTCTGAAAATTCTCAGTCCCTCTATGTGTTTTTATTGGGACAATCAGGGAAAATAAAGGGGTTAGGTTGGTGGGGGAAAAAGGCCCACGGTAAGCCAATCAGAGATCCCCTTTGGGCTTTCCCCTAAAGCTCATAAAAAAAGACTGTCATCAGCTTTGGACTAGAGACCTACATCTGTCGGCATTAGGCTCAGCAGCTATCTTTCACATTATATGGACAGAGTCACACTTTGATAGGAAAGAATGAGGTCAGCATGCAAAAAGAAGGAGAGACAAAGACAGCTGAGATTTAGGAGAGAGAGAGATCATTATTTTTTAAAAGATGTCTTCTGAATTTCTCAAGTATGTGATCCAGGAAAATGTCTATTTTTGTAAGAACTATTGATGAGTTGAGTTCTGTAACTTACTAACAAAAGTTCTGATTCTTGCATCCATGGACTGTTCATATTTAGCATACAGAATCAAGGAAAGATTCCCTGAACAAGTAAAGAGAAATACACAAGGTATTCCTACATCACGTAGTACTTGAGAAGTAGGTTTCAAGTACATACAAGAGCACTCTAAGCCTTGGAGAGGTTACCTGACAACTTAGGTAACCTTGGCAGTTTGTAAATTCACACCCACCTCAAGCCGATATTTGCATGTCTTAGCGTTGTTTCCAATTCATAGTGTTAGGCAGGTTCACTTTCAATTAGAATTAATTTCTCATTTAGGAGCAAAAACTTTGATATTCGTATTTGAATAAAAATTAAGAGCAACAGCTTCTGACAGCTTTAAAAATCATTATCCCTGTAGGCAAAGAGAAAATTAGCCAAGATGGCGTTGGTCAGGCTCTCTCGTCTCACTCCACTCACATCCTACAGCTGTGATCGTTTGCGGCACGGCACTCTGTGCATCATGGTGTGGTCCTGTATAAGCACCACTTGAAAATTTCTTGGAGTCAAGTGGAGTCAAGTCGAGTCAAGTCGAGTCCAGTCGTGTAATCATCGTTGCTACTGTGTCAGCCATTAGAGAGTAAAGGGTGTCTGCCTTGCCACAGTGATTAAATGTGAATGTCAGCAATTCCTAAAACTCCTCGCATTTTCTCGCAGCTTCCCCTCTCATCCCTTGCCTACCCTGGGTTCAGTGAACAATGAAATATAGCCAGACAATGCCTCTCTATCAATCTCTATCCTAAACTCATTCTTTGCAAATTTTTATGACCTTGCTTCCCTGCATTCATTAACTGTCAACATTTACAGAAATAGCAGCATGAAATAGTTAGCATTTGCTACACTAACAAACAGTCCCAAGATTTTCATGGTTTATAGCAGCAAGCATTTGTTTTTTGTTCATATTTGACCTGTGTTTTTAGGAGATTGGCTTGCCGCTGTTGGATTTGGCTGGATTCCGTTAGGCTTGACTGGACTTGGCTGGACTTGACTATTCACCTGAACTCTGCTGTCTAGATTTGGATTCATGTGTGCTCCCATTCCATTAGCGAAGGCAAGTCAGACGACCAAACTCAACAGCAGTGGAACAGACAAGCTTTCTCTGCCTAGAGGCAAAACAATGCAAAATTCCATGACAAAGGTGTGAATGTATAAAGCACTTAGAAAGAAGAAAAGTGACGGGAAATAATATAATCTACAACAGAAATTGAAGGGTTGCAGGTGTGAGATGGGGTAGGGAAAGTGACAACTTAAGACTTATTTTTATAGGCCAGGGGACATCATGAGCTGACAGTTAGAAATCTAACCAAAATTTTGATACCTACAGATAGAAAGAGCACTTGAATTGAAGGTACCCCAGTAAATAGGAAGTAGCCACATCATTTTCACTGGAAGATGAATCATGTACTCTATCACTGTTCACCAGTGTATTATAGTTTCACCTCTGGGAGGTAATCTTTAACTGGATTAACTCATCTGTGTTTTCAGTCCTACACATGCTTATAATCTCTTTCCCCTTACATTCTTCAGTGTCTTAAAATATCTCTCTGCTTCCCTGCTAGTCACTTAACACTACTGACAGGTTCAGTGCAACAGTGGATTGTGAGCATAATAAACGTTTAGGAAAGCAGACATTTTAAAGTAGACAAGTAGGTCTCTGTGGAGTAAGAGCAGCAGACATTTCTTGCTTACTTGATGATTTTTTGTGTGTGTTAAAATTATTTGGAGAGAACATCAGATATTTCAAATTTTTCATTTTTTGCAATAAAGGAAAAGTACAAGTTTCTTCTAGGGAGTTGAATAATTTTGAGCCTATGTAAAAAGCTTTATTCATTGAATTTTCTTTTTTCTTTCTAAACTTAGCTTTACTTTTAAGTATCTGTAAGAAAAAGTCATAATAGTCTTCAAGTTCACTCTGATGAAACATGCAAATAAAAGCTTCCTTTCTCTCCTGATTTTATATCTCAGCTCAGCTTTCTTCTTCTCCTTTCTATCATTCACTGCGACTTCAATGGAGAAGTTCATAGAGGATCAAACAATCCAGCTGTTGTTTTCAACTTTTGCTATTTTAATGTTTATTTTCCAAGTCATTGCCTACTTTTCTTCTAAAAATATACTGCCAAATCATTTTTTTGGAGCAACTCTAATGCTTTCTGTTGCTAGATATCTGATCCAAACCCAATATTTTTCTTGGCAGTCAGTGAACATAATTATAAGTAGGGATTTTTTTCCCCTCTCTCTACATTTAGAGTTTGGCGAAAAAGACACAATTCATGACCAAAACAAATTTAAAGATTGATGGAAATTCTCACATTAACATACATTCACAAACATCACACAAAGGGAGAACGACATTGTTAACAGTATGCTCTTCATGTATGTTTGCACTTAGATTTCTCCTCAACACAATTTTGTGATTTAGGTAATGGTGCTACTTCCACAGCTTTTTTACTTTATTTTTAAAATATATGTCAAAATGATAGTATGCACATAGAAAATAGAAATCTCTGTGTTGAGAATGACAATGAAAAGTGGAATAAAACTATTTCATTCCATTCTGCCATTTTAGTCCCAAAACCCATTGTTTAATACTCCTGGATATATATTTTTTTTCTTTGATTTTCTTTATAACCCTAGACAGCATTCTTTTATATTTATTAATTAATTTATCAAGTTTAGATCACATTTATGGTCCAAAAAAGAGACGACTTAGATCACTAAAACTGTCCTCATCATCTTTTTCTACTTCTAATAGATCTATTAACATTTTCTGTTTTTCTGAAATTTTAATTTTTTGAGATTTAAAAAAAAATTTCTTGTTTCCTCAAAAATAAAGAAAATTTCTTATCTCTCTCAAATTAAGTATTTTGAGGCTATTTATGCTTCTGCTCCTCACTCAACCTTTTCTTTCTTCTACTTCCCAAATTCTGCCCACTAGTCATTTATGTCTACATTATCAAGACTGATATTTTCACCTCACTTTTTGTCAGTCATTAACTGTCAAGCTTTGTTTATAACTGTGTGTCTAAAATGTCAAGGAACATATGATAATCTTATTTTCAAAAAATATATCAGTTCCATTTTCAAAGTAAATAGTTACAATAATATTTGGGCATCTTTTTCAGTGAAGTTTTTCTTCATTTAAGCAATAGCTCCCACTGTTAATAGCTTAAAAGAAAGGAAATATAAGACAGTATTTTGGGGTGTAATTTTAAGGTGAATGATATTGTCCTTCTTTAAGAGAACCATTTCATTTTTGCTTTAAATTTAAAGGAACTTGACCTGCAAGGGTTTTAGATGTACTTGTTATTTTTTAGCCAAACACTTACCATTAGATGACTGACATGACCCCCAAGCAATTAATAAATAAGTTTTATAGAATGGCCTCCAAAACAACAAAACACAAAGCCCTGTTGCAAAAGTAAAAGCTAATTAGCAGGATATAATTTTCATAGAGTCAACATGAATTTGGTGAGAAATGGCTTATCAAAGAAAAATCTGAGCTACCAAAATGTAGTTTTCTCCCTAATAGAAAAGTTTATATTTTGTTTCAGCCCCAAATATTGATGTAACTTGAATCTCCGTATCAAAATGAGCTTTTAACAGAGCAATGCAAATGTGTGTTCAAGTAAAAGTATTAGAGAGAGAGAAATAATTTAGATTAACATATACATTTTAGCAGGTATTTATTGAGCACATGAGAATAAACAAGAGATTTTTGGAAGAGTCTGAAGAGTTTTTTTAAACAGTCTTATTTAAAATAAACTTTGAAATTACTTTAGATGTAAATATGAATAATATGTAAATAGTCATAAATACCTTTAAGCCAGAAACTAATATTTAATCATTTACTCTTTTAACAAATATTTACCCCAAAGAAAAAGAACACAATTTCAGACACAGACAAGTAATGATGAAATAAATAAGGAAAATACACAGTGTGTTGGATGGTGATAAGTGTTATGAAGAAAATATGATGCAAGAAAGTGGATGGAAATGGGGTGCACTTTAAATAAGGTGATCAGAGAAGATATCACTTAAGAAGAGACACTTGAAAAAAGTCTTTAGAAAATAAGAGAATGAGTCAAGGTAGGTGAAGGAATTGCATGCAAGGAAGAGAGAACAGTCAGTGGATAGCTGTTGACACATGCCAAACCTGTTTAAAGAAAAACAGGTTCAGGGGAACTAAATGCACATTGTGGCAACTTGGGTTTTTCCCTCACTATTGCCCCCATATTTCTTATCACATTAATGTAAGCTACACACAGTGTAACCAAATAATCTAAAGGCATTGTAAGAATTTGACTTCCACTCTAAATGAGATGGAAAGCCCTTGATAGTTTTGAGCAGAGAAGAAATCTGGTATGCCTTTTACATATTTAAAATATTTGGCAGCTTAGAACAGGAACATCAATTAGAAGATCATTGCAGAAGTCAAACAGAACATGCCTGTGTGCTAAATCACTTTAGTCGTGTCTGACTCTCTGCACACCTGTGGACTCTAGCCCTCCAGGTTCCTCTGTCCACGGGATTCTCCAGGTGAGAATACTGGAGTGGGTTGCCATTCCATTCTCCAGGGCATCTTCTCAAAGAAGGGATCTAATGGATGTCTTGTGTCCCCTGCGTTGCAAGCAGTTTTTTTATGGCTGAGCCACTGGAAGCCCCCTAGTCAAACAGAGAGATGTTGGTAACTTGCATTAAGGTAGCAACAATTAAGGTTGTAAATGGTTGGATTCTGTGTAAATTTTGAAAGTAGAGAAAGCATAATTTCCTGAAAGATTACATGTGGAATAAAGAGAGAAAACTTAAGGATGACTCAGATTTACTGTTATAAGCAACAGAAAGAATGGAGCTACCATTTCCTTAGATGTGGGAGATTATGGAAGAGACCTCTCACTCCTAATCTAGAAAGATAGATAAGGTGTTAAATTTTAATCATGCTAATATGGAGATGTCTTCTAGCAAACTGTGTAGTGATGGCAAGTAGGCAATTAAACATTATTCTAGAGTCCAGGGGAGTTGTCTAAACTGGGGGCATCTGTGTATGCAGCACACTTAAAACCATAAGAAACAATGAGATCATGGACATGATGCATCCAAATAAAGGAAAGAAAAGCTCCCAGTTACTCCCAGCTTTCACAGTCATGGAGGTGTGGTTACTAAGAAAGAAGGAACCAGGAATACTTGTTATCTGAGAAACCACAGTGATTAAAAAAAACAAAGTATTAATGAAGAAAGAGTGGTCAGCTGTGTCAAACTCAATTTGATTGATGGTCAGTAAGATAAATTGGGCCATTGATTACCATGACAAGAGCATTTTCAGTAAAGTAGTTGGAAAAAAGCTTGATTGGAATATGGAATAGGACAAAACAGATTGATTATAGAAATTATAAACAACTTTTTTGAGGAACGTTGCTGTATAAATGAGCAGAAAGGTAGGATAGAAGCTAGAGGAGAGTATGGAGTTATAAGATATTTTGGTTTAGTGTTGAAGTTTCATCAATAGTATCTTTGAATTATAGTGAAGATGATGCAATTAAGAGGGAAAAATTATGATGATTCAGCACAGAGATGTAAAGATGTTGGAGGAGCACCTCTGAAGAAGTCAAGAGAAGAGGAGATTTGCTATATCATGGACACCATCATGTAAGGAACTTCTATGAAACACAGGATGAAGAATAGCAGAGTCTGTATTATGAATGATCCAGACAAGAGCTCATTACAGACTTAGCTAAATCCTCAGTTCCACATCATGGTTTAGGATTACTCCTTTGTAGTACAGAGTGGATATATATATATATATATATATATTTTAATATTATTTCTACTTGAAATATATATATGAAATATATATGTGAAATATATATATAAATATATATTTCAAATATATATAAAAAGTGGGTTTATATATATATTATATATATATAAACCCACTTTTTAATATTATTTCTACTTGAAATTCCAATGATAAGATTAATACAATGAAAATAGATTATCAGTGGGGTAGTAAGTGCAGTTTCTCCTACCTGATCCTCTTTTAAATTCATAAGACTCAGTTTGTAAATGACTCTCTAAAAACTCTTTTGGATGGAGTTAAGCATGTCTCATGAAATGCGATGAAATGCTGTAACATGGAAATCATTATAGTGACATGCTATTTCATGGTATGGTAATGTCCAGCAAGTAGCCTCCCACCCGCTGATGATCCACATGATTGAACGTTGGACAGGGAAACAACTTTCAGTAAAAGCAAGTCAGAGACTGAATTTTTTCAAAGTGTGTATGAATGAGCATACATGTGCATTTAGGTTACTTCCGCTATTAATATGCATAAGGCAAAAAACTATTGTTTTTGCTTTCCCCATCTGTCCTATGCATTGTAGAAATACTCTAAAGATTGAAGATTTCAGAGTCCTTAGAAGAATAAGGAAATTTTCATTTTCACTTCTGTAGACTGAACAGAGAATTCTCTCAGAGACAAGCAGATAGAGACTGTATATGCATTTGAATGCATACATGCATCAGTTAGGGAAAGTTAGGGGAACTGTCAAAGTTAGGGAAATCTTAAATTAGTAGAGTTTCTTTTTTTTTTTTTTTTTTTTTTTTTCTTTTTTTTTTTTCTTTTTCTTTTTTTTTCTTTTTCTTTTTTTTTAAATAGTACATTTTCTGAGAGAATGATGAATAATTTTTGAACTATAACCACTGTCTACATTAGGAAGGCTCCAATTTTCTTACTATATTGCTTTCATGACAAAAATCTAGTATGGGAATTTAAGCAGAAGGAATCCAAGTTTACTGTAAAGAGAAACCAGCAATACTTTAATTCTATAAATTGGCTTCTTTTTCTGCTAGCTCTGTTAAGCTCAATGTTTCATTAAACTTTTGTAGTCTTTATCCTGTGACAGACCCCAAAATCAGATCAATAAAAAGAAGCAAGGCTGTCCTCAAGTTACCTACATTTCAGTGGGGAAAGCCTGGAAACAAATTTTTATAATCTTAGGTGACAGATGTAGTTGGACACAATAAGTGCTTAAAGTCAAGAGGAAACTGGAAATGAGAGGTGTGATCTCTGTAAAACTTAAGATCAAAATGAAGATACAAGTCTTTTTTTGAGAAATGTCTCAATCCACTCCCACCTCCAAAAGCAAGGCAGTGTATAATCAGTTGTCACAGCAGAGAATGCTCCATTTATTCAAGTAGAGTCAGAATGGGAGCAGCTGGCAATGGCTCTTTGATTCTTTCACAGGATAAGCTCCGAAGTCCCTGCAGTCACTTTATAGGATTTGGTGTCAGTTCCTCTCACTAAACTCTCCCAGCACATTCACTCTGCTCCAGCCAGCCTGGCTTCTAGCTACCAAGTCTTCCAAGAACACTTATTGGTTAGACCCCTAGGAATCTGCTTTTCCTTCCTGAAAGGTGCTTGCCCAAGACTGTGCAAGGCTCCCTGCTTCACCTCCCCCAAGTCTTTGCTCTAATCCATTTTCTTTCTTTTTTCCGGAGTATAATCGCTTTACAGTGTTACATTAGTTTCTGCTGTCCAACCAAGTGAATCAGCTGTACATACACATCTGCCCCTTCCTGTAGAGCCTCCCTCCCATGCCCCCATCCCACCCTTCTAGGTCATCACAGAGCACCTAGTTGAGCTCCCTGTGCTATATAGCAGGTTCCCACTAGCTATCTGTTTTACTCATGGCAGTTTGTATATGGCAATCCCACTCTTCCAATTCATCCAGTCCTCTCCTTCCCTGCGTCCGTATGTCTATGCTCTACTTCTGTGTCTCTATTCCTGCTGCAAATAGGTTCATCTGTACCATTTTTCTAGATTGCTTATATATGTGTTCATATATCATGTTTGTTTCTCTCTTTCTGACTTACTTCACTTTGTGTAACAGCCTCCAGGTCCATCCAACTCAAACCAGTCAAAATGGCTATCATTAAAAAATCTACAAACAATAAATGCTGGTGAGCTTGTGGAGAAAGGGGAACCCTCTTTCACTCTTGCTAAGAAGGTAAATTAATGCAGTTACTATGGAAAACAATATGGAGTTTCCTTAAAAAAGTAAAAATAGAACCATCCTATGACCCAGCAACCCCACTAATGAGCATATATCCTGAGAAAACCAGAATTCAAATCCCTTTTCAAAGAGCCTTTTCTGACTATCCTTTTTACATTGCTGCTCTGCCCCTTCCCCGTGGAGAGCCCCCTTACACTGATCTCTTCTCATTTTAACCTACTACTACATCTCTCATCTCATAATGATTTAACCAACTATATCATTTTTAAAATAATGCTTGTTCTTTATGTGTTTCCTTGCCTGATAGCTCAGTTGGTAAAGAATCTGCCTGTGTTGCAGAAGACCCAGGTTGGACTCCTGGGTCAGGAAGATCCCCTGAAGAAAGGAAAGGCTACACACTCCAGTGTCTGTGGCTCATCTGGTAAAGAATTCACCTGCAATATGGGAGACCTGGGTTGGGAAGATCCCCTAGAGAAGGGAAACGCTACCACTCCAGTATTCCAGCCTGGAGAATTCCATGGACAGTCCATGGGGTTGCAAAGAGTCAGACACAACTTTCACTTTTCTCATTAGACTAAGCTCCACAAGGATAGGCATTTCAGTCCAGTGTATTTGTTGGTGCACCTCTAGTGCCCAGAACAGGGTCAAGCATATAGCAGGACATGATCAGTTTAAATCATGATCATTGTTAAATGAATGAATGCTGTAAAAACATTTTTTTCTGATGTTAGTTGGTGAGAAGCTCTTGCTTCTCTTAAGAGGGTGACCAATGGTGCCGTGTTGTTATTTTAGTCATGATGACTTTAAAAGTGTCATGAACCATGCAATAGCCAGAGATGAAAAACCAGTACCAATACCTTATCAAAATACTATGGAAAATCTCTTTTAATATTAGTGACTAATAGCTACTCTGTTATAACAGTAAGCACAAAAGTATATATATTTACTATAAATATTCTGTCTTCCTGCACTAATTCATAAGTGGTTGCAGGGAGAAGATTCAGACAGGAGCCAGAGCATAATTCATTAATTCAGCAGATTTTTGAGTTCCAAGTAGGTGCCAAGCAGTGTTTTGGTGTAAGGACTGAACAGTGAATAAGAAATACCCATAAGAATTGTGTTCTCATGGCCTTTACATTCTAAGGTTTCCATGATCTCTTTTGCTCTCGATATTATAAAAGAGATTGCTGTGCCAGCATTCAAGGCCAGGTCTGAGATCATGCATTCGGACACTTCTGAGAAAGACAATGCATAGCAAATCCACAAGGGGTGTGAGTAATAAGCAATATGGTGTTTAGTAAAAATTAAACAATGTTTTGAGCTCAGGATTTCCTTCCATACCTGCTATTCACATCAGTACTGATTGCAGAACAAGACTTGAGCCTATAAGACAAAGGAAAGTAGAGACACCTGCTGGAGTGACAGGGTGAGGAAACAGGAAGGAGCTGGTGACAAAGACTATGGCATTTCATCTGAGGTCACAAAAAGCAAAGGGTCAGAAATGTGAATAGACAGGAAAGTTGTGACTGCTAATCAAGAGCCTTAATAACTGGATACTACTAGTACTTTTATTATAAAATATAAGAGGGTAATAAAAACAATTTAATATTTGTGGTATTTAATTCAAAATGATCAAGTATTAATTGAAAATTCATTATTTTTAGCTACTAATAATTAAAGCAATAAAGGTAAGTTCAATATCCACTACTTGTATTTTGAGGTAAAAGATCCTAAGAAAGGTGTTTTCCTTTTTCAAAAAAATTAAATCTTCTATGTAAATTAGAAAACAAGCATTCAGGATTCAAGAAGCCTGATCATGTTGATACACTGCGTTTATATATTTTGTAAGAGGTGTAACAATGGGATAGATCTATGAGGAATGGGGGAAGAGGCCCTGGAGGTCATGGTGGACGTGTTTTCTCAGCTTTGCCCATGCTGTGCTAAAAAGCTGTTGTCTAAGGCAAAGGCAGCAGAAGAAAATGCATTAAAAAAAAAAAAAAAAAGGGCTCCTGTGAATTTATGAGAAGTGCATCACGAAGACAAATATTTCAGCCATGCAATTCCATTCGGCCTTTTCAGCTGTGTGTCCATAGCAAGTCAACGGCTAAATTGAAAAATCAATTCCAATTTAAATTATTGGAATAAAGAACACCAGGAGTCAGAGATAAAATGGCTTTGTTCTCTGAGATCCTTTTTAATTGGAAAGTTATTTCTTCAGGGTATTCTAATGGTTCTGAGGGAAGATTGCAAAATAAAGTTGATCGGCTGGGGGAAGGTTAATAGCTAATGTGCTTTCCTTGCTGTTCGGCCGCCTCCTGTCTTTATGACATCCCCATCATATCTGGAAGGATTGAAGATTCTAAATCATTTGATACATGCAAGGAGTGTATTTTCTCTTGGTCTTTCAAAAACCATCCTGAGGCTGGAACCTTGGCAGAACTTTCTCTTTCAGCCTTTCAAATCAGACTCACTTTTGCTTACAAATATCACAAAACACTTGTCTTCTTTCTTTTCTTTCTTTGTTTCTTTTTTTTCTTTTTTCATATTCCTGATGGGGATGTTTCTCTAACAATGAAGTGGTAATTAATGGAAATAAAAGATACTTGAAGAGGATGCTAGTAAAAGCTCTGCTCTTTAATGATAGTAGAAGAAAAAAAAAAAAAAAAAACTTTGCTGGCCTGTATTAAACAGAGGAAAAAAAGTAGTTACAGACTTAGGAAATGGAGAACAAATGTATACAGACAGGGCAAAGGAAAAACATGGTAGATATAGAAAATGTGAATAAATATTATTATCAAAAGTTAATATTGAATGCCCTGAGAAACCAAAGGTCGTATTTAGAAAGCTTCAGCCCAAAATTTAAAAACTAAAGTTTAACTGCACATATAATAACCTTTTCTCAGCCTGTAGAAAATTGTTTGGGGCAGCTGTAGTTTAAAAACCTTAAATGAGCATTTAATTTGAAATTAATAAAACAGTTATGGTATGTGTTAGGAAAAGTTACTGAGGTTTGCTTTGTATATTTAATTACTGTAAAGGAGATAAATCTCATTGCCATGTAATGAACTCAGAAGTGTAGATATAGTAAATATGTACTTACGTTCTTGTTATTAATGCATTAAATTCGTAAGAATATTTAGGAATTTAATTAGCATTTAATAAGATGCTATAGCAAATTATAGTAGTTAGATGTTAAATGTAAATTAATATTTTTAGTATCTAATTGATATTAACTAATTAATTACTGTTTATTACATGGCAACTAGATTTATCTTTTATGGAGTTATTAAATCTCAATTAAAATGCTCTTTTAAGAGGGAGCATTCAATTAAAAATAATATTCTCTATGAATTCCATAACTCCCTTCTCCTTAGGATGTGAGGTGCAAAACGTATCAAATCAAATTACCAAGTTGCTTAGAAAGGAACCCAGTTGGGACTATGCTAGAGTTGTTCAAGCCATCCCAGAATTTTCCAAGTGAGGAGAACTAATTTTTTGAAAGTCATATTCTTTTCTCTATTAAAGTGATAAGCATATGGAAGCCTAGAAAGACCCTAACTCAAAAATCTCTCTCCACAGGCAATGATATTGGGTTCAGGTGTTATTTCCTCAAGAAAAGCAGCTACAGGTTATTAAAATAAAAATGTGATTTTTTAATTTGTTATTTCCCCTTGATGTAACTTCATATATCAGATACAACATGGCAATTAATTGGGGGTGGGTTTTGCTAGAGGGAAGTTTAGAACATCATGAATTCAATAATCAGTCAATAATCAAATGTATTAGGCTAGAGGGAGAAGAAAATGAAAGAAAAGGAAATAGACAAGTTGAAATTTCATTTTTCTGTCAAGGTCTCTGTGGTTCCTGTCAATTCCTAGAATATAGTGTGTATTCAATAAACATTTTCTGAATAGAATGCATTAAATCTCCCATATCTGGCACCACACAATTCCTAAAATGACTTTATAGTTATTTCGTAATCTGATCTGAGACAGTAGAGAGTAGAGGTTAATTGTCCCAACAATTTTAAGTCTTCCTTTTATGGACTTCCCTGTAGCTCAGATGGTAGAGTCTGCCTGCAATGCAGGAGACCCGGGTCTGATCTCTGGGTCAGGAAGATCCCCTGGAGAAGGGAATGGCAACCCACTCCAGTAATCTTCCCTGGAGAATCCTATGGACAGAGGACCCTGGCAGGCTACAGCCTGTGGGGTCGCAAAGAGTGGGTCACAACTGAGCTACTAACACTACTAAACACTAATTTTAAGTCCTGACTGCCTCATTCAAGGTGTGACACCTTTGAAAAGTCATATTATTATTACTACTAATATTCTATTCCTTGGTATCCTCTGGAATTACAGACAATGGGAGAGCCCACCTGAGGATTATCGTGAGGGCTAATGGAGTCAATAAGAGACACTTGAGAACAATACCTAGTACACAGCAGCAACACAACAAACACTGATTTTTATTATAATCTTCATTTTTGAAGCAATGGTGTTCTCTTCAGTTGGGAGCTGGAGTAGGTACATTATGTTTTAGCTCACTAAAAATAATTGGAGAGCAAATTAGCTTATTTTTATCTAGTTTACTCCCCTTAAATAATTAATTTCAGTAACTGTAAATATTTACCATTACTTGCAAGTCATTTTTTGGCAAAGCTATAAATACTATGTAATTTTAATCTTTCTCTCATGAATCAATCCTTGAAGATTGTCATTTTTGTCCCTACAATTTTCAAGCATAATGAAGATATTAAATAAAACCTATCTTACATTGATTCTCACTTCACTCAACTAGATATCTAGCATCTCAGCTCAATAAATAGCCATTCATCATTATTTTTTAGTCAATGTTGGGTCTTGTGACTATATTCTTGCCTAAGGTCAGTGAAATTAATTTTCAGTTAATATTGACCCAAATTGTTTTTAAAACATAAATATGACACTGCTTATAATGCCAACAACTTATGTTTACTTCCCAAATGTGAAATTTGCTCATGAATTTTATACTCAAAAATTACTTTTTTATATTATAACGTCACTTAAATATATTTTTATGCTCAATTTCTGTTGTTTTCTGAAACAGTGAGTTTAAAATCAAGAGAAACAAAGTCTCCTACCATCCACCCTAGGCATATCATTTATATTATCTTAGCTTACTTTTATACTTTTTTTAAACAAAGGTCTTGATAGAATAATCTTATTAAAAATACCTCTAAATCTAGCATGTTATTACATTATACTCAAACACTAAGTTTATTCTCTATTATTTGTGTTTGGCTTAGCAGTTTTCTTTTGTTTGGCACTTTAAAATGTCTGTGTGTGTGTGTGTGTGTGTGTGTGTGTCCCCAGAAAAGAACATATAGAAATAATAAAATTTTAATATAAAAACCAGTAGCCAAAAACTGAAATTAAACGGGAGATGCAGTTTCCTGTTGTGTGAAGAGTAGCAATGAAGATATTTGCATACTCATGATTAAAAGAATAAAAAGCAGTAAAAATAATGGATGGAAAAGACAAGTCCGTGGAGGTGTAGAGTCTCATTTCTTTGATTCTTCACTCATCTCAGCTGATTCAACATTGGTCTTTAGATGTGTAAGACTAAGCTCTGTGGCAGTAAAGAACTAAGGGAGAAATGACAGGATTTGACAGATGTGCAGAAAAAAATGATTTACTCAAGAGGAAAAAGAGTAAAGATGAGAAGAGAAAAAAAGCAAACATTTGATCAGAGACACTACAAGGGGAAAAGGAAGGGGGGAAATAACAGACACAGGATACAAGAGTATTTTAAATGTTGAGATGTGTGTTTGAAATTGACTGAAAGCCACAAAGGGAGGACATTGATTTTCATGACTAATATTTTGAATGGATCCAATCAGAGCTTGACAAAAAAAAAAAAATATATATATATATATATATATATATACATATATATACACATAACTAAAAACAATGAGCTAGTCACTTTGAGGATAACCTAAAATATCTGCAAGGATATTAAGAAGGGCTTAATAGACAAGGAGAAACTGAAGTCACCAATAATGACAAAATTGTCTAAGAAGGGAGAACATTCAGTGTTTAACTTAGCATAGCTTTTCTTATTACAAGGTCTTATGTACTCCCACAGGACAGGAAGTAAAGAGGTGCTCAGAGATTCACTTGACTCACAGTATGGGATGCACCAGTTTTTGGATGTATTTCTCAAATCTGTGCTTGTTTTGCTCTTGCCTGTTGTACATACTTGCTCATCTATTTCTATTCTTGTTCTGTTCTTTAGATTCAAATGCATGATAATGTTATAACTGTTTCAAACTCAAACTCTCCTAGTCTTCTGATTCTTCACCTTAGCTCTGCTGCTCCTCAAAGGACATTCCCCATTTTTACAGAGCTATTGAGCACTTGTCATGCTAGCACATCCAAGAGGAAATGGAAACACTATTTTATCATGCTCTGCTTTGCCAGCGACAAAAGGACTTCCATATTTCATTTGACACCAGTGGTGGCAGTATTAGAGAAGGAAAATGCTGCAGAAATAAATCCATGGCATTATTTAGTTAACACCTACTGCAGAGAAGTAAGCAGTATCATATTCCTAACTGGAGATTAAGTTCTGGGTGGGTAGTTCTGAGTGGGTAATCAGAGATACATGTGCAGAGGAAATGGCATGCCTCCACCTGTATGTACAGGTGCCAGATCCTGACCATGCATTCTCCCTCTTTGGTTTTCCTTCTTTGAAGTGAAGTGAAATGAAAGTTGCTCAGTCATGTCCAGCTCTTTGCAACCCCATGGACTGTAACCGGACAGGCTCTTCTCTCCATGGAATTCTCCAGGCCAAAATACTGGAGTGGATCACCATTTCCCTCTCCAGGGGATCTTCCCAACCCAGAGATGGAATCCAGGCTCCTGCAATCCAGGCAGATTCTTTACCATCTGAGCCACCAGGAGAGCCCTTTCCTTCTTTATCCCTTTTCAATTTCCTTTCCTTTTTCTTTTATTTTCTTTTTGCATTATTTTTTCTTGCTTACCATCCTTTCTCCAAAGAGCTGCTGTCAGCAGTCCCATCCCCTCCATGCTTCTGCCGCAGCCCCTCAGACATCTCCACTTTCACTGGACAATGGCTGCTGCCTCCTACCTGGCTTCCCCCCAGCTTTTCCCCCGTGACCATTCCTTACATGCATCTTTACACACTGGAGTGTACTCTGGGCATTAAGAGATCGGCTCTGGGATTGCAGAGATTTGGACGCAAATCAAAGCTTGGCCACTTGCTTATCTGGACAGCTTTCAACAAGTTACTTAATCCCTCTGAACCTCAGTGTGCTAACCTGTAAATTGGGGGTGGCAACCTGGGGAAGGATTCAATTATACTCTATTAATATGCACTTAATATTGTTCTGTCATGGTAACTGTTACTGTAATTTTCTCTTTTTAAAAAATTTTTGAAGCATAGTTGATTTATAACAGTGTATTCAATTTTTCTGTACAGCAAGTGCCTTGAAAAAAATATATATATATATTCATATTCTTTTCCATTATGGTTTGTCACAGGATGTTGAATATAGTTACCTATGTTATGCAGTAGGTATTGCATAGATTTTTACCTCTAGGAACAATATGATTATGTTCACTCTATATTTTACTGGAATTCTTAATGGGCTACTTGCTGTGGTTTTGAGATTGCAACCAGGGGACCAAGGGAATCCAGATAGACAGTAATACAGTGTCATGTGAAATTGATGAGTAGAATACAGAAAAGTACAGTGTGGGTTGGCTTAGCAGTGGCTAAACAAACCACAGAGCTATGGGCAGAGGCTGACTATGGCTCATGGACAAAATACCAGAGCTGATCTTCAAAGTCTGGGTTTGCTTGGAGGGTTGAGGATAAACATGATACTGACTCCTACACAGGAGTTTTATTTCTGAGAGTAGTCCAAGTGGGAATACCATGGCATCAGAGAATACATTTAGAACTACTAAAACTGTGCACCTCATACTTAGCATCTTTCTAAGAACTTACAGACACTTGGAAGAGTTTTGCATGTGTGCATGCGTGCCACATCGCTTCAGTCATTTCTGACTCTCTGTGACCCTATGGACTATAACCCGCCAGGCTTCTCTGTCCATGAGATTCTCCAGGCAAGCTAACTGGAGCAGATTGCCATTTCCTCCTCCAGGGGATCTTCCTGACAGGGATCAAACCCACATCTCTTACATCTCCTGAGTTGGCAGGTATGTTCTTTACCACTAGCACCAAAAGGGGAAGTCCAGAAAGAGTTTTACCCTACCTCAAACTTTAACATCCATGGAGGTCTTAGCAGATCATTCTGTTAAGAAGACAATAGGGAAAACTATTTTCTTTTTGCTGAAATACTAGCAAATAATTAGAAAATGAGAAATCAGGTAAGGGAATTTTAACTTGAGAATTTAATTAGGCCTTAAATGCTGTGTCTTAGTCACTCAGTACTGTCCAACTCTTTGTGACTCCATGGATTATAACCCACCAGGCTCCTGTGTCCATGGGGACTCTCCAGGCAAGAATACTAGAGTGAGTTGCCATTCCCTCCTCCAGTGGATCTTCCCAACCCAGGGATCGGAACCCAGGTCTCCCAAATTGCAGATGGATTCTTTACCATAAGAGTCATCAGCCCAGTCCTTAAATGTCTATTTACATAATTGAAGGAGAAAATACATTTTTACAAATTCACCCATTTTGTTATTTTCAGTAGCCAAAATGGTTGTGCAGTATGTTGCTTATAAAGGCAATGGGAGACCATTAGTGCTGTTTCCTTGGGTGTCGCCCACGTTTAAATTTGAATGCACCTGATTATAGGACGCCTGATTTCTTTGAAAATAGTTGGAACAGAGGAAGAAAATAGACAAAAAGTCTTTGAGTTAAAGAAATAGAGAAGTTATACCAAAAAGAAGTTTTTAGAGCATTGGTTCTTAAAATTTGTTGTGAATCGCTAGAACACACATGAAAGTGAGATAGAAGACATTGCCTTTCCTCTTTCTACAAATCCTACAGAATATTCTGCTACAGATCAAACTTTGAGAAACATCAAATTAGAAAGAAAATGCTACACAAATAAAAAATAAATACACTTACTTCTATTTGCTTTTGTGTATAATAAGGTACACTTTCAACACAGCATTTGTGCAACCATTCATCTTGTCAGAATGATCAATTTTGTTTGGAAATCAAATTTTCATTCTCTAAGTAGATGATCATATATGTAGTATTTCACTTCAATTTTGAGTTACTAGATAGCAAGCATCATAATAACTTCAACTAGGATAGTTATAGTATTAAAAATGCATTTTCTAAAACCATAAACATCTTTAAGTATGATTATTTTTTGTATTAAAACTTGGCTAGGGTATTTCACCTTTTAATCCTCTTTAAAAAATTTAATGATAAATCTTTATCTAATATTCTTGTTTAAGATTTATTCTATACTTGACACATACTTATAACTTACCCATTAATATTAGTGGGAATAAAAATTTATGTGCATTCATTGATAGGAGAATAAAATTCTTCATATCATATTTTCAAATATAAAATTATGACTTCTGAGAATGTATTTGATCTGAGCAGAAAAGCAGCCTAATGAGCAACATTTGATTGATAATACATTGCAATTCATAATTGATATAATCTTAGATCTGCCAGCGCAACAAAAGGTCACTTCGAAATTTGATGGGAGGTTAAGCGTGGGATAAGTTGGAAATGATATTGTATCATGTAAAGAAAGAAGATACTGACACAAATCTACTATTTCATATTAAATTAAAAATACCTTGAAAAGCATAGTAATTAACAGCAAGTCCTGAGAACTTGACATTCCACACAAATGTCACTCCCCAGGGTACTACACAGGAATTAAAGTGTCGTTTTACTGTCAGACTGATGTATACCACTGAACCAGTGCTGAGGAAAAAGTCAGATTCTTGGTGATGGTTGGGCTTTAAATTGTAGATTACCCCCACTTACTCCTGTTTCTGTATTAGAAAAGTGATTCTAAATCTTACTCCTTTTTATATCTTAAAGAGAGTATGTACTCATGTGTTTTCCTCTTCATTGAAAATAAAATATTGGAGAACAGTTAAAAATGATTTTGCAAAGCTCTCTGGGGAATGAGGCAGAGTTTAAAGTGTATCTTTATCTTATTAGAACACAAAATTTTACCCTTTGGGAAGAAAAAATTTCCCCATAAATTAGTATCAACATTGCCTCTCACAATCCCCAACATGTTTTCAACTTAAAACTATTATCCATGTGTATAGAGAGACAGAGCATCAAGCACCATCCAGACCCAACTGTCACATTAAAAACCAACCTATAGGATGAAGTTTGAGTCTGTTAAACTAATTGTTGATACCTAAATTCTTTATGATCATGATCAATATTTATTCATCTTAGTCACTCTTTCCTCTTTCTTTCTTATATATGTTATTAGTAAAGAACTCCTGACTACATATAAACAAAAAGAAATAAGCAAACACCAGACAAATTCTTATGTTTGAAACAAACATATAGAAAGGAAAGCCCATGTTCTAAGATGTAATCTCCACTGAATGCATCAGGCCTCATGTGCATATTTATGTTTCTCGTTGCCCAAATAAAAACATCCTTATCATAATCAACTCATTATCCTTCACCCTATAATACTTCACACATCTGTTCCTTTGACTCAAGCTTTCCACTTTTGCCTCCCTCTCACACCCTATTTATCAGCTCAGCAGATGAAGAATCTACCTGCAATGCAGGAGTCCCGAGCTCAATTCCTGGGTAGGGAAGATCCCCTGGAGAAAGGATTCAAGTACCCTGGGTTACCCACTCCAGTATTCTTGGGCTTCCGTGGTGGCTCAGATGGTAAAGAATCTGCCTGCAAAGAAAGAGACTTGGGTTTGATTTCTGGGTTGGGAAGATCCTCTGGAAGAGGGCATGGCCACCCACTCCAGTATTCTTGCCTGGAGAATCCCATGGACAGAGGAGCCTGGAGGGGTCCATGGGGGTCACAAAGAGTTGGATACTTGGGGTCACAAAGAGTCGACTAAGCACACAGCACAGCGCACACTGTTACTGTGTTCCCTGAACTCTGGAGCTGTGTTTTTCCCACACTTCCTCACGTTGAAACTCTTTGAACACTACCACATCTTGGGGAAATAATATTCCTTCCTTATACGCTTCTTCAAAGGATGTTTTTTCTCTCCCTTTGGTCTGAAAATGGTATCATGTCATCTTTTCTGTTTATTGTCCCAGGTCATAAAATGTCCTCAGCCATATGAAAATTCCCACTCTTTTGGTGTGGAGAAAACGTATCCCTCCTACACTGCTGGTGGGAATGTAAATTCATGCAGCCACTATTAGAGAACAGTATGGAAGTTCCCCCAAAAGCTACAAATAGAACTACTATATGATTCTGCAATCCCATCCTAGGAATATATCCCAAGAAACTCTAATTTGAAATCATACATGTACTCCAATATTTACAATGGCCAAGACATGAAATGTCCATCAACAAAGAAATGAAGAAGATACAGTATATGTGTGTGTGTGAGTGTGTGTGCGGGAGACCTGGGTTTGATCCCTGGGCCGGGAAGATCCCCTGGAAAAGGGAAAGGCTATCCACTCCAGCATTCTGGCCTGGAGAATTCCATGGACTGCATAGTCCTTCGGGTCACAAAGAGTTGGACACAACTGAGCAACTTTCACTTTCATATATTGGCCGAAGCTTGGATGAACCTAGAGATTATCATACTAAGTGAAGTAAGTTAGACAAAGACAAATATAATATGATATCATATATGTGAAATCTAAAAAATACAAATGAACTTATTTACAAAACAGAAAGAGACTCACAGACATAGATAACCAACTTATGGTTACTAAATGGGAAAGGTACGGAAGGATACTTTAAGGAGTTTGGGATTAGCAAACACAAACTACTGTGTGTAAAATAGATATACAACAAGGTTCTACTCTAGAGCACAGGGATCTATATTAAATATCTTGTAATAACCTACAATGAAAAAGAATATGAGAAGGAATAAGTGTAATTGAATCATTTCGCTTACACCAGATACTAACACAACATTGTAAATTAACTACACTTCAATTAAAAAACAAAAACAAAAAATAAAGCTCCTACTCTTTTGAATTTTAGCTTATTAGACTCCTTCACAATTCCCCCTCCTAACTGTTATCATCTATGGACTATGTTATCCACATCCAATTCACTGAAGATAACTGTGATTTTTCTCCCCAAATCTTGTTGTTATTGTGGAGATTTTTCCCAAGGTCATGATAAGTAAATATCCATTTCCCTGAACTGTCCCTGGTGGCCTAGTGGTTAGGATTCAGTGCTCTCCCATTTGACTAATCTCTCAGCTCCTTGCCTTCATCATCTCAAGCGACTTTGCTTTCCTCTCATCTATTTATTCCTAAGGATTTATTCACCATTATGACTAATCAATACAGTCTGCATTCTCTTAAACCACATCCCTGTCCATCATTACCCCCATTCAATCATTCCCTAATTTGAGAGCTATCAGATGGAAACTTTCTCACCCTCCAAAAATATTCAAAGTCAACTGCAATTAAACAAATATTCTGTCTTCTTTAAAAAAAAAAAAATTAAGAAATTTACCTTTTCCTAACAAAGGTAACCCTTCGTATTTGTTCTGAATACCAGAATCTTGTCTCTTCAAATATTATATTCATCTTTATTCCTTTACTCTTCTATAATTTCAACCTCTCAAAAATCCTTCCTGCCAGCATTTAAACATTATTTTTAAGGATCTCACATTAAGCTCTTATGACTGTTTTGCCTCTATTACAAAAGCTAACAAATTTTACACTATATACACTTTCTCTTCTTCATCTCCACTTCATTCTCAATAAATTCATGTCTTGGTTAGATTGTGAAGTCCTAACGACTGGACCATCATGCAGTTTCCTCGGCTGTCATTCCTTACATTCACCACTTGCCATACCTCTGCCACTCGCCCGAACTGCTCGTTTCCTTCTACCTATTCTCTTAAAATTACTCAGATTTCGTTCTATGACTCTATTTCTTCTTAGTTTCATAAACTACATAGTAACCTCATTAGTCCCCATGTTATATTATCTGCACATGAATAACTCAAAATATTTTACTTCTAAACACCCCTTTTGAACTTTGGATTAATACATAAAGCTGATTATTTGATATCTCTTTATCATACCTCTCAATTGATCATAGATAAAAATCATAGATCATATAGGGTTATCAAACAGAAAAAGAGACACAGATGTACAGAACAGAATTTTGGACTCTGTGGGAGAAGGCGAGGGTGGGATGTTGCGAAAGAACAGCATCGAAACATGTATATTATCTAGGGTGAAACTGATCACCAGCCCAGGCTGGATGCATGAGACAAGTGCTGGGGCCTGGTGCACTGGGAAGACCCAGAGGAATTGGGTGGAGAGGGAGGTGGGAGGGGGGATCGAGATGGGGAATACATGTAAATCCATGGCTGATTCATGTCAATGTGTGACAAGAACAACTACAATATTGTAAAGTAATTAGCCTCCAACTAATAAAAAAAAAAATGAAAAAAAAAAGATTTAAAATGCCACTAAAAAATCATAGATCAATTTATCATAGATAAATTACTGATCTTCCACTTGAATTCTGCTGCTTCTTCATGTTTACTTATTTGTTTGCTTATTCTAATTTATTTATTTTAATTAGAGTGTAATTACTTTATACTATTGTGATAGTTTTGGCCATCAATTCAGTTTAGTCATGCAGTAGTGTCCAACTCATATGAACCCATGTACTGCAGCATGCCAAGCTTCCCTGTCCATCACCAACTCTCAGAGTTTGCTCAAACTATTGTCCAAACAGTCAGCGATGCCATCCAGCCATCTCATCCTCTGTCATCCCCTTCTCCTCCTGCTTTCAATCTTTCCCAGCATCAGGGTCTTTTCCAATGGGTCAGTTCTTCACACATCAGATGGCCAAAGTATTGGAGTTTCAGCTTCAGCATCAGTCCTTCCAATGAATATTCAGGGTGACTTCCTTTAGGACTGACTGGCTTGATCTCCTTGCAGTCCAAGGGACTCTCAAGAATCGTCTCCAATACCACAGTTCAAAAGCATCAGTTCTTCAGTGTACAGATTTCATTATGGTCCAACTCTCCCATCCACACATGACTACTGGAAAAACCATAGCTTTGACTATAAAGACCTTTGTCAGTAAAGGTTCTTGTTGTCTAAGTTCATCATAGCTTTTTTTCCAAGAAGTAAGTGTCTTTTAATTTCATGGCTGCGGTCATAATCTGCAGTGATTTTGGAGCTCAAGAAAATAAAGTCTGTCACTGTTTCCATTGTTTCCCCCATCTATTTGCCAGGAGGTAATGGAACCAGATGCCATGATCTTCATTTTTTAAATGTTGAGCTTTAAGCCAGTTTTCTCTCTCTCTTCTTACACTTTCATCGAGACTTTCTTCAATTCCTCTTCATTTTCTGCCATAAGGGTGGTGTCTACTGAGTAGATGAGGTTATTGATATTTCTCCCGGCAATCTTGATTCCAGCTTGTGCTTCATCCAGTCCGTCATTTTGCATGATGTTCTCTGCATATAGGTTAAATAAGCAAGGTGACAGTATACACCTTGACATACTCCTTTCCAATTTGGAACCATTCGGTTGCCCTATGTCCAGTTCTAACTGTTTTTTCATGACCTCCCTACAGATTTCTCAGGAGGCAGGAAAAGTGATCTGGTATTCCCATCTCTTTTAGAATTTTCCACAGTTTGTCATGATCCGCACAGTCAAAGGCTTCAGTGTAGTCAATGAAGCAGAAGTAGATGCTTTCCTGGAATTCTCTTGCTTTTTCTATGATCCAATGGACGTTGGGCAATTTGATCTCTGCTTCCTCTGCCTTTTCTAAATCCAGCTTGAACATCTGGAAGTTTTCAGTTCACACACTGTTGAAGCCTAACTTGGAGAATTTTGAGCTATACTTTGAGCTAGAATGTGAGATGAGCGCAATTGTGCAGTAATTTGAACATTTTTTTGGTATTGCCTTCCTTGGGATTGGGATGAAAACAGACCTTTTCCAGTCCTGTGGCCACTGCTGAGTTTTCCAAATTTGCTGGCATATTGAATGCAGCACTTCACAGCATCATCTTTTAAGATTTGAAATCACTCAACTGGAATTCCATCACCTCCACTATCTTTGTTCATAGTGATGTTTCCTAAGGCCTGCTTGACTTCGCATTCCAGGATGTCTGGCTCTAGGTGAGTGATAACACCATTGTGGTTATCTGGATGATGAAGATCTTTTTTGTATAGGTCTTCTGTGTATTCTTCTCACCTCTTCTTAATACCTTCTGCTCTTTTTTAGGTCCATACCATTTTTGTCCTTTTTGCGCCCATCTTTGCATAAAAATGTTCCCTTGGTATCTCTAATTTTCTTGCAGAAATCTATAGTCTTTCTCGTTCTATTGTTTTCCTCTCTTTCTTTGCATTGATCACTGAGGAAGGCTTTCTTATCTCTCCTTGCTCTTCTTTGGAACTCTGCATTCAGATGTGTATATCTTTCCTTTTCTCCTTTGCCTTTCACTTCTCTTCTTTTCTCAGCTATTTGTAAGGTCTTCTGAGACAACCATTTTGCCTTTTTGCATTTCTTCTTCTTGAGGATGGTTTTGATCACTGCCTCCTGTACAATGTTACATACCTCCATCCATAGTTCTTCAGGCACTCTCTCTATCACATCTAATGTCTTTAATCTATTTTCCACTTCCACTGTATAGTTGTAAAGGATTTGATTTAGGTCATACCTGAATGCGTTAGTGGTTTTTCCCTACTTTCTTCAATTTAAGTCTGAATTTGGCAATAGGGAGTTCATGATCTGAGACACAGTCAGCTCCCGGTCTTGTTTTTGCTGACTGTACAGAGCTTCTCCATCTTTGGCTGCAAAGAATATAATCAATCAATCTGATTTTGGTATTGACCATCTGGTAATGTCCATGTGCAGAGTCATCGCTTGTGTTGTTGGAAGAGGGTGTTTGCTATGATCAGTGTGTTCTCTTGGCAAAACTCTGTTAGCCTTTGTCCTGCTTCATTTTGTATTCCAAGGCCAAACTTCCTGTTACTCCAAGTATCCCTTGACTTCCTACTTTTGCACTCCATTCCCCATGTTGAAAAAGATGTGTTTGGTTTTTGCTTTTTTTTTTTTTTTTTTTTTGGTGTTAGATCTAAAAGGTCTTGCAGGTTTTCATAGAACTGTTCGACTTCAGCTACTTTGGCATTAGTGGTTGGGGCATAGACTTGGATTACTGTGATATTGAATGATTTGCCTTGGAAACAGAGATCATTCTGTCATTTTGATACTGCACCCAAGTACTGCATTTTGGACTCTTTGTTGATGAAGAGGGCTACTCCATTTCCCCTTAGGCATTCCTGCCCACAGTAGTAGATTAATGATCATCTGAATTAAACTTGCCCATTCCAACCCATTTTAGTGTACTGATTCCTAAAACATTGGTGTTCACTCTTGCCATCTCCTGTTTGACCACTTCCAATTTACCTTGATTCATGTATGGTAATTTCCATACATTAACATGAATCAGCCATGGGCATACATGTGTTCCCCCCATCCTGAACCCCCTCCCATGTCCCTCCTCACCCTATCCTTCTGGGTTGTGTCATAGCACCAGATTTGGGTGCCCTGCTTCATACATTTAACTTGCACTAGTTATCTATTTTACACACTCAATGTACATACTTCAATGCTATTCTCTCAAATCATCCCACCCTCACTTTCTCCCACTGAGTCCAAAAGTGTGCTCTTTACATAAAAGTTTCAAAAACTGTCATGTGAAATGTCTTACAAAACCTACATTACAATTGAGACAATACTCTTTTTCCCAATTCTGCCATCAAGCCCTATAAATTTTACTTTCAAAGAATAGTACAAGTCATTCATTTCTTCTCATCACATTTCCTATCATCTTGGGTCTACATGACATCATTTATTTCTTGATTATTGCAAGGACTTCCTAATTGTAATCCACATTTCTCTTTTGTTTCTTCTAATACACGAAACTTTTCTAGTTTAGAATATACATATACATGTGTATATTCCACTTATGGAAAGTGAAAATATAATTGCACAATTTGTGAGCTATCACAAACTTTTATATGCTCATGCAGTAAGCAACCATATCAAAAAACAGAACATTACTAATGCTCATGATGTCACCTTTGAGCTAGATTTATTTCACCTCCCTCTCTCATAACTTCTAACAGAATGGAATAATTGTGCCTGTTTTATCATTTACCATTTTAGACATATAACCTTTCATTGCTAAATTTGAAATCATTTTCACAAAAAAATGGATAAAACACTTGAATAGACTCTTCAGAAAATAAAATGTACAACATCCAAAAACTGCATGAAGAAATAGTCAAATAATTAGTCATCAGGGAATTGCAAATTTAATCTATGAGTTACCACAACATACCAATAAGAATAGCTAAAATTAAAAGACTGACAACACCAAATTCTGAAAAGAATATAGAGTAGTGTAAATTTTCATACATTGCTAATAAGAATAAAGAGGAACTAGCTCTATGCAAAATGCTTTATAGTTCTTTTGTAAAAAATAAATATATACTCATTATGGCCCCAAAATTCCACTCCTAATTTTCTAAGAAAATTTAATGCTACACATATAAAAGCAAACAAGCAAAAAAAAAAAAAAAACAAAACTTGACAAAGAATGTTCATAACAACTATATTCAAATGTCTCAAAATTGAAAAGAGCCCTGATATCCATTGGGAAGAAAATGAATAACCAAATACAAATATTTGTATATTCATCTGATGAAATATCACCTAGTAATAAAAAAAAATACTCAAATACACACAATAGTTTAGGTGAATCTCCAAATGATGTGCCAAATAAAGGAAAAAAATCTTTACATAAAACAATATATACCACAGGATTCCGCATACATGAATTTCTAAGGCAGATATAACTAATCTATGGCAAAAAAAAAAAAATCACAGCAATAGATGCGTGTATGGGCATATAGGTAAATATTAACTGGAAAGAGGCAGGAGGGAACTTCCTGGGGTAATAATAAGAGTTTATACACAGAAGAGGTTCAACTTACACAGGTTATACATCTGTTAAACTTTTTATTAACATTAGGAACTCACTGCTAGTGAGAAGGCAAATTATAATAAACACTTTAAATTCTGTGTGAAATATTTCATAATATTGAAAAAATGTGCATGCTATGATTGATCAAATCATTGTGCTTTCAAATACAGAATCATAATAAATACATCTTACATGTCCAAAGATATATGTAAAAGAATATTCAAAGAATTGTTTTTAATTGTCTTCAAAACTGGAAACAAGTTACATGACCATCAGTTGTAGAATGGATAAGTAAATTGTGCCACACAATATTTTACTGTACATTTCTTAGAGCAATGTAAATGAATTAGCTAGAACTATACCAACAATGTTGATGACTCTTACAAATGCAATTTTGAAAAGAACAATCAAGACACAAAAGATAATTACATGTGATCCCACTTTTACAAGTTCTGAGGACAGATAAAACTAAACCATGTTATTTGAGGATATTTTCATAAATTCTAAAAGCATTTTTTGGATGAAAACAAAATTTTTAATGTAAAGGCCAATGCCTTGGCAGGAAGGAATTCTTTGGAAAAAAAAAAGCAGACTGTGGAAAAGCTACTAAAGTGTACATGATTTCTTAATTATTCACCTTTTTTATATTAACTTGGATTAGTGTTATAAATTTTTTATAATATAAATTTTATTTTATTTTTTTCCATTTATTTTTATTAGTTGGAGACTAATCACTTTACAATATTGTAGTGGTTTTTGCTATACATTGACATGAATCAGCCATGGATTTACATGTATTACCCATCCCGATGGATTAGTGTTATAAAATGTTATTGGCATAGAGCTGCTGGTAGTAGTCTCTTATGATCCTTTGTATTTCAGTGTTGTCTGTTGTGATCTCTCCATTTTTGTTTCTAATTTTGTTAATTTGGTTCTTCTCCCTTTGTTTCTTAATGAATCTTGCTAATGGTTTGTCAATTTTGTTTATTTTTTCAAAAAACCAGCTTTTAGCTTTGTTGATTTTTGCTATGGTCTAATTCATTTCAATGTATGACAAAAACCACTGCAATGATGTAAAGTAATTAGCCTCCAACTAATAAAAATAAATGGAAAAAAAAATTTAAAAAAATAAACTATGACATTCATTTTAAAGTGAAAATCCTTGATAAAACACTTCTGTTACTCTACATACTTGCATTGACTCTCTGCTTTTTGGAAACTAGATGAGTATAATATTAACCTGTGGTCTTATATATATATATATATATATATATATATATATATATATGTATATATGTGGCCCATATTAAACAGCTTTATATATATACAAAACTACAAGTTAACACCATACTCAACTAGTTTCCAACTTTATATAAAGTTGTTTAATATGGACCACATATATAGGCTTATATATTTTCCAGTGACATACATCAATTGCTATAACATATATAATTGTATAAACTATTAAGATGATACATATAAAACTTAAAATAAATATTTTTACTGTTCAGTGGACTAACCTATGAGCCTTTTGTGAATGAGATGGAAGATATTTTTGCTTTCTCAGCAAATTTGTTTTCTTAGGTTACATAGTAGTTATGTTCCTATACTGAAGTTTGTTTTAATACAGTTTGGTTTGCAAAGTTTTGAATATAAATTTCACATAAAGTGTTTTACGATATTAAATAGAAGAAATCAAATTTGATTTTGCAAGCTTGATATTTCTGACTCTAACACCAATGCTAAAATTTTAAAGGAGGTGTACTGGAAGCTTTCGATTGTTTTTTTCTTTTCACAGGAAGAGTGTCTGCAAATAAATCTTTGTATCTACTGGTCTGACACCTCAAGTCTATTCTTGAACTTCCACAATGAATGGTATGTGATCAACTATTTCAGATTTTTCCATTACTAAAATTACATTTCTAATGTAAGGATGGGTTATTATTAGCTAAAGCTTTTATTTCCTGGGATTAGATAAAATGAAAAGGGTTATTTCTGTTGATACACCCCATTTCACATTGCGATGCAACTATTCAACTGAAAACGTCCTTATATTTCTATTTGAATGGTCAAGGAATGGCTGATTATGTGTTATTGGCCTTTAAAGGGCCAGTGTCACTAATAGCCAAAACAAAATTATTCATTCAATAATTCTATAGAATTATTAATTCTGCAGAGAGCAATTTAGATTGTCTCAATTTTCTTGCAATAATACTGAAAGATTATAATATTTTTCACAAATATGTGAAATAGAAACACTATATTATAATGATGTCAGATGAAAACTTATATTCATATCTAAAAATAAAGCTTACTTATAAAATTGGTAAGATGTATTTTTTATTAATCATTCAGAAGTTCCTATATTTAGGAATACTTATAAGCATTTGCCATCACTGGGATACACTGCCTTATATAATAGCACTTTGCTTCCCATTGTTTGAAAAAGGATACAATTGATTCAGGAAACACCAAGGGATTTTTCATGGGAGTAAAAAGTAACAACATAGTTTATGGTGAAGACAGTTTATGAGAACAAGAGTTATGCCTCTGTGGTTGAACAAAGCTTTAGTTCTACACCTGCCATATTTAGCACAGATAACTGGACCCACATAATATCAGTATTACTGAAAATTATCATGTGCCTACTGATATAAATGCTATTATATAAATACAATAAAATACAAATTTCTGAAAACAGAAAAATGGTATAATTTCACTGAATCACAATAACTGGATATTCAGAAATTACTACGAAATCTAGCACTTGGAAAGGAAGTAGTTGTAACACATAATTTAATGAAATAATAAACTTAAATGACATTTAGACAACAAGTTATAAAACATACATGAAATGTGATGAGTATAACCATAGTCAGAGAAGTAGCTAATTTGAATATAGGCTATATTCTTGGATTTAAAATCATATAACTTTTGACAGTTGGACAAATGTATGAGTGTAGCTAGAAAATATAATATCTGGAAACTATTAGATAATCCTAAATTTTATGACAGTAGTAATAAAGATAACAAGTCTGCACTTATAATGACTATACAATGAAGCTCAGTGGTTGCTGTGCTTCTCATATTTAAAACAATTAAAAATTCAATCATGAAAAATGCATTGATAAAATAAATGCAATGTAATGATAAAATAATAATTTGTTAAACATCATCCTAAATAACTATAAGTGCAAGTGAGTGTCCAAGCCTTCATCTCATGATATTTTCCTTTTTTTCTGTTTTAATGTTAATTTGACCTCTGAGAGTTCAATATAGAAACACAACGGAGATGTAAGTCTTCCTTACAAGGATGGTGACAATTGTTTATCTACTGTGTCTGTCTAGTGCATCTGTCTTTTCCAACTCCTGTCTATAATATGTGCTGTTTTCCCGCAGCTTTTCTGCAAAGTTTGCTCTTATAACCCATGTAGATATAGGAAGAAAACAAACCTTTTCCAAAGAATGTTAGCAAGCCAGTCACTTAGTCTTTCTAAATCGAAAACATGAAACTGCTGTATTTCTTCCAGTTTCTGCATATCATAATTACAAGCTCAGAAATCTGTGGAGGGTTTAGATTTTAGCTAAGCCACAACCACCTCTGAGTTCAGCACATCCCTCTTTCTCAAAACTTTCTCTCTCCCCTCTCAACCTATCTGTGCACTACTCTTGGACTCATTTTCTCTCTTAGTAGAAATTAGCTAGGCCAGGACTTTAAGTACAGAAATGAGCATTTATTACAGTATGAATTTTATGTTTCCTGGTGTTTTTTAATAATATGCTGATTTGAGGCTCCTGTATTACTTTGAATGAGAGGCTACAGCTTTAATGATGACCCCTATTCTTCTAATCTGTTCTTTAATTGAAGCAGAGACCTAAAAAAAATCTACATATATGCAGAGGAAGATTTGGAAATGGAATATTTTCTTTCTCTAGGTAGTATTAATATAGTCATATATTTAGACAGTCACCTAGGCAAGAAGCACATGCGGACTACTATTCATTATTTGATTATTTGATCATCCTTGGAGCTGATGCAGACTGGCTCTCCCCCAAAATAATATGAACCATCTCTACTTCCCTTGATGACAAGGTGTGAACAAAGCCTATAACTGCTGTAACTATGCCTCCTCAGAAAAAATGGTTAAGGTATTCCAGGAATGGAATTAGCAAGGGTAGCACATATAGTGATATTTTTTTATGCCTTTTTAATCTATCCTTACTTTCTAAGTGAGAATAGGTGAGAATGAATCAGTGAGCACAGACTATGTGTGTAATTGGGTTTCTCTCTAGAAGACTGTGGGTTTCCCTGATGGCTCAGATGGTGAAGAATCTGCCCGCAATGTGGGAGACCCAGGTTCTATCTCTGGGTTGGGAAGATCCCCTGGAGAAGAGAATGGCTACCCACTCCAGTACTCTTGTCTGGAGAATCCCATGGACAGAGGAGACTGGCAGGCTACATCCCGTGAGATTGCAAGGAGTTGGATCTATCTGAGTAGCGAACACATTCACACTTTCTCTAGCAGACTGGAACCCACAGACCACACCATTAACCATCACTTTGCCTCAAGTTCTATAGAAGAGATTGTTTCCCTTATAATTATTACCTCATGACCTCATAGAATGAAAAGTAAACAGCCTAACAAAATGAATTATGTGAAATCAAAATATATTATACTGTTTCAAACTATGTTCAACATTGTACTAACTATTTTTATTGCATATTATTTTAAGGTTCATACTTTTCTCCTTAGAGCTGCTTTAGGAATAGGAAGGGCAATTTAAATGCAAAATGCTTTTTTTTTTTCCAGAGAGGGTGTAAACCTTTAAATGCATCACTGCACATGTGGATGAACCTTTCATAAAAATGGAAAGTGAGTAATGAGGTGCATCTATCTCCCCACTATGATTACTTATGAAATTCTATGGCAGGCACATTCCTCTATGATTAAATAATTCTGAATCATTTTCTGCCAAGTTCTTTTTTAAAAAATTTACACTTGGGTTTTATTTGTAAATGCTTTTATTCCACATTCTATGAACTCAAATATTTCTCTTATCTCTCCCATGAATAAACTCAAATATTTTCTTTTATCACCACTTACTCTTTACTTTCATAAAGAATAACTATTTTGAAGGGTGACAGTGCTCAAAATATTTTGCCTACTTTGAGAGATTAATGACATTGGATTTTAATATCTCTACCCTCAAATTGATTTATCATTTGAGATAATATTCTTAAATGTATAAACACTATACCTATTTGAGGTCTATCTTTATAGATAGGTAGGTAGATAGATCTATACTCAGCAAGTTCATAGGGATGTTCTTCACTCTTGAGGCATACACTGAGCATGATTATAGCAAACTGTCCACTAGGGAGAGCTGCCTTCCAACAGACCACAGCTACCAGCACAGCCACACTCGATAATACTCCATCAGTAACAGTAATGGAAAAATAATAACAATAATAACAGTAGCTTTCCCAACCAGGTGAATTAGTAATAGCATCTTCCCAACATTCCATATCAAATCGTCAGCTTTGGGGTTTGCTGCCATTTCAATATGGAAAGAACCTTGTTCCAAACCATATTTATTGTCCAAATGCTCACTCCTCTTTGACTGAGTAAAAGTAACTTTATGATAGTATTTCTAATTATAAGAAAAAAGATTATCATGTGCATCACTTTGAGAATGATAAAAAGCTTTTTTAAAATAAAATAGATTTACATAAAGATGAAGTAGCAGCTAAAAGCAAAGCATTGCTTTTAAACATTAAGAAATATTGATGAAAAAAACAACTGCCAGAACTAAGTAGCTTTAACCATGGAACAGGGCAAATAAACTCCTAGACAATTTTTAATAATGGAGGAAACATATTTTTTAAATTATAATATGATATCATCCTCATAATCAAGGTTGGCACTTTCCAATCACTGTTAAAAGAATAGAGAAATTTTATATTGTTTTGTTTGTGTTTTGAGATTATTTTAAGTTCAAAAGGGAACTATTCTTCAAAAGGGAATGAGAAATCAAGTTTTTTTGATTGTATAGAAAAATAAAATCCCCTTCTTAATATATATATATATATATAGACATATGTCATATGACTGTATGTGCTAAACATCATAACATCACTTATTTTACATTGTCTTCTAAGTTATATTTTAATTGCAACTTGACACTATTTTTACTGAGTATATGTGAATACATAATTACATACCTATGTATATCATTGGCCTCAGTTACATATGCCTATTGATTTGTGTCCAGCATTTACTAATTATTCTTTCCTTTGCCTCTTCTCTGATTTTACTTATTATCCTTCCACATCATTTAGCTCTGGTTCTACCCTAACATTTTTTCTATTTTTCAGTTGAGTTTAAAGGGGAATGTTATTAAATCAGGGAATTCCATAAATATTGGTTAAAAGTTATAAATAGGCTGTGTTCAGTATTTGTCAACATAGAGTTCTTTCAATTAAAATATTTCCTGGCTACCACAGCGTGGAAGCTGCGGAAATTGGCTCCACATCCAGCTGGCTGATTCAGTAAGAAATCAGCTGGCCTCAATTTAGATTTCTTTTCTTTTAAAGCAGTGCCAAATTGAGGATTAGTATATTGTGGAGAGGGAGGCGGACAGCTCCACCCCTGATCGGCCATTCTTCATTCCCTAGAATGGGCTTGCCATCCCAGCCCCAGCTGTGCACTGAATTAATCTACACAGGGAGCTTCTCTATCTACACAGTTTTCAACATGCTCATCAAGGTCCTGAACCACTTCTAACAAAAGTAAAATGTGGTTCTGCTGACTCTGGATTAGGGAGTCTTTACACAGGCTTTAAATGTAAACATTCACAAGCACACCCCAAACACACACACACACACACACACACACACACACACACAGCTTTTAATGGCATATTATGGAAACAGTCAACAGCTAATACTGAATCTTAGGCAAATTGGGTAAGAGGATAAAGGACAAGAATAGTTCTTCAGAAGCAAGTCCAGTTCAAGGAGTAGGTATGATTTTACTTCTTCACAACTTGTTCCTCCAGACTAAATGTGTAACAATAACGTAGTTAGCAACTGGCCTGAAATAGGACACATCCTTTACATTACCACTTGCAAATATATGTCATTACCCCATCACTGCCCTCTACTTAGAGTACCTTCTACTCAAATCCCTTGGGCCATAGTCTGCACGCTAGCACTTCTATGCTCTTCTTTGCAGCTTCTCAAAACCCATGCGTTCACTAAATGATTTTATGAGCAAATCTTGCTTTCTATCACTAAGGAAGTGTGGCACCTATATTCAGTATTATTGTGTTACTGTTCATATACATTGTGACATTTTGTGAAAAATTCTGAGTCTTCATTTTTGAAGTATTATTGATAATAATGTCTAAGAAAATGGTTTGGGCTCATAACCTCACTCAAACTGTGAGCCAGCTAACCATGTTTGTTAAGGTTTAATCTTGTTTTGCCTAATCATCTATTTGTAGACCATGAAATAATCACTGTTTGTATTTTCATTGATATCCAAAAAAGATATCATGTTGATAATTAATTAGGAAAGAAAATCCAGAAAGGATTTTAGCAAAAATATTTAGCAGATATTTCAAGCCATCTCATTTTTCTGGTAACTTTATAATTTGGATTATAAGTGACGGGATGTATACATCCAAAGGAGCTCTTGATTGTCATCCTAAAAGGAACTACAGCACTCAAACTAGTGGAATTAACTTTATGACAAAAAAAGATATAAGAGGATAGCAAAGATATTAATAATCAAATATATTGATAAATATATTTCAGGCCCTGGTCATCTGTGTCTTTACCCATGGATATATTTCATACATCTCCTTAATTTAATTTCTTAATAGTCATTTTTTTTAACATGTTCCAGGTTTGAGGTCAACCACTATGGCTTTCTATCAACAAAGTTAAATCACTGAAAGTTAACTTTCAGATTTTCCTTGTGATTTTGCTAAAGTTTGTAATAGTGGATGATTGAAGTTATCAGAATTTCATCTATGAAATACTTGTCTGAAATGGTTGAAAAAATAGGAAATGCACTTGAACACATCAGGTTAGGTATACAGAAATAAAATAAGATAAACATGAAGAAATGAAATGTTTAATGTTGGTTTCTGCCTATCACTCCTACAAACAAAAATGCTAACTTGTAAATGTGAATGTTCACCCAGTTTAAACAATAGGCATATTTGCTTCCTCTATTTTTCAGAGGTGAATTTAAACCTGTATTATATTTGTGTTTAAGGAGAAACAAAAGCAATAGCAAGAATAAAACAGGAAAATAAATGCATCTGTGGATCAAAAAGCAATTTTGATTGCAATTGCTTGAGATGAAATAGTTTCAGTTGCCAGATTCACAGTAGGAAAAAGTCGTTTGAATCCTTTGCCACTGTTGTGTTGTATGGGATCCTGTAGGAAATAGAAGGGAAGTGCTTTTCATTTTTGGCCAAAGTGCCTGAAAATATACAAGCAGTGAAGAGAAAAACAGGGTGACATCAGTGGTCATTAAAATGTGACCTTCATCTTGATATAATAAAACAAATAAAAAGTTTCCACAGCACCTGGCATTTAAACATTAAAGGAAGTTGTAAGGACAACCTATTCTTTTACAGTGGACCTAATTATTATTGTGTTTCCAAAAATTCCCAATATTCACACTTTTGAGTCACTGAAAACTCACTATGCTACTTAAGAGAAAGACAAAATCTTAAGAAGTGACACTCAACATGAGTCGTTTTTGCCACTTTGGATAATAGCGAGTGAATTTGTATTGGAAAACCATCTGTCTTCCATGGCTTATGGTCTGGTCTTTTTGCCAGTCCAAGTGATTATCCATACAAAGCAGTGATGCTCAATAAGCTAATTGGCTTCTGTCTTCCTGGAACTGAAATTTTCTACAGATTATCATATGAAGTGAAGTAAGCCAGAGAAAGACAAACATCACATAATAGCACTTGAATATGAAATCTTAAAAAAAAAAAAAGTACAAATGAACTTACTTACAAAACAGAAAGAGATGCACAGACATAGAAAAGAAACTTATGGTTGCCAAATTTGGAGGATAAATTAGGAGATTGGAGTTAAAATATGCACACTACTATATATAAAATAGATAACCAATAAGGAACTACTGTATAGCACAGGGACTTATACTCAATATTTTTTAATAGCCTATAATGGAAGAGAACGTAAAAAAAGAAAGAATATATATATATATATAGTTGTTGTTGTTGTTTAGTCACCAATTCATGTCTGACTCTTTTGTGACCCCATGGACTGTAACCTGCCAAGCTCCTCTGTTCTGGGATTTCCCAGGCAATGGTAACGGAGTAGGTTGTCTTCAGGGGATTTGCTTGACCCAAGGGTCGAATCTGTGTCTCCTGCAGTAGCAGGCAGAAGTTTTTCCCACTGAGCAACCAGGAAAACTCATATAGATATAGACATAGATATATAGATAGATATAGATATATATGATATAGATATAGATAGGTATAGATGATATAGATGTAGATATAGATAGATATAGATATAGATATAGATATAGATATATAGATAGATATAGATATATATGATATAGATATAGATAGATATAGATGATATAGATGTAGATATAGATAGATATAGATATAGATATATATGATATAGATATAGATAGATATAGATGATATAGATGTAGATATAGATAGATATAGATATAGATATAGATATATAGATAGATATAGATGATATGGATGTAGATAGATATAGATGATATAGATGTAGATATAGATAGATATAGATATAGATGATATAGATGTAGATATAGATAGATATAGATATAGATATAGATATAGATATATAGATAGATATAGATATATATGATATAGATATAGATAGATATAGATATATAGATATAGATATAGATAGATATAGATATAGATATAGATATAGATATATAGATAGATATAGATATAGATAGATATAGATGATAGAGATGTAGATATAGATATAGATATATGTATAGCTGAACCACCTGCAGTTCAGTTCAGTTCAGTCACTCAGTCGTGTTTGACTCTGAAACCTCTTGAACTGCAGCATGCCAGGCCTCCCCGTCCATCACCAACTCCTGGAGTTTACCCAAACTCATGAACCACCTTACTGAATACCTAAAACTAAAACATTGTATGTCAACTATAGGGCCTTCCTAGGTGGCTCAGCTGTAAAGAATCTGCCTGCCACTGCAGGATACACAGGAGATGTGGGTTCAATCTTTGGGTCAGGAAGATCCCCTGGAGGAGGAAATAGCAATTCATTCCAGTATTCTTGCCTGGGAAATATCATGGACAGAGAAGCATGGCAGGCTATAGAACAGGAAGTCGCAAAATAATCAGATATGACTGAGTGACCCAGGGCACTCGTGCACATGTGCACACACACACAAAATTCAACTATCTTCCAATAATAATAATAACAAAGACTGGAGATTTGGGGGCTATCACCTTAAAGTCATGTCCCTCAGTTCCGTGAACTTGTCCTGATTTCAATACTTAAACTTTTCCACTCATCTTTGCCTTCATTTATGCTCATAATTTTCTCATAAATTATTCTGTTTACTTAAGCTATCCAGAGTTAACTACTCCCCAAACCAAAGAACCAGAAAAGGCATGAGGTGGTTAATTGTGTGCATCAAAATAATCTATCACAGCTGCTAAATTACGTCTGTCATCTTCATGTACTAAGTGGGGATGAACAAGGGTATGAATACATTGGTAAGATTTTAAAAAATAAATGCCAGTCAGATATATAAAGTCATCCAAAAATAACTTTACTACTCAAATAATTTTATTGAGATAATAAAAACCTTCTAGTTGTTAAATTTAAAAAATATAATAATTACAGTGACAATTTATTAAGTAGACAGAATGTATGTGCTGACTCTACTATAAATTGAGTGTATTTATTATATTCAAATTTAGGGCATCCTCACTGAGTTTTTAAAATATGATAATAATAAAATTTAAAAGATAATGTGTCTTTTTCTCTGTGATCCCACACTGAATTGCCCATCACTCAGCTATGTCCTCCTGATTTCCCAGACAGTCAGAACAGGATCCTGCTGGAGAAATCAAGAATTGGTGAATCCTGAGGAAAGTTGCCTTTTTCTGGATATAGGGTAGCCTTTACAGAATTTTTCCTTTATAAGAATTTAGATTTCTTTATAATCCATTCTTTACACTATATTTAAAATACAAGGAAATATACGATTTTTTGGGTCTTACCTAAGGAGGAAAAAAATGACTTAAACATACAAATACACAGTTTATATATATATATATATATATATATGTACATACATATACATATATACACACACACATACACATACATACACATATTTACATATAGTTTTTAAATATATATACATATTTACAAATAATTTTTAAAGTTAGAAAGTTTCTGTTGATTATTTACAAGATAGGCATTCAGTCTTCCTTCTTCCCCAGCACACTTTTTTGGGGCCAGTGAATAAGAAACATGCCCCCCTGAAAAATTTCATTTGACTCCTATCATTATAGACAGAGGAGACCATGTGACTAACTTCTTATTTGTTTGATATTGGTTAAGGTTTTAATAGGGGCTTCCCAGATAACTCCTTTTAAAGATATATGACTTAACTGACAGGTAGCTTTAGTCTATTTCTTTTTTGGTTTTAATCCTTCTTACTTGGAATATGGATGTAATTGTTTGAACTTCCATATTGTAACCACAGATTGAATATGAAATCCAGGCATCAGGCATGACAGAGAGACAAAAGACTGAAGGGACGAAAGACTGAAGGCATTCAGAACATTTATGAGGTCAGCCAGGAGAGCCTTCATATCAGTGCTGGACTGTCTACATTTGCACTTCTTGTACCAGAGAAAAATAAATAAATAAAAATTGCTGTCTTCTTTAAGCCACTATCTTTTTTAAACAGCTCTTATATTTTCAGCTGAATTGCTGGAAAATATAGCCACCAACATGTTTTGCTAATTTTTAATATTTTATAATTTAATTTACCCTAGTTCGTCTTTTATAGCACTACTAAAATTTTCTTGCTTTTAGATTTGTTTTTGGTAGCAGTAGCTGTATAGTTCTAGTCAAGAGGTTGGATATCACATTGGGCAACATACGCTCATGCTGCTGCTAAGTCGCTTCAGTCGTGTCCGACTCTGTGCGACCCCATAGACGGCCGCCCACCAGGCTCCCCCGTCCCTGGGATTCTCCAGGCAAGAACACTGGAGCGGGTTGCCATTTCCTTCTCCAATGCGTGAAAGTGAAAAGTGAAAGTGAAGTCACCCAGTGGTGTCCGACTCTTAGCGACCCCATGGACTGCAGCCCACCAGGCTCCTCTGTCCACTGGATTTTCCAGGCAAGAGTACTGGAGTGGGGTGCCATTGCCTTCTCCGACATAGGTTCATACTGGACAGCATAGTTTCAGTCTATCTCTTTCACTGAGTAATTTTAAAACACAATTCAAATTCTAAAATGTTAACTAACCTGAGTTTTTTTCCTTCCATAAATTGGAAAAAAATAATTGCAATACCTATATCAGAGAATTATTCTGAGAATTAAAAAATGCTTTGCATAATGCCTGAACATATTGCAAATACTTAATAGATTATATTATTATAATAAGTTATACAGTATTTTCAAATGGTAGTACTAGTGCTATCTCATAAGCAGCAGGAAATAAACACCCATCTTTTCAGAATAGGATGTTGGGTTGTATTTTCTTAAATGTGCTTTTTGGTCTAGTCACTCTTTACAATATTTTAGATTTATAAATTAGTACAATCAATGACTAATTAGAAAAATAAATAAAAATTACATGGGAATCTGATTTGTAACTGGCATTCATAATTTTATATCCTAATCAAATGAGGAGGGCATAAATATTATCCTAAAATAATAGCAATTGAAAAGTGTGTTGCTTTCAAACATCCATCTACCTTTCTAGTTCATCTCTCTCTGTCATTTTACCTTTTTGTACCTTGTTGGAAATTTCTGGTAAGAAGTTACCATTCAGGCCTAAGAAAAAATTATGTATTTCTATGAATTATATCTATAAAAAATAATTTCTTCTCAGATATGTGTTTCTACCTCAGGACTTTTTTTAAATTAACTACTAATACACACAACCAGATCTGTATCTCAGTGGCAAATATCTTTTAAAACATCTTTCGAGCTTTTTTAACTTCACTGTTTACTTTCAGATCTATCCCTTGCTCTAATAGGAGCGATGGTGGTGGTTTAGTTGCTAAGTCGTGTCTGACTTTTGCGACCCCATGGACTGTAGCCAGCCAGGTTCCTCTGTCCATGGGATTCTCCAGGCAAGAATACTGGAGTGGTTTGCCATTTTCTTCTCCATTAGGAGCAATGATCTCTCTTTATTTTGATAGTCATCTATGTGGGTTATTATTTAAGCATCATTTTCTGTGCATCAACCATTTACATGAAATGAAAGTTAGCTGAGATTATGAACGTGGCAAAATGTTGCTACTTGTTTGATTTAAAAATTTTGTTTCATTTTATTTTATTATATCGAGAAAGATTTAGAGCTATCATGTTAATTACATTTCTTAACCTCTGACCTGGTGGAACTAGTAAAAATCACTTTTCTTAAACTGTTTAATTTTAAGCGTCATTCTTTCCTTTCCCTCAAGACTCTGTAAGATAAATGTCTGTTAAGAAGGCCAATAGCAAGAGTAAAATCCCTGCCCCCTTTAAGAGATATCTATAAAATAAATAAGAAATTATCAGAGTTAGAAGATCAAACTCTGCAGTTTATTCACATGGGAATTTATTCACGTGGGAACCTTGCTAAGGCAGAAGCATTTCAACAGATTCTAAAGTAAATAAGAATGTCTACTAAGATAGAAGAAGAAATGAAATCTCTACTTCGGGGGAGGCTAGGGAAAAGAAGATTTAGTGCGCAATATTAGTGTGATGTTTGCTTATCTAAATTGCTTATTATATTTGCATTTTGATGACTCTTATTTCCACACTCTGCTTTCCTAACACTTTTCTACAAATAAGAAAGTGTGTTTTTCTGCACCTCTACACTAATGATTCCTCACTCAGCAAGGCTTGCTTATTAAAGCTTTTTATTACCTCTTTGTTTAAGAGGTGTTTGAACTCTAGCAGGTAGGCAAATCCAGAGGGGAAATCCTTTTGGAAGTATTCATAATGGAATATAAGAATGAAAAACAAAATTATTGCTGTGGACTACTTTTTTTTATTTCCTGGTCTCTGCAGATACATCAGATTTCTGCACTTTGACTCAGGAACATGAAATAGATCTTCTCTTGGATTGAAATACATAACAGTGTAAGAAATTCCTTTTCATTTATCATTGTGTGAAAATAAACATTAAATTCATGTTAGGATATGACCTATTGAAGATTAAGACAACACAGATTATTTCTTTCTCCTCAATAGGGAAGTAGTCTAAAGAAAATGCACAGTGCTAATGCAAATCAGTCATCGTTTCCTGACAAATGATTCAATCTATCTTCAAAATCACTGCTCTTTTACTAATTTTTCTCATTGAAAATTATTTTTATTTTCTATTGTTTTATTGATAAAACTTTGTGGAATGATGGAAATAATAGCAGATGTATTAATATTTTGGAGAATGTCTTTCTGTTAGAAATGTTTGCCCTTCTCAGTCAATGATGCTCTCATAGATGGACAGATGTACTTAGTCTTTAAAGAATTATGACAACTCTTAATTTTGATTTTAAGATGAGTGGTCCAAATCCATAGAATTGCCTAGGCATTTTCTACTGAACTTTAAATTTTCTTTTATGGTATGGCTTCTTTAGTTTCAGCACTCAGCCTGCATATATTGCACACTTATTTTAAATGATAAAAATGGGTCCATACCCTAAAATGAATAAAACATGGCTGGAACTTAGAAGGACCTTATGTACCACTAATGAACAAAATTGATATGGTTATATTTTCAGAAAGAAAGCCGAGAGAGAGAGAGTTCCTACTTTGAGAGGGAATCCTAAGAAAGTTTTCAATAGGGACATGTCCAAAATGAGCAGGAAACTGAGAAAGAAGGTTCAAATTGCATTATTTTTTCAGGAAATCAGGAGCTGCTTTTTCTAGCAGTAAGACATGTTACCAGGTGATGACAAGGCATAAGGAAAAAATGAAAGAAGTTTGGAAAGAGGTTGTGAATTTTCCTATATTACTGCTGCCAAATTTCTGATTTTGTTTCTTTGTTCAATTTTGTGTCTTAGTCAAAGCATGTTATAGGTAACATCAACTCAGGTGGTATTACAAAATAATTCTATTTTTCATTTTAAGGAAAATGTTCTAGTTGTCCTTGTTTTATGTAAGCAGTCAAAGGAATGTTTTCTGGTCAAATAGATTATAATATGCTCCTTAGATTGTATCAAATATGAGAACTCTCTTTTGGGTTTGATAGCTATTACTTCAGGAGTGTCTAATGCCTGGAATTTTGGAATACTGTAGTAGTTAGCATAACATTTGGCAATTGGCCAAATATTCCAAATCAACATAGGATTTTAAATATCAATCTTATAGAGTTCCTCAAACATAAAAATAAAATACACATGGAATTTGTAATAAGAACATGTTAAATCAAACTATCCTTTCTGAATTGGAGTATTATATAGGAATCTAGATGCTTTGGATCTTTGAGTTCAGAACATACCAGAATCTGCTATTTTAGTCTGACTAGGCTGTTTGGGGCATTGCCAGGTGGTTCAGTAATATAGAATCTGCCTGAAAATGGAGGGGCCGAAGGAGAAGTGGGTTTGACCCCTGGGTGGAGAAGGTCCACTGAGGAGGAAATGGCAACCCACTCCAGCATTCTTACCTGGGAAATCCCAATAGGATTTCTGAATAGGAGCCTGGCGGGCTGCAGTCCATGGGGTCAGAAAAGAGTCAGACACAGCTGAGCAACTGAGCACACGGGCTATTTGAGGAATCAGAGTTGTCTTGGCTTCACAGAGTAAAGGTATTTGTTGGTTTTTGCCTTCATATTGCTCTCCCTGCACTTTAATCCCAGTAGATAATTTACATAAAACAAACAAGAAATGGCTAATATTTCCTTTTCTTCCACTCAAAAGGAAATGTATACCCCATCTCTACCAACCTCCACTTAAATCTGGCTGCTTTATAGCTATTTCCCAAATTCCAGAATTAATTTGCTACTATAGCTTTATTAGTACTCTAGTAAGCATTACTCAAAATATCACAGGTCTTTGGCAATTCCTTTGGCAATTCATAGTGGCTCAGAAAGTAAGAATCTGCCTGCAACACAGGAGGCCTGAGTTTGATCCCTGGGTCAGGAAGATCCCATGGAAAAGGGAATGGCAACCCACTCCAATATTCTTGCCTGGAAAATTCCATGCACAGAGGAACCTGGCAGGCTACAGTTCATGGGGTCACAAACAGTCAGAAGAGACTGAGTGATTAACACTTTCACTTTCACTTGTCAATTCCCGAAGGATACTAATCTGAATTCCAGTTCTCTCATTTAGAAATAAACATTCGTTCTCTACTGTCTTCTTTAAACATCCTCAATTGCTCTATCCTAGAGATCCAACAGTGTGCTTTTCAAATGCTCATAATTACATAAATCCTTTCCTCTCACCTCAGAAAGCAATATTCTGCATTTACTAAGTTTCATTTAGTTCTTTGGGCTTCCCTGGTGGATCAGATGGTAAAGAATCTGCCTGTAATGAGAGAGAGCACCATATGCAGCACTGAATAATCTGTATACATGTAAGCTTCTTAATGGGCTGCCCTGGTATCTCAATGGTAAAGATTCTGCCTGCAATGCAGAAAACCAAGGTTCAGTCCCTGGGTGGGGAAGATCCTCTGGAGGAGGACATGGCAGCTCACTCCAGTATTCTTGCCTGGGAAATCCTATGGATTTCCTATAGTATATAAGGTCAAACAGAGTCAGACATGACTGACGTGACTTCGTGTAGCACAGGCTCCTTAATAATAGAGGTAATGATTATTTAATTTTGCATTCAACACTTCAGCACGATGGCAAACACTTAATAAATGCCTAATTAAAAGACATAACATATACGTGGTAAAATATATTTATTATAATCATTTCACAATCAAATGTCATGTATACATTCCATTCCATGAACTTCACCTAAGATTTTCTAGAGCAAAGATAAACTTTCATGTCTAAGATGGGAATAAATATCGACATTATCTCAATTTTAAACTATTTTCTTATTACTTCTTAACACTGAAAAATAAACTATCAGAAAATAAGCTTTTCTTTCATGAAAGGAAAAAAAGTTGAAATGCCATTGAATTTTATTTTTCCTATTACAATTGGTAAGAGGGATTTACACCTATCATTTGACTTCTCATTGCAGGTGTTTCTTGAAACAGAGTTGCTATTTTTGTAGTAGGAAGCTACAAAATTCATTTCATGAACTGTTGTTCTTTCCACACTATTACACTAGACATGCCTGTTACTCTCTGGAAGGCTTGTCATTCTTATGACCATTTAGAAACACTTTGTTTGAGGTCAAAGAAAGAGGTTGCATTTTGATGGTTTGTTTTGCCTCCCGTGGCTTCCTCCTTACTCTTGACATATATTCTTCCCAGCAATGGCATCACCAAAAGGGGCATTTCATGATGACAATAAGAATAAAATGCCTGATGAAATAGCTATTGGATTCTTCATATTTATAAAGACAATAATTATAAATTTGACATTAATTGCAGCCCATTGATGGTTTTTTTACTCTGCCCTTGCCCATAGGCTCTAAATCCAGTCTTCAATTTCTTTTGCACTAACTCTGCCTTGAATATAATGATTACCATTTAACTAGGTGGTTACATAATCCTAGTGAAATTTTAATGTGGACATCTTGCATTAACTTTCTTTCCTGTAAGAACAACAAAAAAGGAAAAGGTGGCCCCTAAGTAAATGAAACTCAATTTCACGGCACATTATCTCTCTCAATTCTTTTCTCATAGCTTTCATTTTCATTAAAATCACAGACAACCATAAATTAATAATTACTTCAGGTTGACTAAATGCAGGCCATACTATTTAGTTCTTGCTTGCCTACAGTGGCCCTTCTTGTTCGAGCTGGAAAAATGTTAATTTAGATAATGTGGCTTGCCCCTTGTCTTATAACTCTGTTTTGCAGTTTCACTGATCTATAATGGTCTGTTCTTATTAGATAGTATTAACTTTATCTTTTGCTCAATCAAGCTTTCCACTTTGCTTGGAAGATGGCTATTGCAAACTTGCAGTTGAAATGTGTCATTATCTACATATCTATTATGTATCAGTGCTTCTCAGAATGCTTTCTGTGGTTACGAACTTATTTGTGATTCCACACATTCATAAATGAATTGTCCATTAGCTTATAGTGTGTGTTAGAGATACTTAAAAGGAGAATTGAGATATACACACATAATTTTAATCCTTTGTAATTATGAGAATTTCAAATAAGCTAGATTATTTTACATTTCAAAAGATTTAGTATTTGTTTCACTTAAAGAAACAGTAACTAAACATTCAATTCAACCGCCTCTTTTCAGATATTTGAAAACTCTGATTAGCCTTAACACAAGTTATCATATTGTTTACTTAAAATTCTACTTCCTTAGACAGCTTTTTAAGATAGGCATCTATTTTTATAGAGGTTCCAGAGGGAACACAGTTACACAATTGTGCCTTAGTACACCGAGAACAATAAAATACAGGATCTGCCAGCTGAAGTGGAAGTTAACAGTTTAGTCTCTGGCAATATTATTTTTGAGAATGCTTTCACTTTCTTCAGTTTAGGTAAAGCTAGTGGTTGGTTTGAACTAGAATCCCCTCCATACTTCAGAATGCTTCTCATGAACGAAGTTTCATGTAAGTTAAATAAGCTTAACAAGTTCAAATTATGTTATAGAAAAGAAAAAAAAATCTTTTTGGTTAATAATGTATTCATATTTCCAAATTTATTTCAAGATTTTTGAAAATTAAGTAATTAATTGGTTGAAAATGTGATAAAGAGACCCTACCTTTAGCCCCAAGTGCAAATTACTTACATCACAGCACAATGGTACTCTCAATGGAATTTTTAAATAAACATTTCCACTTTCTGCCCTATAGGACAAACAATCTTGGATAAAATGGTTTTTTTGTTTGTTTGTTTGTATTACTATAAATCATCTATATTTCAGTCATCTAAATTAAAAACCAAATACTGCAAGATTGGAAGATATCATATTCATCTCTGCTTCTGCATTCTGTAAAGAATATAATTTTTTAAAGCAAAATAAATAATTTTTCAAGGAATATACTGTAACTGATTCAGAGACTGAATTGATTCGGCAAATGTAGTTTGAATCCCTTCAAGTTATGGCAATTTTTAAAATAATAGCCTGGACTGACATTCTTCAGTGTTAACCCACACATGTAATTGCCACCAAATTATCTAATTTGAACTGATGTTATTAAGTTATAGAGAAACATGGTTTTTTATTGTTTAATTTTCCAGTGGTTATTTTTTTCCTTAACAAATGAGAAATCACATAAGCCATGTTGACTAATTATTATATCCTGAAAAAGTTCATGTGTATTGAAGGCATAGTTACCCTGAACCCCACAATCTAGAAAGTCCCAGAGGAGGCATTTGAAATAACTCAAACAATACAACAGTTTGAAATTGATCTGGGAATCTCATTTCCCTCTTTGTACCAAAGCTCAACTCTGTTTGCTATAAATATTATGATACTATTCTGCACGTATTAACATCACTCAGTGCTTTAGCTAAAACATAACTTGTCTAATAATACAAATTAATTTTACAGGCATTGTACTTTTAACCCTTATATTCCAGTTTATTTTTATAGAGGGACAAGTGGAAGAATTTAAGAGTGCTCTATTTAAACTATTAATCCTTTTCTATGCTTCAACTTAAAAAGAAAAATGAATTAAATATATTAGGATTACATCATTAAAGATAACCAGGTAATGCAAAAATGTGGAACATCTTTTTTTTTAGTCTCAGGCTATAGATTTAAGTGTATATTTTCATTTAGCTCCTCCCCTAATGTAGAAATGTCACACTCTCTAGTTATTTATCTTTGAGTCTTTTTCATAGTCACACATGTTTTTACATTGCATTATATGATACTCATGAAAATCTTGAAAAGAAGCAAGTGACTTCTATTTCTTTAAGGTCTCAATTACCAATTGCTTATGTGTAACTGTGAAATTATATGAAATTGACTTTGTTGTCCAGCAGACTTTATATCTCTGATCCATCTTGTAACCTTCCCTGGTGTCTTGACAAGTTATTTATATTTTTGAACCTCAACTATTTCTTTGGTAATATGAGAGTACATTTACTTCATAGGATTATTTTAAAGATTAAAGAAAAAAATATTTTCAAGTGCTTGGTAAGTAAGACCTTCAATAATATTTGTTGGTCCCTTTATTTTACTTTTCATGATTAATGGTTAAATGAAATCAGAATTTTTTAAGTAAGACTAAATAGTAGTGGATTATTTAGAAAATAGCTTATATTTTTACAGCATTGAATGGATACTGTATTTTTTCTCAAGGTTAGCTTAAGAAAGAAAACATTATGTCCTATGCTATAATGTAGATTTATAAAAAATATGGCCTAATGTTTTTTCAAGCTGTGACTAATATTAATATAGTTCAAGCAATTACATTACCATTTATGAGGAGGAACAGCAAGAGTTGAAAGATAGGAGAGTAGTTTGGAAAAGTATTTGAGTCCTTGAAACCAGGAAGTAAGCAGGTCTTACTTTATAATGGTCTTCAAGCAGGACAACTCTCCTTGGAACACTGCTGAAATTCTAGTGTCTGTGACTGGCTGGGATCATGATAAAAGTCCACAATTCAAGGGTATATTTTCATAAGAGCCTTTCACTTAGAATAGACCATAGGAGCCAGGCATGGAAGATGGACATAACATCAAACAGACTGAAAAATTTAATTCAAGACACTCTCAACCAACTATTGAGATTGGTTTAAAGCAGTCAATGACTTTCTTCTACCGCAAATCCCATGATACAATAGAAATATATTTTTAAGATTAAATTCATGCTGAATCTGATAAGTACATTTTCACTTCATAAATAATGGAGAATTCTTAAAGTTAGAAAATATATGACTATCATTATATTGGGGAACAAAACTGGAGGAAAAAGGCCCTAAACACATGCAAGCTGAAATATGACAAAGTAGAAACATTGGAGGAAGAGGAAGACCAGGTCTTGATCAATAAACAGTGTCATTGGCTTGAGGGTGATAAATTAGAGAGATGCATTTGCTGCAGCTGGGTGGTCCAGATTCTCCTAACTCTCCTGAGCATTCGTAATAGTCCCAAGCATTAGTAACAGTGATATTTCTAGACAAACTATAGCTGTGGATCAACTGCATGTGGAAAAATAGGTGTCAACATGGTTAGGTAACCATAATTCCTAGAAAAGATAATTCACACATCTACACTAGAGATTATTAGCCCATATTATGGATCTCTAAATTTTGACAAACATTAACTAACAACAATGATCATTAACAGATACCAAACATGTATGTGATAGGCACTATGCTATGTACTTTATATGCATTATCTGATTTAGTATCTATAATAATTTATAACAAACATCAATAGTTCCACTTTATTTTATTTTAACAAGTGAGAAATTTTCTGCTTGAAAGATGAAATAGAGGAGAATGACAGATCTACGCAGTACTCTGTTCCCTAAGTGTTCTCCATAGCCCAGAACACCCACCCTCAGGTCATACAGGTAAGAAGTAGGAGGACTAACTGGCATTTGACCCTAACCTGACCCCAGAGTGTCAGACCTCTTAGCAGCCATACTTGATGGTGTATCAGAGTTCTGGGTCATCTCAGGATGGCTCTGAAAGAGAAGGGATGAAGAATGTGATAGGCCATTTACTCTAACCTTTACCTCATAAAAGTTCCAAAAGAATATTTACTACATACTATCCAGTATTACACTTTGAGCATTTAACCAAAGTATTTGAAAACTTATGTACACACAAAGACTTGCATAAAGATGTTTATAGCACCTTTCTTCATCACCACCTAAACTTGGGAACTACCAAGATGTCCTTCAGTAGATGAATGAATGAGTAAACTATGGTACATCCATATGGTGTAATAAGATTCAATATAAAAAGAAATGAGCTATCGAACCATAAAAAGACATGGAGGAGTCTTGAATGCCTGGTACGAAGTGAAAGAAGTTAGTGTGAAAATTCTTCAGGCTGTATGATTCTAAGAATATGATGTTTTGGAAAAAGCAAAATGATAGGATATTAATAGAAAAAAAATTACTGGTTTGCAGGAGCTGGTGTGAATAAGCGAAGGATGGATAGGTGAAGCACAGAGAATACTGAAGGCAGTAAAAATCCTCTATATAACACTACAAGTGTGGATACATGTTATTTAGATGTTTGTGAAAATGCATAGACTATACAACTCCAAGAGAGAACTCTAAGGTAAAATAGGGACTTAGAGTGGTTACGATGTGTCAATACAGCTGTGTCTATTGTAACATGTGTACTACTCTGGTGTGGGGTGTTGATAAAAGGGGAACCTATTATGTGTGAGGGCGTAAGGGCTATACGGAAATTTCTGTATCTTCTGTTCAATTTTGCTATAAACTTAAAATTGTTTTAAATAAATTAAAAAGTTAAAATTCCCCCAAATAAATAAAAGGGTAGAAATAATCAAGAAAACAATAGTAGACAATAGTTGATAACTAAATCATAAGTCTTTAGATTACAGAGTACAAAAAATACAGTATGAAATTAATGGAAAAGCCATGTGTGTGTGTGCGTGTGTGTGCTCAGTCATATCTGACTCTTTTGCAACCCCATGAACGATAGCCCACCATGCTCCTATTTCCATGGAATTTTCCAGGCAAAAACACTGGAATGGCTTGGCATTTCCTACTCCAGGGGATCTTCTTGACCCCTGGATCAAACCAACATCTCTTGCATCTCCTGCATGGGCAGGTGGATTCTTTACCACTGTACCACCTCAGAAGCCCTCATCGAAAAAGCATACAGTTAGATAAATCATGACATTTCAGCAGTGTGTGGATAAAGAGAACATCCTAAAAGTTCATAGGGTGAAAAGAAAAAAGGTTTTCAGGATTCTAAAAAATCATATAACCAATTTGTAAGAAATCATAATTTTAAACATGTTTCATTAACTACCTAAACTTTCATTGATATGTGAAAATAACAAAAGTAGCAAAATAAAGATATTTTAGACAAAGAAAATACTCAAGTTTAGTACTCCATACAATACTAGGTTTAAACATTATTATAATTCTGTCACTAACTCTCCAAATGATCATGGGTAGTGTTCAAGGCAGGAAGTGGGTGTTAGGTTTGGGGGAAAAGTTAATACCAAAGTCCTTGTCTTCTTCAGAAGAAAGATATAGGTAATCACTATTTATATATTGATCAAAAATTTTTGTCTGCTACATGTTTGAATAGTGACAAGGAAACTAAAAATAGGATGTGCATCACCTAAACCACTAGAAAAATAAATAAATAAAGGGAAGAAGGGAAGTGATGAAAATGCTAAACCTTAAAAACAATAACAAAATGATAGTATAGCATTTTAATAAACCCACATTTATGAGTGATCCTAACAAGTAAGATTAAGTTCATACTTTCATTAAAAATACAGGTTATCCAACATTATTAAAGGTAAATCCATAATATGGAAATATAAAAATCCATATATGAAAAGTTTTAAAAAGCAAAATTATATACAATGTCTCAACAAATGAATATGATCAGTTTGAAAAATAAGCCTATCAAGAAAATTTCACTAATAGAAGCAATTTTAGCACTAGAAATAGAATTCAGGTCAGGTGAATGGAATTCAGGACAAAAATTAGACTACACTTTATATTTTGCTAAAATGTGCTGTTATCCAATATATATTTTGAAATATTAAGGAGAAAAGAAAGTGAGAAAGGGCCAAATGACAAATACATAATATGTATACTGAAAGATACAACAAATTTCCTTCTGGAGTTGACATCAAAATCCCCAAACTAAGGAAAGGTAAGAAATATTAAGATATAAATAACAAAATTGTGTTGACTTATATGCCCAATGCATTCATTCAAAACACATGAATTTGATTACAAAAATTTACCTTGTAGTCCAAATGAAAACTTCAATAAAGTAAAATAAAAAATATATTTTATAAACTATACCTTAGATAACAACTAATGATGTTTCTCATTTTTTTTAAAAAAAGGCTATATGATGTAGACAAAGTATTGTTTTTAATATGTTAAAATATGTATGTCCCGATGGCTAACAAACACATGAAAAGATGGTCAACATCACCCATTATCAGAGAAATGCAAATCAAAACCACAATGAGGTACCATTTCACGCTAGTCAGAATGGCTGCTATCAAACAGTCTACAAAACACAAATGCTGGAGAGGGTGGGGAGAAAATGGAACCCTCTTACACTGTTGGGAATGCAAACTAGTACAGCCACTATGGAGAACAGTGTGGAGATTCCCTAAAAAACTGGAAGTAGAACTGCCATATGACCCAGCAATCCCACTGCTGGGCATACACACCGAAGAAACCAGAATGAAAGAGACATATGTACCCCAAGGTTCATTGCAGCACTGTTTATAATAGCCAGGACATGGAAGCAACCTAGATGTCCATCAGCAGACGAATGGATAAGGAAGCTGTGGTACATACACATGATAGAATATTACTCAGCCATTAAAAAGAATTCATTTGAATCAGTTCTAATGAGGTGGATGAAACTGGAGCCTATTATACAGAATGAAGTAAGTCACAAAGAAAAACACCAATACAGTATATTAATGTATATATATAGAATTTAGAAAGACAGTAATGATGACCCTATATGCGAGACAGCGAAAGAGACACAGATGTAAAGAACAGACTTTTGGACTCTGTGGAAGAAGGCAAGGGTGGGATGATTTGAGAGAATAGCATTGAAACATGCATATTACCATATGTGAAACAGATCACCAGTCCAGGTTCGATGCATGAGACAGGGCGCTCAGGGCTGGGGCACTGGGATGAACCTGAGGGATGGGATGGGGAGGGAGGTGGGAGGGAGGGTTAGGATGGGGAACACATGTACACCCATGGCTGATTCATGTCAATGTGTGGCAAAAACCACCACAATATTGTACAGCAATTAGCCTCCAATTAAAATAGGTTAAAAAAAGAAAAAAATAAAACATGCATGTTAATTTCAAATTAAGAGGAACTGAAAATAAAGGAATCCACCTACTCTTCAGTATCAAGAAGAAAAAGCAATTAAAAATAGACATAAAACATAAAAGATAATGGAGTAAAAAATAATAAGGAAAATGGTTTCATGAATATCACCAAAAGTAGATTCTTTAAAAAAGACTGATATAATAGGCAAATTTTTGCAAATTTGTATGAGAACTATAACAAGAAAAAGCATTAAAACTAAAAAATTTATAACAGAAGAGATTAAAACTATAAGATAATACATTTTTATGATGAAGATATTGAAATATTTTTTAAAATTACCAAATATAACTAGTTGAAACAAGATTCATCAAGAACAAACAATTAATCCAATGACTTGCCACAAGCAGAATAATTGGGCATTGGTTTAAGCAAACGTGCTTTAAATATTCATTCAAAATTTTTATTAAGAAAAGGGAAAAATTATTGAATATTTCTCACACACTAGGCACCCTTATAAGCACCACTGTAAGGATAATCTAATTTAATCTTCACAAACACACACACAACTATGGATCACATAAAATTTATCAACCATAACATAGCTAGGCTAAACAGCCAGGTCAATATTGAATTGTAAGCTGTCTGGCTCCAGGGCCCACACTTAGCTTCCATGCTATTCTGCCTTTTCTTAATAGAAGCAGATGCCTGTTTCCTTAGGTGTGCACTTATATTTGAGCATCCCATGGTCCTTATCTTTAGGCTTGAAAGAAGACAAACTTCACCATCATCAGAGCGTAGTGAGCTTTTAAAATGTGTTGAGTCCTCTGTAAGTGCAATGGGACAAGGGGTTTATGATGCAGAGTACACCGCATTTCTTTTCTTCTCTCTTTCTTTTTCAGTTTTTAAATTATGAAAGTATGATAACACCTTTACAGGAGACTTGGAAAATACAGAACAAAGTTACATATAGTTCCACTGTATGTGCTATGGCTTAGTAGCTCAGACGTGTCCGACTCTTTGCGACCCCATTGATTGCAGCCTGCCAGGCTCCTCTGTCCCTGGGGATTCTCCAGGCAAGAACACTGGAGTGGGTTGCCATGCCCTCCTCCAAGGGATCGTCCCAACCCAGGGATCGAACTCAGGTCTCCTGCATTGCAGGAAGATTCTTTACTATCTGAGCCACGAGGGAAGCATTATGCATTACAGTTTTTTTTAACTAAGTAAATTAAGATTTTTAGTTGTAGTTTCAATATAAAACTCTAAAAAAGGCTTCCTGGTGGCTCAGTTGGCAACCCACTCCAGTACTCTTGCCTGGAGACTCTACATGGACAGAGGAGCCTGGCAGGCTACAGTCCATGGGGTCACAAAGGGTCAGACACCACTGAGTGACTAAACACAGCACACACATATAGACAAACGTAGGACAATATGGGTATAGTAGACCTGAAAAGCACCATGAACTAGTTCAACAAAAATAAGATTTATACAATTTTCTGGAGAAGGAAATGGCAACTCACTTCAATATTCTTGCCTGGAAAATCCCATGGACAGAGGAGCCTGAGGGTTTCCAGTCCATAGGGTCACAAAGAGTCGGACATGACTGAGCGACTAACACACTATACAATTTTCACACAACAGCAGGACACAAATTCTATTCAAGTTCCTGTAGCCTATAAACCAGGAGACAATGGAACATACCCAGGGACATAAAAGAAGGTGCAAAAAAGCCATGGTCTGAAGGTATTGAAATCATACAGTTTGTTCTCTTATCACTGTGGAATTATGTTATAAATCAGTATCAAAATATATTTGAAAATAGTCCACATATTTTCAATGCAGTGTCACAATTATCAAGAGAGATCTTTAACTTAGCCATTGAAAGCCTCAATAAAGTTAGATGGCTAAAAAAACACAGAGCGTGATTGCAGAGAAAAAGGCATTTAAATGAGGAATTAATATCAAAATGAGAAATTAATATCAAAGATATTTAAAAACCTTATGCATTTGGAAATTAAATGTCCACTTTTAAATGATAGGTGTATCTAAGAAACCATAACAAGGAAAATTAGAAAATATTTCTAGCAGGCTAAAAATGAAAAGAAAATTTGCCAGAATTTGTTGCATTGAACTGAAGTTATTCAGTGTACACAGCATTTTTTTAGAGAAATCACCAAATATTTCTTCTAAGATTGTTAGTTCTGAGATCTCTTGATTATTTTTTGTTCTGTAGCTTTTCACCTTCCTCAGAAACTCCTGGTATTCTCTTATCAAATCTCTATTTTTTTTCTTTTTTTTTCCATTTATTTTTATTAGTTGGAGGCTAATTACTTTACAATATTGTAGTGGTTTTTGCCATACACTGACATGAATCAACCATGGATTTACATGTATTCCCCATCCCGATCCCGCCTCCCACCTCCCTCTCCACCCGATCCCTCTGGGTCTTCCCAGTGCACCAGGTCCGAGCACTTGTCTCATGCATCCAACCTGGGCTGGTGATCTGTTTCACCCTAGATAATATACATGTTTCCATGCTGTTCTCTTGAAACATCCCACCCTCGCCTTCTCCCACAGAGTCCAAAAGTCTGTTCTGTATATCTGTGTCTCTTTTTCTGTTTTGCATATAGGGTTATCATTAGCATCTTTCTAAATTCCATATATATGTGTTAGTATACTGTAATGGTCTTTATCTTTCTGGCAAATCTCTATTTTTAAATTTATTTATTTATTTATTTTCATTGATTCTGTCTGTCTTTGTGGCAAAGAGCATTATGGTTTTCTCAACATCTATCTCAAAATGTAGAGACTCCAATTTATTCATTAAAAATGTCTTCAAACACGACAAAAGTTATCATACTATGGATGGAGGTTCTTTGCAATAAGAAAAACAATTACCTTTTGGGGAGGATCCACACTTCTCTGTGTTTGACAGGAATAAATTAAAGCTAATAAATTATCCTAGGTTCTGATTAGGAGTTTGATGACTTTAAATTTAATTTACATCTGTTTTGAAAGTGGCTCAGTCGTGTCCTACTCTTTACAACCTGAAGGATATAGTCCTTGGAATTCTCCAGGCCAGAATACTAGAGTGGGCAACTGTTCCCTTCTCCAGCAGATCTTCCAGACCCAGGAATCAAACCAATGTCTCCTGCATTGCAGGCAGATTCTTTACCAGCTGAACTGCCAGGGAAGCCCTATATCTGTTCTATACGTGGTCAATCTTGAAAAATGAAGTATCAGCAGCATATCTATATTTATTTCACTGATGTTGTATCATCCCATAGAGATTACACCCCATCTGGAAACCTCTACTTTAATTTTGACCATTTTTTGTCTCTTGGTCAGTTTCACTTACCAAGAGAGCAAGATTAAATTAAGAACTTCTAAACAAAATTGACTATAAATCTCCAATTATTCATGTTTGAAAAATAAGAGAGTGTTATTAAAACAAGTTATTTTCTATAACCAAGACAGTATAACATAAAAATTAAAAATGCAAAGTTGAGAGGTAGGCTGCTTGATGTGAATCTTGGTTCAGCCATTCATTCCTTTGTGACCAAGGGGCAGCTTCTTAACCCATCAGTTTCAAGTTTCCCCTCTACAAAGGGATAATGATAGCCCTGCTTCAGAGGAATGCTGTTGAGATTAAATGAGGTGATATGTGGCTGCACTTAAGCATAAAGAGAGCTACAATTATCCTTCTGCTTAAAAACAAAAACAAAAACCGTCTAGTTATATGTATTATGTATGAAACACAGCTTTTAATTTTTTCTTCAATTGAATTTTTTGGTTTTGAAATCCTAAATTTATGACATTTTAAAAATATTTTCTGTTTCCTAAACACTTGATTTTTGGGTTACTCCATCCAATTGGAAAGTTTCAATGATAAATAGCCTGCAGATACCTTGATACATCGAGGTATCTCGATACACACATCAAGATAAACACATCGATGTATCTTGACCTTGCCTAGATCTTCAGCCTAAAGCCAAAAGAATCTCCAATATCTTAATAGATAAATGTACATAGGTACTTCATCCTTCCCTCAAACTGAATGTACCCAATACTAAAATCATCATCTTCTCAAAATCATCTATATTGTTTTCTCTTTTTCTCCCAAGAGCACCTCTACTCTCAAGAGCACCTCATTCTAATGATTCAACTTTTATTATTTAATTAATACCTCCATGTTTCTGATCTATAAAATATACTTAGCTGATTTTAATCTACTGTCTCCCCTAATACTGCTTACATTTGTCTGCCTGTTATTATCCTCTTGCCTAAACTCTTACAATAGTACCTACTCTATCCAGATGGGCTCTCCCCAGTGTCTTTCCTTTTTATGTTTATTTCCTACTAAGGAATTATGATCTACTTTCATAAACAATAATTCTGTTCTTCCTCTCAATGAACCACGGTAGACTTTACCTACCTAATAAATGACAAGCAAACCTCTTAACCTAAATTTATTTTATTCTACTTCTTTTAAACACTGCTCCAGCATTTGTAGTCATTTTTTTTTTTAACAAATCTTGAGCTTTTCAACATACAGATTCTAATTTAGTCTTCAGTTTTCACTTTCTACCTATAATGAGTGACCTCCTTTGCAAAGGGGAATGTTGCGAGGCGGGGAAGGGGTGATAAATTAGGAGGTTGGGATTAACATATTAAAGAGATAACCAACAAGGACTTACTGTATAGCACAGGGAACTCTATTAAATTTTCTGTAATAACCGAAGGAGGAAAAGAATCTGAAAAAGAATAGATATATGTGTATTTATAACTAAATCACTTTGCTCTACACTTGAAACTAATGCAACATCATAAATTGATTATACTCCCATATAAAATAACTTTTTTAAAAAAGGAAACCCTAAAAAGAAAAAAAAAAGGAAACCCTATCAATATCAAGGATCACCACTTCCATGAACTGCCTGAGATCAAACAAATAGATTTCTTTCCTTTTCATCAATGCTTGTGGCATTCTGTTTGCAACTGTAATGGCAAGTATCTTCAAATTACTGTGTGAGGCTCCATAGTGTTTCACAGGCTTCCAACAGGCATTTGATACCAAATATATTCTAGAAAATTGTTAAACTCTTTTTGAATCTGTACCTTTCTTTGAATTGTGGAAAAATATAAATTTCCTTTATATAAAATAGAAAAAGAACTTTAAAGTCCTGAAATCATGAACAGGCATATAGTAAGTTCTCAATAAATATTAATTTTCTTATACAGCTACTAGTGATAAAAGTTAATCTCTTAATTACTTAATATGTCCTTATAAAATATAACTTTCTTGAGCACAAACATTCTAATTTTGATATTTCTATATACCTCTTTGTAATCTCCATGCAGGTCCTTACAGAGTCGGCATTTAATAAAGTGCATTAAATTAAATTTCATTGCTTATTAACTATTATAAGAGTTAATGTTATGGATTTAGATGATTCTTTAAACAGATCTGTTTTTGTTTTTTTTTAACAGAATTTTCCTGAAGTTAATTCAATCTCCAATTTTTACCAGTATTAATGACATGAGACGATAGGAATGCTTGACCTGCAGGTTCTGAGGTCAACATTGTACATGAGAACTGCTGTTCATGGAAAAGTGCATGATTTTTCTGGAAAACAATTCCAGGAAATATACTGCTATATAGATTGGGTTATATCCATCCAGAATAGTATTGAATGTCTGCTATATCCATTGCTTTGTCCAAATTTAGATTATGAGTAATAGAGTCATACAAAGTTTACTAACAGGAAAAAGTAATTGTTTAGACAATGTTCCTCCTCATTGTATCAAAATATTTCACACATAATTACCAAGAGGAGATAGACTAAAGAAAGATTAGCTTTGAAAGCATCCTTCAAACACTAAAATGCCCAAGAAAAATTCTGCAATATGACTTTAATTTGCCATTAAAAATGTATGCGGTATACACTGCATTATTCCACTTTTCTATTGTCTATTTTATATGGTGCAATGTATTTTTGCACTGTAAAACACACGATATTCCAAAGAAATCTTAGGAGGTTACACGAATGTAAAATCAGTGCAAAAATGGTCAAGTTGGGTAAATATTTTATTAAATGGCAGAACCATTTAATGTGTTTTTATTACTGCTATATTTCTTCTATAAAGTTCTTTTTAATTCTACAAAATTAAAAATTAAACTTTGATAAGTCAAAACTGAATATTATGTATGTCATCTCAGTGTTGCATTAGGATTAATAAGAAATATGAGAAACAGGCACAATGCCACCACAAATTGATGTTACAAATTAGTGAAACCCTAGTAAAAGTGTATTTCATAGATTGTCTCTGAAACGTGGGTATAAATAATTTAAATGTGTATGAGGTCTAAAGTAAGTGAAATTTATGTTAAATTTATCCATACTTTCCTACTTTACTCTCCAAATATTTCAAATTCCCTTTTTCTCACTGAAGCCCAGAAAATGCACTTGACAAACTACATGCCAAAAATGTAAACCAAAAAGAAGCATGGTGAATAAATCATTAATGGTGAAGTATTAAGCATTAGTGAGGAATGACCAAGGTGGCGGAGTAGGAAGACGCTGAGCTCACCTCCTCCCATGGGTACACCAAAAATGCAACTATTTACAGGGTAACTGCTTCCCTGGTGCCTCAGACGGTAAAGCATCTGCCTACAATGCGGGAGACGGGTCAGGAAGATCCTCTGGAGAAGGAAATGGCAACCCACTTCCTGTACTCTTCTCTGGAAAATCCCATGGCTGAAGGAGCCTGGTGGGCCACAGTCTATGGGGTCGCAAAGAGTTGGACATCACTGAGCGACTTCACTCACTTCACCTATTGATAAGAAAGACTGAAATCTCTCAGAAAAAAATCTACAACTAAAGATATAAAGAAGGAACCACACTGAGATGGGAAAAGGGGGTAGAGATGTGGTATAGTCAAGACCTATATTCCAGAAATAGGAGGAATTATAATTAAACAGAGAGGTTTTCCACAAGGACTGGGGGATCCAACACCCACATCAGGATCCCCAATCTAGTGGTCCTGCACTAGGAAGATGAGCCCTTAGAATGTTTGGCTTTGATAGCCAAGAGTGCTTCTTGCCTGGAGAATTTTATGGACAGAAGAACCTCACAGGCTACAGTCCATGTAGTCACAGAGAGTCAGACATGATTGAGCAACTAACATTTTCAAGAGGCTTCCCTGGTGGCACGGATAGGAAAGAATCTTCCTGAAGAGACTGGGGTTTGATCTACAGGAGACTGGGTTTCGATCCCTGGAACAGGAAGGTCCCTTGGAGAAGGGAATGGCTACCCACTCCAGTATTCTCATCTGGAGCCTAGTGGGCTACAGTCCATGTGGATGCAAAGAGTTAGATATACCTGAGAGACAAATGCTTCTTAACTTTTTTCCAGTGCTTATTTTCAGTAGAGCCAGAGGGCTGCAGGAAATAAGAGACTCACTCTTAAGGGATGTACACAAAACCTCTTGGATTCAAGGAATAAATAGTAATTTGGAAGAAGCCTGGGTAAGACTGATCTGCTTGTCTTGCAAAGCCTCTCACAGAGGCAGAGGGCAGCTGGAGCTGACCCTAGGGACTAGATGCTGGCTGTAGTCATCTGGAGGACTTTTCCTATCATGTGGACGCTGAGGTTGACAAGCACCATTTTGGAATCCTTCCTGTAGCTCATTAGCACCAGGATTCAGCCCACCCACATCCACCAGTGTCAGCACCAAAACTGAGAGGTCTTAAGCCAAGTAACTAGCCCCATGAGGACACACTGCACTCACCAGCAGGCAGACTGCCTTAAGAACCCCTGAGCCAAAAGCCATCCCAGGACATGACCCTATCTACCAGAGGGCCAAGGACCTGGCCCACAAACCACTGGGTCAGCACTAATTCAGGACCCTCTGGACCCTAGCCCCACCCCACCTGAGGGCCAACACATCAACAGTGGGACCCCTGGGTCCTGCAGTCAGAGACCCCAGTGAGTTGTACTAGCCTTTGGTCCACTCTTATACAATAGTGTGCTGGCATCAGTCCTAAGACCCCCAGTGCTTTGTCCCCACCCATCAGAGGGTGGGCACCATTCCCAGGACAACCATCCACACAGTCTACCCTGGCAGGTCAAGCTCACTCACGAGCAGGCCAGCACAAGCCCAGAAACCCCTGGCCCCGGCCCTCCCCACTAGCAAGCCAACATCAACTTTAAGATACCTTCCCTTAGCCAGCTACCCTGGGGTCTGGACCCACCAGTCAGTGGACCAACACCAGATTTGCAAATGCTCAAGACTCAACTCTGCCTGACAGTGGGCTACCAGTAGTCCCAGTACCCTTCTTTATCCACCACTGGGTATGCACCAGTCCTGGAATCCTCTAAGCCGTGTCTTCAGTCTCCAGTAGGACAACTCCAGCTCTATAACACCTTGGGCCCCTCAGCCAGTGGTCCTGGGACCCGATTTCACTGGTGATTGCCAGTTCCAAGATGCCACCCCTCAGCCAGCCTTCCCAGAATGCAGACCCAGTCACCAAGAGGCTATCAATAGAGAATGGATAAGAAATGTGTGGAATATTACTCAGCCATAAAAAGGAATGAATTATTGCTATTTGTGGCAACATGGACATAGAGGGTATTATGCTAAGTGAAATAAGTCAGAGAACAACAAATACTATATGAATTCACTTGCAAGTGGAGTCTGAAAAAGCAACATCAATGAACAAACATAATGAAACACAATCAGGGTTATAGGTAAAAAGAATAGACAGGGATTTTCCAGAGGGGAGGGAGATAGAGAGACAGGAAAAATAAATGAGGGAGATTAAAAAATACATACTTTCAGTTGCAAAATAAATGATTAATGGGTATGGCATATAAATTGTGTGAAATACAGTCAATACTTATGTAATATCTTTGTATGGTGACATTTGTAATTGGACTTATTGTGGTGATTAGCTTGAAATTAGTAAATGTTGAATCTCAGTGTTTTGTAACAGGAACTAACATAGTGTTGTAAGTCAATTCTACTTCAAAACTAACAAGCTTCCAGTTATAAGATAAGTAATTATTAAAGATAAAATGTACAACATTAATACTGCTGTGTATTACAAATGAAAGTCAAGAGAGTAAATGCTAAGAGTTATCATCAAAAGAATAAAAATTTTTTTCTCCATTTTTTTTAATGATCTAAACTTATTGTGGTAATCACTTCATGATATATGTAATTTAAATCATTATGCTGTATGCATGCATGCTAAGTTACTTCAGTCATTTCTGACTGTGCGACCCTATGGAATGTATCCCACCAGGCTCCTCTGTAAACAGATTCTCCAGGCAAGAATTCTGAAATGGGTTGCCATGCCCTCCTCCAGGGGATTTTCCCAACCCAGGGATTGAACCCAAGTCTCTCATGTCTCCTGCATTGGGAGACAGGTTCTTTACCACTAGCCCCAGCTGAGAAGGCCATTATGCTGTATAATTTACACTTATACAGTGCTGTATGTTGATCATGTGTCAATAACACTGGAAGAAAAAAAAAAAAAAAAGGACTAGGGCAAGAGTTCCAATCATGACAGAGATGAAATAAGCTCACTACAGCCTATCTTTTCCCATGACTGCAACAAAAAACTCTGGGCAGAATTCAAGGAATGACTAAGTTTACTCTGAAAAGTAAATAACACAGATGAAATGGGAGGAAAGTTAAACTTGAAGAAGAAAGAAAAGACTTTCCTCATTTTTACCCTCGCCTCTTTATCTCCTGGTTTTTATCTGAGGGTACAAGTAGAGATGAACACTAAAATTTAGGAGGAAAATTCTGTCTTTGGAGCAAAAGGACACAAAGTGGATTGGAGGGAAGATCTCCTTTTATTGATTTTCTATTTTATCCTTTCCCTGAGGAAGTACCAGTCATCAAGCTGGCCTGCTTCCATGGTGGGATATCTAATACTCAGGGTAAAAACATCCTTCTATTCAGAGGAAGTGAGAAAGTAACACCAATGGCCCAGAGTCTGTGGGAGATCACCATTATTTTGTCTCTTATTTCCCTCTCAATATATCTGAGAAGGGCACAGTATTGCAACATTGTTTAGTAGCCCAAAAGGCTACATCATGAGGTAAATTTTGGTGAATGGGAAAAGGGGATCCCAGAGAACCAACGGAATGGCTAGGAAACTGAGGAAATATGAGCAGGAAAAGGGGATGTTTAAATACTATACCTGAACTGACAAGAACCAGGCTCAGCTCCGTTGGTGCACAATAGAACAGATACCAGTAAACATGATCAAAGCTTTGAGAACTAGATTATTGTTCACACCAAGATGTAAGTCCTAGGTTAATCCCTGAATGAACAGCAGAGAGTAGACTTGGATACTCAAAATTACTTTGAAAGCACTGCCTACAAAAGGCAAATCAAAACTTTTGATCTGGACTTAGCCTTGCCAACTGTCTGCTAAAAAAAATAATAAGAAAATTACACTTAACCATCAAAGAATTTTAACAGGCCTTGGATTTTTACCATGTAGTACTCAAGAAAAGCTATGACAAATCTAGACTGCGTATTAAAGAGCAGAGACATTACTTAACTGACAAAGGTCCATCTAGTCAAAGCAATAGTTTTTCCAGTAGTCATGTATGGATGTGAGAGTAGGACCATAAAAAAAGCTGAGCACTGAAGAATTGATGATTTTGAACTGTGATGTTGGAGAAGACTCTTGAGAGTCTCTTGGACAGCAAGGAGATCAGACTAGTCAATCCTAAAGGAACTCATTCCTGAATATTCATTGGAAGGACTCATGCTGAAGCTCCAATACTTTGGCCACCTGATGCAAAGAACTGACTCATTGGAAAAGACGTTCATGCTGAGAAAGATAGAAGACAGGAGGAGAAGGGGACAACAGAGGATGAGATTGTTGGATGGCATCACCAACTCAATGAACATGAGTTTGTGCAAGTTCCAGGAGTTAGTGTTGGACAGGGAAGCCTGGTGTGCTGCAGTCCATGGGGTCACAGAGTTGGACGAGACTGAGTGACTGAACTGACTCTACAGGATATATTCCAAAATCACTTGATATCAAAAGAACTATGAAAATCTGGCCAACACCAGTGAAAACATTATTAAAATGCCAATTCCAAGATGACTCAGACTTTGAAATTATCAGGCAGTTTATCACTGTGTCCTGTGAACTAAAGTTGATCACTTCAAAGTTAATAAAAGTATGGAAATTTTTAGTAGAGAAATATAAACCGTATTGTAGAATAAGGTGCCAAAGAGAAATGTTATAAATGAAAAACACCATGTATGTCTTAAAAGATTCACTGTATGGACTCAGTAACAGACACGGAAATTAAATAAGAAAGATTTGGTGAACTTAAAGTTGGATCAGTAAAAATTTTCCAATGTTAATAAAAGAAAAAAAAATGAATAAAATTTAGCAAAGTCCAAGCACATATAGGTCTTAACTAGAAGGACTGATAAGGATTTCATTAGCTCTCTAGAAAGAGAAGCTAAAAGTTGGTGCAAAATGAAAAATAATTTGAAGAAATAATAATAAAAAACTGACTCTCAAAATCTTAAAGGAGTTTTATCTTTATCTTCATTTCAGTCTGTTGCCCAAGGTCCAGTTTTTCCTTAGTGATGGAATTCAAGTATTATATCTGCCTAAAGTGAAGTCTTCCTTTCTTGTTCCATTTGCACCAGATATTGCTAAATAACTGTGCTGGCCAATGAGTATAAGTAGACATGATTTGCATGACTTCTAGGAGATGTCTTTGCAACTACATGGTGTGTGTTTCTTCTTTCTTTTCTTTTTCTCTCTGCCTGAAATGTAAATATTTTTGATCTGGTGCTGAGTGCTTATTGACACTAGGATGAAAAAAATGGACCTTAGCATCATGGACTGATAATTCAAGGACTGCTACATTGCAGAGAAAAAACTGTTAAATTACTATCACTTAATTGTGAGTTTGTTATAGTGGCTTTTTGTTGTTACTATTGTTCATTCACTAAGTCACATCTGTATCTGTTGCCACCCCCATAGACTATAGCCTGCCAGACTGCCCTGTCCATGGGATCCCCCAAACAAGAACTGACATAAGACCTTAGCTCAGTTACAATTCAGACATTCCCTTGGCACACTATCAAAAATAGCTCTTCCCAAAATACTTTCTAATGCATGATTTTACTTTATTGCCTTCATACAATCTATCACATCTCAATGATTTTGAATGTATTTACCTGTGGATTATTTTCTCTAAATAGTATTTGGACTTTCTCAAGCACATATTTATACAAATCTTTCACTACTTTAAAAATAATGGTGACTGAATGAGTCAGTATTTTTTAAGGTTTTTCTTCCATGGAATTAATAATTTCCTGGCTTACTCTAATAAAAAATTCAAACCAATGATGGAGAATATCTAAAATTAAATATTTTTCAGTTATTTCATAATTAATGACAGCACATTTTAAAACTTAAAATCCATGCTTAATTTAAATGTTAACATTTGCTAAAAATAAAAACATAAACTGAAAAAAAAAGCACAATATTTAGCACTGAAAAGAGTAGACCAAGTATTTGCATTTGCCATTTCTACAAAGCATAATGGACAACAGTTCATATTTTATTTAATTCTCCAACAGATGGAAGGATGGAAGAAAATTAGTATCACTAAATAAGAGGTGGGAGACATCCAAAATTAATAACAGAAAATATAAGCCTTTTATTCTACATCTTTCCCAAACTAAAAAATAAAGCCTATATTTAATGAAAGAGTAAATTATTAAAATGGGTATCAGTCAGTTCAGTTCAGTCTCTCAGTCATGTCCGACTCTTTGCGACCTCATAAATCGCAGCACGCCAGGCCTCCCTGTCCATCACCAAATCCCGAAGTCTACACAAACCCATGTCCATCGAGTTGGTGATGCCATCCAGCCATCTCATCCTCTGTCATCCCCTTCTCCTCCTGCCCCTAATCCTTCTCAGTATTAGGATCTTTTCCAATGAGTCAAATCTTCACATGATGTGGCCAAAGTATTGGAGTTTCAGCTTCAGCATCAGTCCTTCCAATGAACACCCAGGACTGATCTCCTCTAAGATGGACTGGTTGGATCTTCTTGCAGTCCAAGGTATCTCAAGAGTCTTCTCCAACATCACAGTTCAAAAGCATCAATGCTTCAGTGCTCAGCTTTCTTTGCAGTCCAACTTTCACAACCATACATGACTACTGGAAAAACCATAGCCTTGATTAGATGGACCTTTGTTAGCAAAGTAATGTCTCTGCTTTTAAATATGCTATCTATGTTGGTCATTGCTTTTCTTCCAAGGAGCCAGTGTCTAAATTTCATGGCTGCAATCACCATCTGCAGTGATTTTGGAGCCTAAAAAAATAAATTCTGACACTTGTTTCCACTGCTTCCTCAACTATTTCCCATGAAGTGATGGGACCAGATGCCATGATCTTAGTTTTCTGAATGTTGAGTTTTAAGCCAACTTTTTCACTCTCCTCTTTCACTTTCATCAAGAGGTTTTTTAGTTCTTCTTCAGTTTCTGCCATAAGGGTGGTGTCGTTTGCATATCTGAGGTTGTTGATATTTCTCCTGGCAATCTTGATTCCAGTTTGTGCTTCCTCCAGCTCAGCATTTCTCATGATGTACTCTGCATATAAGTTAAATAACCAGGGTGACAATATGCAGCTTTGACATACTTCTTTTCCTATTTGGAACCAGTCTGTGGGTTCTATGTCCACTTCTAACTGTTGTTTCCTGACCTGCATATAGGTTTCTCAAGAGGCAGGTCAAGTGGTCTGGTATGCCCATCTCTTTCAGAATTTTCCACAGTGTATTGTGATCCAGACAGTCGAAGTCTTTGGCATAGTCAATAAAGCAGAAATAGATGTTTTTCTGGAACTCTTTTACGATGATCCAGTGGATGTTGGCAATTTGATATCTGGTTCTTCTGCCTTTTCTAAAGCCAGCTTGAACATCTGGAAGTTCATGGTTCACGGATTGCTGAAGCCTGGCTTGGAGAATTTTGAGCATTACTTTACTAGCTTGTGAGATGAGGGCAATTGTACAGTAGTTTGAGCATTCTTTGGGATTGCCTTTCTTAGGGATTGGAATGAAAACTGACCTTTTCCAGCCCTGTGGCCACTGCTGAGTTTTCCAAATTTTCTGGCATATTGAGTGCAACACTTTCACAGCGTCATCTTTCAGGATTGAAATAGCTCAACTGGAATTCCATCACCTCCACTAGCTTTCTTCATGGTGATGCTTTCTAAGGCCTACTTGACTTCACATTCCAGGATGTCTGGCTCTAGGTAAGTGCTCACACCATCGTGATTATCTGGGTCGTGAAGGTCTTTTTTATATAGTTCTTCTGTGTATTCTTGCCACCTCTTCTTAATATCTTCTGCTTCTATTAGGTCCATACCATTTCTGTTCTTTATCGAGCCCATCTTTGCATGAAATGTTTCCTTGGTATCTCTAATTTTCTTGAAGAGATCTCTAGTCTTTCCCATTCTGTTGTTTTCCTCTATTTCTTTGCACTGATTGCTGAGGAAGGCTTTTTTTATCTCTCCTTGCTATTCTTTGAAGCTCTGCATTCTGATGGGAATATACCCTGGTGTAAATTAGCAATTAAAGAGTCATTGTGCATGTTGAAAATTGTTTGAGATACTAGCTCTTCGTATTTCATTTCAATATTGATTTTTATCTAACTTTTAAATTTCAAGTTTAAAAATTCAATTAGGACAGTGACTTTGTTTTTGTTATTATAATGTTTTCTTTTTTGCTTTATTTTTTGTCTGTTTTTACTCAGAGAAAAATATGTACCAGTTTGCCTGAATTATTAGCTTTACATGAAACAATTACTTGCTAACTCTAAACCCACCTCTTTATCTATTACTCACAAAAGTGTAGAGGAATGTTAAGTCTGTTAGAGTAATCATATTTTCTAGATAAACTCAAATCCTTTCTTGTGCACAAAATTATTCTTTCATGCTTGGATATAATAATTATCCAATTAAATATAGTAAGAAAATAATAATGAGCCACTTCATATAAAAGTGCAACACCAGTACACTGGAATTCCAATTTAGCATTAATAAAAAATAACTGTGCATTCCCCAGTGAGCATATTCTATGATATAATTCTTCTGAGTGGGAAGAGAAGACTGGCAATGAAAAGTAGATAGTTGTCCCAAGCATGACCTCAGTCAGCTGCAAAGAAAGAAACACCAGACTATGTTGGACCAACAAATAGTATTAGCTGTTTCTCACATATCAAAAAGTCCAGAGGTTGGTGTCCAATAATGCCTAATTCATGTAATGGAGTCAGCCACATCCATAATTCCATGCTTCTGTTTCACTTCTCTTAGCTTATAATATTTATCCTTACATTTGTTCCTCAAAGTATAGCTGCATCTACTGTAAAAACATGGTTGTTCAACATTTCAGGCATCAAGGCAGTATTATAACAACAAGAAAAAGGGAAGCTTAAAGGGACACATTTTTTTCTAGAATTAGCACAAAGAGTCAGTACTGTCTTTAAGGAAAGTGGGGAAATCTGGCTGGTTACACTGCACACAAGACAACAATGAGATGTTATGAAGAAAAGAAAAGTTGTATCTCATTTAGGCAACTGTATCATGACTATATTTTTCCAAAGTTCTTTGTCCTGCAAAGTGGGAAGTCAAGTAATTTGGGGAACACAGCCACACACAATCTCTCTTCCTCTAAAACATGATACTAAGAATTAAATGCATACACTCTAGCTTCCCATTCTTTTCCTTAGGTCAGTATCCAAAACATATAATTAATTCATACAAATAAATAGCAATAAACCAAATAACTCAATTGGCAAGGGAACAGAGTAGACATTTTGCCAAAGAAGACATGCAGATGTCTGACAGATACATGGAAAAGTGCTCAGTATCACTAATCAGGGAAATGTAAATCAAAACCAAGCAAGATGTCACATCAAATGTCTTAAGAGGGTTGTTATCAAAATGCAGGCAAATAGTGGCAAAGATATGGATAAAAGAGAAGTATTGTGCATTATGTGTGTGTGGGTGTGTGTGTGTGTGTGTGTGTGTGGAATATTATCTGGCCATAAAAAGAGAATGAGATATTGCCATTTGCAACAACATGGATGAACATGGAGGACATAATGCCAAAGAAGACAAAATTGAATTATACCTTTTGACTACAGAAAATTATCAGATTAATGAGTGATAAAAATTAAAATACTGCTTATCCTTTTATAATTAATTCATTTATGGGCACAAAAGTTACTTAGTCTATGGAAGAAATTAACCTCATTCAAAGATGCCAAAGAAGAAAGTTTGAGTCATATAATTTCCAATCTTTCATGTAGTATATGAGGTTGATAGTGATGATTCCTAAAGCAAAATATGATATTCTTAAGCAGTAAATTTAGGAATAATAAAAAGGTGATACCTAACTGATAGAAATTATTGCAAGATGTTGATTTCCTTGAGTGACATTCCAATAAATGTCATCCTCAACATTCTTCCCTGACACAGCAGTTTCATGTTTTCCTGAAGATAGTAAGCCTGCCAGACCCCACAGTCTTTCTCACAGATACTTTTCACTTATATAGAACTTGCCTCAATAAAATAGTTCTGTCTTTTTACATGTAGCTGTCCAGTTTCCCCAGCACCATTTATTGAAGAGGCTGTCTGCTCCACTGCATATTCTTGCCTCCTTTGTCAAAAATAAAGTACCCATTGGTGCATGGATTCATTTCTGGGCTTTCTATCTTGTTCCATTGGTCTATATTTCTGTTTTTGTGTCAGCACCATACTGTCTTGATGACTGTAGCTTTATAGTATAATCTGAAATCAGGAAGCTTGATTCATCCAGCTCCATTCCTCTTTCTCAATACTGCTTTGGCTATCTGGGGTTTTTTGTGTTTCCACATAAATTGTGGATTTTTTTGTTCTGGTTCTGTGAAAAAATGCCATTGGTAATTTGATAGGAATTTCACTGAATCTGTAGATTGCATGTGGTAGTATAGTCATTTTCACAATATTGATTATTCCTATCCAGGAACATGTAAGTCCAGAAACTATAAAACTCAGAGGAAAACATAGGGAGAACACTCAATGACATAAAGCAAATCAAGATCCTCTATAACCCACCTCCTACTGTGAAGGAAATAAAAGCAAAAGTAAACAAGTGGGACCTGATTAAACTTAAAAGCTTTTGCACAGCAAGAGAAACTATAAGCAAGGTGAAAAGAGAACCCTCAGAATGGGAGAAAAGAATAGCAACTGAAACAACTGGCAAAGGATTAATTTCCAAAATATACAAGCAGCTCATACAACTCAATGCCAGAAAAACAAACAACCCAATCAAAAAGTGGGGAAAAGACATAAACAGACATTTCTCCAAAGAAGATTACAGATGGCTAACACATGAAAAGATGTTCAACCTCACTATTAGAGAAATGCAAATCAAAATTACAGTGAGATATCACCTCACACCAGTCATAATGGCCATCATCAAAGTCTTAAACAATAAATGCTGGAAAGGGTGTGGAGAAAAGGGAACACTTTTGCACTGTTGGTGGGAATGTAAATTGATACAGCCACTATAGAAGATGGTATGGAGATTCCTTTAAAAACGAGGAATAAAACCACCATATGACCCAGCAATCCCACTCCTAGGCAGAAACCCTGAGAAAACCAAAATTGAAATAAATGCATGTATCCTATTGTTCATTTCAGCACTATTTACAATAACTAGAACATGGAAGCAACCTAGATGTCCATCGACAGATAAATGGATAAAGAAGCTATGGTATATATACATAATGGAATATTTCTCAGCCATAAAAAGGAAAGTGTTTGAGTCAGTTCTAATGAGGTGAGTGAACCTAGAACCTTTTATACAGAGTGAAGTGAGTCAGAAAGAAAAAGTTAAACAGCATATTTTAACACATATACACAGAATCTAGAAAAATGGTACTGAAGAATTTATTTACAGGACAAGAATGGAGAAGCAGACATAGAGAATAGACTAATGGACATGGGGAGAGGGCAGGAGAGGGTGAGATGTATAGGAAGAGTAACATGGAAGCTTACATCACCATATGTAAAATAGACAGCCAACTGGAATTTGCTGTATGTCTCAGGAAACTCAAACAGGGGTTCTGTATCAACTTAGATGGGTGGGATGGGGAGGAAGATGGGAAGGAGGTTCAAAAGGGAGGGGATATATGTATACCTATGGCTGATTCATGTTGAGGCTTGACAGAAAGAAGCAAAATTTGGAAAAGCAATTTTCCTTCAATAAAAAATAAATAATTTCTTTTTTTAAAAAAGCTCTATCCAATAGGAATTGTGGAGATTAATGGGACCATTATCTCTCACATGCAGTTACCATTTAGGCAAAAAGTTAAGCATCTGCTATAAAAGGAGCAGAAATTGAGACACATGGAAAGGAGTGAAAGAAGAGAAAGTAGCTGAGTCCTACAATGATGGAGGACTAGAGATGGAATCAAAGGGTACCAGCCTCTGAAGGAACCACTCCTGCTTTCGCAGTTCAGTCACCTGAGTTGCCAACAGATTCTTAACATAAGAAAGTTCTAAGCAACATTACGCTTCGTTGAGATGCCTGTCTTCTTTACTCCTCCTTGTATGTAACCTTATATGAAACCCCGTTTATTATGGCTGCCGAGCAATGTAGTAGGTGAGTTCAGTGATTCATAGATTCTATGTTCAGAAATATGTTGTTGCTGATTAAAGAGTTTTGGAAACAACTGAAATGTAATCATAATCATGAGAAAGTAACTCCTGAGAGTAATAATTGGAAAGGGGTTTTTAACTTTAAAAAATAACTCAGATAAGTTAAATTATACTCTCTGATGAAGATGATCACAGAAAGCCAATAATCTGTATGATACCTGTAAAATGGAACCCAATGTTAGCCTTTCTCTAATGCATCCAGGAACAGATTTTTTGGTACATTTATAAAAGATACCAGCCAATAGATACCATGAAATTAAAAGACACTTACTCCTTGGAAGGAAAGTTATAACCAACCTAGATAATATATTAAAAAACAGAGACATTACTTTGCCAACAAAGGTCTGTCTAGTCAGGGTTATGGTTTTTCTAGTGGTCATGTATGGATGTGAGAATTGGACTGTGAAGAAAGCTGAGCAGGGAAGAATTGATGCTTTTGAACTGTGGTGTTGGAGAAAACTCTTGAGAGTCCCTTGAACTGCAAGGAGATCCAACCAGTCCATCCTAGAGGAGATCAGTCCTGGGTGTTCATTGGAACGACTGATGCTGAAGCTGAAATTCCAATACTTTGGCCACCTCATGCGAAGAGTTGACTCATTGGAAAAGACCCTGATGCTGGGAGGGATTGGGGGCAGGAGGAGGAGGAGGAGACAACAGAGGATGAGATGGCTGGATGGCATCACTGAATCAATGGACATGGGTTTGGGTAGACTCCGGGAGTTGGTGATGGACAGGGAGGGAGGCCTGGCATGCTGCGATTCATAGGGTCACAAAGAGTCAGACATGACTGAGTGACTGAACTGAACTGAATAGATACCATAGTTTGAAGGAAGAAACATATATGATGTCTATGTAATTTATAAATAAGAGGCAAGAAACTGTCGATTAATGTAAATAATAAATTATTTTAGTTGATGTAGCTTTAGTACATATTTTAATAGATGGAAGACTGAGCATAAGTTAAAATTCTCAAGATTCTTTTCTAACAGTTATTTTCACACATTTTGAGTTGATTATCTATTTTTCAAGACTTGTCATTGGACTTGTGCTTAATATTGTGTCAATAAAAGATATTGATTACATCACAAAACTGAGTGTTTATTTCCATTCATAGGATATGTCTTCTATTTTACAAAATCTGTATTAAAGTCCCTTGGTAGGGTTTTTTAATTTTTTCTTGTAATAACACATACCACATTTCTTGTTTTGTTTTGTTTTCTGAGACATTATACATATGACATTTCTCCTGTGAGTAGAAACTCTTCACTTATACTTTTTAGCTGAATTTTTGTTTCTATATAACTGTGTATAAACCATCAAATGCACATATTTCTTTTTGTTTTCTATGTTTTCAGATGATTAATTTTACTTAGAAGTATAAAATATCATCAAAAAATATTGCTTTCTCCTTTAAAATATTTATATTACTTGATACTCTTTGTGACTCTTGCTGTAAGACACTTTTTGTCATTTCAGTTAATTCAGTCACTCAGTCTTGTCTGACTCTTTGCAACCCCATGGACTGCAGCATGCCAGGTTTCCCTGTCCATCACCAACTCCTGGAGTTCACCCAAACTCATGTCCATTGAGTCAGTGATGCCATCCAACCATCCTCTGTCATCCCCTTCTCCTCTTGCCTTCAATCTTTCCCAACATCAGGGTCTTATCCAATGAGTCAGTTCTTTGCATCAGGAGGCCAAAGTATTGGAGCTTCACTTTCAGCATCAGTTCTTCCAACGAATATTCAGGACTCATTTACTTTATGATTGATCTCCTTACACTCTAAGGGACTCTCAACAGTCTTCAACACCACAGTTCAAAAGCATCAATTCTTCCATGCTCAGCTTTCTTTATGGTCCAACTCGTACATCCATACATGACTACAGGAAAAATCATAGCTTCGACTAGACAGACCTCTGTTGGCAAAGTAATGTCTCTTCTTTTTAATATGCTATATAGGTTGGTCATAGCTTTCCTTCCAAGGAGCCAGTGTCTAAATTTCATGGCTTCAGTCACCATCTGCAGTGATTTTGGAGCCCTAAAAATAAAGTCTCTCAGTATTTTCATCATGTCCCCTTCTATTTGTCATGAAGTGCAGATGGTGACTGCAGCCATGAAATTAAAAAACGCTTACTCCTTGGAAGGAAAGTTATGACCAACCTAGATAGCATATTAAAAAGTAGAGACATTACTTTGCCAACAAAGGCCCATCTACTCAAGGCTATGGTTTCTCCAGTGGTCATGTATGGATGTGAGAGTTGGACTGTGAAAAAAGCTGAGTGCTGAAAAATTGATGCTTTTGAACTGTGGTGTTGGAGAAGACTCTTGAGAGTCCCTTGGACTGCAAGGAGATCCAACCAGTCCATCCTGAAGGAGATAAGTCCTGGGTGTTCATTGGAAGGACTGATGCCGAAGCTGAAACTCCAATACTTTGGCCTCCTGATGCGAAGAGTTGACTCATTGGAAAAGACCCTGATGCTGGGAGGGATTGGGGGCATGAGAAGAAGGGGACAACAGAGGATGAGATGGCTGGATGGCATCACCGACTCGATGGGCATGAGTTTTAGTAAACTCCAGGAATTTGTGGTGGACTGGGAGGCCTGGCATGCTGCAATTCATGGGGGTCACAAAGAGTCGGACACGACTGAGCGATTGAACTGAACTGAACGGGACCAGATTGTAGTTTTCTGAATGTTGAGCTTTAAGCCACTCTCCTCTTTCACTTTCATCAAGAGACTCTTTAGTTCTTCTTCACTTTCTACCATAAGGGTGGTGTCATCTGCATATCTGAGGTTATTGATATTTCTCCCACATCTTGACTCTTGCTTGTGCTTTATCCAGTCCAATATTTTGAACAGTGTACACTGCATATAAATTAAATAAGCAGGGTGACAATATGCAGTCTTGATGTATTCCTTTTCCAGTTTGGAGCCAGTCTGTTGTTCCATGTCTGGTTCTGTCACTTCTTGACCTGCATACAGATTTCTCAGGAGGCGGGAAAGTGAAGTGAAAGTCACTCAGTCATTTCTGACTCTTTGCAACACCATGGACTATACAGTCCTGGGAGTTCTCCAGGCCAGAATAGTGGAATGGGTCGCCTTTCCTTTCTCCAGGGGATCTTCCCAAGGCAGGGATCAACCCCAGGTTTCTGGCATTGCAGGTCGACTTATTACCAGCTGAAGCCACAAGGAGACAGCTACGGTGGGCTAGTATTCCAATCTCGAAGAATGTTCCACAAGTTGTTGTGATCCACACAAAGGGTTTAGTGTAGTCAGTGAAGCAGAAGTAGATGCTTCTCTGAAATTCTCTTGCTTTTTCTTCAATCTAACAGATGTTGGCAATTGATCTCTGGTTCCTCTGTTTTTTCTAAATCCAGCTTGAACATCTAAAAGTTCTCAGTTCATGTACTGTGTGTCAAATCACAAGGGAAACCACCAAGTTTACATTTAAGGCTTACTGAATAATCATATATTGATCTCAAACTTTATCAACTATCTTATCAATATCTATATAATTATTTTATTTCTTTTCATATTGATGTGCTGACATCTATGTTATATTTTCTAGGCTTGAACTACTATGTTTCTGTTCCAGGTATCAATCTCATTTCTTCATGTTAACATTGCTTAGAGCTTATTTACAAATATCTTCTAAAAGACAGAGTCCTTCCTTCCTTTCTCTTGTGTCCTTAAAATTGTCTGTCTCTACAAAGTTCTGCTTTTTAAAGTTTGTATAAGGTTAATAGCAAGGAGAGATAAGAAAGTCTGCCTCAGTGATCAATGCAAAGAAATAAAGGAAAACAACAAAATGGGAAAGACTAGAGATCTCTTCAAGAAAATTAGAGATACCAAGGGAACATTTCATGCAAAGATGGTCTCAATAAAGGACAGAAATAGTAGGGACCTAAAAGAAGCAGAAGATATTAAGAAGAGGTGGCAAGAATACACAGAAGAACTATATAAAAAAGACCTTCACGACCCAGATAATCACGATGGTGTGAGCACTTACCTAGAGCCAGACATCCTGGAATGTGAAGTCAAGTAGGCCTTAGAAAGCATCACCATGAAGAAAGCTAGTGGAGGTGATGGAATTCCAGTTGAGCTATTTCAATCCTGAAAGATGACGCTGTGAAAGTGTTGCACTCAATATGCCAGCAACTTTGGAAAACTCAGCAGTGGCCACAGGGCTGGAAAAGGTCAGTTTTCATTCCAATCCCTAAGAAAGGCAATCCCAAAGAATGCTCAAACTACTGTACAATTGCCCTCATCTCACAAGCTAGTAAAGTAATGCTCTAAATTCTCTAAACCAGGCTTCAGCAATCCGTGAACCATGAACTTCCAGATGTTCAAGCTGGCTTTAGAAAAGGCAGAGGTCCCAGATATCAAATTGCCAACATCCATTGGATCATCAAAAAAGAAGAGAGTTCCAGAAAAACATCTTTTTTCTGCTTTCTGCTATTGACTATGCCAAGCCTTTGACTGTGTGGATCACAATAAACTGTGGAAAATTCTGAAAGAGTTGGGAATACCGGACCACCTCACTTGTCTCTTGAGAAACCTGTATGCAGGTCAGGAAGCAACAGTCAGAACTGGAAATGGAACAACAGACTGGTTCCAAATAGGAAAAGGAGTATGTCAAAGCTGCATATTGTCACCCTGGTTATTTAACTTGTATGCAGAGTACATCATGAGAAATGCTGGGCTGCAGGAAGCACAAACTGGAATCAAGATTGCAGGGAGAAATATCAATAACTTCAGATATGCAGATGACACTATCCTTATGGCAGAAAGTGAAGAACTAAGGAGCCTCTTGATGAAAGTGAAAGAGGAGAGTGAAAAAGTTGGCTTAAAGCTCAACATTCAGAACACTGAGATCATGGCACCTGGTCCCATCACTTCATGGGAAATAGATGGGGAAACAGTGGAAACCCTGGTAGTCTCTATATTTAGGGGCTCCAAAATCACTGCAGATGGTGATTGCAGTGAAATTAAAAGATGCTTACTCCTTGGAAGCAAAGTTGTGACCAACCTAGATAGCATATTGAAAAGCAGAGACATTACCTTGCCAACAAAGGTTTGTCTACTCAAGGCTATGGTTTTTCCAGTGGTCATGCATGGATGTGAGAGTTGGACTATAAAGAAAGCTGAGTCCCGAAGAACGGATGTTTTTGAACTGTGGTGTTAGAGAAGACTCTTGAGAGTCCCTTGGACTGCAAGGAGATCCAACCAATTCATCCTAAAGGAGATCAGTGTTGGGTGTTCATTGGAAGGACTAATGTTGAAGCTGAAACTCCAATACTTTGGACACCTGTTGTGTAGAGCTGACTCATTTGAAAAGACCCTGCTGCTGGGAAAGATTGAGGGCATGAGGAGAAGGGGACGACAGAGGATGAGATGATTGGATGGCATCACCGACTCGATGGACATGGGTTTAGGTAAGCTCTGGGAGTTGGTGATGGACAGGAAAGCCTGGGATGCTGCCATTCATGGGGTCTCAAAGAGACATGACTGAACTAAACTGAATACAAAATATGTTTAGTTCCAGTATAACTGTCAAACATATTTATTTTTTCTTAGTAATGAATTTGATTATTTTTTTTAAATCTCCTCTGAATCAAGTTGAATATATATATATATTCTTTTTTTCACAGTAAGTCATTTATTTCATAGCTTTTATTTACTGACTTGGACTTAAAAATTTTGATCTCTTAAATCTAGTAAAATACTATCATTTTGTATATTCATCAATAAGCTAGTAAATGCTATCTAAATTAGTTGACTATTAGTTTCTTTTCTTTTTCTAAGATGGTATCTTAATGCTATTTAATGTCTCTAATAAGAACGTCTTAAAGTCAGGAGACATTTCATTCATTGTACTCATAACGAAGAAATCCTAGTAAATTGAATGTATAAGGTATATTTTCATGCATGTTCCATCCCTAAGTTGTATCTCTTTGCAACCATGGACAGGTTGCAGGCCCATCAGGCTCTTTTGTCCATGGGATATACCAGGCAAAAATACTGGAGTGTATTGCCATTTCCTTCCCAGGGGATCTTTTAGACCCAGGTATTCAACTTGCGTCTCCTGGGTTGGCAGGTGGATTCTGTACCACTTGAGCTACCTGGGAAGTCTATATAACCACTGTTAAATCTCAAATATGACAAAAATCAACATCAACTTATCTAGAAAACAAAAACAAACCACAACATAGAGAATAGATTTGTGGTGGTCAAGGGGGCAAAGAGGTGGGAGATACATAGATTGGGAGTTTGGGATTAGCAGAAACAAACATATAAAGTGGACAAAAAAGAAGGTCCTATTGTATAGCACAAAGAAATACACTCAATATCCTGTAAGAAATAATAATGGAAAAGAATATGAAAAAGAATGTATATATGTATGTGTGTAACTGAATCACTTTGCTGTATGTACAGAAGAAACTAACACAACATTGAAAATCAACTGTACTTCAATTTTATAAAAAGATAGAGGGGGGAAAAATAAGAATTATATAACTGTTTATGCATTTCCTTCAATCCCTGTTCAGGGTTTACCTCTACTCAGCCAACATAAAAGATTATAAGATTTCTGTCTTAGAAAAATGTGTTGGATTCCTACCCTCAAACTCAATAACATTGTAACCACGGGCAAATTGCTTAACTTCTTTGTCCCTTATTTTTTTTCACCTTTAAAACAAGGTAACAATGTACTGCCTGCCTTGTAGTGTTGTTAATAGATTTGGTACATAATCTTTGCCAAAAAAGATGAACTGAAAACCTGTGCTTTAAGAACCACATTGTACTTTATATAGATTTACTTTATATGTGTAAACTTAACTGTCCTTGAGTTAACTTTTATAGTAAAATCCACATTTATATTTATAAAATGGTTTAAATAAAAATGTTAAAATCTAACCTGAAACATCAAGTAGAAGATATATAGATATATATTATACTTGTAATACTTCATATATTTTATCTACTACCTTATTATCATTTGAGATTGTTTGGTCAGTACCCCCTATGAATATTCTTTTTTTTTTTTTTTCTTTTTAAAGTCTCTGTTTGAAAAACAATAACTATCAGGCCTTTCCTGTATCCTTTTCTCTGAATAAACATTTTATCTTTGTTCCAAGACAGTGTTCATTGCCACATCAATAAGCTTGTTTGGTTTATTTTCTATCTTAATATGACTAATGGACCACTGTTTATATATTTTCCTGTTGCTTTTACTAACTATTCTGCTTGCCAATTGTGCTCTGTTTGAAGTGTACATATCTTCCATCTGCTGTAACATTTTGTACCCATGTCCCAGCTGTACTAATTCTATTAATTGCATACTATTTATTGAACTTTATTACTCAGAATTAATCTTAAGCATTAAAGAAATGAGAACTATTTACGAACAAAATTGCTCTAGATTCAATATTTTGTTCTTAAGAGTTCAATTTTAAGATAAAATATCTGTGCTTTTAGTTTTCTTTGAATTGTGATTCTTAATCTAATGAACTATCTGATCCATTAATCTTGCCAAGAAATATGCCATTTTGTAAGAAAATTAAACTATCCTTTCAATCTTTTTGAAGACTAAAAACAGTGAATTAATAATTTCGAAATGGTTTATATAGATTCTGGTGAAAGTATAGTCCAGAATTCATAGATAAAATCTTAAATTTACTATCTTCTTCTTAAGTATTTAACATATTATTAAACCTGTCTCAATTTTATACTTTGTAAATGTTAATTTTTTTAAAAAAATCTTTCACATAGAGCATCTTAAATAACACTATATTTAAATAAACTAACATGCAAGAAATTTCTTACACAATGCCTAAAATTGTTTCTCCTTGTAGAATATGGAAGTTAGACTGTATGCCATTAGGTCCTTTTCTCTAATAAGCACTTCTGGTTTGGGAATAAATTTTAAATTTTATAATAAGAATATGAATTTATAAGATACATCTACCTTTTTGATACCTATGCACTAACTATCGTGTCTCCCCAACAATATTTTTTACAGAGGTCCTTCTTTGTAATTTCTTTCAGGGTTAAGTGACCAGATCTCAGAGCATAAGTAACATTGAAGATAAATTTTGGACTGAAAGGGACAGAACCTATGATATTTCTGATCCAGTTGTAAAAAATTATCTCTTCATCTTCCACAAACAATTGTTTTCTTAGAAGTTTGTATTTGAACCCAGACCTGAATTTGAATCCTTCTGTTCAGTCGCTAAGGCTTTTCTGACTCTTTGTCACTGCATGGACTGCAGCACATCAGGCTTCTCAAATCTTCACTATCTCCTGGAGTTTTCTCAAACTCATGTCCATTGAGTCAGTAATGCCATGCAACCATCTCATCCTCTGTTGCCCCTTCTCCTGCTATCTTCAATCATTCTCAGCATCAGGGTCTTTTCCAGTGAATCAGCTCTTTGCATCAGGTGGCCAAAGTATTGGAACTTCAGCTTCAGCATCAGCCCTTCCAATAAATATTCAAGGTTGATTTCCTTTGGGATGGACTGGTTGGATGTCCTTGCAGTCCAAGGGACTCTCAAGAGTCTTTTCCAATGGCACAGTTCAAAGGCATCAACTCTTCATTCCTCAGCCTTCTTTATGGCCCAACTCTCATATCAGCTCATGACTACTGGAAAAACCATAGCTTTGACTAAACGAACCTTTGTTGGGAAAGTGTTGTCTCTGTTTTGTAATACACTGTCTAGGTTTCTCATAGCTTCCTTCTAAGGAGCAAGTATCTTTTAATTTTGTGGCTGCAGTCAGTTTCTACAGTGATTTTAGAGACAAAGAAAATAAAATCTACCACTGTTTCTGCTTTCCCCCCATCTGTTTGTCATGAAGTGATGAGACAAGATACCATGACCTTAGTTTTTTGAATGTTGATTTTTAGCTAGCTTTTTCATTCTCCTTTTTCACCCTCATCAAGAGACTCTTTAGTTCCTCTTTGCTTTCTGCCATTAGACTGGTATCATATGCATATCTGAGATTGCTGATATTGCTCCAGCAATCTTGATTCCAGCTTGTGATTCATCCAGTATGGCATTTACCATGATGTACACTGCATAGAAGTTAAATAAACAGGATGACAATATACAGCCTGATGTACTCCTTCCCAATTTTCAATTAGTATGCTGTTTCATTTCTGACTCTGTAGCTTCTTGACCTGCATAGAAGTTTCTCAGGAGGTAGGTAAGGTCGTCTGGTATTTCCATCTCTTTAATAAATTCCAACAGTTTGTTGCAATCCACACAGTCAAAGGCTTTAGTGTAAACAATAAAGCAGAAGCAGATATTTTTCTGAAATTCTCTTGCTTTTCCTATGATCCAACAGACAGAAATTTTATTTCTGGTTCCTCTGCCTTTTCTAAATTCAGCTTGCACATCTGAAAGTTCTTAGTTCACATACTGTTTAAGCTTAGCTTGAAGGATTTGAGCATTGCCTTGCTAGCATGTAAAATGAGCAAAGTTGTACAGTAGTTTGAACATTTTTTAGTATTGCCTTTCTTTGGGATTGGAATGAAAGTCGACATTTTCCAGTCCTGTGGCCACTGCTGAGTTATCCAAGTTTTCTGGCATATCCTGTGCAGCACTTTCACAGTATCATCTTTTAGGATTTGAAATAGCTTAGCTGTAATTCCATAACTTCCACTAGCTTTGTTTATAGTATACTTCCTAAGGCCCACTTGACTTCACATTCCAGGATGTCTGGCTTTAGGTGAATGACCATACTATTTAAAGGTTGTTGCTAAACTAAGAAAGATGCAGAGATGCCTGGCCTTCAGAGGAGGAGAATTCAATCCAGGGCCAGAGATGAGGCTTGATCACTCAGAGCTTTTGTGTAATAAAGTTTTATTAAAGTATAAAAAGATAGAGAAAGCTTCTGACAAAGACATCAGAAGGGGGCAGAAAGATGGCCCCATTGGCTAGTGTTAGCAATGGAGTTATATACTTTTTAATTAGTTATTACAATGAATCAAAATAATGTCTGGAGGTTGTAAAGATACTACTATTCCCACTCCCATAATTTACATCTTAAAATACAGGATTAGCCAGAAGGTTTTCAGAAAGGAGAAACTGTCCTCAAACAGGATACATTGTTGTTATATAATCTTAGTACAGAGTTTAAACTGAGTTGTTTGTTGTGTAATCATCAGTTCAAGGCTTAAAGATAAAAATCTTTTATGTGACTAAGACTAAGGAATGTAGAGGGAGAAAAGGTTTATCCTTTCCTCCTCCTTGAGAATTCCAGACCCCTATTTCCTCCTTGAGAACCTCAGATCCCTCTATCTTTGGGGACTGCGGAACTTCTTATCAACTTGCCTAGATACCGACTCTCTCACTACTGTGGTTATCTGGGTCATTAAGACCTTTTTTATATAACTATTTTATGTATTCTTGCCATCTCTTCCTAATCTTATCTGCTTCTGTTAGGTCCTTGCCATTTCTGTGCTTTATTGTGTCCATTCTTTGCAGGAAAAGTTCCCTTGATATCTTCAATTTTCTTGAAGAGATCTCTAGTCTCCCATTCTATTGTTTTCCTCTATTTTTTTTTCTTCCATTATTCATTTAAGAATGCTTTCTTATCTCTCCTTGCAGTTCTCTAGAACTCTACAGTCAGTTGGGTATATCTTTCACTTCTCTTTTGCCTTTTATTTCTCTTCTTTTCTCAGCTATTTTTAAGGCCTCCTCAGACGACCAGTTTGCCTTTTTATTTTTCTTTTTGTCTAGAGTGATTTTGGCCAATGCCTCTGGTACAATGTTATGAACCTCTGTCCATAGTTCTTCAGGCATGTTATATATCAGGTCTAATCCCGTCAATCTGTTCATCACCTCCACTGTATAATCATAAGGGATTTGATTTAGGTCTTACCTGAATGATCTAGTGGTTTTCCCTACTTTCTTCAATTTAAGTCTGAATTTTGCAGAAAGGAGTTCATGATTTGAGCCACAGTCAGCTCCCAGTCTTGTTTATGTTGGCTGTATAGTGTCTCCATCTTCGACTGCAAAGAATAAAATCAGTCTGATTTTAGTACTAGCCATCTGGTGATGTCCATGTATAGAGTCATCTCTTGTGTTGTTGGAAGAGGGAGTTTGCTATGACCAGTGTGTTCTCTTGACAAAACTCTGTTAGCCTTTGCTTCCTTTATACTCCAAGGCCAAACTTGTTTGTTACTCCAGGTGTTTCTTGACTTCTTAATTTTGCATTCCAATCTCCTATGATGAAAAAGGCTTTTTTTGGTGTTAGTTCTAGAACATCTTCATAGAACCATCCAACTTCAGCTTCTTCAACATTAGTGATTGGAGCATAAACTTGGATTACTCTGATATGGAATGGTTTGCCTTGGAAATGAACCGAGATCATTCTGTCATTTTTGAGATTGCACTCAAGCACTGCATTTTGAACTCCTGTTGACCATGAGGACTACTCCATTTTTTCTAAGGGATTCTTGCCCACAGTAGTAGATATAATGGTCATTTGAATTAAATTCACCCATTCCCATCCATTTTAGTTCACTGATTCCTAAAATGTCAGTGTTCACTCTTGCCATTTCCTGCCCCTCACCACATTCAATTTACCTTGATTCATGGACCTAACATTCAAGGTTCCTATGAAATATTGTTCTTTGTAGAATTGGACTTACTTTCACCACTAGACACATCCACAACTGAGTGGCATTTCCAGTTTGGTCCAACTTTTCCATTCTTTCTGGAGCTATTTCTCTGTTCTTTCCCAAGGGCATATTAGACACCTACTGAACTGGAGGATTCATCTTCTAATGTCATATCTTTTTTGCCTTTGCATACTCTTCATGGGGTTCCTGAAGATCTACTTATTGTTTCAGCAATCTTAGGAAATCACTTAAGTGCTCTGAAATATTATCTTTTCTAAAAAGGAAATAATATACTACCTCATCCACTACCTTCCAAACTCCTACAAGAATCATATATAATAATGTTCTGAACTTTGTATATTTAACAATGCCAAGAAAATATTAATCATAGTTATTTAACACATTATGAATTACTTGTTAGCTATGGAAAACAAAGAAGAGCCTAGTCATGGTGATTATCCCTCTCCGGTGAGGGTGAACTGAAAGTGAAAAGTCGCTCAGTCGTGTCTGACTCTTTTGCGACCCCATGAACTGTAGCCCACCAGGCTCCTCCATCCATGGAATTTTCTAGGCAAGAGTACTGGGTGGGTTAAACTGATACTCTGGGCCACATTATTTATAAGATGCCAGTATAGTCAGAGAATGAAGCAGGAAATTTGTCCTTTAGGCTAGAAGTTAAGGAGGGAGGCCCCACATAGTGTGACCTCAAATGCCCTTTTAAGCTCTTAAACATGTTGCCCCCACGCTCACGTTCAACCAGAGATCTCCTACTCTAGGAGAGAATGGTAGACAGCAGTTAGATTTTAAAGGCTGGTTAATATTCAGTCTCTGATGAATTTGAGCAACTCAATCACTAAAACTTTATTAGAAATTATTAGAAGGAATAGTTGGAAAGCCACCAGCCCATTAAGTTAAAGACAGAAAAATCTCACATGATTTACCCCCCAAAAAACCTTTTATTCAAACTCCTATTCAATTTCTCTTGCTTCATTTTTCTTACCCACCTTTACCTACAAGTGGGGGAAATAAACTCAGCCAGACAAAAAGCATACACAAGTCTAAGCTTCTTACTGAAGCTTCAGGCATGCACATTAGATCAAGATATTAGAAATCTCATAAAGATTTCTAATTTCTCACAAGAGCTGGTGCTGGGTACCAACATACTCCCCAGTTCAGGGGGCACAGAAATCTTCCTCCAGTAACTTAAACAAGATTATAATGGATTTTAATTTATTGAAAATATAATAACACAAAATTTACAAAAGACTGGACAATAAGGTTGAGAAAATGAGTAAGAAAAAGTGGTTGGAAATAGGAACCACAGCAAATGCAGTTAAATCCTACTGGTTTCAAAGAAGATGCTGTAAGAAATATGATATCTCACCATCCCCATATTCCTGCATCACTCACTAAAGATTCAAATTCATGTGAAATTAAGTTTAATAGACTGAGCTGAAATCACCTAACTGATCCGTGATGGACCAAGAGAGAGAAAGGGAAGATACGACTCTTTGAGATTTCAGATTGAGGGCAGCCACTGTCTTCTACCAGGTCTACACACAACTGGGGATTGCCTAGAGGTGGGATGGATTTACTAGCAAAAGAATCCAAGAGTGACAGATTTTTACATTGACCCAAACCATGATTTCTTACAATCCAATTTGAGCAGGTTTCTTCTGGGCAAACATTCTTAACTATTCTCCTAAAATCACTATTAATAAATCAACAAATCCAAAAGAGCCGATGTTATGAATCCTGTTGTGCAGGAGTGTATTTTGCCACCACCATGGACAGGGAGATAGGCACTCAACTGGGGGGAATGCCTCAAAGATGGTGTTCTGTTCCTTAGATAACACATGATAAGGATTTTTTATTGGCACTTAGCCACAGGCAGCATAAAAGATTTGAGGCAGTTGTTGGCTTAAATTTTATCTACTCATAGATTCCCACCAGAAACCAAAATACTACTTTATGGCTATTCACTTAAGAGTTGTGACAGACTTTGTTATCTGTTTGATCCGTAACAATTCACAGCTCAACTTTTCTTCTTTGCTGCTAGATCTTACCTTTTCATTTAGAAATTGAAAGTGCCAAGTACCCATTGCCCTTGCCTCCCACTTTTCATCTAAGGATGAGGGAATGACTCAATAGTTGCCACTGAAATTTCACAGAGAATAACCTGAGTAGCTTCTCAAGAAGATTTTCCTTCTAATAAAAATGACATTCAAGTACCTTAAGAAGAAAAGAAAGTTATTTTTAGAGAAGTTAACTCAGACCTGTAACCACCTTGATATCACCTCTCTCTGGAATGCTTGTTATGTGAGAGACGACTGTCCCTCCTTTAAGCCATTTGAGATAAGTTTTCTGTTACTTGAAATCAAAAGCATACTAAGTGGGAATAATTTGTAAGTGGAATGTAGGTTGAGACAATTAAAATATTCTAAAACAAGAAATTGGCAGAGTAGAGGATATAGAATTGAGAACTTAAGTATTCCAGGCTGGAGAGCTGGTGATCCTTATGAAGCAGTTAAGGAGTCTTGGTTAAATAGCCTTGTTGACATATCTTGGGATAGTAAGTCATGGGCTTCCCAAGTGACACTAGTGGTAAAGAACCTACCTGTCAATGGACATAAGAGATGTGAGTTCAATCCCTGGGTTGGAAAGATCCCCTGGAGTAGAGCATGGCAACCCACTGCAATATTCTTGTCTGGAGAACTCTGTGGACAGAGGAACCTGGTGGACTACAGTCCATAGGGTCACAAAGAGCCTGACATGACTGAGGCGATTTAGCATGCACAGACACATGTGCATGTGTCACCTGTGACTATTCAGTGCTATGAGAAATAGTAGGAAAACTCAGAATACCAGAATGCGTTGTCTATTTCTTACACTTTCCTTTTAGGTACTATAGAACAGATAAGCCTAATCTAAAGTCAGCTGGTCTGAAAGGAAGTGAACAAAGAAGAAACTATGGCCCCTGATCATGGAACTTCTCGTGTCTTGCCTTAACTTCCACTGAAGCTTATTTAAATGATTGAAATTTGGGCCAGCTTCAACATGGCAATAGTGTCCCACTTATTTTTTGTCTCACAAGTGGCTCCAATGGTATTCAAAGCAATGCTGCTTTCCAAATGTTTGCTCATACTAGAGAAACATTCATGCCTGCCTTCTACTGGTTCTTCAAAATATATATTGCTTTCACTGAAAAAAAAAAAAAAACCAACCTTGAATTTTTTATATAGGTGTGTCTGTGTGTGCTGTCTCTTAGTCATGTCTGACTCTTTGCAGGCCCGTGGACTGTAGCCTGCCAGGCTCCTCTGTCCATGGAATTTTCCAGGCAGGAATACTGGAGTGAGTTCCCATTTCCTGCTCCAGGGGATCTTCCTGACCCAGATATCAAAACTGTGACTCTTACATCACATTGGTAGGTGGATTCTTTACCACTAGTGACACCTGAGAAGCCCTTATATGGGTGTACCTGACAGTAATATAAATTAGTCTATATACTGAGAAAGCAGAGTTATTTTAAATCAGATTTATTTTTTTAAATTATGGTTTTAACTAATAATTCAAGCATCAGTCAGTCAGTTCAGTTGCTCAGTCGTGTCTGACTCTTTGTGACCCCCATGAATCACAGCACACCAGGCCTCCCTGTCCATCACCAACTCCCAGAGTTTACTCAAACTCATGCCCATCGAGTCGGTGATGCCATCCAGCCATCTCATCCTCTGTCGTCCCCTTCTCCTCCTGCCCCCAACCCCTCCCAGCATCAGGGTCTTTTCCAATGAGTCAACTCTTCACATTAGGTAGACAAAATATTGGAGTTTCAGCTTCAGCATTAGTCCTTCCAATTAACATGGAGGACTTATCTCCTTCAGGATGGACTGGTTGGATCTCCTTGCAGTCCAAGAGGCTCTCAAGAGTCTTCTCCAACACCACAGTTCAAAAGCATCCATTTTTCAGCGCTCAGCTTTCTTCACAGTCCAACACTCACAACCATACATGACTACTGGAAAAACCATAGCCTTTGCCAGATGGACCTTTGTTGGCAAAGCAATGTCTCTGCTTTTTAATATGCTATCTAGGTTGGTCATAACTTTCCTTCCAAGGAGTAAGCGTCTTTTAATTTCATGGCTGCAGTCACCATCCGCAGTGATTTTGGAGCCCAAAAATATGAAGACTGACACTGTTTCCACTGTCTCCCCATCTATTTCCCACGAGGTGATGGGACCAGATGCCATGATCTTAGTTTTCTGAATGTTGAGCTTTAAGCCAACTTTTTCACTCTCCTCTTTCACTTTCATCAAGAGGCTTTTCAGTTCCTCTTCACTCTATGCCATAAGGGTGGTGTCATTTGCATATCTGAGGTTATTGATATTTCTCCCGGCAATCATGATTCCAGTTTGTGCTTCTTCCAGCCCAGCGTTTCTCATGATGTACTCTGCATATAAGTTAAATAAGCAGGGTGACAATATACAGCCTTAACATACTCCTTTCCCTATTTGGAAGCAGTCTGTTGTCCCATGTCCACTTCTAACTGTTGCTTACTGACCTGCATACAGGTTTCTCAAGAGGCAGGTCAAGTGGTCTGGTATGCCCATCTCTTTCAGAATTTTCCACAGTTTACTGTGATCCACACAGTCAAAGTCTTTGGCATAGTCAATAAAGCAGAAATAGATGTCTTTCTGGAACTCTCTTGCTTTTCCGATGATCTAGCGAATGTTGGCAATTTGATCTCTGGTTCCTCTGCCTTTTTTAAAACCAGCTTGAACATCTGGAAGTTCACGGTTCACATATTGCTGAAGCCTGGCTTGGAGAATTTTGAGCATTACTTTACTAGCGTGTGAGATGAGTGCAATTGTGCGGTAGTTTGAGCATTCTTTGGGATTGCCTTTCTCAGGGATTCAAATGAAAACTGACCTTTTCCAGTCCTTCTGCGCGGCAGAAGCGCACTGGCTGCAACGGAGGGCGCAAAACGGGGGCGTGAGGAGCTACCCCTTGCCCACGGTCAGGGGTAGCGACCCAGAGCGCCAGGTTGCGACAGCGCAAGGGCGGCAGCCGAGAGGAGCATCCCCACGTCCGAGGTCAGGGGCGACGGCGGAGAAGAGCTACCACAAGCCTGAGTTCAAGAGCGGCGGCCGAGTGGAGCAACCCCACGTCCAAGGAGTGGCGGCTGCGTGGGCGCAGGAGGGCCGAGAGGAGCTACTCCACGTTCAAGGTCAGGAGGGGCGGCCATGAGAAGATACCCCTCGTTCAAGGTAAGGAGCAGTGGCTGCACTTTGCTGGAGCAGACGTGAAAAGATAACCCACATCCGAGGTAAGAGAAACCCAAGTAAGACAGTAGGTGTTGCGAGAGGGCATCAGAGGGCAGACACACTAAAACCACAATCACAGAAAATTAGCCAAACTGATCACAGGACCACAGCCTTGTCTAACTCAATGAAACTAAGCCATGTCGTGTGGGGCCACCCAAGACTGGCCGGTCACGGTGGAGAGGTCTGACAGAATGTGGTCCACTGGAGAAGGGAATGGCAAACCACTTCAGCATTCTTGCCTTGAGAACCCCATGAACACTATGAGAAGGCAAAATGATAGGATACTAATAAAGGAACTTCCCAGGTCGGTAGGTGCCCAATATGCTACTGGAGATCAGTGGAGAAACTACTCCAGAAAGAATGAAGGGATGGAGCCAAAGCAAAAACAATACCCAGTTATGGATGTGACTGGCGATAGAAGCAAGGTCCAATGTTGTAAAGATAAATATTGCATAGGAACCTGGAATGTTAGGTCCATGAATCAAGGCAAATTGGAAGTGGTCAAACAGGAGATGGCAAGAGTGAATGTCAACATTCTAAGAATCAGCAAACTAAAATGGACTGGAATGGGTGAATTTAACTCAGATGACCATTATATCTGCTACTGTGGGCAGGAATCCCTTCCCTTAGAAGGAATGGAGTAGCCATCATGGTCAACAAAAGAGTCTGAAATGCAGTACTTGGATGCAATCTCAAAAACGACAGAATGATCTCTGTTCATTTCCAAGGCAAACCATTCAATCTCACGGTAATCCAAGCCTATGCCCCAACCAGTAATGCTGAAGAAGCTGAAGTTGAATGGTTCTATGAAGACCTGCAAGACCTTTCAGAACTAACACCCCAAAAGATGTCCTTTTCATTATAGGGGACTGGAATGCAAAAGTAGGAAGTCAAGAAACACCTGGAGTAACAGGCAAATTTGGCGTTGGAGTACGGAATGAAGCAGGGCAAAGGCTAATAGAGTTTTGCCAAGAGAACGCACTGGTCATAGCAAACACCCTCTTCCAAGAACACAAGAGAAGACTCTACACATGGACATCACCAGATGATCAACACCAAAATCAGATTGATTATATTCTTTGCAGCCAAATATGGAGAAACTCTCTACAGTCAGCAAAAACAAGACCAGGAGGTGACTGTGGCTCAGATCATGAATTCCTTATTGCCAAATTCAGATTTAAACTGAAGAAAGTAGGGAAAAACACTAGACCATTCAGGTATGATCTAAATCAATCCCTTATGACTATACAGTGGAAGTGAGAAATAGATCTAAGGGACTAGATCTGATAGACAGAGAGCCTGATGAACTATGGACGGAGGTTTGTGACATTGTACGGGAGTCAGGGATCAAGAACATCCCCATGGAAAAGAAATGCAAAAAGACAAAATGGCTGTCTGAGGAGGCCTTACAAATAGCTCTGAAAAAAAGAAGGGAAAAGCAAAGGAGAAAAGGAAAGATATTCCCACTTGAATGCAGAGTTCCAAAGAATAGCCAGGAGAGATAAGAAAACCTTCCTCAGCGATCAATGCAAAGAAATAGAGGAAAACAACAGAATGGGAAAGACTAGAGATCTCTTCAAGAAAATTAGAGATATCAAGGGAACATTTCAGGCAAGGATGGGTTCGATAAAGGACAGAAATGGTATGGACCTAACAGAAGCAGAAGATATTCAGAAGAGGTGGCAAGAATACACAGAAGAACTGTACAAAAAAAAAATCCCCACAACCCAGATAATCACAATGGTGTGATCACTCACCTAGAGCCAGACATCCTGGAATATGAAGTCAAGTGGACCTTAGAAAGCATCACTAATCACTATGAACAAAGCTAGTGGATGTGATGGAATTCCAGTTGAGCTATTTCAAATTCTGAAATTCAATCATAAGTACCATTAAAGAATAGTTCAAGTAACAGCAAATATATGTAATGTAAGATACATATAAGCCAGAAGTCAAAGGGTAAATTATTTACTAAATAAAGGAACTATCACTTAGAAAAGAGGTCATACAACTTTCAACAGTCTTTTAAAAGCATATATTTATAGGAATTTGATTTGTATGAAACTTACTATATATATATATATATATATATATATACATACACACATACACACAAAAATATTTTCTGTACTTTTCCCTTTAGGTCAGAAATTATTTAAAACAGAGGCTGATGACCTATGATCCTTGGACTAGATGCCTGTTTTTGTAAATAAAATTTTATTGACCCTATTTGTTTTGCACTATAGATACTTTGGAGGGGGGGACAATGGCAGAGTTGCATAGTTGAAGCACAGGCAATAGGTCTGCAAACCTTAAATATCTATCCTCTTAATCTATCTATCTATCTAATATATCTATCCTCTTCATAAAAGTATGCAAAATGCCAACAATTCACATTTTTATAAATGGATTTTAAAATGTATGTTTTTAAAAGTGAATTGATATTTGTATTTAGATGCCAAAATGGGTTTTTCTAGTAATCAACTAAAACTTCAGCCTTAAGCTCGATTCCAATCTGGAATTTAGAAAGAGAAAACATAAGGTATGATTTTGAAATTGTTAACAAGGTGAGTTTTAATTTGTTTTATTCCCAAGCTCAACCTCCCCACAACTTTTTTAAACTTCAGCTGAATATAGAAATAGAAGTAAGTGTAATTGTAGCAGAGACTGATCAGAAGCACACTAAGGCCACTCTGGAAAAGATAAAGTTTCCCAGCCTCACAGTTACTTTAACATCAGATGACGGGGTTCTGGCCGATGGAATGTAAGTAGTATTGATGTGGTCCCTTCTAGACCTATTCATAGTACGTCCCATGTAATACTCGAGCCTCTCCATGTTCCACTCACATGGCTAAAAGTCCAAGATGCTGAGATGGCTGAAACACCTCATGGAAGGATCCTCAAGTCACTGATTGGAAAAGGGACACCTGAAAGAGCCTCCCAATCCACAATGAACTATGGTGAAAGTAAAAAACAAAAATAATAAAACAGACTTTTAATGGTATTGACCAACTAAAAGTGCAGTCATTTGTTAAAACAACTAGCCTACATTATCTTGACTAATGAATGGTACACAAAGGTTTTAATTAATTGTATTATTTTCTTTTTTGATATTTAAATAAAATTGATTATTCTCTGTCTGTCCTGTTTTCTGGTATCACCTTCCTTCCAAGTTGTTGGTGACTTTCTATTTTACCTCTTGCTCTATTTTTTTAGTTTTGCTGAATTTGAGCTGGTTTCCATTTTGCCTTTAAAAAATACATTCTTTTCTTCATTACCATGTTGACTCAGTTATAAAAATGGCCTGTTGTCCTTAATTACTTGAAATATCACTCACACAATCTTTACTGAATATTTTAGATGATAAATTGCATTACTATGAAATAATGAAGCAAATTATATGCATCAGGAATACTTTTGAAAAGTCCTTTAGTCTCTCCCCTTCTAAAAATTTCTCAGTGACATTTCACCCATATTTTCCCACCCACCAGTTCCCTCATTTTTCCTTCAGTCTCCTCTTTTCCCTGCTGTCCTTATAAAAGAAACTCCTTTTAATTTTTCTGCAGAAGTGTAATCTTTTCCGAGCTTTAGCTCATTAAAGTTCATATTCATAATCAAACACAACTATTTGAATAAGTTCATAAGGAGAGAATTATCCACTCGTCAAAAGTTCTGTAAATATCACTTAAAAAAAAAACATGTTTTTCTTCCCACTGTAGATGAAATCTCTCATTTTCAAAGTCTCTCCATTACTCCCACATCCCAAATCTGAACATTTTCTGGTATACATTTTAAAGAACTTGTTTCAGTACATAGGCCAGAAACCTTTGGGTAGCAAGATCTCTTAAAACACTTATGTGAGGGAAACAGGCTTTGGAATTTCTGGTTATTATGCAATCCCTCACTGAGGCACTTCCAGGGAATACTGTGCTGCCATTCTTTACAGCACATCTCAAATGTTGTAACTGAAATTTAATACCATCCAATTGTTAAGTCTATGCTTATTAAGATCAAACCTTGCCAGTCAATGTTTTATGTAATGCGTGAATTCAGATTCTTCAATGACAAAAAAATAAAAGAGACAAAGTGTGTTTTTGTGAAGGGCAAGGAACATCTCAAATTATTTCCATATTGCACAAAAAATTATAAACTAAATCTATTAGAAACAACAAAAGGAAAAGTATTAAATTAGGGAACAGACAACAAAATTACGTTAGATGGAAGAGTGATTTTTTGCAACTATGGCTCATAAAACAAAAAGGAAGCTAAACCAAAATAAATTGAAGCCTCAGAACCATTCTCCTACATTTGTTCAGACTGCAGCAGGTTGAGGCGTGTGTAAAAAGGTCCTGACAGAGCCATATTACAATTCTCTATTGGATTCTTATGCAGGCTGGCATAAAGTTACCATTAATTGCTCAAGGGCTATATAACCCTTTTTATTGAGTTTATTGAGAAGAGTATTTGAGAAATGCCTATCCAACTCTGGTGAGCTGAGTAGGTTAAATAAAGCTTAAACAAAGCTTTTTCCATCCCTAGAATCCAAGTCACTCGGCATTTTCAGGATCACAGTGGGACCCCAGAGACAAGAGTCAACAAAACCAGGCCATAAAATCAAGAAGGCATTGAATGTTTGGTTTTAGGACTAGACAAGGGAAAATGAAAATAGTGACTTTAAAACGCACACACTCTGAAACAAAGCAAAACCAATTTACAAACATTTTGTTGAGACTGCAGAGGAGGGACACTGTGAAATGTTTTCCAAAAGCAAAAGAAACTTAAAGTACTTGCGACTCCCTTATATGCTCATTTGTTTCCTAAGGCTCTTTATGCCTATTTCTGAGAACTGTAGGCCTAAATTGTAAATCATATTGGGACTCCTCTTAATCAGGTGGCCACCTAAATCAGCAATCCCCAACCATTTTGGCAGCAGCAACCTGTTTCCTGGAAGACAATTTTCCCATGGATGAGGTTGGGGTGGAGTGCTGGTGGTTTGGGGATGATTCTTATAAGGGACGTGCAAACTAGATCCCTCATGTATGCAATTCACAATAGGATTCACGCTTCTATAAGAATCTAATGCTGCGGCTGATCTGAAGCAGAGCTCAGGCGGTAATGTGACTTATGGGGAATGGCTGTACATACAAATGAAGCTTCATTCAGTAGCCCACCACTCACCTCCTGCTGTGCAATCTGGTTCCTAACAGACCGGGATCTGGTCCATGTTGGGGATCCCTGATGTAAACAAATGCTAGGACTGTTTGCAACACCATACTAAGTATCTTTGCCCATGTGGAGCCCTGGAGCTTCACTTTCAGTAACTTCATGACAAATTTGCCTTTTCCCTTTCTTCAAAAGTTTCATTTTGTTGACCAAGAATTCTCTCACCACGAGGTTTCCAAGAAATTAAATTTTGAGTTTGAGGTAAGCATGTGGTTTTGCTCTATTTTCTCACACTCATAATAAATATTTTGTCATTTTGTCATTTCTGAATTCATCTTACATTTGGATGAATATTTAACCTAGATATATCTAATATTATAGTTATTCCATATATAACTTAATGTGTATCACTTTCTGAAATTACTGATTCAATTCTTTTAAACTCCAGTTTTCCCTTTTTCTTCAGCTCTAAATCCAGCTTAATACTGACAAGTTTATATTTGAGTTTCAATGGGTAAAAATATTAAATGTTAGGTTTCAAAAACAAACTTAATATTCCCTGGTAGCTCAGATGGTAAATCCACCTGCAATGCAGGAGACCCAGTTCGATCCCTGGGTCAGGAATATCCCCTGGAGAAGGGATAGGTTACCCACAACAGTATTCTTGGGCTTCCTGGGTAGCTCAGCTGGTAAAGAATCCACCTGCAATGTGGGAGACCTGCGTTCAATCCCTGGGTTGGGAAGATCCCCTGGAGAAAGGAACGGCTACCCACTCCAGTATTCTGGCCTGGAGAATTTCATAGACTATATAGTTCATGGGGTCACAAAGAGTTAGACATGATTGAGCGACTTTCACTTTCACTGTCAGACTCTGTATATTTACTCCTGTATATTTTCTAAAAGATTTTTAGTTTTAATTGTTATGTTTAGTTCTATATTCAATTTTGAATGTGTGTGTGTGTGTGTGCTGTGAATTAAGGACTTAATTTTTAAGTGAATATATACTTTTTACACCACCACATAATTAAAGTACTATCCTTTCACCTTTGAATTAGCTTGACAATTTATTTGAAAATCAATTGAACATTTCCATTTGGGTCTATTTTTAAACATCTAGTTTGTTCCTTTTCACCTTGAGTCATTTAGGTAGTTTGTATGTTTCCAAAAATCTGTATATTTTATCTAGTTATTTCATTCTTAGCATATAACTGTTCTTAGTGTTGTCTTAATAGTCTTTTTCATTTCTGTAAGGTCACTAGTAACATTTTCACTTTCATTTCTCATTTTATTTATCTGTGGCTTCTCTCTCTATTTCATATTCAGTCTAGCTGAAGATTTTTTAATTTTGTTGGCCTTTACAAGGAATCAACTTCTGGTTTTATTGAATCTATTACTTTTCTATTGTCTATTTTATTTATCTACACTCTAAATTTTTATTCCTCCTGTCTGCTAGTTTTGGATATAGTTTTGCTCTTCATTTTATTCTTTCTTAAGATCATAAAACTAGGTTTTTTATTTTAAATTTCTTATTTTAATATAGGCATTCCTAGTAATAAATTTTCAACTGAGTGTACATTTGCTTCATCCTATTTTTTGTACGGTTTGTCATTGTTGTTGTTTGTTTCTAAATAGTTTTTCATTTCCCTTGTAATTTATTCTTGGATCTGTTGTTATTTAAGTGTATATCATTAGCTCGCACATATTTGTGAATTTTCCAATTTTTATTTTGTTATTAATTGAGATTTATTCCACTGTGATTAAAATAGATACCTTATTGAGGATTCTTTAAGTCTAGTCAGTCACATCTCTTGCTACTTTCAAGATTCTTTATTTGTCTTTGGTTTTCACAAGTCTGACTACAATGTATTTCCATGTGAGTCTCTGAGTTTACCCTATTCAGGGTTTATTGAGATTCTTGGATGTGTAGATTCTTGTCTTTCATCAAACTGTAGGCCTGTTCGACCATTATTTCTTCAAATGCAGTGTCTGCCCCTTTATTTGTGTCATCTTCTTCTCCTTCTAGTGTTAATTCCCACATGAGCATGTTGGTCCTCTTGATGGTCTCCACATGTCTCTTAGATTCTGTTCACTTTTCTTTATCCCTCTTTCTTCCTACTCCTGATATAGTCATTTCAGTTGTTTTATCTACAAATTCACTACTTCTTTCTTCTACCTGCTCATATTTGATGTTAATCCCTCCAGCATTTTTTTTTATTTCAGTTATTGTGCATTTCAGCTTGAGAATTTCTGAAATTTAGAATTTCATATGTCATTTTCTTGATTTCTTTTAGTTATTTACCCATGTTTTTATTTAGTCATTTGAACATTGAAACACTTATTTTAAATATATTTTTTAGAGATAGGTTCTGTGGGAATGAGTTTCTACAAAATCATTTTGTTCCTTTTAATGAGTCTTACTTCCCACTTTTTGTTTATTGTAAAACTTGCAATTTTTTTTCTTTGTTGTTGTTGAAAACTGAATACTTAAATCTCAAAATATAGTAATTCTGGAAATCTTTCTCTCTTTTCCCAGGGTCTGCTAACTTTTCAGTTCTTGAATGCTACAGTTATTTACCTGTCCAGTGACCCCAACTATTCTCTTTAAGACATCATTCTTGTCATAGAGAGCTGCCAAAATCTCTGCTCCCCAAATTGTGTTCAGCTAATATTTGACAGAGTTATCCTTGAATGTTAAACTCCATAAAAAAAAAAGGAGCTACTCTTTGTATATTGCTTCTGTGCTAGGGCTATTCTTCCTCACTTAGCTAGTCTTGCACAAGTCTATGGATCAGTCCAAAGTGAAAACTTAGGTTCTTTTTCTCAAGTATTCTCTAAACATGTATCATGGCCTGGGACTATGCATAAATTTTTAAATTTCCCAATATTGATTCTTATCTTGAGTGATCTAATTTCCCAAGGAAACTCTCCTTGCTTCTGCTGCTCAGTATTAGGTGGTCCATTGTTTGCTTTGTCTATAATATTTTGTCATAGGCATAAGGGATTGTTAGTTCAGCTTTCAGTATTTTTGAGCAAAGCCTACCCCTTGACTTCCAATAAAGCAATAACAAGATAAGTGCATTGCACCAGTCTTTCTGGTAGCTCCCAGACAGGTTAGAACAGATAAACAATAATTAGCATATAGATCTGCTTTGTCTCCTCTGCAATCAGTGGGCTCCCCTGCAAATACAAGTTGCTGGCACTTTAAAACCAAGACCTCCACTACCCACTACCTTGATGGAGAGGTTGAGCAAGGGCAAGCAAAAGTACCACAAAATTTTCCTCTGATTTTAGATTTAACTTTTCATTGACTCAGCATTTACCTGGCTGTTGTAATCTTTTGACTGTTTTCCAGAGTTCTGACAAATTTGGTTCTGACAGTTTCTGCTTGTTTTTCATTATTTCTTTGGGAGTATGAGAGCTAGGCATTTTCCTTCCACCATTTTGCTGTCACTTCCTTTATGTCCATTCTTGAAGGGGTGCTTTGAAATGCTGTGTTGAAAATGATTACAAGAGTAAGTCAAGTGGGAGAAAATGTCAAGATTGATTAGTTGTGTCTAGTATAGCTATGGAAGAAAAGTATAACAGCAAATAGTCCACAAAATTCCCAAATCTGGATAAGCCCAAGAAAATGTTACATGGCTCAGTAAACTGTGGTCCCCAGAACAGGTCCGTGATATCTTGTATGCCACTCTAGTATCAAATGAAAATATTCTAATCTATGTCTGTACATATACATTCTGAAGAGGGAGCATACTACTGAATCACAAAGACATTTTTATATCCAAAAAAAGGATGCTCCAGTGTGGCCTGGTGATGCAGGAGGAAAACTTGGCATCAGACATACCAAGGTTGAAATTTTGACTCTATCCCTACTAGTGTGAATTTGAACAATTATTTTAACACTTGGCTTAAGCAAGCTTATTTCAAAAATTATTAAATTTGCTTTAAAATTTTTTAACAGTTTGTTGAAAACAGCAAGAAAGACACATTTTAAAATACTTTGATCTACCAATATCAGTAATTACTATTCTTTTGCCAGAGTAGCAGTAGTCCTAGCAGTAGACAACTGAGAGCATAAATGGCAGGAAACAGTGATGTAAACATACCCATGTACTTTGGTTGACCCTAGAGGACTGCAGTTTGTATACCTTATTTCCACATATGAATAGTGTATTTCCTCAATCCTACAGTATCCTGATTTGGATCAAATAAAGGGCTGCCCCTACTATAGTGTGTTATGGATATCACACTAGAGTAATACTAATTTCCTAGAAAAAAACCAACAACAATTTCCAAGTCATTTAGCCAGAGAAGAAAAGAACATCTTTATACTGTGCTGAATGTTTCAAAATAAATCTCTCCCCTTCTGCTCATCTCCTTTCCTCTCTCATTTTCCTCTGTGAGGTGCCTATCTCAACCACCAGTATCTTCTTCCCTAGTAGAAGAAACCCAATTTTCAGATGGACACTTTGCCACCTATAATAAAAGACAACTGTCCTTTAACTCTCTTGGAGCTTTGTCAGCCAGATGACTATGTTTGAACAGTGGTATATAAGTGTTAGGTGGAACAACTAGGAGGATTATTAAGCAAGAAAATTCAAGTCAGAGGAACAAACAAGGGGGGAGCATCCCAATTTGTCAGTTCCTTTTAATAATTTCCTGCTTTGGGTTTGTCATGTAAGCATAATGATCAGAATTGGAGCAGCGCCTTTGAGCCTTCAGTTGACCTTAGGCATAAGTGATTTTCACTGGAATGATATACAATAAAGATAGACATCAGGACTCCTGATGGCACTGGGGTTTTGGCCATGAGCCCTAGACTACTTTAATATCAAAGAGGATAAATTCTTGTCTTTTTTTTTAAGTAACTATTTTCTGGGTCTCTATTATTTTCAGCCTGGCACAATCCTAATATATGTAGAATTTTTACATGGAGATGAAACATTGAAATAATAGAACTTTAAATATGTCCCTGTTAAAGAACAAAATTCATGTTAGTAAACTTGGAAGATATTGTTGGCTTTATTCAGCAGTTCATGAACTGGGCTACATATAATCTAGCAGACAGAAAGTAGATCAGAAGAGGTGTATAAGCTGACATATCTTTATAGACAGGAGTGAGCATCAGCAAGGGAATTAGACTGAGCATTTGCTGTCTGGTTAAAGATGGTTAATTCCCTTATAAGGAGCCAAGAGAAATCTTAGAGCCTGGTCAAGTGACTTGTGCTAAGTAGTCAAGCACTGATTGGTTGATGTAGGCTTTTGTTTTCTAGAAGTGTTGCTTTCCTGACATGAGGCTTAGCATGAATGACTTCATCTCAGGCTTAATCTGGTTGCATTAACACCTTCCATATCATAGGCTGGGAAACTGACACCATTTATCATTCAGTTGACCAAAACATTTGTTCAAATTTCTGCTTGCCCTTTCTTGGAAAGCAGAGAGAAAGCTGTCTGAAAAACAAACTAAATGACCTTAAAGGAAAATGTGGTGGTCGGGGGGGGGGGGGGAGTAGGGGGGGAAATAGAATGATGTCTACACTGCTGCTTTCTGCTGATTTCAACACAGTTTCAGGATTAATGAACTCAGACTAGATCCAGTTTATCAACAGGCAGAGATGTTAAGGATGTGTTCCTTCTCAGTGAACAACAATTTAAATGCATTAGGTTTGGGGTTTTTCAAGATTAAAAAAATAAAGACAACTACTCTGTGCTCAAACTGAAGCACTTAGTAGTCTACTCTGAAACAGCAGACTTAGCAGGAGATAAATCACTGATTCCAGTGCTTTTAAAAAGGCCTTCCATTAATAGTTCTCTGTCAGACAATGGAAAGCAAGCTAGCAGCAAAGATTAGATGAAGTATGTTGTGTTCCCAGACAAACTGATTATTTTAAGTGGTCTCAAGATGGAATCAGGCTTAGAAACCACCAGATCTGAAAACCAAAAGAAAACTACAAACTTGGACTGCAACTTTTTATTTTAATTAAAACTTTAATAATACTTGAACCTGTGCTGAAACAAAATGAGTTTTAGAATCTTTGCAAACTCCAAAATTGACACTTTTCATTTCTTACATTAGAAACAGCTGTGGACATTCATGGCGAAGGAAGAACTACTACCCCTTACCTCCACTTTCCCCACCGAGAAGACAAAACAAGGAACCAGAGAGGTCAATAGCAGGAGAGTTTCTCCAGAGAGCAGAAGAGACAGATAATGTAAACAAGGACTCTGTTCTACAACTAGTTTAAGGAGCTACACTATTCCTGCCCAGCAAGACTTCATCATTTTGATGGGCTAATGATGCCAGTGTTTTCTACTCTACACTTGTTCTAAATGGAATTTTTATGTCATTCCTTCTGCTCCTTCTCTTCCAGGTGTGTATGAGGTAGATCAGTTTTCATTTAGTTTAGTAAGTTACTGAATAATAAAGAACTACTGTCTGGCTGTGAAGAAGCTCAGTGATGTTGACGTGGCTAAGGTCAATACTCTGATCAGGCCTGATGGAGAGAAGAAGGCATACATTCAACTGTCTCCTGACTATGATGCTTTGGATGTTGCCAACAAGATTGGTATCATCTAAACTGAGTCCAGATGGCTAATTCCAAATGTAAAAATTTTCACTATGAAAAAAAAATAATAATAATAAAGAACTACTGTCTGATAGAGAATCAGCAATCATCCAGAGACCCTGCCCATTGACCTAGGCATATAACTGGATGAGTTCCTTGTAGTTAGCTCTGGTCATGTGACTGATTTCCAGGTAACAAATTATAAATTAAAGGGTTGTGTACTTAAGAAAATTTCTTCAAAAACCTTGGACCCTTGCTTCATTCTAATAACTGTGATACAGATGGGATGGCTGATGCTCCAGCAGCCATCTTAAATCAAATGAGGGCCATAATAAGGATCACCAAGCAAAATCTGGAGGACATCAGGGGATGCCATACCAACTCTGGACTGTTTATATCAGACTTAATTTATTTGAAAGAAATCAGCTTCTCTTATGTTGTCATCATTATTTAGAGTATGTTTAATATGACCTCTTTAAATCAAAAAGCATATCCTCTTACATGCATGGAGGAAAGAATGGGTGTGAAGATAAATTTTATTGGAATTTTTTTTCTCCCAGGATTGAAACATAGAGGGGAGGAAGAGATTATATTCACTCTTAATATCTACCTACCAACTGTTTTCAGTGCAATGGACTTAATTCAAAGACTGTTTTGATCATTTCTAAAGATATTTAGTTTACCTAATTTCAAATATATAGTTGCTTAGCATTCATGTTCAAATAAACTTTGTATCTATCTTTTATATTTTAAATGGATACATTTCTGACTTCTAGTCCATGCTTTGGTGGCTTTTGGAGACAACTGAATGAATTTATCAGGATCTAATTTTTCAGAATTTAGTCCAATGAGAAGATCATAAAGCTGCCGTCAGTCTTAGAACTTAGAGAGAAGCCCAAGAAAGCAATGTGGTATACCTTTGTCCTCCATAGCCATAGCTGCTTATAATTATCCCAGTTGTGATGTTAAGAAAGTGAAGATCCTTAGAAGATCCTAGAAGACAAAATTCAAATAAGAGTTTCTCAGATGTGTATCCCATAGATGTGGCATCTGAGTGTTTAGAAGTACTGGTCAGCCAGGAAATCAAGACTGTCTGCAAGTCGTAAATTCTGAAGCTAGGACCTGGACCATTTTAGAGATGACCATAGACACACCCTCACCATGGCCAAAGCCATTCCACCCCCCGTCAGAAAACTTAGGAAGCCAGTTGTCTGTCTTTGGTTGAAAAGAGTGAAGCAGCCAGCCCCTAAAGGATTGAAGTCATATGTGTTGGATATCCTGACCTGGTCTCAGCAAAAGATCATTAAAAAGCAAAAATTACCTAAGAAAATCATATGATGATGGAAACAGGGATAAACTTTTTCATCCACAGAGGCTCACCACGTGAAAGTTCTGTAATGACCTCCCTTGTATTGGCATAGGCAGCGTGAAGTTTTGGAATCTGAGTCACACATTGTGCCGCACATTTAGCTGAGGTGATAGAGAAACACATGTACATCACTGGAAAATGTCACTTACAAGAGCAATGGACACAGTATATCAGCAGAGCATCAGCATTGGATCCTGCTTACATTTGGCACATTCTTCTTCCCTGTGATTGGACCATCCCATGTGCACCATTCTGAGTCTTATGATTTCTTCCTCTGAGAAAGGAGAGTCAGTTTCTGTCACTCTCACCTGTGAAGCTGAAAAGGGGGGTTTATTAGCAGACCAAAGTTGTGACCCACATGAAGAAAATTAGACTGGCAAACATCTCTGCTTCTTGTGTGGTGGGATAAATAAGGCAAGTCTATAACAACCATTTTATGACTGTACTTGACTAATAAAACCCATATTTTATGAAAGAAAAACTTGATTAAATAAATCTTGGACATGTAATATATAGCATGGTGACTATAGTCAATAATGCCATCATATATATGAAAGTTAACAGAGCTTGCGTTAAAAATTCTCATCATAGTGAAAAAAATGTAACTATCGGAGAGGTATGCTAACTACACATATTGTGGTGATCATCATATAATACATACAAATATCTAATCATTAAGTTGTACATCTGAAGCATATAATGTTATATGTTGTTATATCTCAACTTGTGTGCTTGTAAATAAAGGGATAAAAGAAGAATATTGCCTCCATCTCACCCAGAAATCTGTTTCTGAAGGCAGTCTTAAAAACATCCCCAAATAAGCTTCCTTCACTGGCATCTCTATATTCAAGTTTGTTTCCCATAGAACACTATAGTAGACATCACTGATCTGTTCAGTTTAATGCAATTGCATATCTTTGTCACATTTGTTCACACAATGTGAACTTCTTCCAAAAGAGAATGGGATTAGGGTTTATAAATTTAGCTTAATGTGAATTTTTAATTGCTGTCATAAACTCTCAAAACTAGCACATGGAGAAGAATCAGATCAAGTTACCAATTGTACATATCTGTGTAAATATATAAGAAATCACCCTAAATTTATTGGTTTAAAGAGCAACCACTTTATTTATCAAGATTCTATGAATTGGCTGTGTGGTCCTTAGACTGGTCTCGTCTGGGCAAATGCATGTGGTTGTAGTCAGGTGGTTAGTCAACTGGAATCTGGGCTCAAGCTGAGATGGCCAGATTTTGCTCCACATATCTTCCAGGTAGGCTCGACTGCAGTTCTTTACATAGTGGTCTCCAAAGAATGCCAAAAGCCCCATGGAGAAAGACTCTTCAAACCAGATTTGTTTTTCCTTAATGATTCTTGGTGTTCATTGGAAGGACTGATGCTGAAACTGAAACTCCAATACTTTGGCCACCTCATGCAAACAGTTGACTCATTGGAAAAGACCCTGATGCTGGGAGGGGTTGGGGGCAGGAGGAGAAGGGGACGACAGAGGATGAGATGGCTGGATGGCACCACTGACTCTATGGACATGAGTTTGAGTAAACTCCTGGAGTTGGTGATAGACAGGGAAGCCTGCTGTGCTGCAGTTAATGGTGTCGCAAAGAGTCAGACACGACTGAGTGACTGAACTGAAATGAACTGAACTGAATGATTCTTCATTGGCCAGAGCAAGTCACAAGACCATGACCAGAGTCAATGTAGGATGACCACACAAGGGCACAAGACCAGTGCAGGGAGGTGTATTGCCCTCTGTCTCTCTCTTTTCTCTGTGTATGTGTACATGTGCTAACTTTCATGTAGTGCTTATTATATGGTAGATGCTGATTTAAGATAAACACACACACACACACATACACACATAATACAACCTTATGAAGCTGCAACTGTATTCCCAATTTACTGATGAGGAAATGAAAGTTGGAGAAGTAAGCAAATTGCATAAGGGCATAGAGCTAAGTGGTGAAAATGGAATTTTTAATCCTCGTGGTTTAACTCTAAAGATCACGTAGTCATCTACATGTAGTCCTCTTTTCCACATCTTTCTCTTTCCCTCCTAGGGGCAGAGTGAGCTGAGTGTTAATGTGCAAAGAAGATGGAAGAAATTTTAAAGATGATCAAGCACTTTGATTTATACATAACTTGGAGACATAGAAATAGGAGATAATTTCTCTCAGATCATGTAAAGAACTAAAAGCAAAGCTGTGGCAAAGCTTTGCTTCCATGTCAGAATTTTGGGAAAAGTTAGAATATTCAGTTTTATAAAACTACAGATGAGAATGCATGGATTCAAACTCTGCCAAATCTTGAAAGGTAAAGATGGATTCCTTTCACCAAATTAAAGTGTACCAGGACTTGAGGATGCCCAATGTAGGGTAAAAGATAAAAGGGATTTATGCTTTGTACTTTTCACAGTTGGTAGTAAACATATGCAAGTCATTATCCAGGAAGGTTATATAGTCCGAAAATATAAATAGGCTCAGGAAAGCCTTAGATATATTCATGAATGGAGTTTATAATGGGTTACCAAAAGGAAGCTAGGGATCACAGACTCCCTGAGGTTCGGGTGTGGAGGGCAACTAGCATGTTTTTCTGAAAAACATCAAAGAAACTATGTTGGATCTCTGGTGTTGACGTGACTCAGTGTGACAGTTATATTCTCATATTCATCCTATAAGATCCATGTAATGTTATTCATCTAAAGACATGATTAGACTTCTTTTATTTTACAAACATTTAAGAAAACTATTCCTTTTCTTCTCTATCAACAAACTCTGTGATTTCTTTCATAGGTACTTTATAACAATGCCAATTTATTTTCTCTTCTGTTTTATAACTTCTCGCCTACATTCCTTTTTTTCAATCAAACTTTTCCCCCTCTTTCCTATTTCAGTTCTCTTAATTTTTTTTCACTCTAGCTCCCTTTCATCTTTATTATTCTCTATTGCCAACTCCCTTTCATCTCTATTTACCTTTAACTCTCTCTTTAAACTTTATGATGCAGGAGATAACATGTCAATTTTTTTTTTCCTAATTCTTGTCCTTTGTTACTAGGAAGTAAAAAATGATTCAGTCAAAAATCTCAAAGTAAATAAAAATAAATTTAGGAAAATTTAGAACTATTATCATAAAATAAATATTATATTAGCAGCAAGCATATCTGACAGTCCATTAGGTAAGCAATTTCTATTGAAACAACATGAAAGATGTTCTAAAAACAGTAGGTCTAAAGTGATAGTTATATTATGTGTTGCTTGAAGTAGATCCTTGTAGAAAATGTTGGTTCTGTTTACTTAGAAAGAGACATTTGTATGATGAAATGTACCTTATAGTATCTCTGCTACTAGAATAAGTAAATCAGTGAGAGTCACTCCAGTTTTGCATTGAACTGCTGTTCTTGCCAAAATGCATTAATAATTTGAAAGGCATATTAAGTTAAAGTTATGTATTACAACTTTATAAATGAAAGCTATAATAATCTGATATATTAATTTCTAAAATGTATATTCTAAAAGGTCTATTTTCTATGTATCTCACTCTGTATCACTTATATATGTATGATATAACCTAAAATTCTCTAGCTTGCAAAGGAAATCAAACATGTGGAAAATTTGGAGCTGATTCAAATAGTTTTTTAAATACTTTACCATTTTTCTGGAGGTACTAAAATTCCAGTAACAAGCTATTAATAAGTTCATTTTGCCATTTATTTTCCATTGCTATTAAAATTGTGATGTGTTGCTTACACAAAACTCTTCTAAACCTTATTTTAAATGTAGGAATATTTGCTAGTTGCTTTTCATTCATGCACATTTTTAGATTTTTATTATATATATTTACTGTATTTAAAAGGTATGACTTGTCTTTAATTATTTTGCAAACTTGTATTTAGTGACTACTATATTCAAAATACTTGTTTTCTCCGCAATGGCTATATCAGTTAGATATTAAATTCCCAAACACAATCAATGATGTCAATGTTCATTTTCATTAGTTCTCTCAATTTCCCAGAATCTCTCTTCAGTCCTATCAGAGAAGACACTTGGATTTTTCTTAATTTATTATTCATCAAGCTAGCACTCTTTTGCACCTAAGACCCATGATTGGTATTGTTAATTCAGAAGGCATGTGAAGAAACTGGTCTTGCCAGGAATTTGTTCTACTAAGTATATTTGTTGAGGAAGTCAGATTTCTACAGCAAAATGACAGAAGCTTAAAGGGTAGTGCAAACTGCGCGGCATTAGCAATGCTGTCTGCAGAGTCTCTGACTAAGTCCACATAATACTGTTTCAGCCAAAGCTACTCTTCAATGTAATTTGGGTTGTTCTGATAGAGTAGCCTTGAAGTGTTATGTTTCTGGCTCAGAGTGAGTTATGTGAATTTTCTAATAAACTTTATTGCATTGTTTCCTTCTTACAGTAACTAAAATGGGTTTTATTCATTGCAAGTAAGAATTTTATCTAATAAATTGGTTAATACTGTACAGATAGTATTCAGTTCAGTTCAGTCATTCAGTTGTATCCGACTCTTTGCGACCCCATGAATCGCAGCATGCCAGGCCTCCCTGTCCATCACAAACTCCTATTAGTGTATTCTAAATATTCTTTCTCTTCAAAGACTGTAGTCTATCAACTATTCTTTTCAATTGTCTGCATTCTTACCCTACTTTTATACTTAATGTATAAAACTCAAACAGTGAATCAATTCCACCATCTGGCTTTTCCACTCTTAAGCCTGGGTAGAGATGAGCATACTTGAAGACCTCATTTGGAATTACATGCACTTTTTTAAAGTGGAGCTAAAATACCCAAGTTATCCTGTTGTGTGATCAAAGCACGGTACTGCAGATGTAGGTAGATAGAGAGGTGGATGACTACATAATAAATTAAATTTCTGAACATGTACCCTTTCCTTTTGCCAGACGACACCATAGAAATTGAAAAAGTACTTCTCAGAATTTTCTGCCACTGGATTTGAGATGTGACTGCAGTTCCACCAAATAAATGAATTTGCTCAAAACATCAAGTGGAATCGGAAAGGAAAGAAGGAAGAAAGGAAGAGCGGATTTGGTGGAAATAGCCATTTTGACAGCACAAGCTATTGCAGAGGCTTTCTAATTTGGTGGTTTTCTAAACAGAGCCAAGTGCTTTCCCAATCACAGCAGAAGTAGTGAGACTGAAAATAATCAGATCAAAGTTGCACATGGAGCCCATTCTTTTAGCCTATCAAAAATTCCTGGTAATAAATTCATTTATGCCTGAATTAGGTAAAATATTTTCTATAGTCTGGTACTGAGCCCTAACCAATGTTTTATGATCATATTTATATAGAATCCATTTGTTGGCATTTTCTTAAGGGCTGGACAGAAACATGAAATCCAATTAGATTTTAGCTCCCTTTTTACCTCTTCAACAAGAAAAGTTCTATTCTTCATTTATCTTGACAATACATATTCTCAAATTTAAACAAATTGTCCTATTTTTAAAGAAAAAAATGAAGTATAAATTATTGGCATTCTTGAAGTTAATTATTCCAAACTGAACAATTATCTTCATTCCCACATAAAATCTCACTAAAATGACAGTGAAATAATCAACTAAAAACTATTGATGCACAAACACATGAAAGAATGGAAGAGGAGGCACAAAAAGTTAATAGATTTCACATTCTGGAAAATTCAGTATAGAAGAACGGATGGATCAATGGCAACTGAATCCAACAAAGATAAGAAACCTGGCACATAAGCAACAAGATGCATTGCGGTTTACACTGCAGTCTCCTGAGACATCCTGGTGTCATAGACAGCACGTGTCTGTGAAGGTGGAAATTAGGGATTGAGTCAAAAACAGGAGAGTAGCTGACATATCTGTAAACAAGCCTCAGCCAGGTGTCTTCCCTTACCTAGCATAGCAAGATGACTACAAGGGAAAACTAATCTTGGGGAAATCAAACCAGGGAAACTCAGGATATGGGGAAACCAGCCACAGATGAATATAAAAATAAGGTGTGATATTGAACAGAAAGCTACTGAAGGAAATTGCATACATCAAACAAAGAGATCCTTACTTCTTTTTTTCCCATTCAATCCCCAGAAACTGGATGTTGAAAGCTGGGCTTAGTGTATAATGTAGGCAGAAGTCTAAGGATTCCACAAGGGAAAGTTACCAGATTCTAGAAGAAAAGACAGACAGCTATGCCATGAAGAATTTCTCAATGAAATGTTCCAATTTTTTCCTCTTGTGATGAAACCTACCACTCAGAAAATCCCAAATGTGGGTGATCTATCAATTATCTGTTTAGCTCTTCATTACAAATTGGCAGCCAAACTTCAGCAAGCATTTGAAGAAAAATCTCTAACATAGAAGACAGAAACAAAGTTGTTGTTTTTTTTTTTCTTTTTGGGTTATGTGTATCATAATTACTTTATTTTTTTTCTATTGACTTTATTTTTTTCTTTATTTTATTTTTATTTTTATTTTTTTCCATTTATTTTTATTAGTTGGAAGCTAATTACTTTACAATATTGTAGTGGTTTTTGCCATATATTGACATGAATCAACCATGGATTTACATGTGTTCCCCATCCTGAACCCCCCTTCCTCTTCCCTCCCCATCCCATCCAAAAAAGAACTAAAAAAGAATGTAATATAGCAAGGAGGAAAAACACCTTTAGTGACAAGACAGGAGATGTTTTAAGTATAACCAAGAAGTGGATACTATAGAAGAAGAAAAAAATAGTAAGATACCACGTGACTACACCCATGAAAGTAAAGATGATTGCTCCTTGGAAGAAAAGCTATGACAAAGCTAGACAGCGTATTAAAAAAGTAAGACATCACTTTGCCAACAAAGTCCATCTAATCAAAGCTATGGTTTTTCCAGTAGTAATGTACTGATGTGAGAGCTGGACCATAAAGAAAGCTAAGCACAAAAGAATTGATGCTTTCAAACTGTGGTGCTGGAGAAGACTCTTGAAAGTTCTTTGGACAGCAAGGAGATCCAACCAGTCAATCCTAAAGGAGATCAACCCTGAATATTGACTGGAAGGACTGATGCTGATGCTCAAGCTCCAATACTTTGGCCACCTGATATGAAGAGCTGATTCAAGGAAAAGACTCTGATGCCGGAAATACTGAGGACAGGAGGAAAAGGGAGTGACAGGGTATGAAATGGTTGGATGGTATCACTAACTCAATGGATGTGAGTTTGAGCAAACTCAGGGAGATAGTGAAGGACAGGGAAACCTGGATTGCTATTGTCCATGGGGTTGCAAAGAGCTGGCCGTGACTTAGAGACTGAATAACAAAAGATGTATGTGTCCAAGGAGAGACTCTTGGTGATTACAGAATATGATCATGGTAATACTTTGAATAAATCAATAAAATTTTTAAAGGAAAATTTGTGACTTTCTTTAAAATGATAAGAACAGTAAAATCAATGAGTAAGAAAAAATAGGAAAATAAAAAGATAAATGCATCATTTCTAAGACCCAACTGAAAGGACTACCTAAAACAGCTGGAAAACTAGATGGAAAAATATTGTCACAGAAACAATACTTTTTTTTGCTAAACCACAGTTTTCTAGATTGACCCAGTGAAGAGTTAGACAAATTAATGGAAAAAAGTGCATATTAAAGTAGAACACAGAGAAATATTGGAACAATGGCAACAACAACAACAAAAATAATAATTACAAAGCTTCTATGATTTAGCAGTTGGTCTTGAGGGTTAAAATCAAAAATAAAAAATATACAAATTCTCAGTAATCAAAGCGCATTAACCTCATTAATGTTGGCACTGGCAGCTAAAGAAAAAGGCCTTTGAAATAATAGAACAATTATATTTAAATATGAGTCTAAAATAAAACAAGAAAGATCTCAAAACAAGATTTTGAAATTCTAGTATACTTTCTCAAGAAACTTTTGAAGATGTGCTTCCCTAAAATATGAGGCAAAAAGAGAAAAAGAAGCAAAACATCCAGTCAAGAGAGAAGCAAAAGGATTTCCTAGTGAGACATCAGATAGACAAGCTCTTATCAGCATTCAGATAGAATATCAGATTCAAAGAAAAACATATACAGACACACAACACACAAGGAAATGACAAGTAAGCATTTTATGCACCTTACCACATTAATTAATTAAAGTTTTATAGTTTTTTCTCACATGTGTGCCAGTGTGCTAAGTCACTTCAGTCGTGTCCGACTCTTTGCAACCCCATGGACTGTAGCCTGTCAGGCTCCTCTGTCCACGGGATTCTCCAGACGAGAATACTGGAGTGAGTTGTCATATCCTCCTCCAGGGGATCTTCCTGACCTAGGGACTGAACCTACGTCTCTTATGTCTCCTGCATTGGCAAACAGGTTCTTTACCATTAGCACCACCTGGGAAGCATAGGTATGAATAATTAATATATTAGACTGCTGTCAAATTGTAAAAGGAGGCACTTGCTTATTTCAGAAAACAAAAAAGTTGGTTATGAAAGTTAATTAATATACTCTAATTTACAATTTTACTTCGGCACAGAATTGACTAACAATGTTCTGTTAATTTCAGGTGTACAACAAAGTGATTCAGTTATACATATATATGTAATTATTCAAATTCTTTTCCCATTTAAGTTACAAAATATTGAGTAGTGTTCCCTATGCTATACAGTATGTCCTTGTTGGTTATCAATTTTAAATATAGTAGCATGTACAGGTCAATCCCAAACTCCTGATCTATCCCTCCACCCCCATCCTTTCTTCCTAGTAACCACAAGTTTGTTCTCTAAGTTGGTGAGTCTGTTTCCATTGTGTAAATAAGTTCATTTGTATCATTTTCTTTTAGATTTTGGTATAAGGGATATCTTATGATATTTATTTTTCTCTGTCTGACTAGCTTCACTTACTATGATAATCTCTATGTCCATCCATGTTGTTACAAATGGCATTGTTTCATTCTTTTTATGGCTGAGTAATGTTCCATAATATAGATGTACCACGTCTTTTTTAATCCATTCATCCATTGATGGACATTTAAATTGCTTCCACATCTTTGCTATTGTAAACAGTGCTCCAGCAAACATTGGGGTGCATGTAACCCTTTATTTATTTATTTATTTTGAAACATGTTTTTCTCTGGATATGTCCCCAGGAATTGCTGGATCATATGGTAACTCTACTTTTAGTTGTTTTAAAGAATCTGCATACTGTTCTCCAATAGGCTGTACAATTAACATTTCCAATGACAATGTAGCAGGGTTCCCTTTTCAACCTGCCCAGTATTAATTGTCTGTTTTTTGTTTTTGGCAGCACTTTGCACCTTGTGGAATCTTAGTTCCCCAACCAGGGATCGAACCAGAGCCCTCAGGAATGAAAACATGGAGTCCTAACCAGTGGACCTCCAGAGAACTCCCATGTTTGTACATTCTTTGGTGATAGCCATTCTTACTGGTGTGAGGTGATATCTCATTGCAGTTATGATTTGCATTTCTCTAATAGCACTGTTAAGCATCTTTAAGGGAGTGATCAAACCATCGTGTTTATCTGGGTCATGAAGTTCTTTTTTGTATAGTTCTTTTGTGTATTCTTACCACCTCTTAATATCTTCTGCTTCTATTAGGTCCATACCATTTCTGTCCTTTATTGTGCCCATCTTTGCATGAAATGTTCCCTTGGTATCTCTAATTTTCTAGAAGAGATTTCTAGTCTTTCCCATTCTATTGTTTTCCTCTATTTCTTTGCACTGATCACTGAGGAAGGCTTTCTTATTTCTCCTTGTATTCTTTGGAACTCTGCATTCAAATGGGTATATCTTTCCTTTTCTCCTTTGCCTTTCACTTCTCTTCTTTTCACAGCTATTTTAAAGCCTCCTCAGACAATCATTTTGCCTTTCTGCGTTTCTTTTTCTTGGGGATGGTCTTGACCCAGCCTCCTGTGCAATGTCATGAAGAATCTCATGATCCAGATAATCACGATGGAATGATCACTCTCCTAGAGCCAAACATCCTGGAATGGGAAGTTGAGTGGGCCTTAGGAGACATCACTATGAACAAAGCTAGTGGAGGTGATGGAATCCCAGCTGAGCTATTTCAAACCCAGAATATGATGCTGTGAAACTGCTACACTCAATATGTCAGCAAATTTGGAAAACTCAGCAGAGGATACAGGACTGGAAAAAGTCAGGTTTCAGTTCAATCCCAAAGAAAGGCAACGCCAAAGAATGCTCAAACTATCACACAATTGCAGTCATCTCACAAGCTAGAAAGGAATGCTTAAAATTCTCCAAGCCAGGCTTCAAAAGTACATGAACTGTGACCTTTCAGATGGTCAAGCTGGATTTAGAAAAGGCAGAAGAACCAGAGATCAAATTGCCAACATCTGCTGGATCATCAAAAAAGCAAGAGAGTTCCAGAAAAACATCTACTTCTGCTTTATTGACTATGCCAAAGCCTTTGACTGTGTGGATCACAATAAACTGTGGAAAATTCTGAAAGAGATGGGCATACCAGAACACCTGACCTGTCTCTTGAGAAATCTGTATGCAGGTCAGGAAGCAACAGTTAGAACTGGACATGGAAAAACAGACTGGTTCCAAATAGGGAAAGGAGTACGTCAAGGCTGTAAAGTGTCACCCTGCTTATGTAACTTATACACAGAGTACGTCATGAGAAACGCTGGGCTGGAGGAAGCACAAGCTGGAATCAAGACTGCCAGGAGAAATATCAATAACCTCAGATATGCAGATGACACCACCTTTATGGCAGAAAGCGAAGAAGAACTAAAGAGCCTCTTGGTGAAAGTGAAAGAGGAGAGTGAAAAAGCTGGCTTAAAGTTCAACATTCAGAAAACTGAGATCATGGCATCTGGTCCCATACTTCATGGCAAATAGATGAGCAAACAGTGGAAACACTGAGAGACTCTATTTTTGGGGGCTCCAAAATAACTGCAGATGGTGACTGCAGGCATTAAATTAAAAGACGCTTACTCCTTGGAAGGAAAGTTATGACCAACCCAGATAGCATATTAAAAAACAGAGACAATGCTTTGCCAACAAAGATCCATCTAGTCTAGGCTATGGTTTTTCCAGTAGTCATGGATGCATGTGAGATTTGGACTCCAAAGAAAGCTGAGCACTGAAGAGTTGATGCTTTTGGACCCTGGTGTTGGAGAAGACTGTTGAGAGTCCTTTGGACTGCAAGGAGATTCAACCAGTCCATCCTAAAGGAAACCAGTCCTGAATATTCATTGGAAGGACTGATGCTGCAGTCGAAACTCCAATTCTTTGGCCACCTGATGTGAAGAGCTGACTCATTTGAAAAGACCCTGATGCTGGGTAAGATTGAAGGCAGGAGGAGAAGGGGAGGACAGAGGATGAGATGGTTGGATGGCATCACTGACTCAGTGGACATGAGTCTGAATAAACTTGTACTTTGTGATGGACAGGGAGTCCTGGCATGCTACTATCCATGAGGTCACAAAGAGTCAGACAAGACTGAGCAACTGAACTGAACTGAACTGAACTGAGCATCTTTTCCTGTGTCTCTTGACCATCCATGTTTCTTCTTTGGAGAAATGTCTGTTTAGGTCTTCTGACCATCGTTTGATTGCTTGCTTGTTTGTTTGTTTTTCTTGGTATTGAGTCACATGAGCTTTTTGTAAAATTTGTTGATGAAATCCTTTTAAATTACACAGCATAACAACTGAAGAAACAAGAGGATATGTTAAAAAGTGATTTACTCAGGGAACTAGAGGTAGGGATATGGGGAAAGTTCAATTGCTATTTTTGCTGGATATCTGTGTGTGTGGGTGGTGTATATATATGAATGTGTACATATATATATATATTTATGTGGTTATATATACACCTATATTTATTACAATTGCATTATATGATATGTGTATATGGTACTTCCCCAGTGGCTAAGCAGTAAAGAATCTGCCTGCAATGCAGGAGACACAGGTTCAATCCCTGGGTAGGAAAGATTCCTCGGAGAAGGAACAGACATCCCAGTCTAGTATTCTTGCCAGGAAATCTCATGGACAGAGGACTCTGACATATTACAGCCTATGGGGTCCAAGAGTTGAACACGACTTAGGGACTAAAGAGCAGCAAATATGCATATATACATATTTTTTTAATAAATATAAAACTGAGTATGTGGGCAGTAAAATACAGACAATAAAAGACCACAAAAATACCTTTAGGTTGATCAATTTATGCTCATCTAGCATAGAAGAGGCTTGGAGAAATCAGAAACCTTAGCTGATTCTTTGGAAAAGCCTAGATCTACCCTCAAGTTTCCTGAGTCTAGGGCCATGTACTTTCTACCACATTACATATGCTTTTTCAAAACTGTGAGTATTTCTTTCTTCATTTCCAATTACAGCCTTGAGGGTCAAGTTGAGAGCAGATTTGCTGCGTATTTTCTCAGGAACACAACCTGAGTTAGATCCAACTCAGTTTGGATCCTTGCAAAATCCAGAAAAAGTTACTAGCAGGAGTGAGAAAAACATGTGTCAGTGGTTTAAGAAGTTTTGTGAAGTGGGAAAGTATATCTGGACAAGGCGTGAGAAGGAGAAAATGAAATATTTCATTTATATCACTTTTAATTCTTAAATACTAAAGTGTCTACCCACATAAATATGATTAATCCTGACCTAAGTGTTTACACAATATCTACACTGATGTTTAAATAGAAGAAATATTATTGTGTATTTTTTGGTTTTATTTATGCTGGAGGGAAGAGAAGGTGTTAAAATAATTTCTCCTCTATAATTTAAGAACATTCTCACAGAAGAGTGCTACAGAGACAAAATGAATTAAAACCAAATGTATCCGTAACTGAAATAGCAGATATGTATAAAACAGAACAAATCATTTAAAGTTATATTTTCTTCCCCAAACACAAAGAGCTTTTGAAACTTACACATCTTCTTTTTAAAGGTAACTTTATAATACCAAAGCATGTTATCAAAGTTGTTTTCTTTGTTTTTATCTTTTTAAAAATTTATTTATTTTAATTGGAGGCCAATTACTTTACAATATTGTAGTGGGTTTTACAATACACTGACATGAATCAGCCATGAGTATACATGTGTTCCCCATCCTGACCCTCCCCCCCACCTCCCGCCCCATCCCATCCCTCAGTGTCATCCCAGTGCACCAGCCCTGAGCACCCTGTCTCATGCATCAAACATGGACTGGCGATCTGTTTCACATATGATAATGTACATGTTTCAGTGCTATTATCTCAATACACAATTATTGAAAAGAAATGATCTGAAAAACAGGAGTGTTCAAATCTGTGTCCATGAGTCACCAAAAATGAGAAGATAAATATGGAGCAGAGAAACAATACCATTGCTTTTGATCTGAACATACATGAAAATGTCCATGATTGAAATGTTTGATGGGCCTTTTCTCATGCCACATTTTCATTTGCTCTGGGTATAATAAAATGAAAAATCAAAACAAAACAAATAAACAAACAAAAAAACAATAACCAAAAACCTTTAGAAATAAGCAAAACTTCCACAGTTACCAAAGTTGTGTTTCTTTGGTGTCTGCTCCAGTCTGCAACTGCAAAGAACCCATCTTTTATTCACTTGTGTGATCCTCCTCTGTAGTTCCTTGACATTCTTTTAATGCATTTTCTCAAGGACCACAAGAATGACATTCCTCTCCAAATCTTTGTCATTGTTCTTTAAAGTCCCAGCTTTTGCCATTGCCTTTTGTAGAAAGAAGATTCCGGATCCCACAGCTACATTCTTCCTGTTCTGCTCATTATCACTTGGAGGCAGCCTCAGTTCCTCAGTATATTCATCTTTCTTTGGTCCAGATCAATAGATCATTTTAAATCGGTGCACTGAAAACTGAAAGACCACCTTTTATTACAGGCTGGTAGTTCAGATGTAAGAGAGTGAATGATTTCTTGGGTTTGTGGTCCATAATTATATTAACCTTGGTCCCACACCAAGCTATTTGAAACTCCTCACACCTCATTACCAGTCAATGCATCCTTCTCTGTATAAGAATTGCATTGTTTGACTTTGAAAGACATGTTGTTAAAATCCCTTTACAGGTTCATAATGTTTCTTTAGAAGAGTGGAACAAATTTCATGGTCAAAGTCAAAATTTTAGCACCCTTTTCATTACAAGGATATCTAACCCTATGAATCTCAGAATAGTCTATATTGTTGAAAATGAGTTCGAGAAAACAAAAATAGCAAATTGCTTTTACTGTTACAATATTAATACTATGCTTTACTCTTCAGCAAGTGACACTATTATGCACAGTTGTGTTCAGCATTTTCTAAATTAAATGCATCACCTCAAATTATAGAAAGCAAATGAGTAATAATGATTGATTAATACATATTTTAATTGTTTTTCAATCAATAGCCTTTATCCTGCCTTAAATTTAAAAAAGAGAAATAGTTGGGGAAGTGGAAAGAACCTATATTAATGTGAATGAAATAGTTCCTCCTGGGATATTTCCTTGAAATTGTATTGGACAGCTTTGAAACAAATTGAGAAGTTATGAATCCAGCCTAACTAATTAAAGTCTCATTAAAGCAAACAAACACACTAAAAAACACATTATATATATTTCACATAGCCCTACTAAGGTCAGCAGTTTCTCTGTAGTTTAAAAATAATCTAGATAAGAGATAATAATTTTGTTTTCCATTGAGTAATCAAACAGTCTAAAGCCAAAATATCCCCTTTTTGCTCTTAGAGAAAAGCTGAATGACAAAAGGAGCCACTATATAAAGTCCCCACTGTCTCTTTTTATGAGAAAACAGTCAGCCAAACACTGGATAAGCGAAAGGGCAATTGTATTGAGTTTTGCCCAGGGAATTCCTTTTAAAACTAGTGCATTCACTCAGCATATGAAAGACTGAGCAATTTTTGTTTTACTAGATCAGGTTAATGATTTATCCTTGGAAGATCAATAACAAATCAAATCAATGGTAGGGTCAAAATTAGAACTCATATAGTTTGAAAATTTTTAGGTCATGGAACTGTCTTGAAAATATAAAAGGTAATCAATACACTTGCAAAAACAGAGGGAAAAGAACATAAGTCTTATTAAACAAATTAATCATTTTCTAGCATATTTCACTAATTATATCAATCACCTCTCAGGTATCACCTTTTCTGAGTAATAATAAGAGTCTTAATCATTAGGGCAAAATTTTCTGAGACGTACCTAGTATATAAAAAAATAAGTTCATCTTTCACTAAAATGAGTACACTAATTCACAAAATGTTCTAATTAATTATCATTTATGTTTTCATCTCATTGTATTTAAAAATCACTGTACAGTGTATTAGGTCAATTTCATTCCCAAGAAAGCAGAGTATATTAATAAGTATTTTTAAGCATCATATAGGGTCTTGAGATCGCCATGTCAAATATATTTTTTCAATCTGCTGCTGTTAAGTCGCTTCAGTTGTGTCTGACTCTGCGACCCTATAGATGGCAGCCCACCAGGCTCCCCCGTCCCTGGGATTCTCCAGGCAAGAACACTGGAGTGAGTTGCCCTTTCCTTCTCCAATGCATGAAAGTGAAAAGTCAAAGTGAAGTCGCTCAGTCAAGTCTGACTGGTAGCGACCGCACGGACTGCAGCCTACCAGGCTCCTCCATCCATGGGATTTTCCACGCAAGAGTACTGGAGTGGGGTGCCATTTCCTTCTCCGATTTTTTCAATCTATAGCTTCAAAATTTTAAAAATATACACATTTTAGTATATATTTTAGGCCCAAGAAATGTTTAGTTCTGATAATATCACCAATAATGTTTTTAATGAAGGTTTAATATTTTAAGGCTCATGGTTCAATTCTGGACTAAATTTTAGTAATCTTTCCTTTCATAGATATTTTATGAACATCATATACATACATGCATATTTCTTTTGAAAAAATTTTTTTTCCTCATTTGAATATCTTCATGGTATGGTTGAAACAATTGAGATGTCTACATTAGCACAAATCTGCTACCTGAACTTTTAATTTACTCTCCCATTTTCTAGTATTTTTTTAAGAGGAATGGCTTTAAAAAAAAAAAAATTGCTCATGACTCTTGTAGAATTTTCTAACTTCTATAATATATTTTTAAAATTTCTGTTGTGTCAAATGAAGCTTGAATTTGTTGAGAATTTTGAAATGGTCACAAATTACTCAAAGGAAAAGAATACTTTCATTCAGTCTCCTATTCGTAGAAATAAAGCTGTTTTTTTTTTCCATTTAATTAGTAAAATAGCCTACTATTCTCATAGAACACAGTGAACAGTTTTAGAAATGAAGAGTAACTTGATGTTGTTTTCTAGGTCACTTGGGCTTCCCCTGTGGCTGAATTCGCCTGCAATGCAGAAGACCTGAGTTCAATCCCTGGGTTGGGAAGATCCCCTTGGAGAAGGGAACGGCTACCCACTCCAGTATTCTGCCCTGGAGAATTCCATGGACCATATAGTCCATAGGGTCGCAAAGAGTTGGACATGACTGTGTGACCTTCACTTTCACTTCTAGGACATTTGCTTATTATAAATGATGATTTATGGAGTTTTTCTTCAAATGCCTATGGTATTTAGAAAATAATAGAAAAAGTATAGTTACACACTGTTAGATGATCCAATACTATATTTTTAAGTATTACTGACTACTTATAGTTCTTACTAGTCATGTTGTTGGATTTACAAATAAGGAATTGCAAGGATATTCTGAAACTCTGACCTTTGTGTGCCTTTCCACTACAGGGAATTGTTAGCATTTTGGTGTGATTGCTTCAATGTCCCTTCCCACCCATGCATCAGATGTAGCAACAGGAGAGCAGTAGGAAGAGGGTCCAAAAACACTTAGTCCAATCTCATCCTCTGCCTACTAGTTAGACATGAGCCAGTAACCCAGTGCCTTGGGGATTAGTAACAGGCTAGCAAACAAGAATACTAAACTCCATGAACTCTAAGCTGTTCCCTTTACTTTCAGAGGAAAAACATTATATTAAATGTCATTTGCATATAATTAAACAAATAAGTAATTCTGTACAAAGAAAGTCACTGTTTCGCTCTTCATATCACAATTCCCTATCTTTTCATTTTTATGTATAATAATCTTAATGCATAAATTCAGATGTGTAAAAATTGCAGGTTTTTTAATTGTTAGTATTTCATTTTGTAATCCCAAATTCCCATTTCTCCTGCTTTATTGGACATTTCACTTTCAGGACTCTGGATGTCATTCTGTTTCCCCATGCCAACCAATTTGTCAGAGGGAGATGTCAGCTGAAGCTTCAATTAAACTACCACTGAAACACCTTTTATCTTCATCTTCTCCTCTACTTGAGTCCTGGTGGGTCTTTTCTGATCCCACGTCCATGTGGGGATGTGAATCACTTATGAGCCTGTGTGTGATTCTGTCTGCCTAGGAGATCATGTGCCCTTTCCAGCTTGGGTGGAGGGGGGCGGCGGGGAGTAGGGAAGGGAAGCAGTCACTTCATTTCCACTGATTCTATAACAGGCATGGGATCCCTGAAGATAAAGGAATCACAGGGCTCATCTCTCTACAATCCCTCAAACTCAGGAAAACTTTTTTCTAGTTTGAGAGGTATGCTCAAATTTTTCATTATACAGAAAGAAACTGTCCTTGTCTATAAATTTCTCTCTCTCATACTAATCCCTTTATAAATACTTCAAGTTCCACAGAAAGAAAAGAGATTTTATTAACTTTAGAATTTAAGTAAAGCATGTTTAAAATTTAAAGAGAAGCACTAAAAGAATAGAAATATAACTTCTAAGTCAGTGGAGGAGAAAAATAAAAAATCTAAACAGTTATAAACAGGCAAAGGAAAGAAAAAGAAAAAATAGAAGCAAGCAAAAGTAGGGCATGTAGAGAACAAAAATAGGACACTAGAAATAAATAGAGTATGTTAGTAATCATAAGTACAAAATACTAAAGCTCAAAATTAAAGTTAGATATTATCAGATTAGATCTCCAAAATTATATTCAGCAACAAACTATTTAAAGACAAGGCCAAACAAGAACACAAAAGGTTGAAAATAAAATCTCGGGAAATAGTATTGGAAAAATATTTTTCAATAGACAGATATGTTAGCTAATTTAATTTGAGACACAATAGACTTAAGACACATATATTACTGTGGCAATAAAATAGCTCACTGTATAAGTGCATAACAAATTCTAACACATGAGGAAGGAAAGTAATTATAATTTATATGAACCTAATATAAAATTGAAATATGTAAAGCAAAATATTAAGAGAAATTAAAACTCTACAATTAGAATTTTTCATATATCTTTTACAGCACTGGATAGATTATTCAGGTAAAACATTATTATCAGATTTGAATATAGCATTTAACAAGATTGACATATTAGAACATATTACATCTGAGGGACTTTCCTGGTGGCTCAGATAGTAAAGAATCTGCCGGCAATGTGGGAGACCTAGGTTCAATCCCTGGGTTGAGAAGATCCCATGGAGGGTGGCCTAGCAACCAGCTCCAGTGTTTTGCCTAAAGAATCCCCATGGACAGAGGAACTTGGTGGGTTCTAATTAGTTGGCCCTTTGCATCACATGGCCAAAGTATTGGAATTTTTCAGCTTCAGCAACAGTCAGTCCTTCCATGAATCAGAGTTGGTTTCATTAAGGATTGACTGGTTTTATCTCCTTGCAGTTCAAGGGACTGTTAAGATTCTTCTCCAACACCACAATTTGAAAGCATCAACTCTTTGGTGCCCAGCCTTTTCTTCTGGTCCAAATCTCACATCCATACATGACTACTGGAAAAACCATAGCTTTGAGCTTATAGACATTTGTCAGCAAACTGATGTTTCTGCTTTTTAATAGGCTGTGTAGGTTTGTCAGAGCTTTCCTTCCAAGAAGCAAGTATCTTCTAATTTTATGGCTGCAGTCACCATCCACAGTGATTTTGGAGCCCAAGAAAAGAAAAGCTGTCACTGCTTCCACTTTTTACCCTTCATTTGCCAGGAAGTGATCAGACCAGACATTATGATTTTAGTTTTTTGAATGTTGAATTTTAAGCTAGCTTTCTCACTCTCCCATTTCACTTTCATCAAGAGTCTTTAGTTTCTCTTCACTTTCTGTCATTAGAGTGGTATCATCTGCATATCTGAGGTTGTTGATATTTTCCCAGCACTCTTGATTCCAGCTTGTGATTCATCCATCCTGGCATTTTGCATGAAGTACTCTGCATAGAAGTTAGATAAGCAAGATGACAATATCTACACATGATCTACTCCATTCCCAATGTTGAACCACTCTGTCATTCCATATTTGGTTCTAACTGTTGCTTCTTGCATGCAAGTTTTCAGGAAATGGGTAGGGAGTTCTGATACTTCCATCTCTTGAAGAATTTTCCACAGTTTGTTGAGGTCCATACACTCAAAGACTTTATTGTAGTCAATGAGGCAGAAGTAGGTATTTTTTTTTCTAGAATACCCTTGTTTTTGCTATGATCCAACAAATGCTGTTCAATAAAGGACAGAAATGGTATTAACCTAACAGAAGCATAACATATTAAGAAGAAGTGGCAAGATTACACAGCAGAACTGTACAAAAAAGATCTTCATGACCCAGATAATCATGGTGGTGTGGTCACTCACTTAGAGCCAGATATCCTGGAATGTAAAGTCAAGTGGGCCTTAGGAAGCATCACCACGAAGAAACCCTAGTGGAGGTGATGGAATTCCAGTTGAGCTATTTCAAATCCTAAAAGATGATGCTGTGAAAATGTTACACTCAGATGCCAGCAAATTTGGAAAACTCAGCAGTGGCCACAGGATTGGAAAAGGTCAGTTTTCATTCCAATCCCAAAGAAAGGAAATGCCAAAGAATGCACAAACTACTACTATGCAATTGCACTTATCTCACATGCTAGTAAAGTAATGCTCAAAACTCTCCAAGCCAGGCTTAAACAGTACGTGAACCGTGAACTTCCAGATGCTCAAGTTGGTTTTAGAAAAGGCAGAGGAAACAGAGATCAAATTGCCAACATTTGCAGGATTATCGAAAAAGCAAGAGAGTTCCAGAAAAACATCTACTTCTGCTTTATTGACTATGCCAAAGCCTTTGACTGTGTGGATCACAATAAACTCTGGAAAATTCTGAAAGAGATGGGAATGCCAGACCGCCTGACCTGTCTCTTGAGAAACCTGTATGCAGGTCAGGAAGCAACAGTTAGAAGTGGACATGGGACAACAGACTGGTTCCAAATAGGGAAAGGAGTTGTCAAGGCTGTATATTGTCACCATGCTTATTTAACTTATATGCAGAGTACATCATGAGAAACACTGGGCTGGAAGAAGCACAAGCTGGAATCAAGATTGCTGGGAGAAATATCAATAACCTCATATATGCAGATGACACCACCCTTACAGCAGAAAGTAAAGAAGAACTAAAGAGCCTCTTGATGAAATTGAAAGAGGAAAGTGAAAAAGTTGGCTTAAAGCTCAACATTCAGAAAACTAAGATCACAGCATCTAGTCCTATCACTTCATGGCAAATAGATGGGAAAACAGTGGGAACAGTGGCTGATTTTATTATTTTGGGCTCCAAAATCCCTGCAGTTGCTGACTGCAGCCACGAAATTAAAAGATGCTTACTCCTTGGAAGGAAAGTTATGACCAACCTAGAAGGCATATTAAAAAGCAGAGACATTACTTTGCCAACAAAGGTCCATCTAGTCAAGGCTATGGTTTTTCCAGTGGTCATGTATGGATGTGAGAGTTGGACTGTGAAGAAAGCTGAGCACCGAAAAATAGATGCTTTTGAACTGTGGTGTTGGAGAAGACTCTTGAGAGTCCCTTGGACTGCAAGGAGTTCCAATCAGTCCATCATAAAGCAGATCAGTCCTGAGTGTTCACTGGAAGGACTGACGTTGAAACTGAAACTCCAATATTTTGGCCACCTGTTGCGAAGAGCTGACTCATTTGAAAAGACCCTGATGCTGGGAGGGGTTGGGGGCAGGAGGAGAAGGGGACAACAGAGGATGAGATGGCTGAATGGCATCACCGACTCCATGGACATGAGTTTGGGTAAACTCTGGGAGTTTGTGATGGACAGGGAAGCCTGGCATGCTGCAGTTCATGAGGTCGCAGAGTCCAACACGACTGAGTGACTGAACTGAAGTGAATGCATGCTGGCACGTTGATCTCTGGTTCCCTGCCTCTTCAAAACCCAACTCGTACATCTGGAATTTTTCAATTTACATACTGTTGAAGCCTAGTTTGAAGGATATTGAGCATAAACTTGCTAGCCTGTGAAATGAAGGTTATTGTACAGTAGTTTGAACATTTTTGCCATTGCTCTTCTTTGGAACTGGGCTTCACTGATAGCTCAGTTATTAAAGCCTCTGCCTGCAGTGCAGGAGACCCTGGTTCAATTTCTGGGTCAGGAAAATCCAATGGAGAAGGGATAGACTACCCACTCCAGTATTCTTGGGCTCCCCTTGTGGCTCAACTGGTAAAGAATCTGCCTGCAATGCAGGAGACCTGTATTCCATCCCTGGGCTGAGAAGATCCCCTGGACAAGGGAAAGGCTACTCACTCCAGTTTTCTGGCCTGCAGAATTACATGGACTACAGTCTCAAAGAGTCAGACACGACTGAGCTACTTTCACTTTTCTTTGGAACTGGAATGAAAACTGAAGTTTTCCACTCAATTATAAATCATTAAAAAGACTTATTTTTTAAATTTCCTTTTATTGGAAAATTTGGGTATTCTAAATAAATCACAGTTTAAGAAATGAGAATGGAAACCATCAAATATTTAGAAGAGAATGATATTGAGACTATATCTAGAGAAATAGATCTTATGGGGGTTAGAGGAATATTTATAGTATGGAACTCAGGTTTTGGAAAAGAACAGAGACAAAATGAAAAGTATGTGGCTCAAGAGGTTAGAAAATATACAACATAGTATTCCCAAAGGGTGTGGAAAAAGTACTAATTTAGCAGTAAGAAATAATGGTGAGGATCATCAAACCAAAATCTAGCTCTATGGAAAAAAATAGAAAATCTTTTACAAAATCAGTCACGAAATAAACAAGTTGAGGAAAAGTTATAAAAGAGTATATCAGTCAGGATTCTTCATTAAAATTGCTATGCAGAGCCAATTTTCTTTTTAAGCTGATAATTTCAGTGACTAAAACAAACAACAAGGAAAGGGGAGTGAGGGTGTTAGACACCCTCCTCATGTCTAACACAGCTCATGTGATTATTTAAGATGACTCTCCTCCAAGTGGTAGCTTAAAATTTAGAATCTTTTCATATTTCACAAAATTAACCAATGGAACTTTCAGATTCAGGAAGCAGAATAAACCCCAAATAGGATATATAAAAATAAATTTACCATATGTATACTAGAGCTTGTCTATCTTTAAGGCTGTTGAGAACCATTTACCCTCCATCCATTTTTATTTGGTTAAAAGCAAAGAGAATAATCATGATGTAGTGGAATGTGATCACAGATTATAGCTAGATTAGGAAAAAGTGAGTTATTATTAAGCCACTGGGGCTCCCTACCTGCTGGGTCCTGGGTATCCTGCCGACTATGCCAACTGTTTTGCTGTTCACTCTATTCACAGTGTCATTTGTCTTGCTGGTCACACTGTTCTCTGAACCCTGGGTAGGCAAGGCATGAGCTAAGAGGCTGAGATGACACACAAGGAACCAAAGGAAGTGCAGCCAAAGGAACTGTTTATTCTCTCTTGGTTGATGCGGCAGTCAGAGCAGTAGACATGCTATATTTTCTCTTCTCCTGGCTGACCCAACAGACACAGCCATGATGCAGCAGTAATGCCACCACTTTTTCAGTGAAGTTCATATATCCCGTTGGCACAAAGTAACTCGTGACCAAGTGAGACCTCGTGACACACATGGGCAATGCTACATCTCAGATCTCAGCTGTTACATAATCATTATTTACAAAATGTGGGGCAAGAGTGAGAGGCCACAGGGTGAGAGAGCCTGACCATGCCATCTTGGCTAATTTGCTCTTTCCTGACACTACCAAACTGTACAGCAAATAGCATTATTAATCATTAAAATGTATGCTTATTACCTTTATAATCAGGATGCATGTCTACTACCACCATGTTTAGTCAACATTTTATTTGAAGTCCTAGTTAATGCAATAAATCAAGAAAACTAGAGGAACTCTAGAGGAGGTAACAAATTTTCACAATTTCCTATACATATTATGTCCAGAGGAACTGTGCAAAGGATCTTTAGACAATCAACTGGGACTAGTAAAAATTCAAAATTATTCTGAAAAATCTCAACATACAAAATTAATAATATTCCTGAAGGGGAAAGTGTTAGTCTCTCAGTCATGTCTGACTTTGTAACCACATGGACTGTAACCCTCCAGGCTCCTCTGTCCATGGAATTTTCCAGGCAAGAATACTGGAGCACATAGTCATTCCTTTCTCTAGGGGACCTTTCTGACCGAGGGATTGAACCCGGGTCTCTTACATTGTAGGCAGTTTCTTTACCGTGTGAGCTACTAGCGAAGCCCAGTAACATCCCTATGTTTCTACCAAAAAATGTGAGTATGTAATAAAAGGTATCTGAATTTCAATAGCCAAAATATTAATAACAATGGCAATGATAATATAACACTTTTGAGGATAAATCCAATAAGAGATATGAAAGAGTACAAAATAAAAATGTATGACTTTCACAAAACATGAAAATACACTTACATAAGAGCAGAGACATTTTCTATAGAAAGATTTACTTAAATAATGAAATGCTTCCCAATCTGCCAATGAAAATCCCAAAAAGATCTGATAAACTGAAAAAGTGAAAGTGAAGTTGCTCTGTCATGTCCAACTCTTTGAGACCCCATGGACTGTAAGCTATTAGGCTTCTCGATCCATGGGGTTTTCCAGGCAACAGTACTAGAGTGGGTTGCCATTTCCTTCTCCAGAGGATCTTTCCGACCCAGGGATCGAACCCAGGTCTCCTGCGTTGTAGGCAGACGCTTTACCGTCTGAGCCACCAGGGAAGTCAAATAAGCTGAACTTAACTCCAAAATTCATATGTGAAACTTTGGTCATGACAATTTCAAGAACAGAGGAAAAAAGGAAGATGTAGTACCAAAGAATGGCAGAAAGAGAGGTGATGGAAAAGGAGAGGAGAGAAAAAAGGGAGGAGGAAATAAAGAAAAAAAGGAAGGAAAAGAAAAGTGAAAAAGGAGGAAAGAAAGACATAGTAGTACAATTGGTATTCCATCTTCTAGCTGTGCAGACAAATTATAAAACTACAATCATTTCAAGAAAATTAATGGTACAGAGAAAATGAATAAAATGATAGAAACTCTTTGATATTCATATCCATGTATATACTAGTACCCACATATATAATTATATATGTATATATGTGTTTTATATGTATATGTTAATGTGCTTTTATATACACATATGCCTGTATGGTTACTATATGCCAAAGTGGGATTCCTACTCTCTAAGGAAATTATATGATTCAATAAATTGCAGTGGAACAATTAGTAGGAAATCAATATGTTAAATAATACCATTATAAGAAATCATATACAAATATAACACTGATACAGTAAAGAAATAAAACACATAAAATATGTTTAAAAATAAAGACCAAAAATCTTTTTAGGAAATTCAGAAAAACTGATTTTGCAAACAGCATATGTAAGATTTCATAACAAGATATGTTAAGAATATCTAGTAAAATTGAAAATGCACAGATATTTTGTCATTTCATTGTTAGTTATATATATGAGAGAATTCTCATACATGTACATAGACACTTGTACAAAAGAGTTGATTGTGGCATTTTTTTAGCAAGCTAATTAAACAACTTTAAATGTCACACAATGGTAGAATGGATGAATAAATTGTATGATCATTGGAATGTTAAGCAGAAAATAAAATATGCCAGTTCTATAAAAATCAATGTGATGAATCTCTAATACATTTTTGGGGTGATAAAATCAAGTCACAAGTGATATAGCTTAATATAACTTTAAAAATAAAAATGTAAAAAAATTGATATATGTTATATAGTTAATATAATTTTATAGTAATAATTTAGCATATTAAAAGGAAGAATATACATCTAATTCAGGACATTTGTTTTCTCTTCGGTGTAGGTGATACAAATAAAACAGAAAAGATCACTTCAAAGACATCGCTAATATTTACTTCTTAAAAACCTAAATTCTGAAAGATGACAATATATTAATCTATATTGCAGATAAATAGGTGGCTCAATACCTTTACATATAGATATATATTTGACATATTTCATAATTAAAATATTTTTAAAAGATTTATCTTTCACGAAAATGCAAGAAGAATGTTAAACCAGCTTTTCAAAGAGTTTTCAAGAATTATTAGACCATGAAAGTTATATTTGGTTTCTCAAATGTTCATTGACCCAAATTAAATTACAAATGCCATTGCTTCAGCCTTCCATTCAACCATACTCTTTTAGTGTTCTAGTAATCAGCAGGTTAAAAGAAGACAAGATCCTTCCTGCAACAAGTATTCTCAGAGTTTCAACAAAATGCAACTTGTTATAAAACCCAAGCTGACAGGAAATGTGAACAAAGTACAGTAAATTTATTTTAGGCACTGAGCATATGGGTCAATGCTTATTTGCATGACTGTCAACAAAACAGTTCTCCTTTGTTGCTACTTAAAACTTTCATGTTTTCTTAGCCTTTGAATCAAATTGAATCTACCCTTTGTCAACCATCTTTCTTCTTTTTCATTATCAATTAATATTTTAAACCTTCTGAACTATTTCACTTTGTATTGAGTTTTCTGATAATGAGATATCAAATTGAGTCCTCAGTATATTTTAAAAGCTTGTTATAGTTCTCATTTGTCGATGTCTTCAAGAGGAGTCCAACACTTACTTACTCTGCCTGATTTCTTCAAAATTAATTCAAAGCTTGTCCATGCCTAAATTACTCTACAGCTGATCTGAGGGTCTGTGCTTTCATCCTGGACTAATTTAATACCCATCCTCAGATTTACCTCATCAGCTTTAATGCAACTTGTTACCACAACAAGTAAGCAAACAATGAGGGGCGGGATGCTATTTGGAGGCTGATCATTTGGACATTTGTGGGGAGGTGGATTTTATGGAAAGAAAAGGTTGTAGACAACTTTAGAAACATTATGTCTGCATGCAATTCCAAGTGCATTATGGAGAAAAATTTTCCCATTATTTCTTCTCCTGTTAAGTTTACATTCTGCCTCATAATGTTTCCATCTTATATTTTGGCTGAAGACATTATAGCATTTTTACAGCCCTCACTCCTGAAAACAAATTCCCAATGCTATTTTTTTCTGGCTCCAATTTTGCAAATGTATATTTAACATAATGTCAAACATACAAATAGATTAAATCTGTAGAGAAAATCATCTAAATTGAGGTTATATTTGATTTCAGACTGAATATAGAAAGTTTCTGGGATACAGTTAATACTCATTAAGATTATTTATAATTGTTGTTATTGCTGTTGCTATTAGTTATTCAAAGCTGAGAACAATATAAGGCCACTGACTTACCTATATGAAGTTATATTCAATTTTACTTAAAGTGAATTTATGTATAAATTTCCTATTGCAAATTTTATTTTTGGAGATGAATGTTCAAAAAATATTTACTGCCAATAATGAAAGATTCAGAAAATAAAAATAATAATATTTAGAATTTTCTTTTACTGTTTCTCTGCTAAACTAAGCTTTAAGTTAGCATCCTAGATGTTCATAAAGATGAACACTGCTATTGTGAAAAAGAGAATATTCCTTTTGGTGTAATCTGATTGCTTTATAAATAAAAAGAGAATAAGTATTGTTCTTAAATATGGTCTCAAAGGGGAAGAAGACCAGTTAAGGCTAACCATCAGGAATAAAAGCTAAGGAGTTCTTTTTTAATACATCCAATGGGGGTAAAAATGACTATAAGCAATTTATACTATCTCTTAAGCCTTTATAACCCTTCCTTTTTAAATATATGGAGTAACTCTTTTACAATTGGAATAAAAGCTAAGAGGTTTAAAATAGACAATGTATATATGATTTTATGGCAGTAAAGATGGGATTTTTGAGGAAGTTTTCTAGCCAGCCCTCTAGGAAGAAAAATTCAATATAACGAGGATGTCTCTCAGAAAAAGAAAATCAACCATATTTTCTAAGGCCAGACAAAGGAAGGAAAAAATTAGTTGAGGAATCAATTTGCAACTGATATGGGACAGCCCCGAAGTGTTCTTATTATGTCATAACTATATTGCTCCCAAAGGGTAGAGGGATAGAGGATGCATATTTGGGTCTGTGTATAACCCTATATTTTGAAAAAATTCTTAGGTGTTTTCATACATATATATATATTTATTATATATGTTATATATATAATAAAAGTCATATTATGTTCTATATGATATTAAAATTATATTTTTACATAATTTTATTTTCTCCATCATTGAAACAGCATGTTAATGTCTGTTTTAATGTCACATGGATAAAACTTAATTTTCTTATTCTTAAATATTTTGTTGAAATATAGCTGATTTATCATGTGCTGGTTTTAGGTGTACAACATACTGATTCACAGCTCTATAGATTATACTCCATTTGAATTTATTATAAAATATTGAATATATTCCCTGTACTGCATAATAATATCCTCGCAACTTACTCATTTTATAGAATAGTCTGTACCTGTTAATCCACAATCCCTGTCTTGCCCTCCTGCTTTCCCTCTTCCCACTGGTGAAAACTAGTTTGTTCTCTATATCTGTGTTTGTTTTGTTATAGTCATTTGCTTTATTTTTTAGATTCCACATATAAGTGATAACATGCAGTATTTGTCTTTTTCAGTTTGGTTTACTTCAATTAGCATAATACCCTCTAGGTAAATCCAGATTGTCACAAATGGCAAAAATCTCGTACTTTTTATGAATGAGTAGTATTCCTTTATGTATACATATATGAAAAGATGTAGTATGTTCATGGATTAGAAGAATTAATATTAAAATTACTATACAACCCAAGAAATCTTCAGATTCAATGCAATTCCAATGAAAATGCCAATGGCATTTTTCAGAGAACTCGAATAAAAAATTTTAAAAATTTTTAAGGAAACACAAAAATCCAAATAGCCAAATTTTCTGAGAAGCTAAAAGTTAATCTATATTCTTTTCTCTAAATGCTTTTATAACCTTAAGCCCTTCTTTCTTCAATAAAAATAAATGAAATGATTCAATATTTATTTGGAAGTAAATCAAATTTGGCCATGGCAAGTCCTACATATCAGAGAATTTTATAAGGTATCTCAGGGAAGTGAGTGAAGTCTCTCAGTCATGTCCGACTCCTTGCGACCCCATGGACTGTAGCCTACCAGGCTCCTCTGTCCATGGGATTTTCCAGGCAAGAGTACTGGAGTGGGTTGCCATTTCTTTCTCCAATCTCAGGGAAGGAGTCATTAATAAATAATTGCAAACAAAGACAGCATTTAAGTATCTCAGAACCATAAGAAAAATGATATAAAAATTTAGAAGAACAAGCATCTAACCCCAGTTAGAGGATGACTTAGACTTCCCACAATGGTTGGATTTCAAATGGGACTTACGACAATGACAAATTCAATAAGTTTGCAAGCTGAAAAAATTTTAGAATGTTGAAAAAAGGTATGAAACTCTGATAGTTCTAGACACTTTTATGGAATGGAATAACTTAGCTGAGCTATAACATATAAAGACAGAGTTAGTGGGAGATAAGTCTGGAAAAATAGCATGGGACCTGATAAAGGAAATTGCATTCTAATTAACCAATTACTAGTGGAAAGATTATTACTTGTCATAAGCTAACATTGGCCATAGGAATGAGATTCTATTTATACTCATAAGGCATTTTGAATTTGATAGGCAAAACAATCATTCTAGCTATTGAATAAGAAGTAAATATTCTTAGTTATAAATTTATAGAAAAAAAATGGTGGCGAAAATGAACTTTGAATAAGAAGAATCTTTCATCTTGGTGCCCCATTTTTGAATCATGTCCCAAATTCAAAAGAAGTGATATCCTTACCATGACCCTTCAATTGCCTATGTTTTAGTGTAAGCTGCTTGGAAAGTGTTTCCCCAGCAACACAAGCTTGGGAAAAGTGTATGGATTGATGTATTTCATTTGCATTCCACTTGTAACACAATATGGTCTTCTGTTTTTAAAGATGCACTGACAGTATGAAACATAATATAACCCTGTGTTATAGAGGCCACTGATAGAATATGGCAGCTTTAACTCAAAATACTGCAGTTTTTGTTAAACTATGCTTCATACTTCACCTCATTTTGATATACAGGATGGAAATAAAATTATATGTCAGTACTAGAGTTTTGCATTAAATTGTAGTTTTTCTCTTTTTTGCCCCTCCTTGCTCCTGCAAAGGAGATAGATTTGTAGAGGACAGCATTTTTCTCATTTGTGACATATCTGCACAAACACAATATATAATTTTCAGGACAAATATTATTCCTTGCGAGGAAAAAAATAATGCCCTGGGTTATTATTTTAACTTGCAAGTCTGGATGCTGTAGCTTGATATTATTTATTTGAAGTTTATGTAGCATATATTACTTGAAATTTGAAAGCTACTTTATTAATTCTAACAGTCAGAGCATTCTAAGCTAAGAAAAGCTGTCCTTCCACTTAGTTGAATGTTCAAGTACAGAAATATTAAAAAACATCATGGGCACAAAAATGCAGCAGTAAGCTGATTTGTGTGCACAAGAGGGCTGTTTGTCCTCAAAAGTGCATTCTTAAATAAGAAGAGGGTTGGAAAGAAAAGGCAAACAGCACCTTGAAGTAAAAGAACAGGAGCAGATGTCCTTTAGCTGTGTGTTTTATTGATTTATAAACACTCAGTCGGGCTCCCTCATCTCTGCAGAGTAATTTAGATATGGGAAAATATCTGTGAAATATATTGATCGTGTTATTGATTGAAAAGCCAATTGCTGTTGCACTCCTGTTTTACCATTTAAGTCCTGACACATTTTGACATATGAGCCAGCTGTGACTACCGCCTCGATTCTGCAATAAGATAATGTGAAAGCTGTCATAACCACTTCTCTGTCAGCCTTGAGGATTTACAGCATGCCAGGGCTGCTATTTAGCCTGCTCTTTAACTACCTGAATAATGAGGATTTGTTAAAGCTTTCACTCCAGGACACTCATGTGTATTCACATTGGGTGTGTCTGTTATGCGCACAGAAACTCTTGCTCGTGTTGGTTTTATTTAGTAAACTGATATTTGTTGAATTAAAAAGAATATATAAAGAATACTTTCTTAATATCTCTGTATTTAATACACAAATGGGAATGTTTGAATTCATGAAAGCATGTTTTCCCTTTTCTTTGGGAAAATTTGATTTCAGAACATTTCTCAGAGTAATTTTCACTTGTTATGAATTGGGTTTATATTCCACAGCAATGAATGAATTCAGAAAGAATAAAGAAGATCCAGTCTTTTCTATTTACAGATATATCTTTGAGATACTTATTGCATAAAAAGGGGGAAATAACTTATGGGAAATTTCCTGTTAGAATTTAGCTTTCAAATTTCAAATTTACTCAATATCCTTGATTTGAAAAGAAGAATAAACCAGCTTCTCAATCTGCCCATTCAAGCTCATAAAAATTCATATGAACATATCTCCACAGAACACACTAAAACAACCCTACATTTTGGGACCAATCTCATTAGATGATTGAAACTACAAATACTGTTTCCTGTTTCTAGTCACATAATAATAATAATGCACAAGAAAATCTCCTGTAAATCACCCTTTTGATACATTTAGTCAATATGGATCTTTCCCAAATAAGGCTGTTTAAATGTATTTTATACATTATTAAAGTTGGTGTCCATAATATTCCTCTTATTTTCTGATGCATCTTCTCGTTGCCACACAATCTCTGATTAATCACAAGCAGCTGTCGATTTGTTCTTTTCTAGTTTATTTAAAAGTGTCCTTCAATTTATGTAAACCAGTGAAACAGGCCCATTGTAAGGGAGCAATGCTGATGTAAATAGCCTGGGAACAATGCTCCACATTATAAGGACGGACAGCAGATCACTCCTCTGGGAAATGAAAACGTTCATTTAACAGTATGAATGGCATACCATTCTGGCAAATGACTGACATATCAGCCGTGTTAAGCATTAGACTTTTTATTGATTTGGATCCAGCTTCAAAAAATTCAACATTTCTTTTCCATGTGTGGGCTTTCTATAATGTAGAATCTAACAGAAGGATGTCTTAGAGCCTCAATATCATACTCTAAAGCAGATTTCACCTTCGTACAGGCTTTAACGGTAATTCTGACAATTTTAACACAATTCTGACAAGGTAAAATCTTTATTCCAAAAACACATGAGATTGCTCTAGAATAAAGCACCAATAAAGGTAAGATGATAGGTAGAAAAACAAACTAAAATGGCAGGGTGACACCATGGTTGGTTGGTTCTGCAGTGCAGAACCTAACTCTACATAATCTGCAGTGAACAAAACCAAACTATGATGCTGGAGTAGACATTTGTTCTGTAACTGCCCACTCTCCCTCTTTACATTGGATGTAGGGTTAAAGGCAAATCCATCCAGGAGAAGCTTTTTTCCAGGTTGTTCTTCAACTTTAGTGTGCAAAATGATTGTCCAAGAAATGTGTTGAAAATTCATGTTTCTGTTCTCCCCTCCAGAGATTCTGATTCCATAACTCTAGAATAGAGCACAGGGATGTGGTTTTATTAAAAATAAACTTTTAAACTTGAACTAATTTAACACATACAAAACTAGTAAAATTGTATAGAGCCACATTATTTCCCTCATTCCAACTCTTCTAGGACTAATATTTTGCATAAACAGTATAACTTTTAGTAGTAGAAAATTACTGTTGGTACAATATTATTAATCAGTTTACAGCCTTTAAGTTACATTATTTTTTTTTATTTGTGTCATTCTGTTATAGGTTCCTGCATTGCATTTCATCATTTCTCCTTAGTCTTTTCCAATCCGCAACAGCCCCTCAGGATCTGCTTTTAATTAATCACTTAAGTTTATGTGATAGTTTGTTTGCAAAGAAAATTATGAGAAGCACTCATCTAGATTGTCACTTATATTCATAAATCTCCTGCAAATGTTAGTTGTTAAAAATTTTAAAGGGGACTATATGAAAAATGTGGAAAAACTAAAACTGAAAATAAGCCATGAATAACAACATTCCAGCCTTGAAATGTTCTATGCCTTTAGAAATTTTTTTTCAATATTATTTATCTTGTGGTTATTTTTGCATGTATCCCATACTGGGCTTCAGTTAGCCAATTGTCATTCCTTAGACCCTTCCCTTGCCATTCAAATTTAGTCTGTATCAGCCAGGAGCTTGCTAGCACTGCAGAATTTCAGGCCTTGCCCCAATTCTCAGGCCACTAAACCAAAATCTACACTTTAACCAGATCTAGAGATGACTTGATTGCCCAAAAATATTTGAGGAGAATTTGAGGGTCTTTGTCTATCACACACAGGGGCTGAGAGGGGAAATTCCTTGGAGTCCTTCTGCATTGTTAATTCTAAATCTACTGATAGTATTGTTTCTATAAATTGTTACAGTTACCTCAGATACTTATCAGTTTCCTTTGTTTCTCTTTCTGTTTTCTTATACTTGGTATAAATCCTACAGTATGCTTTTATTCAAGATCTGATTTGTATTCCACATGTCCAGCAGACTACCACATGTCCCTGGTAGCTCAGTTGCTAAAGAATTCACCTGTAATGAAAGGAGATGCAGGTTCAGTCCCTGAGTGGGGAAGATACCCTGGAGAAGGAAATGGCAAACCACTCCCGTATTCTTTCCTGGAAAATCCCATGGATAGAGGTGCCTGGCAGGCTATAGTCCATGGGGTCACAAGGAATCAGACATTATTTAATGACTAAATCATCAGACTTAGAGACTGGGCTGTCATGCTGGGCTGTATTATACTAATATTATATTTCGAATTCTAGATGTGTTTCTGTGGAGATCAAATCAGTCAATCCTAAAAGAAACTAACCTTGAATATTCATTAGAAGGATTGATGCTGAAGCTGAAGCTCCAATACTTTGGCCACCTGATGCAAGAGTTGACTCATTGGAAAAAGACCCTCATTCTGGGAAAGATTGAAGGCAAAAGGAAAAGAGTGGCAGAGGATGAGATGGTTAGATAGCATCACTGACTCAATCGATGTGAGTCTGAGCAAACTCTTAGAGATTGTGAAGGACAGGGAAGCCTGGAGTGTCGCAGTCTGTGGGGTTAAAAAGAGTGGGACACAACTTAGCAACTGAACAACAGCAACATAGACTTATTTGATGCACTATTCAAACATTTCATGAGTTGGCTTATTCAGGTAAACATTCAGGTTGTCCAGGTAAAATTGATTCTGTAAAAAGCATTTTGTGCACTTTGCCTGGATCTCAGTGCTCTAATGCTGTGTGCATCTCTCAAAATTAGCACTGACTTTCAGGGTAACTTTGGCAAATAATTATACTTTCTGCTTCTTATATTCCAACTATAAAATGGAGAGCCTAACATTGCCATGAATATTAACTCTCAAGGGGATCTGAGATGTTACTGAGCTCTTATCACAAGCTCTTTCTACAAGTTTAACATGTAGAAAATTGAGACGCAGTAAGAATGTGCATAAGGTCAACAATCCATCACCAGAAAGAAAAAAGAAGTCACATCTCAGGTCTTCTAAATGTAGGCCTGAGCTTTATCCATGGGGCATGTCCTCTGTCACTAACCCTTTCATATTTTTTCAGAGTGAAAGGGATTCCTTTTTCTTTCCAAAGCTTTCCCTTTGACTTTACATGAAATTCTCACCACTCCAATTCTGATTTATCCATGTCTTTCTCCATCCACACACATGTCAAAGTTTTTTTTTTTTCCCATTATAAAAATGACAACAAAATAATAAAACAAACATACTTTCTACCATTTGTCACTTATATTTCTACATTTCCCACTTGTCTACAAATCCCTTGAGTATCTCTGCTTCCTCAATATCCAATTACTTTTCATTCCATTTTATTCTGCCTTCACGCTTAAATCATTTATGGACACATCACTAATTGATATCACGGACAACCTACACATTTACAAATTCAAAGGCTTTTGTTCACTCTTCATCCTTCTTCATCTCTCCAAAGTGACTAAACTCTTAACCACCCTTATTTCTCAAAACTATAATCACCTTGTCTTTTTCTAGCATCCCTCTCTCCTTGGTTCTCGGATCTTTTCATCATTTTTTCACACAGGCTCATCACTCTCTAGCATCTTTTAAAATGTCCTGATCCATCAATCTGCATTACTTGTTGTCTTATATACTGCTTGTGACACTCTTCCAAAGTACTTGTCTTAGTCTACATGCCAGGAATGGATTTATTAGGGGTTTCTTTGTGTTGCTTTTTTTTTTTTTTAACCCTTTTTGTCTCCTCAGTGAAATGGATTTGAGCCTTTCAATATTTCTTTTTCCAATTGCCCTAACATTAAGCTCTGTCAGTAGAGGGTGCTGGAGTAGCAGTGCTGAAGGAAAGGGATTTTCCCTGGCCTCAGTTCTTCCCAGCCAGGCTCTTGCACCACTGATGTCCACTCCAGGGTTCAGCTTCTACAAGAACACTCAACTTTCCCAGGGCCCAGTGCCTATGTTATGTGCTTTTGGTGTGACCACAAACTCCCACTGCACTCACAGATTCTTCATCACCAAGTTTCCGTAGCAGCAATATCTTCTGCAGTGTCCTGTGAGCATGGTGGCCAGAAGGATTTGCCAGCCACGAGCTTTCCCAGATAACTCTTTGGGGTGTTTCTGTATTGAGGTACCTCTGATGAGATATCCCCTTGTGAACAACTTTCCCCAGCATCCTAGAAGGCAAATTTCTGGGAAGTTCTTCCAGTGTGACACCACAGCAACTTCTCTGCCACTCATTGAGTCAAGGATGTGCCTTCTCAAACAAGCCCTTGATCCTGGCCTGGGAGAACTTGCTTGGGTTCTCTATCTCAGCTCCACAGGGAGTGGCTTCCTCCTCTTTACTTCTGTGACTCCTATATTTTTTAGAGGTTTTTTTTTTCTACTTTTCCCTCATCAGTTCTTTATTACTGCAATTTATTACATCAATTCTTTAATCCTATAATAATCAATAATTCTTGATATTAAACTTTACCTGTCCATACTACTGAGTGTTTTCTGTCTCTTGTTTGGCCCCAGAAATGATAGTTTCCCCAATGTGATATAGTCTAATTTCTCCAGAGAACACTGCCTTAGATAAAGTCTTAAAGATAGTATTCTAGAATACTACCATTAGTATTATAGTTAGTATAATAGAATAATAGTATTCTATTACTACATAGAATCCTAAGGAAGTGAGAATGAGTTAAAAGAAAAATGGGATAAGAAAGGAGAAACAGAATGAAGGGTTGTAACTAAGATGGAGGCACACATGATTAACAAACATAACTGAATGATGAGTACCTTAGGCCGTGTTCTGAGAGTCTGTATGAACTAATGGAAGTCCATTTTGAGAATGAAGGGGAAATAATTTACCTGCTGCCTCTTGACTTCCATTGATCACAGTTCCACTGCACAGCACGTTAAATTCCCTCTACTTTTAGTCTGTGCCTGCAAAGATGCAAGAAGATACTTCCCATGTCTCACACCATATGAGCAAAAGCAGTATCTCTAGGCAAGAGGGAAAAGACACAAGGTATGAGCATGAGATTCATCAGCACGCAAAGGTGGTCAGAGCCCAGGCAGCGCTGATCCGTGCAAGGGCGGCTTGCATGGCAATTATAGTGGGTAGCTGGGTGTCAGAGATAGCTAATAGAATATATGAGGAGGCATCCAAGATATACTTCTATATAACAATATAAAATTATATTTTATATAATTTTATAACATTTTATACTTTATATAATTTTATAACACATAACATAAAATGCATCCCATATGCCAAACCCCAGTTACACTTTTCCTCCTGAGAACCTGTCTATACTTCCAAATGCTTAACACTCCTTCATATCTCACAAGTGCCTTAAATTGAACATGTACAAAACTGAATTTAATTTATTATTTTCAAACCAAATTTTGCCTAGTGTCCCCTCTTAGCCAAGAGAGTTTTTATTTCTATATTCTTCCAAGATGGAAACTTTGAGTATCCCTTGGATCTTGACCACTCTCTCACTGACTTAAATTTAATTACTCAACACAACTTTTCACATTTTTCTTTAGAGATATCTCTCAAGTCTGACTTCTCTTGCTGTCCACACTGTCATGGTCTTATTTCAAGTCTGTCTTGATCGTCCTTTCAAATTACTGCAGCAATCTTCTGTTACATCCTCTCTAATCCCCTCAACATGATTATTGTCTTTTAAAAAATGATTTTGTTACTTTACATTAAGACCTCCCTTGAGTGTCCATTGGTTGCAAAATAAAGGCTCAGTTTCTGAGCTTGGCACCCAAAGTCATTCAGAGTGAGCACCCAGTTGTCCATACTTTTCTCATATACTGAGCTCCCATGCTTCCAGGTTACAGAACTTTGCAACATATTATAGTATTCCCCAATTTTAATGTTCCAGGACTTATACAAATGTTCCTCCTTGTGCTAGGAATGGAGAGAACTTTGTCTCATAAAACTCAGGTCAAATGTCACCTTTTCAGTAAGTTTCATAGGAAAAAGAAAACAAAATTGTTTTGTCTAAGCAGGTCCCACAACACATTTCCTTTTCATTCTAAAAGTGTTTATCATATTTTATTATAATTTATTTGTTTTTATACCTATATTACCCCCTATATTTGATTTTCTCAAGTGCTTGGACCATATGTTATTCATTCTTGCATCTCCAGCACTCAGCATAACTGCACTTGTACTAAACCACCCAATAAATATATGTTGAGCTGAATTTAAATGAAATCATAGGTGCAAACATATACATATATATATATGTGTGTGTGTGTGTGTGTGTGTGTGTGTGTGTAGTATTGTCACTAAAGCAGTATTTCACTATAGCATGATGTATATCTAATTTTAAACTTTTAAAGATTCTATGTTGATGCCATGGACACTGTCAACCATCGAAAGAGCAGCAGAGCTTTTTGCCAATGAGCAATAGCAGTGTATGTTGACAGTTTATTTCAGTACATTATATGGCACTCAACCAAAATTGAACAGCCAGAAAAGATGGAAAGAAAATGACTATTTTCTAGGTCTCCATCACTGCATGTAGGACTAAATGGATTTCATGAAGTTCATGTGCCTTGGTTTGCATCAGCCTTAAGTGTAAGTCAAATTGATCGCCCTAAGTTGTTTGGCCCAAGACTGTCATTCTAAGACCTACAGTCATACAATGCCATATTATACTCTATTATTGTACACTACATCACAGCATACTGTATCTATTACAGCCATCACATGTGGAATTGCCTCTTACAAAAGGATGAAACACACCCTAAAATATAATGGCCTCATCACTTGTACTAGCTTTAGTAGAAGAAGCTCTTTTAGCAACCATGTTATTACCTCTGGTATGATTAGAGGAAAGGTAGCAATTCATTCCAAGATGAAAATACTCTTCTAGAAAAATATATATCTTGAAATTTTAAGATATTTAAGATTAGTTTTATAATTTAGAGAACTACATTCAGAAGTTTTCCCCTTAGAATAGTATGCTTTTTATGTATGATGCTACAGTAGAAGTTAACTTTCAGTTGTGAACCAAGAGACTTGATTCATCAAATTTTTGCACTTTTTATAAAGACAGAAAGTTTCCTGTTTTTCTGGAAGTTTTGTATTTTCCTGATCCAAAAAAAATATATGTTAAATCTGCCCAACTAATTAGAGCCAGTATCATCTGTACACTGACTGGAGAAGTTATTTTCTGTTCTATAAGGAATAATCAGGCTTCCTTATCTGTTGGTTTATTTTTATGTTATAGACTGTATAAACACTGAAAGCACTCATTTTTCTTTCTTGGCTTTGGCTGGACAAAGCTTAAAGTAAAATTTGTGATCTGTCAACAAATGCATAAGTCTTTCTACTTCTAATATTTTAATCAGCCCTCATCCCAAATTCTCTTTAGTTCCCTCCCTTCCCTTTTTGATACTCCCTTTTTATCTTCACTTAATTTAAATATTTTTTAGCATTTCAAAGCATTTATCTTTTTAATATTGGGTTAACTCATTTTTAGGAAAAAGTGGCATATTAATAAATAAATACAGAAATAGAACTATTTCAATGAATTGCCATATTTTTATTTTTTTTCCTTACTATTTGCTGGGCTTCATATATCGGCAAAACTGCATACTAGAAACACCAAATATTCTACCTCAGTACTTCTTATATATCAATATAATCTTGAGAAATTCTCTCTTTAAAATTTTAAATAATCATTCCTATATCCCACACCTGAGAATTCTGACTCTAGTCTAGTATGGACCCATTTATCTGTACTTTTTGGACATCTCCACCAATGAATATAACATATAGTCCCATTTTACAAAAAGAAAGAATATTTGGAGAAAATAGGATGAACCATTTCTTCAAAGTGAAAAAGAAATGGATGTTAACCCATATATGTATACTTATGAAAGATGGAAAGATAGATAGATACACAGATATGTGTGTATACATACCTATATATATATATATATATAGGTACTATAGGTAGTAGGTAGAGAGTTGTTTGACAAAACAAGGGAAGATAAAAAGGAAATAAAGAAAATATGTTAATTTAGATCACACAAAGCTGGTAGAAATTGTATGTTAGAAATACATTAGAATTGTATTTCAAAGTTTTCTAAAAAATAATTTCTTCCCTCTGTTTTCAAGCCATCAAGATAGGTTAGCAATATCATGTCCAAGCACGTGCCATATACTAAAGAATATAAGAAGTATTTTATATGAACATTTATAGTATATATAAATATATATTTATATAATTTATATGTATTTATATATATACTGTATATATATACTATATAAGTATAGTATATAAATATAGTATTTATAGTATGAGTACCTCATTTTATCCTAAGATAACCCTTTGAGCTAAATATGATAATCACCATTTTTAGGTTAGCAAATTAAGATTTATTTAGGTTGAACACTTGGCCACAGTTACACAAACAAAGATTTGTAAGTGATGGAGGTTGGATGTAAATGCATGTCATTTTACTCCCAGATCTGTATGGTTGCTTTCCATGTTTCACTGCGTTCCTTCATATATTTTTTTTTCTCTTGATAGAATTCTGGATAATGCAAAATTATTCATTTATCCTTTCCTAACTTCAAACATGGTAAGAGTAATTACATAAATGTATGTGAGCTTGCAATGCCTATTTCTGGAAGTGAGGAATACCTAGGTAAACACTAGGCTATGAATGAGGTCAAAGGCCATTAAGGTTTTTCAGCTTTATTGAATATATATTTTAAGATGTTACTTAAATAAACAACATGGGCAGTTTTCTTCTTCCTTCTTCTTTTTTTTTTTTTGATTAATGGTGCATATACCCAGATTCATTTGGTCCTAGATTCATTAACCCCTGCTCCACTGATTTTTACTCAGTGTTTCTTACAAGAGACAATTACACCTTTGAAAGCAATGATGCAGATAAGCTCATATTCTGTACAATGAAATAGCTCTTCTTGAGTTTGTCAGATTTTTTTTTCCCCCAAATGTCCTTTCTATGTGGAATGCAGTGTGAATCTGGTCTAACAACTTCTGTGTTAATTAGACTTGGCTGTTTTATTACAAAAATATTTAGCAAGGAATAAATGTATATCTAGATTATTCAATGTCATGTGCACTTGGTAAAACTAGTTTGTAATCCTTTTAATCCTATAGCTATCAGATATAATTAGTTTCAGAAATATGTTGGTTAATTTGGTTTATTAAAGGTGGCAATATAATATCTTTAATTCTTTACTTACTTTTGTTTGCCAATTTTGAAATAAATCATTTATTATTGTGCAGCCCATTTGACAATGTATGCCCTTTTGGTATTTACTTCAAACTGAAAAAGCAAGTCAACTTTGTAAAGGATTTAAAGTTAAAACTAAAACTAAGCAGTGTGTATCTGAACTGACAAGGTGCCAGACTTCCAATTCTATTCAGGCAGTTTTCCTTGAACATGTGGGGGTGATATCACTGTCAGACTTGAGCTGCCTGGGAATACTTACTTTCAACAGGAAATCAACTGAGACTTGAATTTCATAATTTATGTTGGATATCTAAATGTTCCACTGGTGCCAGAAAGGTCCTAGAAAAGCCAAGCAAGATAACTTCATTGGAAAGGAATATGCTACAGACAGAGCTGACATTATGGGTAATCAGAACAAGCAGCTAATACAAGTGCCCTCCCAGCTCTTCATACTTCCCATTAAATGTAAATATACTCATAGATTCTTAGACAGAGTAGTTTGGACAGAACTCATTCATTAATTAAAACAGGGTATTTTATCATATTTACCAGTTTAAGAAATTGTGTGTCCTAAAGTGTAAAGATCTCTGTGAATTTTCCTTCTAGACTCCAATTGTCAGTTAATTAAAATGTGCTCAAGTGTTTGAGTGGTCACCTGGAGCCAAACATGTTTTAAACATCCAGCATGCATTCTATTATATAATTTTTCTAACCTTCTTATGTGCGTGTTTTCCCTGTTAAAACAATGAGATATCTGAGGCTCCTGGAGGTAATTTTATTTGCCCTAGGTGAAAGAACTGGTAAATCACAGAATCATGATTCTAACTCAGGCTTCAAATTCCAAAGCACCCTCGATCATTGCTGTGATATTTCTCTCCTTCTCTGCTTCCTAAATAGAATCCTTTATTTGTAATAGATTTGTTAGAAGCCAGCACACTTGTATTTCTGCATCCTTCTTTCAATTTATTTTATTGATGAAATATTTTAAGAATTCCAACTACTGCACATAAATCCATTCTTCCTTGTCCCCTTAGCAGAAAAAGTAGGTTTGTTTTGCAATCTTATGTTAAGATTACCTTGAAATATGAAAGATCTCTATTTCTCAGGCGGGTGTAGAAATCTATGGAAAAGGCAGTAATGTCATTTTGGCAGTGTATCATCCTGAATCAGAAACTAAAGCATGCAAACTGAAATTGATTTGTAACAGGTACCTTATTAGAAGCAAACATCAAGAAAACTAGAATCAATGTTGAAACAAAAATTTGTCTTGTAAGCAATCCTGAGTGAAATGTGTTGACACAGCATCACATTCTGTAGCCCCATTTTTGCATGCTTTTCAAAGCACAGCTATCTCAGGCTGAGGGAGATGAATAATTGACTGATCACTGCATAATTCAACATAGTGTTGTAAAAATTCAAGGTCTGGCAAATTTGAAGCTTTTCTTTTTTATTGAGACTGAGGTTAAAGTTTCAATCAACCTTGAAGAAACATTTAAATAGCACAAGGATATATGATTTATTAAAGTGCATATTATTCTTTCTTATATTCCCTCCTTCTTCATTAAGCTAGCTCACATAATGCACATATAAAGTTAAAAGACTATCTATGAGGTTTAGTGGAGTTTCCGCCTGTAGTGACTTTAAAAGCACTAACATCATCAATGTCTAAACACACTTATCAAGCAAAGAAGCTAAATAGGTTGCTTTCTATCTATGTTATTATATTTCTTTTATATTTTGTTATACTACCCATTTTGTAAATTTAATATGAAAAGGAAAAAACAAAATTATTGTGAAATATGCCCACAGTTTTATCCAATATATTATCAAATGTCCACAAAAGAAAACAAAAACAATTAATGTGTGGAGTGATTTTTCAATCAATTGATTTTCCTATAAAATTTTTTATTATCTATTATGTTTCAGGCACTCTCTTCAAAATCAGACTACAATTAGAAAGGGTAAAAATAGAAGCTTTGTCAAGAGGAGAAAATGATAAGCTTTGACAGGGAAATACAGAAAAAGGAAAAGGCTGCTTTTGTTCAATTAAGTTCATGGTATGGTAGGAATTAGCGTTTTATTTTAAAATGCTACTGTTACATTTAGTTTCAAATAGAATGGGTTTTGAATTTTTAAGATTATAAAAATTTCCCATTTAGTTTTTCTTTAAAAAATAGAAGAAGAAAAAAAAAAGGCCTCCATATTGTATTCCATATTAATGTGTAAGTGAAAGTGAAAGTCGCTCAGTCGTGTCTGACTCTTTGTGATCCAACGGACTATACAGTCCGTGGAATTCTCCGGGCCAGAATACTGGAGTGGTAGCATTTCCCTTCTCTAGGAGACCTTCCCAACCCAGGGATCAAACTCAGGTCTCCCACATTGCAGGCGGGTTCTTTACCAGCTGAGCCACAAGGGAAGCCCCCATATTAATGTATAATAACTATTATATTATATTGGCAATATTATAGATATTCTCAGAAATGTTCAGTGAGTTTGGATATTTCTGTATAAGTAAATAGAAATGTTTTGTACAAAAGTTTGGTTTTTGTACAAGATTTTTTCAATAAGTGAAAGGTGTGTTTGATAAGCTATGTTTATTTAAGAAGCTTTTTGTTTCTGTTTTTAAACCGTACCCAATGTATGCTTAGAGAAAACAGGAATGTTGTATATGAACAGGTATAACTAGCTTTGCATTACAAATAGACTTCATCATAAAAGAAATAAACTCCAAACAAAATTACTTGAGAAAATTTAGCTTAATCCAACTACTTCAGTAGAATAAGAAGTTTAGCATAATTCTACTAATGAAATTCTACAAACATGACTGTGTATGGTATGACCACTATAATATAGAGAATAAAAAGAAACCATAGATGTCCTCTTTGAAAATCTGACAGTTTCACTGGAAGGTAAAATGCTAATATTTGAAACAATTAACCAATACATGTGAGGACTATATATAAAGTATATATATAGTATATATATATAAAGACTATATATATATATTTCTTTTCCAAATAATTTCCCAAAATCTTCAATGAAAAGAACATGGCATGGTGTCAAAGAAGGATTTTAAAATAAAGTGAAAAAATAGCTCAATAAGTTGTCGTATTTTGGGAGAGTGATTTGGGAGACAAGTTACTGCTACTGATAATTACAAATCTTTAAAAAATGTCATCATGTACTTAAGTCCAAAACTGAAACACACCTCTTCCCTTAATGTAATTTAAAGTCTGGAATTCCTTTGACCATCATAAGGTTTAAATCAGTAAGTCATATACTTGACACCCTATTTTTCAACCTATTTAGTGACGTAGATTACCCAGAATTATATAAAACATTTTTATCTTGAATTTCACTTAGCAGTTCCTTGGGCTGTCTAATGAGCTAAAAGAATTCTCGTTATTGTTAGGTGCACAGGACTGTAGGCTGCATGGCACACACTGTTGATTTGATGCCCTCTATGATGACAGTCTATGGTTCACCAGCTTGGTTAAACAGCACATCAGAAGCAGTGATGGGTGATCAATCTCATTCCCCATAGCATTGCTCCCCAAAGAGTCATTATTGAGAATAAAATGAGGAAAGAGTATCAGAGGGAATCATTGGGTCTATTGCTTTAAAAAAATTCTAAGAAATAAATGGATAAGAGTGTCAGGAAAATGCATTTTTAAAGTCATGTTACAAAGGGAAGCAATGAAACATACTAATATCTTGGAAATGGCAATCTTATTTTCATACTTTCACATATCATACTTACATAAGTACATATCAGTGTTAACAACTAAATAGGAGCATATTATGTTGAGATATTTAGATGGAACTTCCATTTAACTGCTATATTCATTTTCAGGAATTAATTTGGAAAGAATATAAGGTATCACAATCTTGACCTCATGTTCAATAATCAATACCTCTAAGCTGGTATAAACTGAAAACTAAGTTTTTGTCAATAAATTTTATTCTTAAGAATAGCATCATGTAGGGAATTTCCTGGTAGTCCAGTGACTAGGACTCCATGCTCTCACTGCCAATGAGTTCAACCCCTGGTCAGGGAACTAAAATCCCACAAGCATTGCCATGTGGCCAAAAAAAAACCAATACCATCATATAAATGTTTGTTCTGCAGTTTTAATTTGAAAGAGAAAAATTCAGCAGTGAAAATAGAATTAAAGGCCAATCCTAAAATCTAAGGTTATTTCTAAAATGATTTAGCTGAGACAAATCTTATTCCTCTCTCATAGAATTATACAGATTGAGAATGCTTTTAAGCATACATAGTCTAGAGGTATATTATCTGGGAATAATTTTATTCCCATATAACTTTCCCTTTTAGGAACTTGATTACCTTGAAAGGCAGAGAAAAATTAGTAGATAATGCTTCAATTCAGAAAAATAAAATGTTACTTATAATAACAAGTAACATTTACTTAGTGCTTACAATGTTGGGGCTTTGCTAGTGGCTCAGAAAGTAAAAGATTATGCCTGCAATGGAGGAGACCAAGTTTGATCCCTGGGTTAGGAAGATCCCTTGGAGAAAGGAATGGATACTCAATCCAGTATTTGTGCCTGGAGAATTCCATTGACAGAGGAGACTGGCAGACTAAAGTCCATGGGGTTGCAAGGAGTCACACACAACTGAGCAACTACTATTTTATGTTTTAGATACTTGCTAAGAATTTTATAGATTATCCCATTTAATCTCTACAGTAATTCTGAAGTAGGTCCCATTACTATTTTACATATGAGGAAACTGAAGAATAGAAAGTTAGATAAGTTGTATAAACTCATTGTGCATAAGTACTGGAAATAAGAAAGTTTTATTTCAATTTTCAACTTATTAATTACTAATGCTTCCTCCTTTGTTTTGTTCAGTCACTAAATCATGTCCAATTCTTTGCAAACCCTGGACTGCAGCACACCAGGCTTCCTTGACCTTCACAATCCCAAAGCTTGCTCAAACTTATGTCCATTGAGTTGGTCATGCCATCCAACCTTCTCATCCTCCGTAACCCCTTTCTCCTCCTGCCTTCAATCTTTCCCAGCATTGAGGTCTTTTCAAATGAGTCAACTGTTTGCATAAGGTGGCCAAAGTATTGGAGCTTCAGCTTTAGCATCAGTCCTTCCAATGAATATTCAGGATTGTTTTCCTTTAGAATTGACTAGTTTGATCTCCTTGCAGTCCAAGGAACTCTCAAGAGTCTTCTCCAGCACAATTTGAAAGCATTAATGCTTCGATGCCCAGTCTCTTTGTGGTCCAAATTTCACATCCATACATGACTACTGGAAAAACCATACATTGACTATATGGACCTCTGTTGGAAATGTGATGTCTCTGCTTTTTAATAAGCTGTCTAGGTTTGTCATAGTTTCCAACAAGGAGCAAACAACTTTTCATTTCTTGACTGCTGTCACTGTCTGCAGTAATTTGGAGCCAAAGAAAAAAAAATTCTGTTGCTGTTTCCATTTTTTCCCCTTCTGTTTATCATGAGGTGATGGGACTGAATGCTGTGATCTTAGTTTTTTGGATGCTGAGTTTTAAACAAGCTTTATCACTCTCCTCTTTCACCCTCATCAAGAGGTTATTTAGTTCCTCCTCATTTTCTGCTATTAGGGTGATACCATCTGTATGTCTGAGGTTGTTGATATTTCTCCCAACAATCTGATTCAAGCCTGTGATTCATCCAGTCCAACATTTTTCATGATGTACTCTGAGTGTAAGTTAAATAAACAGGGTGAAGGTATTCAGCCTTGTTGTACTCCTTTCCCAATTTGGAAGCAGTCCATTGTTCCATGTCCAGTTCTAACTGTTGCTTCTTGACCTCCATACAGGTTTCTCAGGACACAGGTAAGGTATTCCCAGCTCTTTAAGAATTTTCCAGTTTACTGTCATCCACACAGTCAAAAGCTTTTAGGGTAGTCAATGAAACAGAAGTAGAGGTTTTTCTAGAATCCCTTGCTGTCTCTATGATCCAGTGCATATTGGCAATTTGATATCTGGTTCTTCTGCCTTTTCTAAAGTCAGCGTGTACATTTGGGATTTCTCAGTTCATATACTGCTGAAGCTTAGCATGAAGGTTTTTGAGCATTACCTTGCTAGTATGTGAAATGAGAGCAACTGTAGGGTAGTTTGAGCATTTTTTGGCACTGCCCTTCTTTGAGATTGGAATGAAAACTGACTTTTCCAGTCTTGTGACTACTGCTGAGTTTTCCAAATTTGCTGGCATATTGAGTGCAGTACTTTAACAGCAACTCCTTTTTAAGATTTGAAATAGCTCAGAGGAAATTGATCACTATCACTAGCTTTGCTTGTAGCAATGCTTCCTAAGGCTCACTTCACCTCACACTCCAGAATGTCTGGCTCTAAATGAAGACCACACGATCATGGTTATCCAGTTCATGAAGACCTTTCTTGTATAGTTCTTCTATGTATTCTTGCCACCTCTTTGTAATTTCTTCTACTTCTCTCAGGTCCTTAGGTTTTCTGTCCTTTATTGTGCCCATCCTTGCATGAAGTGTTCTCTTGGTAACTTCAATTTTCTAGAAGAGATCTCTTGTCTTTCTCATTCCATTGTTTTCCTCTATTTCTTCCCATTGTTCATTGAAGAAGACTTTCTTATCTTGCCTTTCTATTCTCTGGAAGTCTGCATTCAGTTGGTTATCTTTCCCTTTCTCCTTTGCATTTAGCTTCTCTTCTTTTCTCAGCTATTTGTAAGGTCTCTTTAGACAATCACCTTGCCCTCTTGCATTTCTTTTTCTTGAGGATCGTTTCAGTCACTGACTCCTACACAATTTTGTGAACCTCTGTCCATTATTCTTCAGGCAATCTGCCTACCATATTTAATCACTTGAGTCTATCCATCATCTCCATTATATAATCATAAGGGATTTGATTTATATCATACCTGAGTGGCCTAGTGATTTTCCCTACTTTCTTTTATTTAAGCATGAAATTTTCAATAAGGAGTTCATGATCTGTGTCACAGTCAGCCCCCAGTCTTGTTTTTGCTGACTATATAGAGCTTCTCCATCTTCAGCTGCAAAAAATATAACTTTATTTCGGTGTTGACCACATAGTGATGCCCATATGTAGTTTTCTCTTGTATTGTTGAAAGTGGGTGTTTGCTATTACCAGTGTATTCTCTTGAAAAAACTCTATTAGCCTTTGCCCTGCTTCATTTTTTACTCCAAGGCCAAACCTGCCTACTATCCCAGGTATCTCTTGACTTCCTACTTTTGCATTCCACTCCCCTATGAGGAAAAGGACATATTTTTTAATATTACCTCTAGAAGGTCTTGTAAGTCTTCATAGAATTGTGTAACTTCAGCTTATTTGGCATTAGTGATTGGGGAATAAATTTGGATTACTCTGGTGTTGAATGGTTTGCATTAGAAATGAACCAAGATCATTCTGCCATATATAAGATTTCTCCCAAGCACTCTTTTTTTTTTCTTTTTGACTATGAAGGCTATTCCATTTCTTCTAAAGGCCTCTTGCACACAGTAGTAGATATAATGGTCATCTGAATTAAATTCTCCCATCCCCATCCATTTTAGTCCACTGATTCCTAAAATGTCGATGTTCACCCTTGCCATCTCCTGTTTGACCAAGTCCAATTTACCTTGATTCTTGACCTAACTTCCCAGGTTCCTATACAATACTGTTCTTTACAGCACTGGACTTTACTTTCACCATCAGACACATCCACAACTGAGCACCATTTCCACTTTGGCCCAGCTTCTTCATTCTTCTGGAGCTATTCCTCTGCTCTTCCCCAGTATCATACCAACCTGAGGGACTCATCTTCTAGTGTCATATTTTTTGCCTTTTCATACTGCACATGGGGTTTTTAAGGCAAAAATACTGGAGTAGTTTGCCATTTCCTTCTCCAGTGGATCATAGTTTCTCAGAACTCTTCACCATGACCTGTCCAAGTTGGATGGCCCTACATGGCACAGCTCATAGCTTAATTGAGCTATGCAAGCCCCTTTGCAATGACAAGGCTGTGATCCATTTGATCATTCTGTAATTGTGGCTTTCTTTCTGAGGCTATGGGATTGTCATTCTTGCTTCTTTGGTCAGCCCTCAGATCTATGAGGATAAGAGTCTTGCACATACTTCCTGATTGGAGGGACTGGCTGTGGAGAAAACTGGGTCTTACTTCCTATAAAATATTGCTTCAAAATTAAAATCTTAAAGACCAAAATTAAATCTTATGGAGGGAAATACTCTCTCTTTGATGAAGAAAAGACATAACTGAAAAATTATTTTAAGGAAAAAGAAGTGTATCTATTGTTTTGTTTACCCATTGGTTTGTGAATCAAGTTAGTTACACTCAAGAATAAGTTGCAGAAAAACCTTATCAAAGAGTTTTCCAAATTGTGTACAAATAATTATAAAATCAAAATGTTTTTCATAAAAACAACTCATAGAGCTGGCTCCAGGATCTGATTAATTCAACAGCTTGATGACATCATCCATATTACTAATGTGCTAAACTCAGCATGTCCCTCTTAAATTTACAAGGTCACTGTGGAAATTTCAGATATCACACTCAGATAGAATAAAGTACAGTAGAAAGAAAGCTCTGAAACTTCCTTAAACAGAATTGTGCAATATATCCATTTCTAAACCAGTGCCAACCAAGAAAATATACACATGATGTTCAGCTAGACCAAATATGATCCAGATCCAATTCAAGCTGGATAAGACCACCTCTCCTGAAAGATGGCCACCACATTGAGACAGGAAGATTCCTGATTAAGTTACAACTATTTTGCAAATGAGCAAGGTAGGGATGAGTAAATAGCGAATTGTTTATAAGGCATAAAATTTAATGGCATCACTCCATTCTAACAACAAATATAAAGCTGAAAAATCAACAACTCTTCCTAGATCTGTCAGAGAAGTGAAGTCCTAGGGCAAATGGCTCACCCCATTTTGGAGAAGCCAACAGGTGAATACAGAGAATCACAAATTACTGGATCAGAAAACCACAAGAATAAACGTCTGTGGAAACCAGTGCTGGATAGGAAAATATGAATTGAATTATAATTGATGAATTGCTGGGGGTTCAGTGTATATAAGCCTAAGAATTAAAAACTCCAAGGTTCACAGTTATGATGAGGCCCCAAACTTGGAGTTATACCTTCAGGAGCTTGAACAAATTTTTAAACTGAAATACCTGAAAAATGTACTCTTTTACCTCTCCTGTGGGAGTGTGGGAGATACCATTTTGAAACATGCCAAAGCTTTCTATCTTTTTAATAAGACTAGCTTTTAAGAGAGTATTTTACCAGAGCCTACACTAGTATTTTTTTTTTTTTTCAGAGTCTAACCAACCTAAGGGAAGAGAAATACCCAGTTCACTCTCTACACTTCTTGTCCCATGTAAGGGTTGTTGGTGTTGTTCAGTTGCTCAATCATGTCTTGACTCTTTGCAACCCCATGGACTGCCACATGCCAGGTTTCCCTATCCTTCACCATCTCCCAGAGTTTTCTCAAACTCATGTCCATTGAGTTGGTGAGTTGCCATCCAACCATTTCATCCTCTGTTGTCCTCTTCTCCTCCTGCCTTCAATCTTTCCCAGTATTAGGGTCTTTTTCAATGAGTCAACTCTTTGCATCAGGTGGCCAAAGTATTGGAGCTTCAGCCTTAGCATTGGTCCTTCCAATAAATATTTGGTTGATTTCCCTTAGGATTCAACTGGTTTGCCCTCCTTGTTGTCCAAAAGACTCTCAAAATTCTTCTCCAACACCACAGTTCAAAAGCATAAATATATCAGTGCTCAACCTTCTTTATGATCCAACTTTCACATCCATACATGACAATTGGAAAAATCACAGCTTTTACTATATGGACCTTTGGTGGCAAAGTAAAATCTCTGCTTTTTAATATGCTTTCTAGGTTTTTCATAGCTTTCCTTCCAAGAAGCAAGTGTCTTTTAATTTCATGGAGACAGGGGTAAAATGACAAGCACTGGTAAATTTCATACTACAGAGGAAAAGTCACACTGAAAGACTTCCATTCGACACTTATACTTTACTCCTAAAAGCCAGTTACTGGAGATCCTTTCACTCATAAAATCATGTTTGCCTATTAAGAAAAAATTATAAGGCATACTAAAAGGCAAAGAAACAGTTTGAAGAGACAGAGCAAGCATCAGACCAGACTCAGATCTAACAGGGATGTTGGAATTATCAGACTGGTAATTCAAAACAGTGATTAACGTGATAAGGGTTCTAATGGATAAAATAGATAGCATGCAAGAATAGATATGTGATGTAAGCAGACAGTTAGAAACACTGAGAAAGAATACAACATAAATTCTTGAGAGCAAGAGTGTTCTACTCTAACAAAAATGAAGAATGCACATTAGTAGACTGGACACTGCTCAGTAGAGGATCTCTACGCTTGAGGATATCTCAATAGAAACTTCTAAAATTGATAATAAACTGGATTTTAAAAAAATAGCAGAACAGAATATCCATAAACTGTGGGGTAACATGAAATAATGACAATACCATAAAAACAAGAAAGAAAGTAAAGAGCAAAACCAGATTTGAAGCAAGAATAGTTTTGAATATTTGAAGCAATGATACTTGAAGTGAAACTGTAGGGCAGAAAAAAGAAAGAAAGAATATTGAAAGGACCTAGAAGCCAGTGGGTCAGGTGGGAATAACCTTCCCTAAGGAGGAGTGAAGATAAGAATTACATGTAACTTCTAATAAATCAAGCAAGCAAGAGGAGAGTGGAGTCTTGATGGGGAAAAAAATCAACCTAGAATTCTGTGTCATGCAAAATTATCTTCCAAAAATGAGGGTGAAATAAACATTTTCTCAGACAAACAAAAACTAAGGGATCTTTCAAGAAATGCTAAAAATAAATTCATTACAGGAGGAAATGATGTACATCAGAAATCTGGATCTACGTAAAGAAAAGAACATTAAAGAAGAATTAAGCAAAATTAAAATAAAAACTTTAATTTTTCATAGTTTCAACTCATCTAACAGATAATAGCTTATTCAAAATAATAATATCATCAATGTATTTGATTATATATGTATATGCATAAGTGAAACAAATAACAGCAATGATAAGAGGAATAGGAAGAAAAAATTGGAATTATTATGTTATCATAAGGCACATGTACTACCTATAAAACAGTAAAGTGTTAATTGAATGTGAAATTGGATTAATTGCAAATATAATTGCAAACTCTAGGAAAATCACTAAAAAAGCAAAAGAAGATGATAATCAATAGACAAAGAAAGGAGAAGAGATGGAATTATGTAAACTGCTTAATTAGAACCACAAAAAGGGATTGCAAATCAAATTTAGCAGTATTTAAAAGGACATAGACTGTGATCAGATGAGATTTATCCAGGGGTTCAAAGAGGTTTCAATGTGCATAAAATAAATCAATATGATATACAAGATTAACAAATTGAAGAATAAAACTTGTATGATTATCTTAATAGATGAAAAGCTTTTGATAAAATTCAGTATTCATTTATAGTAAAAACTTTCAAAAAGTGAGTATGAAGGGAACATACCTAATATAAAAAGTCCATAAATGACAAACCTACAGCCAACATCATTCTCAACGGTGAAAAAGTGAAAGCAATACCTTTAAGGTTAGGGATAAAACGAGAATACCCACTCCCATCACTTTTATTTAAGATGATATTGGAAATCCTAGCTACAGCAATTAGACAAGTAAAATAAATAAAATGAATCCAAGTTTGAAAGCAAGAAGTAAAACTGTCAGTGCTGGCAGATGACATGATGGTATACATAGAAAATTGTGAAGACTTCACCAAAAAACTAGTAGAACTAATAAATGGATTCAATAGTCACAGAACACAAAAGTAATATACAGAAATACATTTCGTTTCTACACACTAACAATGAACTATCTGAAAGAGTATTTAAGAAAAAATTTTTTTACAATTGCATCAAAAATATAACCATAGAAGTGAAAGACTTGTATTCAGAAAATTGTAAGACATCATAAAAGAAATTAAAGACAACACAAACAGATGGAAAGTTACACTGTGTGCATGGATTAGGAAAATTAATTTATTAAAATGACTACACTACTCAAAACAGCCTATAGATCCAGCACAAGCCCTATCAAAATACCAATAACATTTTCATGAACTAAGATAATTAGTTATAAGATTTGTATAGAAAAATGAAAGACCACAAGTAGCAAAAACCATCTTCAGAAAGAAGAACAGAGCTGAAAGTAGCATGTTCCTTGATGTCAAACTATATTGCAAAGCTACAGTAATCAAAGCAATATGCTACTGGCACAAAAACAGACACATTGATTAATGAAACAGAATAAAAAGCCCAGAAATATACCCATTCACATATAGTCAATTAGTCTATGATAAAGGAGACAAGAATACAAAGGGGAAAACATAGTCTCTTCAACAAACAATGCTGGGAAAATTGGATGGCTACATGCCAAAATATCAAACTAAACTACTTTCTCAAACCATACACAAATTAAACTCAAAATGGGTTAAAAACCTAACTGTAAGGTCTGAAACCATAAAGATCCTAGAAGAAAACATAGGCAGTATGCTTTTTGACATCAGCCTTAGATATATATAGATATAGATATAGATATATATAAAATATATCTCCTCAGGCAAAGTAAAAAAAAAAAAAAAAAAGGCAAACAAATGGAACTGCATCAAACTAAAAAGCTTCTTCACAGAGAAGGAAACTGTAAACAAAAATGAAAGGCAACCTACTAAATGGCAGAAGTTATTTGTATACAATATATCTGATAATGGCTTAATGTTCTAGATATACAACACTTAAAACCCAACACCAAAAAAACAAACAACTCAATTTAAAAATGGGCACAGGACCTAAATAGACATTTTTTTTTCCAAAGAAAACATACATATGACCAACAGACACATGTAAAAATGAAGTAATCACCAGGAGTAAGCAAATCAATAAAATAATGATATACTCCTTACACCTATGTGAATAGCTATCATCCAAAAGAAAAAAAAATAGCAAATGCTGGTAAGGATATAGAGAAAAGGAAAGATTCATGAAGTGCTGATTGAACTAGAAATTGGTACAGCCACCATAAAAGACAGTATGGAGGTTTCTCAAGAATTAAAAATAGAGCCACCATATGATCCAGGAATTGTACTTATTTTCAGTGTTATACTTAGCTTCCTATCCTCTATAAATTTAATTATAATTTTGAAAAACACAACAATTTGAATTACTTACTACACTTGGTTGCACAAGAAGTGTACAGAAAAATATTTTCTTATGCTTGCTTTAAATTAATCTCAAGTTCCCTTCACTTAATTTGAAACACTGGGGTGGTAAAGCAGAGAAGCCTGCTATGTGCCTATGAAGCTTATGTGATCTCAAAATGACAAGACTTCAAACAGCTAAATGAACAGTTAATTGCTGAACTGCCATTGTAAGAACTGCTATGATGTCTATGGGAGCTTACAGCTCAGAAACCAGTTCTAGTCTCCGGATTTAGGGCCCTGATATTTGAGTAGAGACATCAAGGATTAGGAATAACTAACTTATTGGGTGAAGGTATGGTGGAGGTTTATTCAAAAGTCAGTTTATAATAGCCAGGACATGGAAGCAACCCAGATGCCCATCAGCAGACGAATGGATGAGGAAGCTGTGGTACATATACACCATGGAATATTACTCAGCCATTAAAAAGAATTCATTTGAATCAGTTCTAATGAGATGGATGAAACTGGAGCCCATTATACAGAGCAAAGTAAGCCAGAAAGATAAAGACCATTACAGTATACTAACACATATATATGGACTTTAGAAAGATGGTAATGATAACCCTATATGCAAAACAGAAAGAGACTCAGATGTATAGAACAGACTTGTGGACTCTGGGAGAAGGCGAGGGTGGGATGTTTCAAGAGAACAGCATTGAAACATGTATATTATCTAGGGTGAAACAGATCACCAGACCAGGTTGGATACATGAGACAAGTGCTCAGGGCTGGTGCACTGGGAAGACCCAGAGGGATCAGGTGGAGAGGGAGGTGGGAGGGGGGACTGGGATGGGGAATACATGTAAATCCATGGCTAATTCATTTCAATGTATGACAAAAACTACTGTAATGATGTAAAGTAATTAGCCTCCAACTAATAAAAATAAATGGGAAAAAAAAAAGTCAGTATGCATGAAGTTCTTCAGGAAAGATTAATGAAACTAACATTCTAAAAATGTATAATCCTCACAACAAAATAAATAGTATTGAGACAAATTTGGCAAGGCTGAAAGAATGAAATCAAAGGCAGTTCTGTTCAGCGTGGTAAGGCACTTCGTTACTATCACAGAAACAATAGCAATTTATTAAACTTAAAAAAAAAAGACTAATATATATTTTTCAATAAACACGGACAGAAATGGTATGGACCTAACAGAAGCAGAAGATATTGAGAAGGGGTGTCAAGAATATACAGAAGAACTATACAAAAAAGATTTCCAGTGATATTGGCCTTTAGTTTTCTTTTTCTTGTGGCATCTTTGTCTGGCTTTGGTATTAGGGCGATGGTGGCCTCACAGAATGAGTTTGGAAGTTTACCTTCTTCTGCAATTTTCTGGAAGAGTTTGAATAAGATAGGTGTTAGCTATTCTCTAAATTTTTGGTAAAATTCATCTGTGAAGCCATCTGGTCCTGGGTTTTTGTTTGCTGGAAGATTTCTGATTACAGTTTTGATTTCTGTGCTTGTCATGGGTCTGTTAAGATCTTCTACTTCTTCCTGGTTCAGTTTTGGAAAGTTATACTTTTCTAGGAATCTGTTCATTTCTTCCAAGTTGTCCATTTTATTGGCATACTGTTGCTGATAGTAGTCTCTTATGATCCTTTGTATTTCTGTGTTGTATGTTGTGATTTCTCCATTTTCATTTCTAATTTTGTTGATTTGATTCTTCTCCCTTTATTTCTTGATGAGTCTGGTTAGTGGTTTGTCAATTTTATTTATCTTCTCAAAGAACAAGCTTTCAGCTTTGTTGATTTTTGCTATGGTTTCTTTTGTTTCTTTTGCATTTATTTCTGCCCTAATTTTTAAGATTTCTTTCCTTCTACTAACCCTGGGGTTCCTCATTTCTTCTTTCTCTAGTTGCTTTAGGTGTACAGTTTGGTTATTTATTTGACTTTTTTCTTGTTTCTTGAGGTAACTGTATTGCTATGAACCTTCCCTTTTAGCACTACCTTTCCAGTGTCCCATAGGTTTTGGGTTGTTGTATTTTCATTTTCATTCTTTTTTATGCATATTTTTATTTCTTTTTTTTTCTTCAATGATTTGTTGGTTATTACATTCTTACAAAATTCTAGCAAACAAAATCCAACAACATATTAAAAAGATCATACATCATGACCAAGTGGGTTTTATCCCAGGAATGCAAGGATTCTTTAATACCCACAAATCAATCAGTGTAATACACCACATTAACAAATTGAAAGATAAAAACCATATGATTATCTCAATAGATGCCGAAAAAGCCCTTGACAAAATTCAACATCCATTTATAATAAAGACTCCCCAGAAAGCAGGATTAGAAGGAATATACCTCAACATAATAAAAGCTATGTATGGAAAACCCACAACAAACATTATCCTCAATGGTGAAAAATTGAAAGCATTTCCCCTAAAGTCAGGAACAAGACAAGGGTGTCCACTCTCACCACTACTGTTCAACATAGTTTTGGAAGTTTTGGCCACAGCAATCAGAGCAGAAAAAGAAATAAAAGGAATCCAGATTGGAAAAGAAGTAAAACTCTCGCTGTTTGCAGATGACATGATCCTCTACATAGAAAACCCTGAAGACTCTACCAGAAAATTACTAGAGCTAATCAATGAATATAGTAAAGTTGCAGGATATAAAATTAACACACAGAAATCCCTTGCATTCCTATACACTAACAATGAGAAAACAGAAGGAGAAATTAAGGAAACAATTCCATTCACCATTGCAATGAAAATAATAAAACACTTAGGAATAAATCTACCTAAAGAAACAAAAGACCTATATATAGAAAACTATATAACCCCGATGAAAGAAATCAAAGAGGACACAAACAGATGGAGAAATAAATATACCATGTTCATGGATTGGAAGAATCAATATAGTGAAAATTAGTATACTACCCAAAGCAATCTATAGATTCAATGCACTCCCTATCAAGCTACCAACGGTATTTTTCACAGAACTAGAACAAATAATTTCACAATTTGTATGGAAATACAAAAAACCTTGAATATTCAAAGCAATCTTGAGAAAGAAGAATGAAATAGGAGAAATCAACCTGCCTGACTTCAGGCTCTACTACAAAGCTACAGTCATCACGACAGTATGGTACTGGCACAAAGACAGAAATATAGATCAATGGAACAAAGTAGAAAGCCCAGAGATAAATCCACGCACCTATGGACACCTTATCTTTGACAAAGGAGGCAAGAATATACAATGGAGAAAAGACAATCTCTTTAACAAGTGGTGCTGGGAAAACTGGTCAACCACGTGTAAAAGAATGAAACTAGAACACCTTCTAACACCATACACAAAAATATACTCAAAATGGATTAAAGATCTAAACCTAAGACCAGAAACTATAAAACTCCTAGAGGAAAACATAGGCAAAACACTCTCCAACATAAATCACAGCAGGATCCTCTATGAACCACCTCCCAGAGGAATGGAAATAAAAGCAAAAATAAACACATGGGACCTAATTAAGCTTAAAAGCTTTTACACAACGAAGGAAACTATAAGTAAGGTGAAAAGACAGCCTTCAGAATGGGAGAAACTAATAGCAAACGAAGCAACTGACAAAGAGATAATCTCAAAAATATAGAAACAGCACATGCAGCTCAGTACCAGAAAAATAAATGACCCAATCACAAAATGAGGCAAAGAACTGAGCAGATAATTCTTTAAAGACATATAGATAGCTAAAAAACACATTAGAAGATGCTCAACATCACTCATTATCAGAGAAATGCAAATCAAAACCACAATGAGGTACCATCTCACGCTGGTCAGAATGGCTACTATCCAAAAATCTACAAACAATAAATGCTGGAGAGGGTGCGGAGAAAAGGGAACTCTCTTACACTGCTGATGGGAATGCAAACTAGTACAGCCACTATGGAGAACAGTGTGGAGATTCCTTAAAAACCTGGAAATAGAACTGTCATATGACCCAGCAATACCACTACTGGGCATACACACCGAAGAAAGCAGAATTGAAAGAGACACATGCACCCCAGTGTTCATCACAGCACTGTTTAGAATAGTTAAGACATGAAAGCAACCTATGTGTCCATTGGCAGACAAATGGATAAGAAAGCTGTGGTACATATACACAATGGAATATTACTCAGCCATTAAAAAGAATGCATTTGAATCAGTTCTATTGAGGTGGATGAAACTGGAGCCTATTATACAGAGTGAAGTAAGTCAGAAAGAAAAACACTAATATTACCATATGTGAAATAGATCGTCAGTCCAGGTTCAATACATGAGACTGGGTGCTCAGGGCTGGTGCACTTGGACAGCCCTGAGGGATGGGATGGGGAGGGAGGTGGGAGGGGGGTTCAGGATGGGGGCACATGTACACCTACGGCTGATTCATGTCAAAGTATGGCAAAAACAAAACTACAATATTGTAAAGTAATTAGCCTGCAATTAAAATAAGTAAATTAATTATTTTTTAAAAATCTAATGAAATGAATAAATTCTGAAAACACTGATCAAGAGGAAACTAGAGTGAAGACATATATAAACAATATTCATAATGAAAGAGAGAATATGAGTGAAGATACAGAAAAGATTAAAAAATCCTTCTCAGACTTCATGTGCTTACAAGCAACTTGAGAACTATATTAGTGTGCTGGGGCTGCCATGACAAAATATCACTGGCTGGGAGTCTTAAACAACAGAAGTTTGTGTTTTCACATGTCTGGAGACTAGGTATCCAACATCAGGTGCTGTCAATCTTAGTTCCTCCAGAGGCCCCTTGGCTCTTGGACAGCCATCTTATTCTGTCCTCACATGGCCTCTCCTCTGTGCATAGACATTTCCTATGAAGCTATCTCTTCTTATATGGTCACCAAATATATTTAATTAGAGCCTATCTGTATACTGTCATTTCACAAAGCCCTATCTCCAATTACCCCAGCATTCTGGAGTATTGAGTGTTAAGACTTCATTTATTAATTTGGGGAACACAATTCAGCCACAGCAGGGAACTCATTAAATAGATCTTTGGTGGGCCCTAAAGATGTGCATTTCTACAACACTTTCAGATGATGCTAATGTTGCAAAACACACCTTGAGCAACAAGGAATTAAAAGGATGAGGAAAATATTTTAAACAACTTTAAACCAATACAGTGAAAAAGATGGAAAAAGAAATTCCTAGAAGTATATAAAGTATCAAGCCTGTTTCAAGAAAAAAACTAAGTCCTTAATCATATTAGGATCATGAACTATTTCAATGGATATTTAAATTATTTTCAAAAGAGAAAATGTTGGACCCACATGTTTTTACTTTCAAACATCCAAGAGCAAGAGAATTAAAATTCTACTGAAATAATTCACCAGAAAAGGGAGGTAATATTCCACAACTAGTTTCATGAGTCTAATACAAACTTGAAACCATAACCAAGTGAGAACAGCATGTGAAAGAAAACTTATAATTTCACTCATGAATATAGATGCTTAGTTAAATTCTAAATATTAGCCACGCAAATCCAATAATATATAAAAAAATAATAATTTTTTTTTCAGTTGGCTCTATTCCAAGCACACAAAGATAGCTTTATCATAAGAAAATATATTTCAAAATAAGGCACATGACTGATTAAAAATAAAATCTTAAAACTCATTTCCAAAGAGGCAGACAAGTAATTTGTTAAAATTCAATACTTTTTCATGAAAAAATATTCTTTAAAAAAATTAGGGAACGAGAGATTTGGTAAGAACAGTGTTGGGCATGAGAATTTGCATCTGTAACAAATTTCCTGGTGATGCCAATGCCTCTGGTCACAAAATAACCCTCTGGGTTAGGGGATCCTGGTACAGTAAGGTCTATGCTGCCATTTAGTCCTCTCTGTGTTTAAAAACCCCATAGGATCATTTCGTGAGACTAGAATACAAAGAGAGGTTAATACTCATGTGTGTTTGTGTTTATTTTTTCAGAAAGTTCCCAGTAGCTGGCTCACATGAGTGTAGTTCTGACAAACTTCCCCTTCACCCTGCTCTAGTCATATGGCTGTTGTTTAGTTGCTAAGTTTTGTGTCACTATTTGCAATATCATGGAGTGTAGTTCACCAGGCTCCTCTATCCATGGACTTTCCCAGGCAAGAATGCTGGAGTAGGTGGCCATTTCCTCCTGCAAGGGATCTTCCCAACCTAGGGATCAAATTCGTGTCTCCTGCATCTGCAGGTGGATTCTGTACCACTGAGTCATGTAGCCGTGAGGTCTACCAATATTCCTGATAGGTTCTATGGAATTTATCTTTGCACAATTGATCCTGGTTGAATTGATTGGGTTGCAGAGCAGGCCAATCCAAATGCCTAACACAATGCAAGATGATGCTCAAAACCCTCTTCCACTGTATCAGTGGTTCTTAACCAGGGATGAATTTCCCCAGAGTACACCTAGCAATGTATAGAGACATTTTTGGTTGTCATAACTAAGGGTAGGACGGAACACAGGGAGTGGGATTGATATTTATCCATAAATATCCTGCATCAAGACTCGATGGGCATGAATTTGAGTGAACTCCGGGAGTTGGTGATGGACAGGGAGGCCTGGCGTGCTGCGATTCATGGGGTCGCAAAGAGTCAGACATGACTGAGTGACTGAACTGAACCGATCCTGCTGTTAAACATCCTACAATGCATGGGATAGTTCCTGCAAACAATCAATCGATTGACCCCCCTGCCTCTCTTTCTCTGTCTCCCTCCCTCCCTCTCCATCCCCCACCCCTACCCTCTTTTATCATAAATTTCTTCTTAGGAGACTCTTCATGTCATCGTGCAAATATATACTTAATACATACCTCTTCCAAATATTTCCAGCATGTCTGAGTGGAGAACTATAGCAACAGCTCTTTAAGATTCTTGATGATGTACATCTTATTAGTTATCTATGGTTCAAAGACAGTGTGGGAAACACTTAAGACTCACAAAAATAGTGCCACACAAGAATATAGAACAGGAGTGACTCATTTGGTCATGTAATTGTGAACTAAAGGGTGCATTAAATTTCTGTTCACACATTATACTTGCTCTCTGCTGAGAGTTTGTTGGAGACTCTCCCTGGTACCTGATGATACCTTTTATTTGGAAGCAAACATTTTGAATACTATTTGATTTATAGCCCTAAAACAAGACTTTTATATAAAGCTGTATTAGTGACTATGCTGTTCAATTTTTAGACATTTTAGATTAACATAAACCAAGGGGAAATATTTCAAGGACAGAAGGTAAATTAAATAATATAAAAATAATATAAGAATAGATACTAATGTAAAAATAGACAATTCCAAATAATTTCTAAGTGATGTGATTGAGATCTCTAAATTCAGATAAACTGAAACTGTTTTTAGTGTAACTGTTTATAAGTGCTCATATGATATTAATTAATAGTGTTATTTTTGATATGCATCAATTATACACAGTCTTCATTTATCAGAAGGAATTTTCTTAAAAAATAAACAAAGAAAAGAAAGCCTTTCTGACTTTATTATGCAAAAGCCATCAGACATTGTCAGACTGAGAAAATCATCTTGATTATTTTTGGTTGTTTGGAGGATAAGGAAAATCCACCCAGACTTAAAAGTAGCTCTTGGGAGGCAAGCAATTTGGTTTTGTAATGAGGTGTGCTTTCTCAGAAGGTGATTATAATGGAGTCCAAGGGGATGCGGATGAAAGCTTTAGTATATTATCTTTTATTTCTTTAAGTTTTTCATATCAGAAATCTCTGGAAATGTGGTCAAATAGTCTTTGGGGGTTGAAGGGCCCTCCAGTGAGCTGCTTTGATACCAACAGGACTACATGCTCAGGACATGAACATCTTGCATCAACTCCTTCAGGCAGTTTGGACCACGTGTAAGTAACAGCTGGTGAAACAAGGTGATGCTGAACAGTCTGGTGAAGATCAGAGTTAATTTTTGTCCCACTGTCCTTCTACTATCTCTAATGCCCAATGGAAAGATATTTTACACTTGATTACACACATGGAAATTTGCATGTATGCTTTCACAATGACAGAAGTCTTCCAGCTTTCGACACTTTATTGATCCTAAGATCTCTCGTTTAATTAGAAGCATAAAGCCAAAAGAAACTAGCTTTAAATATTTTATTTTTCTTTTAACTTATGAATATGTTTTAAATGAGACAATGATCAAATTAATAATATTTGGGAAAGATGATAAATCAATATAAAAAGATAATTGAAATTTTATTTCTTGAAAAATAAAAAATGTACATTGGAATTTTTTAAGTTGGGAAATGAGACTCCGTTTTGGTATAATCTTTTCTAAATAGTCTTTTTTGATCAGCAATTATATAAAACCATTATCTTGCTACTTTTGCCAGATAAAAGAAACTGTGCAGCTGTTACTAAAAAAGTTAACTGGGGTTCAAAACTGGTTTTCATGGATGAAACTAAATATAGTGACATGGCAGTGCATTTTATAAAACTTATGATCAGCTGTAAAGATTTTCAAAAATAAAAAGCTGGACTTCTTTCTGTGAAGAGAAAAGAAATTCATAAATATATATATAAGGGAGATTGCTATTTGAGGTTATCCTAAACAAATACTACTATATCGGAGCAAGAACTTGTGCAATTAGCAGAAATATGATATTTACAGTCAAAAATTTAAAAAGAAATATCATGAGAAAGGACTAGTTATGAAAGAGGAAGATAATGTTCATTTTTCTGCAATCAAAAGAGTGACCTAGGTTAAGAACATTGTTGGAAATCAAACATGTATATTCAGGAACTTGACTGAGCCTAGACAGAGTAAATCCAGCTATTGGGGTTTCATGATAATAATTCTGTAATGAAAATGTTACACACTAAGTAAGCAATTAATTGTTGTTTTGTTGTTTGTTGTTTAATTGCAAAGTTGTGTCTGACTCATTTGCAACCTCACGGACTGTAGCCCTCTGTGGGCATGTCTGTCCATGGGATTTTTCAGGCAACTATATTGTGTGGATAACAACAAACTAAGAAAAATTCTTAAAGACATGGGAATACTAGACCGGCTTACCTGCCTCCTGAGAAATCCACATGCAGGTCAAGAAACAACAGTCGGAAATGAAGATGAAACAACAGACTAGTTCCAAATAGGGAAAGGAGTACATCAAGGCTGTATATTGTCACCCTACTTATTTAACTTATATGCAGAGTACATCATGAGAAACACTGGTCTGGATGAAGTGCATGCTGGAATCAAGATTGCCAGGAGAAATATCAATAACCTCAGATATGCAGATGACACCACCCTTATGACAGAAAGTGAAGAACTAAAGAGCCTCTTGATGAAAGTGAAAGAAGAGAGTGTAAAAGCTGGCTTAAAACTCAACATTCAGAAAACTAAGATCATGGCATCTGGTTCCATCACTTCATGGCAAACAGATGGGGAAACAATGGAAACAGTGACAGACTTTATTTTGGGGGGCTCCCAAATCACTGCAGATGGTGACTGCAACCATGAAATTAAAAGACGCTTACTCCTTGGAGGAAAAGCTATGACTGACCTAGACAGCATACTAAAAAGCAGAGACACTACTTTACCAACAAAGGTCCATCTAGTCAAAGCTATGGTTTTTCCAGTAGTCATGTATGGATGTGAGAGTTGGACTATAAAGAAAGCTGAGAGCTAAAGAATTGATACTTTTGAACTGTGATGTTGGAGAAGACTCTTGAGAGTCGTTTGGACTGCAAGGAGATCAAACCAGTCCATCCTAAAGGGAATCAGTCCTGAATATTCATTTGGAAGGACTGATGCTGAAGCTGAAACTCCAATACTTTGGCCACCTGATGTAAAGAACTGACTCCTTGGAAAAGACCCTGATGCTGGGAAAAATTGAAGGCGGGAGGAGAAGGGGATGACAGAGGATGAGATGGTTGGATGGCATCATTGACTCAATGGACTTGAGTTTGATTAAGCTCAACAAGCTGGTGATGGAGAGGGAAGCCTGGTGTGCTGCAGTCCATGGGGTCGTGAAGAGTTGGACATGACTGAACGACTAAACTGATACTGGAGTAGGTTTCCATTTCCTTCTCCAGGGGATCTTCCCAACACTGAGATCAAACCCATGTCTCCTGCATTGGCAGGCACTTCTTTACCGCTGAGCCACCAAGGAAGCTCAACTAAGCTGTAACAACAAAGGCCAAAGTTATGTTATTTAACTACTTTCCCTGTAGGTGAAATAGCATTTGTAAATTTGTGTGGTCTTATCTATTTTATCTGGTAATGACTGCTGCCTAAAAAACTATGCTTAAGAAATCCAAGGGTTTATTTCCTGAATTTTTTTTTTTTTGCCTTTGTCTTGAATGAACTTAGGTTATTAACAAAGGGGTTATTTTACTGCCATTTCTTATGCTTCTTTTGTGAAGTAGGTCAGTCAGTGATATCAAAACAAGTACTTCTACTTATGTATTTCAGAATAGGTAATGGAAAAGGACAAGGTGCAAATTTCAGAAACAAAAATTTTCAAATATCCCTACTTGCAAATTTTATCAGCTCTGAGTAATGCATTTTGCTTAAAAAGACAGATTATAAATATTATTTTCTTTATTACTTTAACAAGATTTTAATGTTTCCATTAGTGACTATACTATTGCATTTAAACAAACATATGCAATAGGAAAATTATGAATTTCTAGTTAATTTATAATTGTGTATACTACTCAGAGGAGTGTAAGTATAGTTCTGTTGATTATAATCATGATGTCCTGAATATTTTTCAGTTATTTACTTTTAAAATGTGCCTGGCTTACATTGTAAACAAATATTACAAACAATATCAGTCGAAGATATAAAAGGAAATGGGCTTCCTGGATGGCTCAGTGATAAAGAATCTGCTACAGTACAGGAGCCACAGGAGATGCAGGTTTGATCCCTGGGTCAGAAATACCCCCTGGAGGAGGGCATGGTAACCCACTCCAGTATTTCTCCCTAGAGAATCCCATGGACAGAGGAGTCTGGTGGGCTACAGTCTAAAGGGACTCAAAGAGTCAGACACAACTAAAGTGACAGCACACACATGCATAAAAAGAAATAGATACCTTATTATATAGTCAATCAATATAATTTATGAAATTAACATTTATTTTTAAAAGCCATATGATCATCTCAATAAATGTAGAAAAGAGTATTTTACAAAATCCAACTGTGATCCTGAAAATAAATCCCTCTTCACTCTAGAAACAGAAGGAAAATTCTGCAAACTCATGAGGAACACACATGAAAACATGACAGCCAGCATCATATTCAATGGTGGAAAGCTAACTGTTCTCTCTTTAAGATCCTAAATAAGACAAAGATGTTCTCTTGAAACATCCCACACTCGCCTTTGCCTGGTGCACTGGGAAGACCCAGAGGAATCGGGTGGAGAGGGAGGTGGAAGGGGGGATCGGGATGGGGAATACATGTAAATCCATGGCTGATTCATGTCAATGTACAACAAAAACCACTACAATATTGTAAAGTAATTAACCTCCAACTAATAAAAATAAATGAAAAAAAAAAGACAAAGATGTTCACTCTCACAAGGATGATCAACACTGTATTATGGATTACAGATAGTGCCATAAAATATTAAAATTTAAAATATCTTATTTAAAAGAAGGTATAAAACAGTCTTTGCTCATAGGCAAAATCATGTTCTATGTAGAAAATTCCAAAACATCTATAAGAAAAACTTACTGGAACTAATAAGTGAATTCAGAAAAGTTGAAGGGTATAATATCATTATAAAAAAATAAGACTGCGTATTTGTACGTTAGCATGGAATGATTAGAAATGTGTTAGAAAAGAACATTGGAAGCTAAAAAGCATTGCTGAGAAAAATTAAAGTCTGAAATAAAGAAATAAACTCTAGGACTTTCCTGATGGTACAGTGGATGGGAATCTGCCTGCCAATGCAGGGAACATAGGTTTAAGCACTGATCCAGGAAGATCTCACATGCTGCGGAGCAACCAAGCCCTGCATACCACAATTACTGAGCCTGCAAGCTTCAGTGACTGAAGTCCTTGTGCTTAGAGCCTGTGCTCTGCAACAAGAGAAGCCATGGCAATGAGAAGCCCATGCAGTGGCATGCAGTGAGAAGCCCACTTTCCAAAAAAGAGAAAGCCCATGTACAGCAGTGAAGACCCAGCACAAGTAAAAATTAAATAAATAGTGTTGCTGTTCCTGAGTCACCAAGTTATGTCCAACTCTTTGCAAGTCCATGGACAACTGTGTACCGGGCTTCTCTGTCCTTCACTACCTGCCAGTGTTTTCTCACATTCATGCTCAATGAGCCAGTGATGCTATCCAACCATTTCATCTTCTGTTGCCCCTTCTCCTCCTACTCTCAACATTTCCCAGGATCACAGATTTTTCCAATGGGTCAGAACTTCACATCAAGTTGTCGAAGTGTTGGAGCTTCAGCTTCAGCATCAGTCCTTCCAATGAATATTCAGGGTTGATCTCTTTAGGACTGACTGATTTGATCTTCTCGCTATCCAACAACTCTCAAGAATCTTCTGCAGCACTATAATTTGAAAGCATCAATTCTTCAGTGATCCCCTTCTTTCTGGTCCAACTTTCACATCCATATATGACTACTGGAAAAACCATACCATAGCTTTATTTGTATATTTATTTGTATATTCATTTGTATATATATTTGTTTATTTGTATATTACAAGTCTTTGTTGGCAAAGTGATGTCTCTGCTTTTGAATATGCTGTCTAGGTTTGTCAAAGCTTTCCTTCTAAGAAGCAAGTGACTTTTCATTTCATGGCTACAGTCACCATCTATAGTGATTTGGGAGCCCAGGAAAATAAAATCTGTCACTTCTTACACTTTTTTCTGCTTCTATTTGCCATGAAGTAATGGGATCAGATATCTTGATCTTAGTCTTTTGAACGTTGAGTTTTAAGCCAGACTTTTCACACTCCTCTTTCACCATCATCAAAAGGTTCTTTAGTTCCTCTTTGCTTTCTGCCATTAAAGTGGTATCATTTTCATATCTGAGGTTGTTGATATTTCTCCTGGCAATCTTGATTAAAACTTGTAATATAAGCAGCTTGGCATTTCACATAATATACACTGCATATAAGTGAAATAAGCAGGGTGACAATATACAACCTTGAAATATTCCTTTCTTAATTTTGAAACCAGCCCGTTGTTCCACATCCTGTTCTAACTGTTGCTTCTTGACCTGCATACAGGTAAGGTGGTCTGGTATTTTTGCCTCTTTAAGGACTTTCCACAGTTTGTTGTGATCCAAACAGTCAAAAGCTTTAGCGTAATCTGTTAAGCTGTTTTTTTCTGGAATTGCTTTCCTTTCTCTACAATCCAAGGAATGTTGGCAATTTAATATCTGGTTTTCTGGGCTTCCCTGGTAGCTCAGTTTGTAAGAATCAGCCTGCAATACAGGAGACCCCAGTCTGATTCTTGGCTCAGGAATTCCCTAGAGAAGGAAAGGATAGGCTGCCTCTTCCAGTAAAGAAAACGCAGTGCAATGGAGGAGACCTGGGTGGGATTCGTGGGTTGGGAAGATCCCCTGAAGAAGGGCATAGCAACCCAGTCCAGTATTCTTACCCGGAGAATCCCGATGGACAGAGTAGCCTGGTAGGCTACAGTCCACGGGGTCGCAAAGAGTTGGACATGACTGAGTGACTTAAGCACAGCACAGCCTTTTCTAAACCCAGCTTGTAGTTCAAGTAGTGCTGAAGCCTAGCTTGAAAGATTTTGGCATTACCTTGCTAGAATGTGATATGAGCACAATTGTATGGTAGTTTGAACATTCATTGGTATTGCCCTTTGGGACTGGAATGAAAACTGACCTCTTCCAGTCCTGTGACCCTAGTTCCTCATTCTCTCTAAAGTTATGTCTCCATTCTTCCCCAGTAACATATTGGATACTTTCTGACCTGGGGGGCTCATCTTCTGGTGCCATATCTTTTTTACCTTCCATACTGTTCATGGGGTTCTTGAGGCAAGAATACTAGAGTGGTTTGCCATTCCTTCCTCCATGTTTTGTCAAAACTCTCCCCCATGATGCATATATTTTGAGGGGCCCTGCATGGCTTGGCTTATAGCTTCATTGAGTTACACAAGCCATGAGAAGGCTGTGATCCATAAAGGGAAAGTAAATACAAATAATATAGAAAAGAAATATATGATAAGCATGGACCAAAGATTTCATATGATTAAGATGTTAGAAATACACACACATATGTATGAACAACTGATTTCTGATCAAGATACAAATACATATCAATAAAAACATTTAGTCTTATAAAAACTGATGCTAGAAAAATCTGATTCATACATTCAGTTCAGTCACTCAGTCATGTCCGACTCTTTGCAACTCCATGAACCACAGCACACCAGGCCTTCTTGTCCATCACCAGCTCCCCGAGTTCACCCAAATTCATGTCCATTGAGTTGGTGATGCCATATAACCATCTTATCCTCTGTTGTCCCCTTCTCCTCCTGCCCCCAAGCCCTCCCATCATCAGGGTCTTTTCAAATGAGTCAGCTCTTCACATCAAGTGGCCAAAATATTGGAGTTTCAGCTTCAACATCAGTCCTTCCAATGAACACCCAGGACTGATTTCCTTTAGGATGGACTGGTTAGATCTCCTTGCAGTCCAAGGAATTCTCAAGAGTCTTCTCCAACACCACAGTTCAAAAGCACCAATTCTTCGGTGCTCAGCTTTCATTATAGTCCAATTCTCACATCCATACATGACTACTGGAAAAACCATAGCCTTGACTAGATGGACCTTTGTTGGCAAAGTAATATGCTGTCTAGGTTAGTCATAACTTTCATTGCAAGGAGTTAGTGACTTTTAATTTCATGGCTGCAATCATCATCTGCAGTGATTTTGGAGCCCAGAAAAATAAAGTCTGCCATTGTTTCCCCATCTATTTGCCATGAAGTGATGGAACAAGATGCAATGATCTTAGTTTTCTGAGTGTTGAGTTTTAAAGCCAACTTTTTCACTCTCTTTCACTTTCATCAAGCAGCTCTTTAGTTCTTCCTCACTTTCTTCCATAAGGGTGGTGTCATCTGCCTATCTGAGGTTATTGATATTTCTCCTGGCAATCTTGATTCCAGCTTGTGCTTCATCCAGCCCAGCGTTTCTCATGATACTCTCTGCACTTAAGTTAAATAAGCAGGGTGACAATATACAACCTTGACATACTCCTTTTCCTATTTGGAACCAGAATGTTGATCCATGTCCAGTTCTAACTGTTTCTTCCTGACCTGCACACAGGTTTCTCAAGAGGCAGATCACATGGTCCGGTATTTCCATCTCTTTCAGAATTTTCCACAGTTTATTGTGATCCACACAGCCAAAGGCTTTGGCATAGTCAATAAAGCAGAAATAGAACTCTTTCTGGAACTCTCTTGTTTTTTCTATAATCCAGAAAATGTTGGCAATTTGATCTCTGGTTCCTCTGCCTTTTCTAAAGTCAGCTTGAACATCTGGAAGCTCATGGCTCACATATTGCTGAAGCCTGGCTTGGAGAATTTTGAGCATTACTTTACTAGTGTGTGAGATGATTGCAATTCTGCATTACATCTATGCAAAGATTAATTCAAAATTAAATATAGTTCCAAATATAAAAGTTGAAACTATAAATATTCTTAAATAAATAGAAGAAAATTTGGTGACCTTAATTAGGTATATCATTCTTATATAGGAAAACAAAAGCACAATTAAAAAATAAATTAATTGATTTACTGAAATTCATCAAAATTAATAATTTCTACTTTTTGAAATACACTGTTTTATTAAGAGATCATAATCAAATCAAACCACAGACAAGGAAAAAATATTTGCAAATCATATAGCTAACTTAAAAAAAAAGAACTTTTATCCAGAGCTTATAAAGAGTGCTACCAACAAGAGAGAAGCATTTCTAAATGGCAGAGTAAGGACCTTCAAATATCCACTCCTCCATAAAATTATGGGAAAAAACTGTCAAAATCCGCTTCTTCAAAACTCTGGGAATTAACCTAAGGTTTGAAACAAATTGCTAAGCGTTTGTTCAAGAAAAACAGTTGCCTGTCAGTAAGAACAGCTGGAGTTACCACATTTTCAAACTTCCCATTCACATTTTCCTCTCCCCAGCTCTGTGGTAGCCTTGAAAGCCAGCAGTCTTAGAAAAACAGTAGCTATGAAAAGCAGGAGTCTCATAGCCCCTGGAGATAGAATAGACTGGAGCTCCCCCCAACCCCCTCCACACTCACACACAGAAAAAAACCCTACAGGTATATATATATACATACATATATCCCCTCCCATTTGTGTTGAGGTTTGACAGAAAACAGCAAAATTTTGTAAAGGAATTATCCTTCATTAAAAGATAAATTAATTTTTTAAAAAGTATAAGGGAAATAACTTGAGATGATTAATCCAGTGGCTACAACATACTAAGCACTGGATAAATTGACTCTTTTGCTGTTAAAAAAAAATCTCCAGAGGATTATCACTATTTGACTTCGCAGCCTCTAAAAACCTTATTCACAGAGCCTGTCATCATTTAACCTGACTTAACTCACTCAGTGAATAAAGTCCCATCCTCAAATGTGTGTCAAAAGCAAGCAAAGCAATAAACAAAAAGAAGTATCAATTGGGTAATATTGCTGCTCCTTAAAGAAGTGATAGCAGCTGAAGTAAAAACATGGGATAAATAAAGTGATGGAGGAGGAGATGAAAATAATAATCTGGAGTATAAAATGTCCATAGCAGACTATGGAAAGTTCTAACATTTTGGGAGGACCTAAAAGGCCATGTGCTTGTGTGGGGATATGTGTATGCCCAGGAAAGTTTATTTTTCTCTGACTTTGAGGCTATACACATGCTCAAAGTGAAGGCTGAGGCAGAGTTGTAAACTGTCTGAGCATGGAAATGTCTGAATACACATTGAGACCCCATGCAAAGAGTGGGAGATTTAGTGGCTCAAGGTATTTAAGGAAGTGTCTGTTCAATTATCACCTGACCACTAAGCTTTCAAACAGAAACTTCAGCAGCTGCACAAGACAAAGAACACAGATTATGAAGAATGACTATAAGAAAGCCATCCAACAAATAAATATCAACAAGAGTAACAGCGTTGAAAACAAATCCCAGGAGCAGGAAGAATTGACTTCCACTGTTGCCCAACTGTATTATTAAAAATGTCCAACCCTCAAGAGATAATAAGGACACGTGAAAAGAAAAAAAAAAAAAAAATCCTGGCTCATACGTGAGAATGTAGAATAGAAATTGTCCCTGAGGAAGATCAGGTTGGAATTACTAGACAAAGACTTTATGTTCAAACAGTAAAATAAACCATATCTAAAGAGTTAAAGTATGAGAATAAAGTCTCACCAAATATAAAGTATCAATAAAGAGGTAGAAATTATAATAGAGGATAAAATAGAAATTCTGACATTGAAAAGGCATCTTGAATTGAAGAAAGTGGGGAAAACCACTAAACCATTCAGGTATGACCTGAATCAAGTCCCTTATGATTATACAGTGGAAGTGAAAAATAGATTTTTTTTCCATTTATTTTCATTAGTTTGAGGCTAATCAAAAATAGATTTAAAGGACTAGATCTGATAGACAGAATGCCTGAAGAATTATGGACGGAGGTTTGTGACATTGTACAGGATACAGGGATCAAGACTATCCCCAAGAAAAAGAAATGCAAAAAAGCAAAATGGCTCTCTAAGGAGGCCTTACAAATAGTTGTGAAAAGAAGAGAAGTGAAAGACAAAGGAGGAAAGGGAAGATATACCCATTTAAATGCAGAGTTCCAAAGAATAGCACGGAGAGATAAGAAATCTTTTCTCAGTTATCAGTGCAAAGAGATAGAGGATAACAATAGAATCTGAAAGACTAGAGATATTAGAGATAAAGGGAGCATTTCATGCAAAGATGGGCTCAATAAAGGACAGAAATGGTAGGGACCTACCAGAAGCAGAAAATATTAGGAAGAGGTGGCAAGAATACACAGAATTGTAAAAAAAAGATCTTCATGACCCAGATTATCACGATGGTGTGATCATTCACCTAGAGCCAGACATCCTGGAGTGTGAAGTCAGGTGGACCTTAGGAAGCATCACTGTGAACAAAGCTAGTGGAGGTGATGGAATACCAGTTGAGTGATTTCAAATCCTAAAAGATGAGGCTGTGAAAGTGCTACACTCAACATGCCAGCAAATTTGGAAAACTCAGCAGGGCCACAGGGCTGGAAAAGGTCAGTTTTCTTTCCAATTCCAAAGAAAGGCAATGCCAAAGAATGCTCAAACTACCACACAATTGCACTCATCTCACACGCTAGCAAAGTAATGCTCAAAATTCTCCAAGCCAGGCTTCAACAGTACATGAACTGTGAACTTCCAGATGTTCATGCTCTTTTTAAAAATGGCAGAGAAATGAGAGACCAAATTGCCAACATCCATTGGATCATCGAAAAAGCAAGAGAGTTTCAGAAAAACACCTACTTCTGCTTTATTGACTATGCCAAAGTCTTTGTGTGGATCTCAACAAACTGTGGAAAATTCTGAAAGAGTTGGGAATACCAGACCATTTGATCTGTCTCTTGAGAAATTTATATGGAGATCAGAAAGCAACAGTTAGAACTGGACGTGGAAAAACAAACTGGTTCCAAATTGGGAAAGGAGTACAGCAGAGTTGTATGTTGTCATCATGCTTATTTAACTTATATGCAGAGTGCATCATGAGAAACACTGGGCTGGAGGAAGCACAAGCTGGAATCACAGGAGAAATATCAATAACCTTAGATATGCAGATGACACTACCCTTATGGCAGAAAGTGAAGAAGAACTAAAGCGCCTCTTGATGAAAGTGAAAGAGGAGAATGAAAACTCTGGCTTAAAGCTCAGCATTCAAAAAACGAAGATCATGGCATCAGGTCCCATCACTTCATGAGAAATAGATGTGGAAACAGTGGACTTTATTTTTTGGGGCTCCAAATCACTGCAGATGGTGACTACAACCATGAAATTGAAAGATGCTTATTCCTTACAAGGAAAGTTATGACCAAACTAGATAGCATATTAAAAAGCAGAGACATTACTTTGCCAACAAAGATCTGTCTAGTCAAGGTTATGGTTTTTCCAGTAGTCATGTATGGATGTGAGAGTTGGACTATAATGAAAGCTGAGCACCGAAGAATTGGTGCTTTTGAACTGTGATGTTGGAGAAGACTCTTGAGAATCCCCTGGACTGCAAGGAGATCCACCCAATCCGTCCTAAAGGAGATCAGTCCTGGGTGTCCATTGGAAAGACTGATGTTGAAGCTGAAACTCCAATACTTTGGCCACCTCATGCAAAGAACTGACTCATTTGAAAAGACCCTGATGCTGGGAGGGTTTAGGGGCAGGAGGAGAAGTGGACGACAGAAGATGAGATGGTTGGATGGCATCACCAGCTCAATGGACATGAGTTCGGGTAAACTCCAGGACTTGGTGATGGACAGGGAGGCCTGACACGCTGTGGTCCATGGGGTGACAAAGGGTCAGACATGACTGAGAGACTGGACTTAACTGAACTGAACCCAAATGAAAAATTCAGTAGTGGGGCTTAACATCATGATGAGCCAGATGAAAGAACCAGTGACCTTGAAAATGGGTCAAATGAAATTTTCTAGTCTGAAAAACTGAAAGAAAATAAAACATGAAGAAAAATGAAAAGAGATCTGAGGAATATCATGAGAGTACTAATGTATGCACAGTAGTAGTCCCCAGAAAGAAAAAGGGGAGCAGAAACAATATTTGCGGAAATAATGATCCGAAATTTCCCAGATACCATGAAAAATAGTAATATGTGTATCCAACAAGCTCAATAAAGTGAAAGTAGGATAAACTCAAAGAAAGTGGCACTTTTGCCATGATTCTCAAATGACAGCACAGTTTATTACTCAGGAACAAAAGTTTCTGGATTTTTGCAAACTTCAGCCGTGTATACTATGTAGGAAAAAGTGAAGTTACTCTCATAAACTTTCCCTGGTTCTAGTAACTTATAAACAGCAAGCACAACTAGATGCAGGAGGAAAGGAACAATCATGTTGACAGAAAGAGAAACAAGAGAGAGATGTTTCATGAAAGTTGAAGAAAAGACTGAACAAATTGATAACACTGAAAAGTGTTAAGTGTGGTGAAATCTGTTTCACCTGTCCAACATTTTACTATAGAGAGATGTGGCCTTATTTGTAGATATATTTGTAATAGAATTTTATGATGGTTTATACATGTCAGAAATAATGAAACTCATCTCTCCTGGCAATGGTTTTGCCTACATGTAATCTCAGATAGCTTCAATTCCTTGAAACATATCACTTGTATAATGAGCTTTTAGTTAAAAATCTAGAACATAAGCAAGCTGTTAAGTAGCAATGGCATCATCTATAATCCATGTAAATACCTAGAAATCAGAAATACAAGGCTCTGAACTTTAGACTGCACTAAAGGCTCATCCCTATGTCAGATTACTTTAAAATTATTTGTAAATTGTTGATTTTAAAAAGTATGTATAGCAAGATTTACCGTCAGAGTTCTTGAGCTCAACTTAGAAAATGTTAACTTGACCCTAAAACATGTTGGTAAACTGAGCACAATTTATCATCCATGGAAAGTACTAAAATTTTTCAGTCCATGATATTTACTTGTACACTCTCCTTCCTATATAGATGTATTAAACATAATCCAAAGTGTATTGCCAAATATAATTTTTTTTTCTTTCTATAGCTCTCCTGGGAGTAATGGTATGTCCTCATTTCATTGACTCCTGTAGTGAAGAGCAAAAAGGTGCAGTTTGGATGTTTCTGAATGAAAAATTTGATAGTTTTAGCTCACTCTATTAAGATGGAAAAAAAGTCTCCTTTTTTTTTTTTTTTTTTTTAAGTTGTGCTGTTTCTACTAAAAACACCCCACCTTTGGACTTAAAAAAATAAAATGTTTGAAAATATCAGGCAGGAAAACAAAAGATAACAGATAAATGTCCCTGCCATGTTTGGGTAGCCTCAGTTTTCTGTTCTGGCAGCTCACTGCAGGAGGAATGCACTCAGTCTCACTGAAAAGAGGACTTGTAAAAGAGAATCCAATGGAAAAACATGCAAAATATAAAAATCTGAGAAATAACCCACTGCATTTGATTTGGCTTAATATTTCTCTCTGGTTAATAATTGTAGTAATTGTTATCTTACAAGTTTAAGATTCACAAGTTGTTGACTAAACGCAAGGTTACCTTTTCATAACAATATATCGTAGATGTTAATACCACTAAAATACATGAAACCATCCTGATTTTCAGGAACGGGGAAGTCACTACAGAATTTAAGAGTTTATTTTCTTACACATTCTACTGACTCCGTCTGTGTTTATACATTCAGAGTAGCTTTGGATAAAATTATTTAGGCTTAGACATAAAATCTAACATCTGATCACTATATGCCTGATCACCTGTATGCCTAAGGATGATTTCTGACTGGTTTTGTTTAACTTCATCTTACCTGTCATAGAGATGTGTTAGCTCATTTAGGCCATCCAAGTGCTGTTACCAAAAAACAAAAAAAAAACTACTGGATTTATGCTGGGGGCCATTTTCCCCTGAAATAAATAATATACTTTTTAAATCATGAAATTCAGATCTATTTTATTTGTACTGAAGTAAATATCCTCATGTCTCATAGCATCAAAGATCCTCTTGTTCTCTAGCCTGAAATACGAAAGTAAAAGTGAAAGCGGCTCAGTCCTGTCTGACTCTTTGTGACCCCAGGACTATACATCCATGAAATTCTCCAGGCCAGAATACTAGAGTGAGTAGCCTTTCCCTTCTCCAGGGGATCTTCCCAACCCAGGTATCAAACCCAGGTCTCCCGTATTGCAGGTTGATTCTTTACCAGCTGAGCCACAAGGGAAGCCCAAGAATCCTAGAGCAGGGCAGCCTATCCCTTCTCCAGGGGGTCTTCCCAGCACAGGAATCGAACCGGAGTCTCCTGCATTGCAGATGGATTATTTCCCAACTGAGTTATCAGCCTGAAATATACTATGTGTCCAAATCCCTTAGTCTCAACCACCATCTCAACTTCACCTTTGAATGCTTCCTTCCACCCATTATTTCCTCCCAGGTCCACTAAAGTCACTGTTCCCTAGGTGTGTGGTGGTTTTTCACAGGTTCATTGCTCTGACTCATGCTTTTCCACTGTCCAGGATGGCCTTCCTGTCTGTTACTCAATCTTCATGAAATACTTATGAAATCTTCTTTACATCTATCAAGCAAGGTTACTTAAGTGTGTCTAGGACTTTTTATACAGACACCCCAGACAGGACAAAAGTTTACAATTTCAGGTAACCTTAGAATGCTAAAGTGGAGGAACTCTGGTCTCCTCATTATAGGGCCAAAGTTAAGCAAGTGTCTTCATGATGATGATTGTCTTCAACACCCTTCGATTATTTTACTCTCTTCCTCAAAGGGAAGAACCTTCATACTGTCCCTTAGATATTTTGTGTCTCCCACCACAGAGGTCCAGCCAAATCTTTTTAGCCTTCTTCCATGCACCAGACTTAGGACCCTTCTGCAATCAAAATTTCTTTAAAGTTCTAAGTTCCTCAGAGTATTTTTTTGTGCTGGGTGATGGCCAGTTAGTCTTTTATATTATAAAGGATGTTCCTGATAATTTATTAATGGACATTCTTGGGTTAAGTGAGACAAACATCAGCACAATGTTCAGCAGATTCATTTTAAGTTTCAGGTCCTTCACTTGACTGAGATCCTTCCAGTGCTCTGGAAAGACCCCTAATAGTGTATTAACATGGTTATATGCTTTTGTAAATTTGCCAAAGGAAGTTATTTTAACTGTAACCAAATATGACCACTTGAATTTACTCTCTATTATACTTCTCATGTAGGGTGCTTTTAAGGTTGCTGCAGAATACTTTTGGAATCTGGATAAGAGGAATTGTATTAATAATACATAAGCTTCATTTATGATCACCAAGGCATGGAAGTAACGTAAATGTCCACTGAAGATGAAAAGAAAATGTGGTATAATATACACAGTGGAACACTACTCAACTAAAAAGAAAAGTGAAATAACCCATTTTTAGTATCATGGATACACCTTTGAAGACCTACAAGACCTTCTATAACTAACACCCAAAAAGATGTCCTTTTCATTACAGGAGACTGGAATGTAAAAGTAAGAAGTCAAAAAACACCTGGATTAACAGGCAAATTTGGCCTAGGAGTACAGAATGAAGCAGGGCAAAAGCTAATAGAGTTTTGCCAAGAAAACACACTGGTCATAACAAACCCCCAATTCCAACTACACAAGAGAAGTCTCTATACATGGACATCACCAGATGGTCAATACCATAATCAGATTGATTATATTCTTTGCAGCCAAAGATGGAGAAGGTCTACATAGTCAGCAAAAAAAAGACCAGGAGCAGACTGTGGCTCAGATCATTAACTCCTTACAGCCACATTCAGACTTAAATTAAAGAAAGTACAGGAAACCACTAGACCATTCAGGTATGACCAAAATAAAATCCCTTACTATTATGCAATGAGATGAGAAATATATTCAAGGGATTAAATCTGATAGACAGAATGCCTGAAGAACTATGGGTGGAAGTTCATGGCATTGTACAGGAGACAGGGATCAAGACCGTCCCCAAGAAAAAGAAATGCAAAAAAGCAAAATAGCTGTCTGAGGAGGTCTTACAAACAGCTGTGGAGAGAGGTGAAAGGCAAAGGAGAAAAGGAAAGATATGCCCATTTGAATGCAGACTTTCAAAGAATAGCACTGAGAGATAAGAAAGCCTTTCTCGGTGACTAATGCAAAGAAATAGAGGAAAACAATAAAATGGGGGAAACTAGAGATCTTTTCAAGAAAATTAGAGATACCAAGGGAATATTTCATGCAAAAATGGGCACAATAAAGGACAGAAATGGTATGGACCTAACAAAAGCAAAAGATATTAAGAAGAGATGGCAAGAATACACAGAAGAACTGTACAAAAAGATCTTCACTACCCAGATAATCACGATGGTATGATTACTCATTTAGAGCGAGACATCCTGGAATGTGAAGTCAAGTGGGCCTTAGGAAGCATCACTACGAACAAAACTAGTAGAGGTGATGGAATTCCAGTTGAGCGATTTCAAATCCTAAAAGATGATGCTGTGAAAGTGCTACACTCAGTATGCCAGCAAATTTTGGAAAACTCAACAGTGGCCACAGGACTGGAAAAAGTCAGGTTTCATTCCAATCCCTAAGAAAGGCGATGCCAAGGAATGCTCAAACTGCTGCACAATTGCACTCATCTCACACGCTAGCAAAGTAATGCTCAAAATTCTCCAAGCCAGTCTTCAACAGTACATGAACTGTGAACTTCCAGATGTTCAAGCTGGTTTTTAAAAAGGCAGAGAAATGAGAGATCAAATTGCCAACATCCGCTGGATCATTGATAAAACAAGAGAGTTTCAGAAAAACATATACTTGTGCTTTATTGACTATGCCTAAACCTTTGACTGTGTGGATCACAACAAACTGTGGAAAATTCTGAAACAGATGGAAATACCAGACTACCTGACCTGCCTCTTAAGAAACCTGTATGCTGGTCAGGAAGCAACAGTTAGAACTGGACATGGAAAAACAGACTGGTTCAAAATAGGGAAAGGAGTACATCAAGGCTGTATATTGTCACCCTGTTTATTTAACTTAAATGCAGAGTACATCATGAGAAATGCTGGGCTGGATGAAGTACAAGCTGGAATCAAGATTGCCGGGAAAAATATCAATAACCTCAGATATGCAGATGACAACACCCTTATGGCAGAAAGCGAAGAAGAACTAAGAGCCTCTTGATTAAAATGAAAGAGGAGAGTGAAAAAGCTGGCTTAAAGTTCAACATTCAGAAAACGAAGATCATGGCATCTGGTCCCATCACTTCATGGCAAAAAATGGCGGAAACAGTAACAGACTTTATTTTGGAGGGATCCAAAATCACTGTAGACGGTGACTCAGCCTTGAATTTAAAAGATACTTACTCCTTGTAAGAAAAGTTATGACCAACCTAGAGAGCATATTAAAAAGTAGAGTCATTACTTTGCCAACAAAAGTATATCTAGTCAAAGCTATGGTTTTTCCAGTAGTCATGTATGAATGTGAGAATTGGACTGTAAAGAAATCTGAGAGCCGAAGAATTGATGCTTTTGAACTTTGGTGCTGGAGAAGACTCTTGAGAGTCCCCTGGACAGCAAGAAGATGCAACCAGTCCATCCTAAAGGAGATCAGTCCTGAATATTCATTGGGGGGACCGATGCTGAAGCTGAAACTCCAATACTTTGGCCACCTGATGCAAAGAACTGACTCATTGAAAAGACCCTGATGCTGGGAAAGATTGAGGGCAGGAGGAGAAGGGGACAATAGAGGATCAGATGATTGGGTGGCGTCACTGACTCAATGGACATGAGTTTGAGTAAACTCCAGGAGTTGATAATGGACTGGGAGGCCTGGCATGCTGCAATCCATGAAGTCACAAAGAGTTGGACACGACTGAGTGACTGAACTGAACTGAATACACCTAAAGACTAAGTGAAGTAAGTCTTAGAGAGAAGGCCAGACAGCAGATAATATCACTTAAGTGTGGAATCTAAAACATAATACAAGTGAACTTATTTATAAAACAGAAACAAATTCACAGACATAGAAAACCAGTTTATAATTACCAAAGGAGAAAGGTATAGGAGGGAGGGATAAATTAGTTATTTGAGATTAGCAGATATAAACTACTATACATAAACAACAATGTCCTACTATGTAGCACAGGTTATTATATTTGATATTCAATATCTTCTAATGACATATAATGAAAAAAATTAAAAAGTATATGCTCTATCTATACACATACCTTGATCTAATTTTTTATTCTTTTTCTTAAAGTGAACTCTTCAGGTATACAAGCTTCAGTTTCCACAAAACATGATATGTGTGTTTGCCTAATTGCTCAGTATGTCTGACTCTTTGTAGCCCCATGGATTCCTCTGTTCGTGGGATTTTCCTGGCAAGAATACTGGAGTGGATTTCCATTTCCTCCTCTAGGAGATCTTCCTCACCCAGGGGTCAGACCCCTCTGTCAAGTCTGAAATAAATATGGACTTTTGCTAATCATAATGTCTTAATATTGATTCATGAATTTTAACAAATTCACTGTACAGATATTAATAACATAAAAAGCAGTGGAATTTCTATGGGAAGTCTATTATCATTTTGCAACTCTTCTGTAAATGTACAGTTGTTCATAAAAAGCTTATTTAAAGAAACATAAACAAGAATCCAACAACACATTAAAAGGATCATACACCATGATCAAGTGGGATTTATCCTAGGGATGCAAGGATTCATTAATATATGCAAATCAATCAGTGTGACAGACCATATTAACAAATTGAAGGATAAAACCCATATGATAATCTCAATAGATGCAGAAAAATCTTTTGATGAAATTCAACACATATTTATGATAAAAAAAAAAAAAACTTTCTAGAAAGAGGGCATAGAGGGAACTTACCTAAAAATAATCAGTGCTATATGTGACAAACCCACAGTAAACCCTATTCTCAATGGTGATAAACTGAAAGTATTTCCTCTAAAATCAGGAACAAGACAAGAGTATTCAGTCTTGCCACTATTATTCAATATTGTTTTGGCAGTCCTAGCCAGGGCAATCAGAAAAGAAAAATAAATAAATAAATAAAAGTAATCTAGGTTGGAAAAGAAGTAAAACCCTCTCTGTTTCCAGACAATATAATACTGTACATAGAAAATGCTAACTATCCAATCAGAGAATTATGAGAGCTAACCAACAAATATAGCAAAGTCACAGGACCTAAAACCAATACACAGAAATCTTTTGCATTCCTATACACTAACAATAAAAGATCAAAAATAGAAATTAAGGAAATAATCCCATTCACCATTGCAATGAAAATAATGTATGTAGGAATAAACCTACCTAAGGAGACAAAATACCTGTATGCAGAAAATTATAAGACACTGATGAAAGTAGTCAAAAATGACACAAGCTGATGGACAGATACACCATGTTCTTGGATTGCAAGAATCTGTATTGTGAAAATGACTATACTACCCAAAGCAATCTAAAAATTCAGTGCCATCCCTATCAAATTACCAATGGCAAATTTCACAGAACCAGAACAACAAGATTTTACAATTTGTATGGAGACACAAAAGACCCTGAAAAATCAAATCAGTCTTGAGAAAGAAAATTAGAGCTGGAATTATCAGGCTCCCTGTCCTAAGACTATACTACAAAGTTATAATAATCAAGACAGTATGGTATTGGCACAAAAACAGAAATACAGATTAATGGAGCAGAATAGAAAGCCCCTCTGGGGCTTTTTTATACCCACATACCTGTGAGTACCTTATCTTTGACAAAGGAGACAGGAATATACAATATAGAAAAGACAGTTTCTTCAATAAGTGGCACTAGAAAAACTGGAGAGCTACATGTAAAATAATGAAATTAGAACACTTCCTAACCCATGCACAAAAATAAACTCAAAACAGATTGAAGGCCTAAATGTAAGGCCAGACACTGTAAAACATTTAGAGGAAGACAAAGGCAGATGACTATTTGACATAAATTGCACACAGCAAGATCATTTTTGACTCACCTCCTAGAATAATAAAAAAATAAAAACAAAAATAAACAAAACTCCAAGCTTTTTCACAACAAAGGAAACCATAAACCAGATGAAAATACAATGCTCAGAATGGGAGAGATAATTGCAAATGAAGCAACTGACAAAGGGTTAATCTCTAAAATACATGAGCAGCTCATGTAACTCAATATTAGAAAAATAAACAACTCAATCAAAAATGGGCACAAGCACTAAGCAGACATTTCTCCAAAGAAGACAACAGATAGCAACAAATATATTAAAAGATGCTCAAGATGACTCATTGTTAGAGAAATGCAAATAAAAACTGCAATGAGATATCATATCATACTGGCCAAAAAGGCCATCATCAAATATATACAAACAATAAATTCTGGAGAGGATATAAAAAAATAATCCTCTTGCACTGTTGGTGGGAAAGTAAATTGATACAGTCATTATGCAAAAACAGTATGGGGACTCCTTAAAACACTAAAAATGGAGCTAATGTATGACACAGCAGTTCCACTACTGAGCATACACCCTGAGAAAACCATGATTCAAAAAGACACATGTACCACACAGTTCATTGTTACACTATTTACAGTAGCCAAGACATGGAAGCAACCTAAATGTCCACTGACAGCTGAATGGATAAAGAAGTTGTGGGATATATGTACAATGGAATGTTACTCAGTCATAAAAAGGAACAAAACGGGGTCAAATGTAATGGTGTGTATCTCCCTAGAGACTGTCATACAGAGTGAAGTAAATCAGAAAGAGAAAAACAAATATTGCATATTAACACATTTAATCTCACATATGCAGGTGATGTCACCCTTATGGCAAAAGGGAAGAGGAACTAAAGAGCCTCTTGATGAAGGTGAAAGAGAAGAGTGAAATATGTTGGCTTAAAACCCAACATTTAAAAAACTAAGATCATGACATCTGGTCTCATCGGTTCACAGCAAATAGATGGGGAAACAATGAAAATAGTGACAAACTTTATTTTCCTGGGCTCGAAAATCAGTGTGGATGGTGACTGTGGGCATAAAATTAAAAGACACCTGCTCCTTGGAAGTAAAGCTATGGCAAAACTATACAGCGTATTAAAAAGCAGAGACATTACTTTGTTGACAAAGATCTGAAGGGTCAAAGCTATGGTTTTTCCAATAGTCATATATAAATGAGAGAGTTGAACCATAAAGAAGGCCTAGTGCCAAAGAATTGATGCTTTTGAACTGAGGTGTTGGAGAAAACTCTTGCCAGTCCCTTAGTCAATCCTAAAGGAAATCAACCCTGAATATTTATGGGAAGGATTGATGCTGAAGCTGAAATTCCAATACTTTGGCCACCTGATGGGAAGAGCTGACTCATTGGAAAAGACCCTGATGCTGGGAAAGATTTGAAGGCAGGAGGAGAAGGGGACGACAGAGGATGAGATTGTTGGATGGCATCACCGACTCAAAGGACATGAGTTTGAGCAAGCTCCAGGAGATGGTGAAGGACAGGGAAGCCTGGTGTGCTGCAATCCATGGGGTAGCAAAGAGTTGGACACGATTGAGTGCCTCAAAAACAACAACACATTTATATGGAATCTAGAAAAAAGTAACTCCTGTCCTAATTGCAGGACAGGAATAGAGACACAGGTGTAGCTATGTGTAGCTAATGGACATGTGGATACAAGGAAGGGAAGGGGAGGATGGGTAGCACTGATTTATACACACGACCATGTGTAAAATAGATAGCTAGTGGGAAGCTGCTGTAAGATACAAGGAGCTCAGCTCCGTGCTTTGTGATGATCTAGATGGGTGGGATGGGGAGGTGGGAGGGAGTTCTCAAAAGGGAGGAGATATACAGCAGAAAATAACACAATATTATGAAACAGTTATACTCCAATTAAAAATAAGCACACACAAAAAATTAAAAAAATGACCTATCAAACCACAAAACACTTGGATAAACCTTAACTACATATTCCTAAGTAAAAAGAACCTGTCTAAAAAAGCTATATACTCTATGATTCCAATTATATGCCATTCTGGAAAAGATAAAACTACAGAGACAATAAAAATATCAGTGGTAGCCATGGGTTCAGAGTCAGGGAGTAGGGTGGAATGGATGAGGCACAAAGGGAGTTTTAGGGTAATGAAACTATTTTGTGTAATACCTTAGTGGTCAGTAAATGACATTATGTAATTGTCAAGCTTTTCTGAGATTTACAGCACATGGACCTCAACATATACAATTAAAAAAATAATTTAGAAGACAGGATCTCAGTATTCCCAAGCAGTGAAGACTGCAACCTGAAAATCTAATGTTCTTGCAAATAAATCCTATGTAAACACAGTGAAAACGTTAGTTGCTCAGTTGCATCCAACTCTTTGCAAACCCATGGACTGTAGCCCGCCAGGCTCCTCTGCCCTTGGGATTCTCCAGGCAAGAATACTGGAGTGGGTTGCCATTTCCTTCTCCAGGGGATCTTCCTGACCCAAGGATGAAACTTGGGTCTCCTGCACTGCAGGCAGATTCTCTATTGTCTGATCCATGAGGGAAGCTTATATAGACGTAAACATAAGTTGGTAATATATATACTTAATATGATGTCATTAAAATGACATTTTACCTCTCTGGTCTTCTGCCTTAAAATTCATAAACCCAGTCTAATCTTGAAAAAAAATCAGACAAAATTTTATAGAGGGTAATTCTACAAAATACTTGATCAGTAACACTTCAGACAATCAAGATCATCAGAAACAAGTAAGTTCTGAGAGTCTGTCACGGTCAAAAAAGCCTAAGGAAAAAGAACAAAAAAATTTAATGTGGTATTCTGGGTGAGATCCTTAAGCAAAAAAAAAAAAAGGACTTTAATAAAAACTGGGCAATGTATCAAATTTGATGTACTAATCATTATAAATTTACCATACTAATGCAAGATGCTAATAAAAAGGTAAACCTGGTAAGGGGCATATTATCTTCTTAATTTTTCTGTAAGCTTAAAACTGTTCTAAAAAATAAAATATCTCAAGGAAAAAAATACGGACAAAAAGGTTAAAAAAAGCTTTCTAATCACGATTTTCAGATCTTCAGTATATTGTAAATATAATATCAGTCAATTTATCTCTTGTTAACAAAACTTTTTAGAATTGTGAAACAGCTATGATTTTCAATAGTTTTGGCTTCCCAGATAGCTCAGTGGTAAACTATCTGCCTGTCAAGATAGGAGACACAGGTTTGATCCTTGGGTAGAGAAGATTCCCTGGGCATGGAAGTAGCAACCACTCCAGTATTCTTGCCTGGGACAGTTCATGGGGTTGCAAAAGAGTCAGACACGATTTAGCAACTAAATAAGAACTCAATAGCTCATACAAAATGTGTCTGATATGAAAGTTAAATTCTCTCTACAATATTTAGCATTTTAAATGTCAAAATTGCAGATTATATAAACAGTAAGAAGGAATTATGGACGAATGGATAGACAGACAAATGGACAGGAGACAGAAAAAATAATAGATTGATAGATACAGATGATGAAGAATGTAATGAGGTTTTAAAAAATGATTTCAACATTCCATTTGTTTAAAAGTATAATTTCTACAAAAATAAATAGCTGATAGTAGATTTGCAAGCAACCTAGATGTCCACTGGCAGATGACTGGATAAGTAAGCTGTGGTACATATACACAGTGGAATATTATTCAGCTATTAAAAAGAATGCATTTGAATCCCTTCTAATGAGGTGGATGAAACAGGAGCCTATTATACAGAGTGAAGTAAGTCAGAAAGAAAAGCAACAACACAGTATATTAACATGTATGTATGGAATTTAGAAAGATGGTAACAATGACCTTATATGGCGAGATAGCAAAAGAGACACAGATGTAAAGAACAGACTTCTGGACTCTGTAGGAGAAGGTGAGGGTGGCATGATTTGAGAGAATAGCATTGAATCATATATATTATCATATGTGAAACAAATCGCCAATCCAGGTTCAATGCATGAGACAGGGTGCTCAGGGCTGGTGCACTGGGATGACCCAGAGGGAGGGGATGGGGAAGGAGATGGGAGGGAGGGTCAGGATGGGGAACACATGTACACCCATGGCTGATTCATGTCAATGTATTGCAAAAACCACTACAATATTGTAAAGTAATTAGCCTCCAATTAAAATAAATTAATTAAAAATAAATCAATAAATAAAATTCCCCCCAAAAAAGAAACATCAAAGTATATTCACTAATAAGTGATCAATTTATTAAAGAAGCCTGAAGAAAAATCAGCCAATCAACCAAACAAGTTAACAGACACAGAAACTTCCATAAAGAAGAAAGAAAAAAAAAATAACATATTTTTGAGAATATCTTAGTGGCTTCTGAAAAGCTTATTATTTCACCACCATATTTTTGTTACAGTATTCTCCCAACACATAAAATAAACCCCTTAGTAGTCTTACCCAAAAGTTTGTGAAACACTATACAAACTTTTGTGTCAAAAAATACAACTCTGCATTTACTTTATTAAAAGTCCAAATTACACCTCGAATAAAGACTTTGAAATTTTCTTACTGAAAGAGTTTAATAAAATATTTCTCTAGATTGATAACAAATTAAGTTAGTTAAAATTGTACTTAAGTTGCAGCTATAATACACTGATTTTATAGTAAAATAGCAAATTTATGTATCTAATGTATTATTGTTTCTTCTCAATATACTGAAGCATTGCCCTTAATCCCCAAATCTCACCTTTGCTAAACACAACTTAAACACTCCTTCGGGGAATTATTTTCAAAAACTCTCTCAAACTGATTTGAGTATTTTTAGTTTCTATAATTTTCCCCATGAGAGTTAAATTTTATTTTTGCAACTGTCAAAATATCCTTCAAAGTAAAGTGATAATTTGAAGATTTTAAATAAGTAATATAATTGATAAAAATATGAAGTGGTGCTGTTAGATTAACTTTTAAAATGTTTTGATCTTTTTATGCAAGGGCCTCATAAATAAAGAAAACTTCTTCCCCAAATAGCTTCTTTAAACTGTTTGTTAATTTTTTTGCTTATATTATCGGCCACTTTTTATATGGTCAGCACATAGATGTAGCATTCTTTAAATAATCAGCCAAAATAATATGTTTAATTTCCAAGAACTTAAATAAATTTCACATTCTAATATTTTCTAGGTTTCTGGTTGTTTATAAGTTGATTGTGTTAAGGTAAGTTGACCACAGTTTTGGACACATTCTTGATTACATTTGTATTTAATCAAGCAAAGAAATATTGAAGAACCTTTAGAAAATTATGAAAAGATAAAAATGAAAGAATGTAATTATAGATTTTTAATCATAATGGTATTAATATATTAAATATAATGATGACAGATACTTTGTTGTAATTTAAGAAATGCTGTACATGGAATAAAAAGAAACATTTCAAAAAAAATATTCAATGTTAGGGGATAATGAAGATAGCATAGTTATCTTTAAATATTTTTAACTGGAGGTTAACAGGAAGCAATATAATTGTTGAAATGAGTACATTGTACTTTATCTTACTTAGACACTTCATCCATTCTAAGTCACTTGAGGCATGACTGATGTAGGAAGGAACCATCACCAGTTTAGGCCATCACGTGTCCCTGAGCTCTCTCCACTTCATCTAAGCCTCTTGATTGTGTGCATTCTTTTAAAATTACTGTTATTGTTAATTATAGAATTTTTTACAATAAATTTTAACAATAAAATTATTGTTAATTATAGAATTTTTTAGTATCTTGGCCCTATTTATTCCCAAAATGAAGGCCAAATTCATTTACAGAGAAACAATTGAAAAAATGCGTCTTCCCGACCAGGGATTGCAACCAGGTCTCCCTCATTGCAGACAGATGTTTTACTATCTGAGCTACCAGGAAAGCCCTTCCAGTAGATCTTAAGTTATATTAATGGAGTTGTTCACAAAGAAAAATATTCTTGGATAAAATAAAAATAGAAATGAAGAGAAACGGAAGTGATACATTTATGGATACATTAAATGAATATGTAATATACAAAAATTAATTAAGTCCTTTGTCATTCAACGTATGCATGTGTGTATTAAGTCGCTTCAGTGGTATCTGACTGCGACCCTATGGACTGTAGCCAACCAGACTCTATGTCCATGGGATTCTCCAGGCAAGAATACAGGAGTAGGTTGCCATTCCCTTCTCCAGCATCTAAAGTATATTTACACCTAAAATATATTATGGTAATAATGTAATATATACATGCATGTATATGCATATTTAGGGAATATATTCATTTATATCTATTTGGAAAGGAATATATGCATTTAAGTGTTCAAAGATCCTTGAATTTATCAGGAAGTGAACAAAATATCAGGTTTTAATCAGCCAATTTTATACTATAAAAATATCTGCTGGCACAATATGCAACAAAATGGTATAATATAAAGCAATATTTAAAATTTTTATAGTAAACAAAAAGAGACATGACAGATGGTAGATTTAGACTCAAATATGTTAGAAATTATATTTAAATTATGTAAGTACTGTAATTAAAATATAAAAGTGGTCACATTAATTTTAAAAATGTAGCAAAATATTTTGGCTGAAAGCGTGCATCAAAATATAAGGACTCAGAAATGTTGAAGCAAAATGATGGAAAAAATAAATGGGTTATTAATAACCAAAACAAACAAAGCAAAACAACTCACACAGCAAAGAGTATGTTTTAGGTTTAAGATTCAAAATTTTAGAAATAAAAGAGTAAGACTGATCCACCAAAATGAAAAGACAATTCTAAATCTGTATATATTTAATATCATGATCATAAAATATATACACACACTTGCACCACATTGTGTGTGTGTGTGTGTAAATTAAGCTGACTCCAAAATGTATATATGAATCCAAAAGATCAATAATATCTAATGCAATGTTGAAGAAAAACAAGTTTTGATAACAAAATTTATCAAAATGAATTACTAACCTACAGAATTAAGACAATACAGTTTTTGCTCAAGCTTAGGCAAATAAACCATATAATCAAAAACAGAACACAAATGACAATGGATTATGAAAAAGAAGATCTTACAAAGCTAAGAGCAAAGGCTGGTCTTTTCAACAAAACTGTCCACTCAGTTGAATGTCCTTAAGTGGGAAACATAGATTTTGATCTATAACTGCAACGGAAAAATACATTCTGAATTTGTTGTGAAAATATGTATATGAGAGTTAAAATACCAAAGCTTCTAGCAAATAATATGGTATGGCTTTGGGGAAGACAAAGTGCTTTAAAATAGGACATGAAAAGTACTAATCCTAAGAGAAAGATCATGGATGTAGAGGAACTGGACTGGTATCCAGCACTGACAGAAGTATAAATCAGTACATCCACTGTACTGGAATATTGTCTAGTAAGATCCCATAAAGCAGTAAATGCATCTATCCTATGACTCATAATACCATCTGTGGAATATACACAAAGAAATATGTACATGTATGCACCGAAAGACATGTACATGACTATTCGTGGGGACAGTATTCAAAGTTAGAAACAATTCAAATGCCCTCAAGTGTAGAAAAGATAAACAAATTCTAGCATAATAGAATATTAAATAGCCCATAATATTAATATAATATTCACATAATATAATATGAAATATCAATTGAAATAAAATAAAAATCTTAGGCACATGCAACAATATGGATGGATCATTTTGAGTAAACGAAACCAAGAGTGTCGTGTGTGTGTGTGTGTGTGTGTGTATATATATATATATATATAAATTGTCACTTTTAGGAGGCAAAGGGACATGACAATATAAACAGAGTACAAGGTAGTATGGAAATTGATTGCCAAAATGGTCCCAGGTCTCCTTTTAATAGAAAAACAAACGAACAAAACTGTCTTATATTGATACATGGAATAATGCACTTCAGCTAAAATAAATAGAGAAGAACCATGATGCACTTGGGTAGAATGATATAAATTGATCACTACACAGTTTTAAACATGTAAGGCAATGCTATATATGATTTGCTATGTATAGAAGACATAAAAATATTCACAAGAATGATAATTTAGAGCAGCAGACTCAGAAGAGTGAGAAACGGAATGTGAGAAAATTAAAAAGATATCAGAACATTTTAATGTACCTAATAAATTAGAAAAAAATAGAAATAATAAGATTTAATAAAATTGGGAATTGGAAATGTTTCTTATCTATATTGTTCTTCACAATTAAGAGAGACGTCAGTGAGGAAGTTAGCTAGAGAAACATCAGGGGGTCAGAGACCCAGAGCCATTCCAGTGTCGAGTCCTTCCCATTCACCTTCTCTGTGTCTGTCCCTGAGCAGATGCAGAAAATCACCTGTTACAGAACACCCTTCTACTTCTATATTGTTTTAATTTGTAATAATAAAAGCAATTATGACTGCCTATCTCCATACCAATGTTTCCCAGCTATTCAAATACTGCCTTGCACGTGACTGACACTCACATATGGTGGATAATTATTACACAAATGAACAATTGTAAAGGTAGTGGGTATTGGATCTCACTATCTCAGATAATTTGTCAAATCTCCTCCTGCCCCAAATAACTTTCCTTCTTCATTCCCAGCCAATTTTCTCATTTTCAGCAATTAAATCTCCTAACCTATTTTGCTTTCATCTTTTCCTCTTTCTGTTTAAATAGAAGGAGCATTTTTCAAGTTCATCGTCAAACTTGAGCTATGGATCACATTTCCTTGTGAATGTAACTGATTTTAATCACTGAAGTCAGAATTTTCCACATCATTAATGAGTTATCTCCATTATTTTTTAAAAATAATCCAGAATCTCCAGCATTTGCAAACTAAGTCCCATTACCTCCTCAGAGTATCCCAGTCACAACTTAAACTTTTGGTTTTCTTCAGAGACAAACTCCAAGAACAATTGTCCATTCTTGCCACCTTCACTTTCAGACCTGTATTCCCACTTTAACCACTCAAACTTGATTTTCTATTTAACACTCAATTTAAACCTCTTTTCATCTCCAGCAATGTCCAAACAGTTACTGTATTCAAAGAATGTTAAGGTGTTTAGTCACTCAGTCGTGTCTGACTTTTTGCAATGCTATGGACTGTAGCCTGCCAAGCTCTTCTGTCCATGAAATTCTCCAGACAGGAATACTCAAGTGGATTGCCATTCCCATTTCCCAGGGATTTTCCCAACCCAGGTATCAAACTCAGGTCTTCCTGCATTGCAGGTGAATGTGTCTCTGTATTTATCTTATTCTGAATCACTACCTCATTTAATGCAGTTTATTATTCCCTTTTATATTCCATGAGCTCACTCTGATATATAACGGATCACTTGTCTTTCTCTCTACACAGCCTCCAAATGTTGACGTTCTCCACCTTGTTTGGCTCTCTTGTCTCTCCAACAATACTTCATAAAGCTCCAGACAAATATCTTCCAAATCATTACCTATTCCAATAGTCTTCTTTGTATTATAAAAGCTTATATCCATCTGCATAGTTCATCCTCTTCACTAGTACAGATAATTATCAAATTGTAACTGCTCAAAATTAAATCATTTATTTTGCAATAGCTCTAACCTTCTACATAAGAATGACTCATAAACTCCCAGACTTCCCAGTAAGTCAGTATTTACTTCTCAGGTGGTTCAGATGGTAAAGCATCTGCTTACAATGTGGGAGACCTGGGTTTGATCCCTGGGTCAGGAAGGTCCTCTGGAGAAGGAAATGGCAACCCACTCCAGTACTCTTGCCTGGAAAATCCCATGGATGGAGTTGCCTGGTAGGCTACAGTCCATGGGGTCATGAAGAGTTGGACACAACTGAGCGACTTCACTTACTTTATCAGATATCACTTTCCAACTAATTGCTTAAGTATAAAATCTAAGAATCCTTCTTTCCTTTCTGTTTCAGTTCAGTCACTCAGTCATGTCCAATTCTTTGTGACTCCATGGAATGCAGTATGCCAGGCTTCCCTATCCATCAACTCCCAGAACTTGCTCAAATTCAAGTCCACCGATTTGGTGAAGCCATCACATCATCTCATCCTCTGTCATCCCCTTCTCCTCCTGCAAAATTTTATTGAAAAAATGACTTAAATCTTTCCCAGCATCAGTGTCTTTTCCAGTGACTCAGTTCTTCACATCAGGTGGCCAAAGTATTGGAGTTTCAGCTTCAGCATCAGTCCTTCCAATGAATATTCAGGACTGATTTCCTTTAGGATGGACTGGTTGGATCTCATTGCAGTCCAAGGGACTCTCAAGAGTCTTCTCCAACACCACAGTTCAAAAGCATCAATTCTTTGGTGCTCAATGCAAATCACAAATCCACACATGACTACTAGAAAAGCCATAGCTTTAACTAGACATACCTTTGTCAGCAAAGTAATGTCTCTGCTTTTTAGCATGCTGTCTAGGTTGGTCATAACTTTTTTTTCCAAGAAGCAAGCCTCTTTGAATTCCATGGTTGCAATCACCATCTGCAGTGATTCTGAAGCCCCAAAAATAAAGTCTGTGGCTGTTTCCATTGGTTCCCCATCTATTTGCCATGAAGTGATGGGACTGGATGCCATGATCTTACTTTTTTGAATATTCAGTTTTAAGACAGCTTTTTCACTCTCTTCTTTCACTTTCATTAACAGGCTCTTTAGTTCTTCTTTGCTTTCTGCCTTAAGAGTGGTGTCATCTGCCTAGCTGAGGTTACTGATATTTCTCTGGCAACCTTGATTCCAGCTTGTGCTTCATCCAGCTCAGCATTTCTCATGATGCAAACTGCATAGAAGTTAAATAAGCATGGTGACAATATACAGTTTTGACGTACTCCTTGCCCAATTTGGAACCAGTCTGTTGTTCCCTGTCTGGTTCTAACTGTTGCTTCTTGACCTGCATATAGATTTCCCAAGAGGCAGGTCAGATGGTTTGGTATTCCCATCTCTTTCAGAATTTTCAGTTTGTTGTGATCTCCACAGTCAAAGGCTTTGGCATAGTCAATAAAGCAGAAGTAGATATTTTTCTGGAACTCTCTTGCTTTTTCAATGATCCAACGGATGTTGGCAATTTGATCTCTGGTTCCTCTTCCTTTTCTAAATCCAGCTTGAACATCTGGAAGTTTACAGTTCACATACTGTTGAAGACTGGCTTGGAGAATTTTGAGCATTACTTTACTAGCGTGTGAGATGAGAGCAATTGTGTGGTAGTTTGAGCATTCTTTGGCATTGCCTTTCTTTGGGATTAGAATGAAACCTGACCTTTTCCAGTCCTATGGCCACTGTTGAGTTTTCTGAATTTGCTGACATATTGATTGCAGCACTTTCACAGCATCATCTTTTACGGTTTGAAATAGCTCAACTGGAATTCCATCACCTCCACTAGCTTTGTTCATAGTGATGTTTCCTAAGCCCCATTTGACTTTGCATTCCAGGATGTCTGACTCTAGGTGAGTGATCACACCATGGTGTTTATCTGGCTCATGAAGATCCTTTGCATTTACTCCTCCTATATTAATATCTCCCATAAATTTGATCCTATTAATTTGTCTGAAATCTCTCTACTTCATGTTTCATTACCACTTCCCGTAACCTAATATCTTCCCAGGCTTAGTATATTAGCTTCCTAACTGGCCTTCCCACTCTCCTGTTATTCCTCCTTCTTTTGCATGTCCTAAATAAAATAATGCCATGCCCCTGCTAAAATGATAATTCCAGTATTCTAAGGATATAACTTGTATATTTTAAATGGACTTCAAAGTGCTATATAATCTGACCCCAACCTATTTTTCTAGTCCCAACTCAGACGTTTGTCACTGTTGATGTCTAGGGACACTGTTATCCTTCCAGTTCTTCCAAAACAAAAAATTCTTTCTTAATTCATGATCATTGCACATGCTGTTTCAGGAATACTGATATTTTCACTCTGCACTTAGCTGGTTTCTTCTCATCTTTATATTTTTAAATTAAAAGTCATTTCTTCAATAAAGCTTTGCTAATTATCCTGTAGAAAGATAACTTTAATTGACATACAAAGTATTCAATTTTAAAAAAAGAAGTCAAAAAAGGAATATAAAGAGTTCAAGTGTAATATAGGAGTCTGACTACATATATATATGTATCTTAATGTATAATTATGGTTTTTGTTCTGTTTTTTACATAAGAAGTTAAAGCAAGTCCACATTTTCCTTGTTAACCACTGATCGCCAGCATTTGATATAGTGACTGAAATATACTAAGTATACAGCAAATACTTGTTTCATGAATAAAACATGAAAGAAAGAATGAAAGTTTATTGAATAAAGAAGATTAATAAATATAACATAAAATCCCAGAGAATAAATAATGGTTTTGTATTTGTACAATGCAAATTAGATAAAATTTAGTTTATTTTTTCTATGTCATGTGTAATGAATATTCATATGAAAACTTAGATAGCATATCTTATCCTTATTCAGGTAGCTGCCTTAATGATTTTCCCTTCATAGTGGTCAAATAAAAATACAAATTAATACAGTTATTATTCCATCAGGAACCTGAAGGTGGACATACGTATGGCTGTTTACCTTTGCTGAACACCCTTTGCTGCTCACCTGAAATTATCACAACATTTTTAATCAGCTATACCCCAATACAATGTAAAAGTTCAAAGGGAAAAAAAATAAAAACAATAAAGTGTCCAAATAGAATACCAGCCCTAAGTACTCTTTAAGTTTCACAAAGATGTGCACTCACACACACACACACACACACACACACACACACACAAAGTAATTTTATGTATTAGGTGACCTGGAAGAGGAAGTAAATTATGAAGTAAACTATGAAGCAATAGCATTCATAACCTGTTACTGACATGCAATTACCTAAGTTAAGCAAAACAAGACAGACCTTTGCACAATTCTGGCAAGAAAAACAAAGTTAAAAGTACCTGATGGTGGATGATTCACTATAGACTTATGTAAGATACTGCTCATTTAACTGAACCATGTAAATTAAGTGTACATACTAATGACTTCTAAATTAGCTGTAATTCCCAAAGAGTACATCCAGGTAGTACTGCAAACAACTCAATGAAGATGTCAACTCAATGTTTAGCTATAGGCAAAAAGGCAAGTAAAATGTTAGGTTGGGTTAAGATCACTGAAACTCACCATGGAAAACATTGTATCAGTAAATAAACCAGTGATAGTGAGCTGCCTTGGGAAATACATTTCCTGGAGTTGATACTGTGTTAAAATCACCTGAGATTTTCATTTAAAATAATGTTAATCTGTGATGATGTAAAGCAGTGACATGGGGGTGGGGTGTGAGGGAGGCTCAAGAAGGTGTGAATATATGTATCCACAGAGCTGACTCACTTTATTGTACCGCAGAAACTAACACAATATTGTCAAGCAATTACACTCCAATAGTAACATTCTAAAAAGTAAAAATAATGTTAATGTGTCAGACTTATGTCAACACTTTTTTATTTTTAGGAAATTAAATAGTTAAGAAGTTGTGCATCATGTGGCAAAACCATCATACAGTGTGCAGTGTTCCCTGACAATCTGCTAATGTCAAGAAAAAGTACTGTGTATCAGATTGGGTATGTAATAAAGTAAGGAGTAATATTCCTAATATTCAAGGGGAGGAAAGAAAATCAAATGATAAGGACAGTTGTTAACAAGATGTGAGTTTGATGAGGTTGGTATGAGGCAAACAAATCCACTTTACTGTGCCATTTATCTCAATATATTTTCCTCAATTTTTTATGATTGTTTACTCATCTTGTCAAAAAGCTGTGAGAAAAATTAGCTGTGTGGTTGTGTCTATACAATGTTAAAACAACCTATGGAAAGTTAAAGAGCTCTCACAGCTCTTATACTTGCCTATATTAGGGAAATTATAAAATCATAGTAATTACTAGCTACTAGTTCATCTATTCCACTCTACAGTGAGTTATTCAAAAATAGGACTCAATGTTCAATAAAACATGCCTAAGCTTCAAGCTTCTGGGATCTGGCATTTGGGGATCAATAAACATAAGCTGGATAAATGAATGAATGAATGAGATCACTTATAAATGAATGAATTGGTTTCAGTTGCGTAGCATCAGGAAAAAGCTATTGCTGCTTTTTCAGGTATGAAATTATTTCTCAACTGGTGAATGAATGAGCTTGGAATAAAACAGCTGTTATAAATACAAATATTAGATACAAAGTAGTCCAATGACCAAATAAATTATTAAGGTCTTTCCTTGCTTATTTTTTTAGATCAGTATGTAATTTCCTTAAGAGATTTGATCAATAACTATGTATTATATACTTTTTCATAGATACTATGGATTGAATGAAAAAAATTGAATGAAAAAAAAAATTACTCATGGTCCCACCAGCATGGATCCTAAAATAAAGCTGAAAAAATTAACAGTCATTAAAAGTGTGATAATTCTTACCAAAAGAGTTCAGGATAGATCTGGATAGATATGTTAAGAGCGATGCAAATTAGAGGGTTATTGTATTCACACAAAATAGAACAAGAGAGACTTATAGGCAATATAAAGTGCATAATATTCACAACAGAATATAGATTGCATCAATTCCAGTGTATTTGAATACACCAGTCAATTCTGGTGTATCCCCAGGTGGCACTAGTGGTAAAGAATCCATCTGCCAATGCAGGAGACATAAGGGACACAAGTTTGATCCTTCGGTGGGGAGTATCCCCTGAAGAAGGGCATAGCAACCTACTCCAGTATTCTTGCCTGGGAAATCCCATAGAGAGAGGAGCCTGGTGAGCTACAATCCATGGGGTTGCAAAGAGCTGGACATGACTGAAGCACTTAGCATGCATGTACATGTATCAATTCTCAATATCAAGAATGTAGCAATTATTATGAGGCATGCTAGGAGATATAATTGATATAGTAGTCATCTGACAGGTAACAGGATAAACTGTCACCTGCAAATTATCATTCTTTAGATACTTTATATAGAGTTCTACCGTTTACTTCTTGATTATTGTATTGCATGATATTGATATATCTATTTACTTAAACCAGCAGTCAGTTTAACAACCAGCTTCTTGAAATTGGTGAAATTTTACCAATTAAAAATTTTACTTAACTGAATTAGTGAAAATTTTCATGAACATGTCAGGTAAATTAAATTGGTAAAAATCAACTAGGCATCTTGGCCTCTCGTTTTTTGTTTCATGTTGTTTTGTCATGTTTCATTTTGACAAAGACTTAAAATGGTGATGTTTGTATACAGTAGAAATAAAAAATGAACATGTAAAGTGGGCCCCTACTCTCAGATATATGAACCAGAAAATACTGGGGCATCAGCAAGCCCTGTTTTCCCTTCATGTTGTGTCCTTTTCTGCCATTCTTCTAGGCACTGATATTTTCCACCATCCCAATACCTTCAATTATGGTAATGGCTACCAGGAATGTAAACTTATAGTAAGACATATCATTTGCTCTCCATTATAGATATGATAAAAATTTGCTACATAGTTAGAGGGAAGCATATTGCTTTCTGAAAAGTGAGTATTGCCCTGTTCCCTTATGAATAAAAATATGCTGTAGTAGTAGGCTGCCAAGAGTTACACTATATTTCCTTAGGATTAGAGGCAACGTTTCATTTTTGATAATGTACTCGGAAAGATAAAATGCATCAGAAAACTCTATTCACTAAATTTATCATTCACATAGTTGGCCTATCATGGTTAGTCACATAATTCATAGACTGATTAAGTGTAAAGTAAATGAATCATGTAACTAAATATTTTCAAGGCAATGCATGAACGATAGAGTTAATCAATAATGTCCCCAAACTCATTTTACTAGCTATTAGCACATTATTTTGGCAAATGTAAAAAATCTATATTTGGAGGTCTTTCAGACTCAAGTCCAAGGCCAATACTAGGCATAATTATAAAGAATCAAATGTCTTTTTTTTACAAGTCTCCAAGCTTCTTAGATTTTTTTCAAATCTTTTTAGCCCATTTAACCTTACACTTAAATCCCTACAACATAATTCTGAAAGATCCATGGAAGTTGACTTTATTTTGGGAAAATACATACTTTTCTCTTTTTTACATAAAACTAATAACAGATATGTTTCTAAAAGCTAATTTGTTATTTAAACTTTTATCAAAAATTCACCATGAACGGCACCCATCAAAACTGAAGAGTAATTAAAAACAATGAAGGGCTAAAGAAGTTGTGAGGAAACCAACTTGAATACTATAGTCCTATTGAGACTCAGTAGTCTTCTTCATTAATGCCATTCTGTCCAGATTGCTTTGTCTGTCATTTAAATCAAGTCTTCTGAGATATAAAACTATCTTATTCTGCCCATTAAAAAAATGTCAGCTATGCTGCCAGTTCTTGTAAATAAATAATAATGAATGTCTGCCGGAGACAGGCTCAACCTAGTACCACCATCCTTTTAAAGAGAGAGAGAGAGAGAGAAAAAAAAAGAAGCTTTATTTCAAACTATGTACATCTATTTACTCATTGACATCTGGCCAATTTCCACATTTCTAAAGCCAGAGATAATTTATATGTTCAACCTAAACAGACAGAATAGGAAACAAATTGGAATAAAGCAAAAACAAAATAAGACAAAAAGCAATAACCTTCGTTCTTGCTATGTTCATAAAACTGCCACACTGAAGAAAATGATGGGAGAGGGAATAGAATTGCCTTCCAAGATTCCTTGCAGGTGTGATGTCCTCCAACACTCCAAACTCACTAAACTTACTGGTTCACCTGTTGCCTGACTACATTGCAAGAACTCACAACCAGACATCTCTAGCCAGACACACACCAAAAGCCTGACTGTGACAAGCTCCCATTCTTAATTCCGACATAGTGTGTTATTTTTGAAACTATATAAATAATGCCAATTATAGACAACATTATGACAAAGGTAAGCTTTGACTTGATGTCTTACCAAAGATTCTTATACCATCTCTTATTTTCCTAAAATTCTCCATTGTAAAGGCCATACTGGTGTTCTCTTCCTTGCAGAGTTAAATAAGTTATTTAATATAATTGAGACTATTCATAATAATCTTCTTAATATCCCAGTATTCATGTCTTTGACCTATAATATGACCAAATATTCAAATACATGATCATTTATAGTCATATTAGTGATGCCAAACTATGGGTTATCCCCTATATTTATGTAATGTAGTGTTTTAATTGATTTCATAATATATAGTTTGCTGTATAAATAGTAGCATAATTAACATCTTTGGCTTTTTGATCTTTTCCTGGAGATGGAGTCTACAAGTTAGAGTCATGAAATTAAAAGAAGGAACATATTTGAACTTTCCAGAATTGTGCATGTATACATGCCATATATGAAAAACAAATTTTAGCTACTATTTGAACAATATTGTGCAATGTTAGGTCTCTTCAGTCATACCCAAATCTATGCGACCCTATGGACTGTAGCCCGCCAGTCTCCTCTGTCCATAGGATTCTCCAGGCAAGAATACTAGAGTGGGTTACCATGCTCTCCTCCAGGGGATCTTCCAAACCCAGGGATCAAGCCCAAGTCTCTTATGTCAATTCCTTGGACAGAGGAGCCTGGTGGGCTATGGTCCATGGAGTTGTGAAGAGTCTGATATGACTGAGTGATTAAGCATGCATATGCATGCAACCTGGGAAGTCCTTGAACAATATTCTATATTCCTACTAAAGTAAATTATTACCATATCTTAACTCAAATGATAACCACAATTCACAAAGATTTTTGGCATGTTTGCAGATCAATGAAAAGCAATCTTGACAGAAATTCAACACATTTCATGTTTACTTTAATTACATAGAGAGATGCTGAATACAATGAACTAAAATCTCTGATTACTATGTACTATTGGGCCAGGAAACCAATTAGTTTAATTTTAGGTGATATGATGCCATTATATATGCAAGTAAATTATAAAATTTCCTAGTATGAAGATATTCCTCAGACTATATTGTAAATTTGGACTTTCTTAAATTGAGGAACTTAAAAACATATAGGCTCCTACTTAACCTCAGTCAGAAATTTTGACTGAATTTTCCTGGAATGGGTGCAAATATAGGTTTGAATGTTTCAGAGGTATCTGTGTACTGATTTTTGGTAGTTACAGCTGAAAATAACTGCTTTAGGTAATGAAAGCTGTGTGTGAGTGTCTGTGTGTAAAAGTATGGGTTAAAGCAAATGTGACTGATATAGAGACATAGGATTCAGGGACCTTGTACATAACTCCGGGCTATCCAGTTGATTTCTCTAAGAGGATATAGTGGGACTGGAAAACTTCCAGAGAGAGGTGACAAAACTGATAACAGGAGTGCTGAGGACAGAATGTGGGTAATAGATAGTATTTGATTTCCAGGACTGGTTGCAATATTTTTGTTTTATGAAGATTAGTGTTGGCCATAGATACCAGAGAGTACAAGATAATATCCTCTGCTATTAATAAAAATAACTCACAAGTTCACAGATCCAAAACTTCATTTGGTTTATAATGAAATGCTTGATCACAAAAGTGTAAAGTAAGATCAGTCATATGTCAGTATTATTTTATTCAAAATGACAGAAATAAAGCAAAAATATAGTAATTGAGATGGTTGTAAAGCCTACTCCAATTCTTAGTAAATGGCATAAGAAGTTTGAACAGGACAGGTAGAAATCATTTTGAGTATAGATAATGGTTAACTGGGCTTCCCAGGTGGCACTAGTGATAAAGAACCCTTTTACCAATGCAGGAGATATAAGATAAGTGGGTTCAATTCCTGGGTCGGGAATATCCCCTAGAGTAAGAAATGGCAATCCCCTCCAATATTCTTGCCTGGAGAATCCCATGGACAGAGGAACCTGGTGGTCTACAGTCCATAGGGCTGCAGAGTCAGACATGACTGAAGCGACTATCACACAGCATGCAAATGATTAACTATAGAACTTGCTAAAAAAAAAAAATATGAAAAGAAAGATGGAAAAGACAGTTGAAATATCCTCCCCTTTTGGAATTTTGTTGATGACTACTGGCAGGAATCATTGATTTAAAATAAAAGATTAGAAGATGGTAAAACTCAGCCCCCAAATAATGGAGCTAATCCACTCTGTGTACGTGAGCCCTGTGTCTATGATACAGCTTGGCATTCACTCCTTCAGGGATGCAGGTAAGGGAATCTAAGCCATCTTCATCTCCCTCTTCAAAATCAGCACACAGAGTACAGTATCAAGGGTAAATGGTATGATAAAAAGCTTGTATCATTTTCCTCCAGAGTTACTTTTTACTAGTAGAAATATTACAGGGTTATACCATATTCCCCCAGAACTTGCTACATTACTAGAAATGCATACTTTTAAGTCAGAGCTTTCATGGAATCACAATCCCTGTATATATGTCATTTACCTGTAGAGGATGAATGAGGTGAGCAATAGTTGACAGAAAAGAGCCACAGAATCAAATAATTCAATTTCTTCAGTGATCTATTTAAGATCATTTGAAATATAAATCTCTATGGAAATGCATTTATGATCATCAACATGTTTTCAATGCAGCTGCATTTGAAAACTATGAATTAACCTAATGTTAGTGAATTGGAAATGTGAATTTCTACTCCCAGCTCTTTTCTGTTAAAAAACAAAACAAAACAAAACTATTATCCCTATTTAGTAAGTGCAAGACCTAATAACACTGAATCCTTGGCTATATGTGATGACATACTCACACACACAACAATCACATGATCTAGTTCTTCCCTTTGTATTTCTCTGAACTGATTCAGATGAGCTGCTGCTGCTGCTAAGTCACTTCAATCGCGTCCGATTCTATGCGACCCCATAGACGGCAGCCCACCAGGCTCCCGGGATTCAGATGAGCAACAACTACCAAATTATACTTCAGATATGAACTGTCTTCTGTGCAATATCTACAGGATAAAAATACACAGCATCTTAAGTCAATCACTATTTTTGTTCAGCTGTACTAATGGCTCACAAAGGGCAGGAAAAATATTTCAGATTCATAGTGTGAATGGATTAACATCATTAAAGCAAAGTGGAGAATAATATACAGGGAAATTTCTGTTGTGAGAGCATCCAATTCCATCTTTAGCATAAGTTGCCTGATTTATTCAAATGATGCTGCTTGCATTTCACTTTCTTTTTTGTATGTTAGGTTTAAAATAGTCCTTTTGTCTAGAGATAAATCACAATTTATTATATACTGTTGGGAACATGTCTTTTTACTTTATCATGTGTGATTTTATGATTATTTATAAGAATATATTGAAGGATATTTTAGAAATACTATGTTTATGACATTAATGGTTTTAGTTCAGAATCACTGAGATATCAGAACTATCTCATGTTACTAATGTTGATATTCTAAGTCAGGTTTTGGCAAATTTTTCAATAAAAAATTAGACTCTTGGCTTTGGGGGCTAAACAATATTGGTAGCATTTACTCAACTCTGCTCTCATGGCATCAAAGTAGCCATTGATAATAGCAAATGAATGAGTGTGCATTTCAAAAAAGAAACTCTTGTTCACAAAAGTGGTGGAAAGCTAGATTTGATCCAAGGTCTATAGTTTACCATCTCCATTTTAGGGCAATGGTCCTCTCAGTGATGACTCAGTGACCAGGCTACTTAAGCTGTTGATTACTACTCTTCAGATGAGACCACTGTGTTTGCTACCATTGAAGATAACCTGAGGATCATGCACTTTGATTCCATGTTTTGGCAGAGAAGGGACACATGTCCCTTCAGCCCACAGCCCATGTACCAGAACTAATCACATGCTCTTACCTAACAGTGAAGAGGCTGGGACATCTGGGGACAGATGAAACATTAAGTGAGCGTGCTATCTCTGCCACACTCAAGAGTTATACATAATAATTAGCAGAGCATGAAAAGTATAGACAGTAATTAACAAAGCATAAGTTTATATTAAGTGTACTAAGATGGCCGAATCTTTTAAGAAAAAATTACATATATGTAACTTGTTTTGTCACCGAAAAAGCAAGAGAGTTCCAGGAAAACATCTACTTCTGCTTTATTGACCATGCCCAAAGCCTTTGACTGTGTAGATCACAATAAACTGTGGAAAATTTTGAAAGAGATGGGAATACCAGACCACCTGACCTGCCTCTTGAGAAACCTATATGCAGGTCAGGAAGCAACAGTTAGAACTGGACATAGAAAAACAGACTGGTTCCAAACAAGAAAAGGAGGACGTCAAGGCTGTATATTGTCACCCTGCTTATTTAACTTATATGCAGAGTACATGATGAGAAATGCTGGGCTGAAAGAAGCACAAGCTGGAATCAAGATTGCCGGGAGAAATAGCAATAACCTCAGATATGCAGATGACACCTCCCTTATGGCAGAAAGTGCAGAGGAACTAAAAAGCCTCTTGATGAAAGTGAAAGAGGACAGTGAAAAAGTTGGCTAGATAGCGTATTAAAAAGCAAAGACATTATTCTGCCAACAAAGGTCTGTCTAGTCTAGGCTATGGCTTTTCCAGTAGTCATGTATGGATGTGAGAGTTAGACTGAGAAGAAAGCTGAGCACCAAAAAATTCATGCTTTTGAACTGCGGTGTTGGAGAAGACTCTTGAGAGTCCCTTGAATGAGATCCAACCAGTCCATCCTAAAGGAGATCAGTGCTGGGTGTTCATTGGAAAGACTGATGTTGAGGCTGAAACTCCAATACTTTGGCCACCTGAGGCAAAGAGTTGATGCATTGGAAAAGACTCTGATGCTGAGAGGGGTTGGGGGCAGGAGGAGAAGGGGACGACAGAGGATGAGATGGCTGGATGGCATCACTGACTCGATGGACATGAGTTTGAGTAAACTCTGGGAGTTGGTGATGGACAGAGAGGCCTGGCGTGCTGTGATTCATTGGGTTGAAAAGAGTCAGACACGACTGACCAAATTGAACTGAACTGAACTTGTTTTGTCTTATATATTCAGTAATATGGGCTGTCATAAGTCTTATGGTGCTACAGCTATTTAGCTGACAAGCGAAAACACCAATAAGAAAATACATTTTTAAAAATTTTGCCACTAGAAAAAGCATTACTCAGAACACATACTGAAGGAAAATTGTATTTGTGGAAACATTATTTTGATGAAACTTTAAATCAAGTAGTTGAATAAAGATTAAATGCTGATCAAAAAATTGATTAAAAACACCCATGTATGAAGTACTGGTCAACCTGATTACCCCACCACAGACTGCTGTGAGAAAAACAGCAGTGAGAAAATAATAAACAGAGGAAAGAATCCACACACCTAAGCTGACTGGAGAAGAGCTAAATCCACAGGAGATAAGGGTAGACAAAGCCTCTACATGGCTGAACTTTTTTCTAAATTATTCTTTAAATAGAAAAAAAAAAATCATGTCTTAACTCAGTTGTAAATGATATACACCATACATAACACATTGAAGTATTATATATATTACATATATATAATGCATAATTATATATATAGTATTATACAATATACATATGTATAATATACACAATATAAATATGTTATTGTATGCTGCTGCTGCTGAGTTGCTTCAGTCGTGTCTGACTTTGTGCCACCCCATAGATGGTGGCCCATGAGGCTACTCTGTCCCTGGGATTCTCCAGGCAAGAATACTAGAGTGGGTTGCCATTTCCTTCTCCAATGCATGCATGCATGCTAAGTCACTTCAGTCATGTCCGACTCTGTGCAACTGCATGAACAGCAGCCCACCAGGCTCCTCTGTCCACGGGATTCTCCAGGCAAGAATACTGGAGTGGGTTGTTATTTCCTTCTCCATGTTATTGTATAATACAATATTAAACATATGATATGCATAATGTGTAATATCAGTTCAGTTCAGTCATTCAGTTGTGTCCAACTCTGTGACCCCATGAAGCACAGCATACCAGACCTCCCTGTCCATCACCAACTCCTGGAGTCCACCCAAATCCATGTTCATTGAGTCAGTGATGCCATCCAACCACCTTATCCTCTGCCGTCCCCTTCTCCTCCTGCCCTCAATCTTTCCCAGCATCAGGGTCTTTTCCAATGAGTCACCTCTTTGCATCAGGTGGCCAAAGTATTGGAGTTTCAACTTCAACATCAGTCCTTCCAGTGAACATCCAGGACTGATCTCCTTTAGGATGGACTGGTTGGATCTTCTTGCAGTCCAAGGGACTCTCAAGAGTCTTCTCCAACACCACAGTTCAAAAGAGTCAATTCTTCAGCACTCAGCTTTCTTTATAGTCCAACTCTCACATCCACACATGACCAGTGGAAAAACCAGAGCCTTGACTAGATGGACCTTTGTTGACAAAGTAATGTCTCTGCTTTTTAATATGCTGTCTAGGTTGGTCATAACTTTCCTTCCAAGGAGTCTTTTAATTTCATGGCTGCAATCACCATCTGCAGTGATTTGGGAGCCCAGAAAAATAAAATCAGCCACTGTTTCCAGTTTCCCCATCTATTTGCCATGAAGTGATGGGGCCAGATGCCATGATCTCAGTTTCCTGAATGTTGAACTTTAAGCCAACTTTTTCAATGTGTAATATAGTATTATATATTTTGCATATATATAGTGTATAAATATATAATTACATATATATATATATATATATATATATATAATGTATGTGCTACATAGCTATCCCTGGTTATATTAATTGTTAGTAAGATGACACAGCTATAGATGTAGATGCAACAGATACAAATATATAGACAGAGAAAGAGTGCCAGTTACTATGATGCAATAATATAGATTTTAAATATTAAACATTAAGATATAGTACCAATAGAAGTTAGTTCTATATAATCCATATATTCCTCAAGTCATTTTTATTTTTTGAGCCAACAATAGAACAATAACTATCTTCCTTTCAATATTTTGAAATACACTTTCATAAAATTCTGGGCACTTGTCCGGTGACTTCCAGCCTTCATTTATTTGGTTTTAATACACTCAAAAATGACATGGCTACCTATTCCCAAAGATCATTTTGCTTCCACTCCCAGTTTTCTTTACTCATCATAATAGTGTCCAGAGTTGCAATTCCCCATATTGATTTCTCGACATTTTTCATGATGAAATATTTAATAAGGCAAGTCAAGAATTTATCAGATGTTCTGTTTTAGCAGAATAAAACTTCTAACAAATAAAGTTCTCCTTTGTTTCCTGTATTGGTACTGAGCTTATTTTATGATATGCATTATGAAAGCATTTTGAACATTGTTTGTTTGGCTTAGAAATTTATAGAATTTTTATTTCTGCATCTCTCATCTCTTATTCTCTCTGAAAGGTTTCAAACACAGTTCCATTTTCTTCTTTGTGATTTTATATCCAAGAAGACATCTTTCTGATATACAGTTTAATGTAGCAGAAAAAGCATCAGCTTTGGAACCATATAGGCCCAGGTCTACATCATGAGTAGCTTTTAACAACTGCATTAACTCTTTGAAAAACATTGTTCTTTATCTAAAATTAAAAATATAAGTTTAACATAAAATCTTTACAAACTTATTTGTGTTTTCATTTCCAATTAACTTGGAGCTTTGTCTCCTCTCTGAGTTTAGTACTCTAATGCTAGATAATTTTAAAGAGATATTTTAATTCTTTGAGACTCATCAGTTTCATAAAGTTCTAGGTGTATTTTGTAATCCATTTCTTTGAAAAAGTTGATGCTAAAAATAAAAAAAGAACAGCCTATGCCTCAAATTACCAATCCATTTTCTTTTGTTTCTGGAATAAGAATGAAGGACAATTGCTAAATACTGTTTGAGGAAGATAGTAATGAATTACACATGGTCCTAGTTTACAATCTAAGTAAGCAACTTTGCCTCCATTTTTTAGTATATTTTTTCCTGAATGAATGTCTCCTTTATGCAGCAACAATAAATTTTTTTAAATTAGAAACAGAATATAACTACTTAAATAACTTACTGAATTTGTCATATTTTACTCCTGGATAGGTACTCATGAAACTTCCACTGAAGACTACTAAAACCCAGGGTAATTTAAAGTCAAATAGTCAGCACATAACTTCTAAATTCCTTTCAGAAGAAAGCATAATATTATCCTCTCTCTGCTGTTGCATAACTCTCAATAATGCTAGAGGTAGTTATTTTTACATCACAGGTAAAGTAGGCCTTTTAGTTGGCTAATGTAGAGTGGAATGGCCATTAAGCATTCTTTTTTTTTTTTTTTTTTTTTTGTGATGAAGGGATTGCCTTTACAGAACTTGTGGGATTTTTATTCACCCATTTGTCAAGCTTACTTCTCTATAATTGTCAGTCTTTCTTAGTTATCATTATTGGAAAACTTGCTTGTGGCATAAGATCACTAAATGTAGTATGCTCAAATGAACAATGTATAGTACAGATAGCTGGAAAGTATGGTAAATGAGATTTATGCAAATATATGGCACTGAGAAATAGCATGACACTGTGGGTACTTGTCTCTTAGGTCCTTGTTTTTTCCTCCAAAAGAATTGCTTTTCATATTTACTTTTGCCATATTTTCTTAAAATATAAACTTCTTAGCCTTGAGAAAATTGTAGCAGGACTTTGTAAAAGTATAAAATATTCTTATTGTATTGGTCTTTAAATCAAAGACGGAATAGATTCAATGACTATAAGGAACACTTTCTTTTTCTTTACTGGATAATGTTGAATAAGATCTATTAAATAATCTTTTGATAAGTTGCTTAGGGGATTTCTCCTATCTTTTTGAGTCTACAATTTTGTTTTGTTTTGTTTTTATTCTTGAACATAGAATATTAGTCAAGTTCATGACAGACATTATTTTTCCTAGAACTATTTGATAAATAATAGTTTCATTATTGATAACAATTTTGATCTGTTCTCTTCAGAGTAATAGTAGTCATTACTGGAATTTAAACATAAAAGGAGACCTCATTGTATAGAAGACAGAGGGAAAAAATATATCACATTGATTGAGTTGATTATAAATAAGCACTATAAAAAAGAGAGCCTAAATGGAATTGCATTTTTAACTTCTACAATAAAGAGAAGGAAAAAATGACTAGGTCTGCAAGATTTTGTGTACATTGAGTAAAGTTTTTAGAATCTCTTTAACATCATCTAAGTCATATATGTTTACTAGTGATTTTTTTTTTAAGGGAGGTAGGAGTATTACTCAAAGCTGATACTACAGATCAAGTATTTTGTTGTTGTTCAGTCTCTAAACTGTGTTCGAATCTTTGCAACCCCGGCTTTGCAAATCTTTGCAGCATGCCAGGCTTCCTTGTCCTTCACTATCTCCCAGAGATCACTCAAATTCATGTCCACTGAGTCAATGATGCTATTTATAAACATTTGATAGACCAAGTATACCAAATGTTTATTTCTCACTCATTGAAGATACAAAATGGGGTTTCAATATCTAAAATTGATTCTTCTATGCAGAGTGACCCAGACCCTCAGGCTCTTCCCCCCTCTCATCCATGCCATCTTCAACTCAGCCTTGTCTACATGAAGCCTGAAACGGAGAAGAGGGCTGGGAAGACTGTTGTGGCAAGACTCCACAGGATGGACTGGACCTGGAGGTGTTCCCTCACTTTGCTGACATGCTTGAGGCTAGAGCCTACTTGTAAGATCATACATAGCATAAGGGTGGCTTAGAAATATAGTCTGACTGTGCCCAAGCGAAAAAAGGAAAGGATAGGGTGATGAGCCAGCAGACTCTGCCATAGCATCAATCAAGCATAAGGAAAAACACATAGGCAAGACTCACAGACTGCTATTCCAATCACTCGAATAGAGGACCATTGCTATCAATCTGTTTTACATTTTCTGACTTAAAATGATAGTACATGTACAAATTTATGAGGTTCTATGTAACATGTTACCTGTGTGCTATGTGTTGGGCTTAGTCACGCAGTCGTGGCCGACTTTGCAACCCCATGGACTGTAGCCTGCCAGGCTCCTCTGTCCATGGGGATTCTCCAGGCAAGAACACTGGAGTTGTTTGCCATGCTCTCCTCCATGGTATCTTTCCAACCCAGGGAATCAAACCCAAGTCTCCTGCACCGCAGGCGGAATCTTTACAGTCTGAGCCACCAGGGAAGCCCATGTTACCTTTAGGATTTCTTATTAACTAAGAAAAATAGAAACATTTAAAATCTTCAACAATATAAAATGAAAAGTGTTAAGTCACTCAGTCATGACTGTTTGTGACTCCATGGACCCAGCCTCTCAGGCTCCTCTGTCCATGGGATTTTCCAGGCAAGAGCACTGTAGTGGGTTGCCATTTCCTTCTCCAGGACATTTTCCCGACCCAAGGATCAAACTCCGGTCTCCTGCATTGCAGGCAGATTCTTTACCATCTGAGCTACCAGGGAAGCCCATCAATAGAGGTAAACCTAAAAACAGTTACATCTATTTTATAGACTATTAAGCAGCTATTAAAAGAATGAAGTGGAGGTAAGTTTGTACTGCATATACTCAGTCTTCACGATAGACGGATCACTAAAAAAGTCCTATTACAGGAAAAGTCTTATTACAAATAAAACAATATATTTTTAAGTATATGATTATATGTACAGACTACAAAATATTGGACAGATTTAAGAGAATTTGATGCTGAAGTCAGGGAGAGCACTGGGCAGCCTTATAATTTATAACCTTCTATATTCAGTCAGTTCAGTCACTCAGTCGTGTCTGACTCTTTGCAACCCCATGGATTGCAGCACGCCAGGCTTCCCTGTCCATCACCAACTCCCAGAGCTTACTCAAACTCATGTCCATTGAGTAGGGGATGCCATACAACCATCTCATCCTCTGTCGTCCCCTTCTCCTCCCGTCTTCAATCTTTCCCAGAATTATATATTATGGGAGGTTTTTTTTTTTTTCTTTTTTTCTTTTCTTAAAAATGATCCTATAGTGCTTGGTAAATGATACAAAATTTGATTACAAGGAGAAGGATATGCACTTCTCAGCTTGATAATGAACTACTGACTTTCACATATGAACAGCTTGTTTGGTCTCCTGTTATCAGAAAAATAGAGCTAATAAATGCAGTTTCCACGTATTATTACATTGCTCAGGTGGCATGTTCAGGGAGACTTTCTTCTCTTTCACATCTAGGCCCTAAGTCTCAAAAGCTGAGAGAGCAGCAGAACAAACTATTTTCTTGGAAGGGTCCTACTTCTCAATAACATCTTAAGGAAAAACTTAAAATCACTTTAAAATTAATTATGTCTCCATCCATCACCTGCTTAGTTGTGTCCGACTCTTTGTGACCCCCTGGACTGTAGCCCAGCAGGCTTCTCTGTCCAGGGATTTCCCAGGCAAGAATACTGTAGTGGTTGCCATTTCCCTCTCCAGGGGATCTTGCCAACCCAGGGATTAAACCCTCATTGCTAGTGTGTCTTGCATTGCAGGCACATTTTTTTTTTTACTACTTGAGCCCTACTCGGTGTTAAATAAGTTGATCACTAAATTAAACTAATCTGTGTGCTTATTAGAATACTGCTTCCTAAGTGCCTTCGACTGTCCCCTTCCACTTTTAGAACCAAGACATGAACTTATAGCAAAAGTCTCAAGATATTCCTTTGAAGATGCAAATTTGATAATCTCTGGGACACATTAAATTTACCAACAGAGATTTGAAATTTAAAGAGAAATGAACTTGACTGAGTTCTTATGTCACCAGTTGAACACCTCATTAGTCTTGTCTGAAAAGTGGTATGATAGTTTTCTTCTCTTCAAAATGGAGACAACAATATTTTCTAATTCAAAGAATTGTTGGAGGTTTGAATGAGACACTTCCAAGCATTTGGCAGAGTGCCAATCTATGCTACGTGAATGTTATATTATTATTTTTCCTATTGTGGCTACTACTGTTATTTGAAGATTTCTGAGAAGCACTGGCCCCTAGAAGAAAGTAAGAGAGAGAGAAATGGGCTTCAGAGTTTTGCCTGCTGCACAAAGAGACCATTATGCTTGCAGCTTTCTCTGCTAATATCAGAGAAATTCTCCGGGATCTCCAGTATGTTTCCATTCCACAGTGCGATAACATTTATTGGGCTCCTAGTCTGTGCTGGGCACTTTGTATCTTGGGATTTAAAGGTGAATAAGAATCTCTGTGGCTGAGCTTCTGCAGACCGTTGGAAGGTGTGATATAGGTAAAATGGGCTAGGTAGGGCAGCAGGTTTCTGAAACAAGAAGAGATCAAAGCTCTTTCTCTGAGCCAGAAGTGTCCTGCCTTTGGCCTCACACTATAGCTACCTTCTGCAGTCTTCCACTTTCCCTTTCTTAGTGCTCTGGGGCAGAGGTGGGAGCACTGCTGCATAATATTGGCTCTCTCTGAAGGGCTCTTGGCACAAATTCACACACACACACACACACACACACACACACCTTCATAGCTTATCCAGAGTGACTCATTCACTATATGTCTTGTGTTACAGGTACATTGAATGATAAGATGCCTTTTAAGTGGTTCATGCAGTACAAATGATCTCTTCCTTTTAATGTAAATGTATTGCTAGTGAACTCACTGTATATATTTGATTACTGTGGTTCACAGCTGAAAAGCAGAAAACCAAGGAAATTCTAGAATCATTTTGATTGCATGTGATGAAAACATTGGAAAGTGACAGATATTCAATATTCAGGTCAGTTTCAATGTTAGTGTGACTGGCATATCAAAATCTAATCTTAATTAAAGTCCTTGGAAGATTAAGCAAGTAAAAACAAAAGTAAAACAAGGGAATAAACAGTCTTCTGAAGAATCAAATAATGTTTTTAAACTTGTTTCATCTAACTACCTGCATGCAAAAATGGAAAAAAAGCGAGATCATGGCATGTGAGAGTAAGATCTTACAATTCATGAATATGGGGAAACCTGGCATGCGTCCAGAAATGAGGAAATATTTACTGTGTTGTTTTGTCTTCCTCTTTTATAATTAATTCACAATTAGATGTGTAATTATAATTCAGAAACAGGCAAAATACATTCAATGGTTTTAACCATTGATAGATTTGTAAACAAAAGCAGCTGGACTGGAATTTCTTCAAGGAAATATTTACATGCCAACAGTTTATCAAACTGAAAGTCTGCTGATAAATCTACACATGGGCATTATGTTAATGATAGTGCAACAATGATTCATTCAGTGCTTTCTACTACTCTCACAAGGCACCAGATGTAAAAGAATAAAGTTTGGGTGTAAAAGGGGAAAAGGTCTCTGTGCTTTTAATCCTTTACCATCTTTCAGAGGACACTATCATTAATTTGGCTATTGCTATTTATTCCTTAAGCTACTTCATATGTAATCATTTCTTGAAGACAAAATAAAAGAAATTAGGACAAAAGACTTCCCAGGTTGGGCTAGTAGTAAAGCACCTGCCTGCCAATGCAGGAGACACAAGAGACGCTGGTTCAATCCTCGGGTCAGGAAGGTCCCCTGGAAGACACCATGTTAACCCACTCCAGTATTCTTGCCTGGAGAATCCCATGGACAGAGGAACCTGGTGGGCTTCAGTCCACGGGGTCGCAGCGAGTTGGACATGACTGAAGCGACTTAGCACTTAGGACAAAAGGACATTAATTCCAAACCATAGGACTTCAGGGCTCAAGAATAACAAGCACCTTGCTATTTTAAGCTATCACTTTATTTTAACAAGCTGGCAATCCAAATAAGCACAAGGAATCTTTTCCCAGTAATCTCAAAATTTCAATACTCTTCTTATCTTTTCACCAACTAACCAAGAGAATTGATGTCAAGTGATCTTCGTTCCCCATCGTGGGGAAGAGTGGAAATAAAACTATGCTGGGGAGGGAGGGGAGATGCTTTGAGGAAAATAAGAGAAATGAGTGAACTTATTAAAAATAAACATTGAAATGAGGCAACATGGTAGAATGGAAATGATACACATCAGCTTACAGACACACATGGCTTAAATCTTTATTTTTCTGAGTTTCTAATATCTGTGAGATCTTGAACAATTGACTCAGTTCCACAGAGTCTCCACTTGCTCTGCTCTAAAAGACTGATATTCATACCTTCTATTAGAGTCTTTGAGTCATAGTACCAGGCACTGAGCTAAACATGTTTTCATTTCACCTCCATATTAATTTCTAGCAGTATCTTTATCTCCAATTCACAGACAAGGAAAGCAAGGCCCTATAAAATTTTCTAATGCGCTCAATCCACAAATCAAATAAACGACAGAGGTTACTTGAAACTAATTCATGCATTTAGACAGTATGCACATATCCAGGAAACTGGACAAGTTTACTCTCAAAGTAAAAGCTCAAAATCCTGTTCCTTAGATTCCGGAAGAAATGCTGATTCTGGAATCTGCATGCAACAGTTACTTGAAGTTGAATAACTGAGTTAGAAGCCTATTTAATCTTGTGTTTTCCAGCTTATGAATAAGATTGGTTTCAGAGCTTGGAGAAAACCAAAACTAAAAGACATGATGATTATATAACCTGAGATCAAAAAATGTAGGATAATCATGAGTAGGAATTAGGAAGAGCATTTTTAAATAGAACCTTTAGGAATTAATGAAGAAAAACAAATTGTTTAATATATTTGTAAAGAAGACTTCCAACAGCAAATAACAACCACAACAAAAGACTAAAACTGGCTCTAGACATAATGGCACTTGTAAAAGTAACAAACAGTATCATTTGTGGTCATCAGGGTGCAGCAAATGAGTGATGTCATCAAGGACCCAGACTTTTTTATTCTTTTTCAGTTCTCATGTGTTAGATTTTTGACCTAATAATGCCTTATGCCTTATGGTTGAAATATAGCTACTGAACCTCTAGCATCCCGAAAAATGAAACAAGAAATATGAGACAAAGGATTTGCTTTTCATGAGTATTTCATCTGTTATTTTGGATAAAGAGCCTCAGGAAGCAAATTTTTCCCTTCTCATTAGTTAGAACAGTCTTATGCCTATCCTTGAACTAAAGTTTGGCGAAAGGGAATGGGATTCTCTGAATATGATTATTCCCTGGGTATATTAATGGCACTGGGAGCAAATCTTCTCTTCCCTAGAACCAAGAGATTTCTGTTCACTCTCAGTTTATATATACAACTTCTATAAGCAGAAAATGAGGGGTAGAATTGCTGTTTGCTAATCAATGAGCAGTGTCTGCCACATAGAGTAAATTTGTGTCTTAAATTTTCCACATAAGATGATTCTTTCAACAACATAAAAAGTATCAGTCATGTTTAAGAGATGTATTTGAAGCCCTGAAAAAAAAAAACACTATGCATATTTAATTTCAAAGCTAAAACATTAACCAAAATGTGATAATTCTGTATCGTCCGCTTCAAATAAATCAATGACAGTAGTAATTAGAGATGGTGTGAATCGTTCATTTTCTTTGTGAATTGTTCATACTTGTAGTTCAATAGAGAAAAAAATAAGAAACAAAAATAATAATAACTTTTTATTAGTCATGCTAAAGTAGCAGACCAGTGGCATGGATAATTGAAAATAGTGGGCTATATGCATAATGATGAACTACTTATTTGCTTACCAGAGATCATTTTATATTCCCAACATATACCATCACCTATTTGAAGAACAATCACTAAGCATCTTGATTGAAAAGTCCTATAAATCTAGGTCAGATGATTTTTTTTCAGTGTTAAAATACAATGAGAACACAAAATTCACTATAAAGATGGGGTGAATTTTATTAGCAAAATGGTCTTTGCTGAGAAATATCAAGGAATGCAGCTTGGAAATGATAGAATTTTAGAGAAGCTTGAAAAAAATGCAACTATAATACCTCCACATTATCGTCAACTCAGAAAGGCACTTTCATAGTCTTATATTTAGTGCTCCCTTGCTATCACTGCTATTTTATTTTATGTGTCATCTCTTAGGCCTGCAACCATGCCTGACAGTGATGGTGGTGGCATTTGACATCTCCCTGAGTTTCTTTAATACATTATATCAACTCTTGCTTCCTAGTCTAGCTAAAGTTGTATTCTACTGTACATTCTGTGGGAAGGGGACAGCCTTCTCAGTATTCTTTTTGATCACTTAATTTGAGAGCATTCACAAATAAATATGAACACAATACACAAATTGCTTTTTACTATATCTTATTAGTTTAGCTAGAATTTAGAGATAAGCATCTTTGTACACTATTCTTTTTTAAATAAATCCTATTTATCAACTGCTACTAGACAGAGAAATATCACAGTAATTCAAGCTATGCCCCAACAACTAATGCCAAAGAAGGTGAAGCTGAATGGTTCTATGAAGATCTACAAGACCTTCTAGACCTAACACCCCCCCCAAAAAAAAAATGTCCTTTTCATCATAGGGGATTGGAATGCAAAAGTAGGAAATCAAGAGATACCTGGAGTAATAGGCAAGTTTGGCCTTGAAGAACAAAGTGAACCAGGGAAAAGCTAGCAGAGTTTTTCAAGAAAATGCACTAGTCATAGCAAATAACCTCTTCCAACAAAACAAGAGATGACTCTATACATGGACATAGCCAGATGGTCAATACCAAAATCAGATTGATTATATTCTTAGCAGCCAAAGATGGAGAAGCTGTATACAGTCAGCAAAAATAAGGCCCAGAGCTGACTGTGGCTCATATCATGAGCTCCTTATTGCAAAAATCAGGCTCAAATTGAAGAACATAGGGAAAACCACTAGGCCATTCAGGTACGACCTAAATCAAATCCCTTAGGATTATACAGTGGAGGTGATGAATAGATTCAAGGGATTAGATGTGACAGAGTGCCTGGATGGAAGTTTATAACACTGTACAGAATGTGGAGACCAAAATCATCCCCAAGGAAAAAAGAAATGCAAAAAGGCAAGGCAGTTACCTGAGGAGGCCTTACAAATAGCTGAGAAAAGAGAAGCAAAAGGCAAAGGAGAAAGGGAAAGATATATCCATCTGAGTGCAGAGTTCTAGGGAACAGCAAGGAGAGATAAGAAAGCCTTCTTATGTGAACAATGCAAAGAAATAGAGGAAAACCATAGAAAGGGAAAGTGTAGAGATCTCTTCAAGAAAACTGGAGATACTAAAGGACTAAACCTGGATGTAGAAAAGGCAGAGGAACCAGAGATCAAATTGCCAACATCCACTGGATCATAGAAAAAAGCAAGAGAGTTCCAGAAAAGCATCTACTTCTACTTCAATGACTACACTAAAGCCTTTGGCTGTGTGGATCATAACAAGCTGTGGAAAATTCTTCAAGAGATGGGAATACCAGACCACCTTAACTGTCTCCTGAGAAACCTGTATGCAGGTCAAGAAACAACAGTTAGAATCAGACATGGAACAATGAACTGGTTCCAGATTGGGAGAGGAGTACATCAAGGCTATATATCATCACCCTGCTTATTTAATTTATATGCAGAATACATCATGCAAAATCCTGAGTCGGATGAGTCAAAAGATGAATCAAGATTTCCAGGTGAAATATCAACAACTTCAGATATGCTGATGATTTCACATTAATGGAAGAATGCAAAGAGTAACTAAAAAGCCTCTTGATGAAGCTGAAAGAGGAGAGTGTAAAAGCTGCCTGAAAATTCAACATTGAAAAAATGAAGATCATGGCATCTGGTCCTACCACTTCAAAGCAAATAGATGAAGAAAAATGGAAACAATGACAGCATTTATTTTCCTGGGCTCCAAAATCACTGTTGATGGTGACTTCAGCCAGGAAATTAAAAGACACTTCCTCCTTGGAAGAAAAATTATGACCAACCTAGACAGCATATTAAAAAGCAGACACATTACTTTGCCAACAAATTTTCCTGGAGTCAAAGCAATGGTTTTTCCTGTAGTCTTGTATGGATGTGAGAGTTGGACCATAAAGTAGGCTGGGCATCAAAAAATTGATGTTTTTGAACTATGGTGCTAGAGAAGACTCTTGAGAGTCACTTGGACTGCAAGGAGATCAAACCACATAATCCTAAAGAAAATCAACCCTGATGCTCTTTGGAAGGACTGATGTGGAAGCTGAGGCTCTGATATTTTGGCTACCTGATGTTACTAACTGACTCACTGCAGAAATGCTGATGCTGGGAAAGATTAGGGCAAGCGGAGAAGGGGGCAACAGAGGATGAGATAGTTGGATGGCATCACTGACTCAATGGACATGAGTTTAAGCAAACTCCAGAAGATAATGAAGGACAGGGAAGGCTGGCATGCTGCAGTTCACGGTGTCACAGAGTCAGACATGACTTAGTGACTGAACAACGAAAACTAGACAACGTGGGAGCTCAGAGCTAAAGAACAGACCTACCAATGCAGGAGATGCAGGTTGGATTCCTAGCTCAGGAATATCACCTGAAGAAGGAAACAGCAACCGACTCTAGTATTCTTGCCTGAGAAATCCCATGGACTGAGGAACCTGGTGGGCTACAGTTCATAGAGTTGCAAAAAAAATCAGACACAACTTAGCAACTAGACAATGATAACAACTGGACAAATATAAACAAGAAATAAATCAGACTTCAGAATGGCCACATTGATGTTACACATTTTAAGTATAAGAAAATTAGCTGATATTTTTTTTCCATCCTGTTATCTGTCATTTGGATTTTTGTTGCTCTGAGATATAAAGTTGGCCAGGTAGTTGCTGAAGAATACATATTAGCCCCTATTTGCTCTACACAGAGATGATTGGCCATAATAACTTATCACATAAATCTGGACATTCTTAAGATTTAGTAGGCATTATTAATAAATATTTTAGGAAAACAAGCATAAAGAAGGGCCATTCTGGGCAAACCAGGATTATAATCACCCTCGAGACCAAATAACTGAAGGAACCACTTGTTTTTCTGTGCTCATTAACACGTTAGATCACTTTTTATACAGTTTAGAAAGCAAACTAGAATTGAAAACAATAAAATCTCATAAATTAACTTCTCAATAAAAATCTATTGAGATCAAACCATGCAATCATGTGAAGTGAAAAGGAAATTAAAAGGAGATGGAGATTTTCACAGGTTGATACAGAAAAGGGAAAGTGAGGGCAAAACACAAGACTTTAAATAGGATAACTTCACACAGCAGCACAAATGCAAGAAGAAAGGCCTCTTAAAATGTCCCTTGGTACCAATGTTCTTATTTGCCAGAGGGCAGTTTGCCTTGGCTAAATGCTTTCTGTTTTCAGTAAATCTTCTTCTACAATTTATGCAAGGATTTAAAGAAAGAAAATTAATTTGAACTGAACAAGAAATATATAAGTCCAAACATAAAGTTTTGTTTTATCCTTGATTTATCAAGAAGAGTAAAGTAATATTCTAACTGGTGAATACCACTTAATGAAATATAATACTAACTGTAAGAATTAAGGAAATAATTATTGATAGATCATGTTAATAACAGACTGATTTCAAAAGTATGTTATGATTATCCATTTCAAAGGATGCTGAGAGCTAAAGTCCACTAAAAATATTTCATAAGAGTAATGTAAGAATTACCTGCAAATGCATAACTCATCGCATAAGTGTGAATATCCATCAGCACTCTCTCATTTTAGGATGTTTGTATCAAGGCTTCCTTGGTGGCTCAGTAGGTAAAGAATCCACCTGCAATGCAGAAGATGAGGGTTTGATTCCTGGGTTGGGAAGATCTTCTGGAGGAGGTCATGACAACCCCCTCCAGTATTCTTGCTGGAAAATCCCATGGACAGAGGAGCCTGGCAGGCTACAGTCCATAGGGTTACAAAGAACTGGACATGACTGAAGCAGCTGAGCACACACAACATTATCACACCCAACATGCCCCAGCCTACAACTCTTTCGTTAAATATTTCAAAGGGGAGACAAATACCACATTCCCTAGCTAGTGTTGTTTTGTTGTTTTTTTTTCCTTCCTCCAAAGTGTTAGCATACCCAGTTTACAAGTTAATCAGTGATTGGATTTGTTTGTCCAGTACTATACTGGATTCAGTAAAAAAATACAATAAAAATGCAGCATTCTGTTTTCGAAGATCTTATTCTCCAACTTAGGATACAAAAATAGAATAAGAAAATAACTGGAGCTTGGATAAGATCTTAACTCTGTAGGATCCAACTCTATTGGATCTGTAAGATCCAACTCTGTAGGATCTCAAATCAGTTGATCTCAGAATTTTGTATAAAATGTTGGCTGAAGTCTGGAAGAGCAGGCAGCCCAAAGAAACAAACAGAAAAAGAAGGTTATTTCCAATAACTCTGCACCACATCAGGAAAAAATAAGGCAGGAAAAAAATATAGAATCCCCTTTGACTAGAGTTAAGGATGCAGATTGCTGGGTATGAGAGTGTTAGTCACTCAGTCATGTCTGACTCTTTGCAATACCATGGACTATAACCCACCAGGTTCCTCTATCCATGGAATTCTCCAGACAAGAATGCTGGAATGGGTAGCCATTCCCTTCTCCAGGGATCTTCCCTACCCAGGGATTAAACCTGGTCTCCTGCATCACAGGCATTCTTTGTCATCTGAGCTGGGATGTAGATTGCTGAAGGATGATTTAAAAAGAAAAGTGCAATCAACAGGTGTAGTGGTTAATTCCTGTGCAGCTTGACTGGACCCTGGCATGTCCAGATTAAACATTATTTTCAGGTGTATCTGTGAGGGTGCTTCATCATACTAGCATCTGAATCAATGGGCTGATTGAAAAAGATTGCCCTCCCTAATGTGTGCAGTCATCATCTAATCCACAGGGGACCTGATTAGTCCCCAAAAAGGCAGAAGAAGGCAGAATTCCTCTCCTTGCCTGGCTATTTGAACTGAAATCCTTGAACTGGAATCAAAGCTCCTGGTTCTCAGGCCTATAGACTGGACTGGAATTTACACCACTGACTTTCTGGGCTTTTGAGTTTGCAGATGGAAGATTGTGGGACTTCTCAGCTTCTGTAATCATATAAGCTGGTTTATTAAATACATATACTATTGTTGTTTGTTTGTTTTTTTCGCCGCCTCTGGTGCTGCTGCTGCTGCTAAGTCGCTTCAGTCGTGTCCGACTCTGTGCGACCCCGTAGACAGCAGCCCACCAGGCTCCCCCATCCCTCAGATTCTCCAGGCACGAACACTAGAGTGGGTTGCCATTTCCTTCTTCAATGCAGGGAAGTGAAAAGTGAGAGTGAAGTCGCTCATTCGCGTCTGACTCTTCGCAACCCCATGGACTGCAGCCTACCAGGCTCCTCTGTCCATGGGATTTTTCCAGGCAAGAGAACTGGAGTGGGTTGCCAGTGCCTTCTCCACCCCCTTGGGTGATCATGACTTAAAATGGATTTTGAAATGGAAAATAGTTCTCAAAGAAAAAAATAAGAAAAAGTTTTATGAATTAATTCTAAGGTTTCTGGAATTGGCTCTCTAGCTGATTAGACTTATATATGCTTATGAGCCATTTTCAATCATAAAATAGACCTGATAGTCCATGGCATGAACTGGTAATATAGAAACACAAATTATGTGTATTGAATACTTCTAACCAATGACTTATTAGAGGCCTAGAGCTGAGTGACTGTAAATAATTCTTTAAAAAATTTTTTTGCAAGCGAATGAACATAATGAAGCTAGCTGTTTCCTCTTAACTGTCCCTGGACAAAGTGGTGAACGAAAAGGAAGTGTTCAGGAATTTGCCTTCTCAGCTCAGGCACCATAAAAATATCTTGAAGGTTTCTGTGTATACTCTGAAGGAGACTTTTCTGTACAGCAGCTGCAGTACTACATTTGCTGAAAATCAAATGCAGAACTTCATCCTGTGACTGGCTAAAGTACAAACTGACTTGAACTCCCAGCATTGTCAAGTGCCCACTATTAAAATGAGGGCATTGTTTGGGAAAGAATGTGATCTGATGAGTTTGAATGAGGATGCGTGGGAAGACCCAAAGGGTCCCTAAATTGAGCCCCTATATTCTGATAAGTCTGTTTTGCGGAGTGGCAGAGACTTCCACAATCTCAGTAGAAGTGGCCTCCCCACATTTGGCAGCTGCAACCTTCCCTACCCCAGAAGTATCTCTCTTTCTTCTGATGTTTGAGGGGATTAACCCTGATTGCCTGAGGAAACTGTAGCCACTTCCCCTGCTCAGTCTTCTCAGGACCTACTCCCACTATTCCTCTTTGTTTCCAGATCTATAATTAGACTTAAGTCCCAACAGTCCTCTAAAGTTGAGGTACAAATTTTGACCCAAGCGGAGGTATGCTACACTAAAAGAACTCATTGAGTTTTCTGACTTATACAAGCAATCATTCAAGGACATGTGTAGGAATGGATACTAATGGTGTGAGATAATAGTGGAAGGAACATAACTTTGGATCAGGCTCACTAATATGGACTCACTTATCAGTGTGCTGTGTGTGCTAAGTCACTTCGGTTGTGTCTGGCTCTTTGAAACCCCAAGGACTGTAGCCAACCAAGATCCTCTGTCCATGGGATTCTCTAGGCAAGAATACTGGAGTGGGTTGCCATACCCTTCCCTGGAGGATCTTCCTGACCCAGGGATCGAACTCATGTCTCCTACGTTTCCTGCATTGGCAGGCAGGTTCTTTACCACTAACACCCCCTGGGAAGCCCACCACTCATCAGAGATTCCGAATTTAATGCTGCAGCTCAGGAATTAGAAAGGTCTCTCAGAGATGTTTGGTTGACTAAAACATGAAGCAAAAGATGGCTGACAGTGAGTGAATTGGAAATGCAAAACTACCTCCATTTAATGTAGGGAAAGGATTTGAAAGGATTAAGAAAATTGGAATGATAATGTGGATTTTTCATTTAAGACATACTCACCCAACCTGAGAAGGTCCAGAAGGCACACCTCTCACCAATACTGGGAGAAATAAATTTGTGAGGGGAACCCCAGCATCCTCGAAGAGTTCTCTGATCTCTCTTATTTGCAGCTCAGTCTTCACAAGGGAAGCTGCAGTTCCTGAATTGAGAAAACTAAATGCAATGGAAATAATTGGATCCAGAGGTAGCAGGGTGCATGTGGCAACACTCAACTGCCAAAGACAACAGGGGTGAGTGTAATATAACAGACAGTAGAGTCAAAGCAGCAATCGGAAGGGTCTAATTGCTCAGACTAAGGTAGATTATGGCGTTCCTAAAGTGAAGCAGATTGGAAGCTGCTAAATTCTTGCTTGATGTGTATAAGCAGAAAGTTTTAAGTCAAATGAACAAAAATCTTACTGAGTAAAAAAAAAAAAAAATGACCTCAATCAATTTCCAGACTTGAGCCAGTTTACATACTCAGAATCCCTGAATGAAGGGAGGCCGTGTTCCCTTAGGAATACCCTACTACACTATCAAAATTTCATACTGCTAAACTTTCTCCTGGGCTTTCTAGGTGGCTCTAGTGGTAAAGAGCATGCCTGCCAATGCAGGAGCCATAAGAGCTTTGGGTTCAATCCCTGGGTCGGTAATATCCCCTAGAGGAGGGCTTGGCAATCCACTCCAGTGTTCTTACCTGCAGAATCCCATGGACAGAGGAACTTGGTGAGCTACAATCCATAGGGTTTAAATAGTCAGACGTGACTGAAGCAACTTAGTGAGTTCAATCTTTCTCCCATCTTTTCTTAAAGCAGCATATGGTTTAAAGAGATGTGTATGGTGACCAAGCTGACAAAGAGTAGACTTGTGATGGTTAATTTTATGTATTAACTCAACTGGGCCCCTGCTGTGCTCAGATTAAACAGTATTTCTGAGTAAATCCATGAGAGTGTTTCCAGATGAGGTTAGCATTTGAATCAGTGGGCTGAGCAAAACAGACAACCCCCTCCAATGTGGGCTGGCATTATCCAAACCATTGAGGGCCTGAACAGAACAAAACCACTGAGGTAGGAAGAATGTTTTCTCTCTGCCTGACTGAGCGGTCATTCTTCTCTTACCGTTCAACTGGGACTTACATCATTGGCCCTTCTTGTTCTCAGGCCTTCAAACTTTGACTGGAATTTATACCATTCACTTTCCTGGATTTCCAACTTGCAGATGTCAGATAACAAGACTTCTCAGTTTTCATAGACAATTGAGTCAATTCCTTATTTAAAAAATAAAATTCCATTCTAGATACATCCCATTGATTCTGTTTCTCTAGAGAACCCAAACAATAAAAAACACAGTCAAGAAAAAAATAAAGGCTTATGGCACAATAAGTAGTCTATGTTTTGGTAACAAACTATTTCTTGTTAAAATATTCTCAAGTATTCTTAGAAATATGAGAGATGATCCAGATATATTTTATAGCAGAGTATTAAATATTATAAATTCTATAAACATAAACAAATAACAAGATATATCTCTTTCTAGGATAGGTACTCTGAGTTCCATTTCTGAATCTTTACTAATTATTTTCAATTTTTAATGTTTAAATGAAATTTTAATTTTTATCAATAATGTGTAATTCTTTTAAATTATTATATGCACATTTATTCCAGTCCTGACTCCATTCCTCTCCATACTTGTTCTACATAAAGAAATTATATTAGCATTTGAACTAATTAGCATTGTTAGTTTTACTCTTTGGAAATGCATTTCAAAATAGTATACTTATGAAACTTTCTTTTAAAAATTTATATGTATCTATTTAACTTCTACTAGGGAAAATAAGAATTTAGCTCCTCATATCAAATTCTAAATTAGAAGATCTCATTATTCCATTTACTCAATATATTTATAATTACTACTTTTGTAAAATTAATACTCATTTATTGAGCTATAGAGATACTACCTGTTATTATACCATATGGTATAATATCATTATATATGTTTTCTTGTACTTTTTATATTTTTCCTAGAATTCATAATTCTCTCACTTATTTGGATAATCTATTTTCTGCATAATATCACTGACATATCCTTAAACACTCCAGTGATAATGCAAACTGTTCTTACAAGTGATCAAAAATATCTGATATTTTAACAGCTCTCTTATTTTTTAAATTATTATTATTTTTGAAGACATCTCTACTAGATGATGGAGAAGGAAATGGCAACCCACTCCAGTACTCTTGCCTGGAAAATCCCATGGACGGAGCAACCTGGTAGGCTACAGTCCATGGGGTCGCAAAGAGTCGGACATGACTAAGCGACTTCACTTCACTCACTTCACTCACTTCACACTTTCTCACTGGAGAAGGAAATGGCAACCCACTCCAGTATTCTTGCCTTGAGAATCCCATGGACAGAAGAGCCTGGCAGGCCATGGTCCACGTGGTCACAGAGAGTCAGACACGACTGGAGTGACTAAGCAAGCACTACTAGATGATAGACTTTATTTACCTTATTTGATCAGAATTTCTAAGCCTCCTGCTAATTTATCATGCTAGGACTCCCTTTTAACATCATCTAGGAATTCCCTTTATCTTCTGTTCTAGATTCTATACTTCTGAGAGTTCATGGATTTCTCTTTTTACATCAACTTTGTTGAATTATGATTTATATACAATACGATGTACCATTTAAAGTATATAGCTAGATGAGTTTTGGCAAATATGTATATCCATGTTCTATTCCTTTTATTTAGTCATGATTCTCTGATTGTTATGTAAGAAAGCACCTTAAAATTAAAATAGTAAATGATTAGTTTTTCCTCACATTTTCAACAAATGACAAATGCATAACTTGTTTTATGTGCATTTCTGTTTAAAGATACCACATTTAATATATATTGCTGATTTGTTAACATTGAACTCACAAAGAAGAACACAATAACCTCCAGACTGAGGAAAGCTTGTCTAACAACTGTATTTTGTCTGTGAGATACATCACAGCTTTCTTGCTCTTGGGAATGCGGCACAGCACTTCAGCAATAAGCTTGAGAGCCATTTTAAGCAGCAAAACCAACAGGAAGCACAAAACTGAGAGATACATAGCACTAATAGACCATAATAGGACAGTTGATTACACAGTGAAAGACGAAAGAGAAAGGCAATGCCACCTTGCTCAGTGTAATTGGGAATATGCACACCAGACAATTCAAATTTTTCACCACTCATTTGTTTATGTGGATGATGAGAAAGCATGAAGAATATTGATTTGGGAGTTCATAAATAAATTTTATTGACTGGGAAAGTTTGCAAGTATGGAATATGAATAATAAGGAAAAATAGGTATGTATGCTAATGTGTATATATTACATTCTTTGAAAGATTCATTCATATTCTTTGCCTTGATGTTTGTGTCATTATTTTCAATTAATTTGCTGGTCTCTTTTATTTTTATTTTGTAAAATTTTCTTGGTAATTTCCTCTTTTGCATTTTTACCATTATCATTCTTAAACTCCTATTAGTACCATTTAAGCTCTCACGTATTGATATTCTAATGTATTTCCATTTCTTGCAGAATTTCCATTTCTTAGTCCATTTGTCCTAATTTTCTTTAGAATTCTCAACTTCATCTCCTACAATGTCAGGGGAACATTTTATGAGTGGAATTACTGTATTTTTATTTCTTTTAGCTTTTATATGCTCTGAAGTTTTGAATTTGATAGTATCTTATTTCTTTTCTGTGGATGAGTATTATACTTCATCTCCTGAAAAGATACAACTGTATCTTTACAATACAATTGTAAAGATACAATTTCTCTGAATCTTTCATTTTTTTGTGCTTCATGGAAATTGACTTTTGATTGTTTGTTTTGCTATTTTTCATAACAGAAGTTTCCTTTAACTCATTAACAGGATGACCAATGATGGGCTTTTATTTCATATGTAAAACGTGAGTCATCAAACTATGTGAATAGTAAGTATGTGTAGATTCAACCTCAAAATAAGATAACTGTGTGGGGATTTCACTATTTCCCTGAAGGACTTTCAAATATCTGTCTTCAGAAATGTTTCCTCTTAAACTAGCAGGTTTCCCACAGAAGAGCAAACATTTCAGTGTATTTCTTGAGCTTGGTAAGCCTGAATGCCAGCACTGTGGAAACTCAGTAGGGGAAAAAAGTAGGTCATGCTAGTTTATGTAAGGAGATAATTACTTAATTCTCTTGCCTTCATCTCTACTTGATGTTCATAAATCCTGTGTGTGCTTAGTCAGTTGTTTCCGACTCTTTGTGACCCCATGGACTGCAACCCACCAGGCTCCTCTGTCTATGGGGATTCTCCAGGCAAGACTGCTGGAGTGGGTTGCCATGCCCTCCTCCAGGGGATCTTCCCAACCCAGGGATCAAACCCAGGTCTCCCACATTGCAGGTGGATTCTTTACCTACTGAACAACCAGAGAAGCCCAAGAATACTGGAATGGGTAGGCTAACCCTTCTCCAGGGGATCTTCCCCACCCAGAAACTGAACCAGGGTCTCCTGCATAGCAGGCAGATTCTTTGCCAACTGGGGCATCAGGGAAGCCCCTTATAAAACCTGAGATTATCTAATTCAACATCTTAGGCATAAATTCAATTTTGCATAAGGGCAAAAAGGGGGTAGTCATTTGATTTTTATGAGAGCAGATAAAGTATATGGATGCCTAATGTACTCTTTTATAGAATACTACCTATTTCTTCTATCTTTGGCCCTGGAACTGAAAAACAACTGGTTAAAAATTAAGATCAGTCATCATCAGACCCAAGCCAAATACAGATTCTAGAATTCTCGAATTGACTGCTCCCAGTATCAGATGGTAAAGAAACTGTCTGCAATGCAGGAGACCTAGGTTCTATCCCTGGGTCGGGAAGATCCCCTGGAGAAGGAAATGGCAGCCCACTCCAATATTCTTGGCTGGAGAATCCCACGAGCAGAGGTGCCTGGTAGGCTACAGTCCATGGGGTTGCAAAGAGTCAGACATGACTGAGTGACGAACACACACAGGATCTCCTGCAAGCCCTTTACCTCTCAGACTCCAGCTGCATAGGCCCAAGATTCCTTTCCTTGAAGATTCAACCCCTGTTTCTACAAGATTGAATATTTGAAAGAATTTTCTTAACTAAAGATTGAAAATTCATCTCCTTTCTTATCTTTGAGCTAACAAAAAAACTTGAATAAGGCCACAGAAGAAAGACTCTGAGTTCTTGGCTAGGAGTTTCACTCCTTGTTTGAGTGTGATGAACCGTTGAAACACCACAAACTCCCAAAACCTTTTCTTTTAGCACTGAATTTTTCTTTTAATAAAACATTCTTTCTGAACAATAAGCTCCTCAGAGTTCCCGAGACAAGCTGTAATTCTCCAACTATTATCCATTTTGATTCTGAATGGTTGCATGCAATGAAAGTACCTGGGTTCCAACTTCTTCTGATCAACTAAATCAGATATTGTTTGCTAATCTATTTTTCATATTCCAGACTTCCTTAATATTCCTTTCAACTATCATCCCTCTAACACCTTCTGTGTTCTTGTGGGTTTTGACTGATCTTTTTTTTTTTTTTTTAATTTATCATACATTTGAGGAGATTTAGAAAGGAGCAGTGTTGACTTCTGCTTTTTGTCAAGATGGGTTAATAGAGACCTGATCTTCTTTCCAACCTGAAACAACAACAGAAAAAATGATAAGATATGCAGCTATGGTTTTTGAGACATTGGACATAAAGGGCAGTGGACCACAAGAGATGGCTAAAAAAAAAAAAAGGCAAGTGGTTCTTAAGATTGCCCCAGTTCACTTCCTTTCTTTTTTCCTATGGAGAAAAGAAAAATACAAGTTTAACCAGAAAACTCTGAAATGAAGAATCCCAGGAGCACAAAATTGCTGGACTAAAGAGAGGAGAGCTATAAAACTCTGGATCCTGGGGGGGAGTTTTTTTCAGTGTTCACTTGAGTACACATACATGTGAAGCAATTACTTAAGGTTAGGCAAAGAATCACCTGATAAGATAAGGGGAAACAGTGTTTTGCACTCATACAAGGCTAGGAAGAGAACCTGTTCTCACCAATAATACTAGAAAAATCTCATAATTCATAGGATATTTGATGGAGCACACAAATTTTTTTTGGTCAGTGGTAATAATTGATCCTAGACTGAGGTCCAGCTAATAAATCTCAAGGCAAGACCTGAAAGTATCCAACTGGTTCCAAACAACTTAACTGCATCCTAGAGAAAAATTAAGAATTTCATAATAACATCAAAATATGGAAAATGTTACAATCTAAAAATGTCAGTAAAATGTCACCAGACATGAAAAGAAGTCAGAAAATATGACTTAAAATAAGGGGGAAAATCAGCCCATCAAAACTGACCCTGAACTCACATAGGTATTAGAATTAGCAGATATCTACTGTATATTCCATAAGTACAAAGAGTTAAGTTTAGACACTTTATATAAATACATTTTAAAGAGTAGCAGAGAGACAGAAACCCAAATTACACTTCTAGAATTAAAAACTAAAATACGTGAGATGAAAATTACATTAGATGGAATTATTGCCTGGTTAGATATTATAGAAGATTAGTAAATTTGAAGACAAAGCAAAATAAAGTTGATAATAATTTCCAAAATGAAACAGAGGGAATTTTAAAAAAATAAGTAGAGAAACAGTAATTTAAACAGCTTCCAGAGTTCTGAAACATATGTAACAATAATGCCCAAAGGAGAGTAGAGAGGAATAGATAAAAATGGAAGAAATAGTGACCCCAAAGTTTCCTAATTTGATGAAAACTATAAATCCACAGAACCCAAAACACAAAAATATAAAGAAAACTGTGGAGGAGCCAAGATGGCGGAGGAATAGGACGGGGAGACCACTTTCTCCCCTACAAATTCATCGAAAGAACATTTGAACGCTGAGCAAATTTCACAAAACAACTTCTGATCGCTAGCAGAGGACATCAGGTGCCCAGAAAAGCAGCCCATTGTCTTCGAAGGAAGGTAGGACAAAATATAAAAGATAAAAAGGGAGTCAAAAGAGCTACAGACGGAGACCCGTCCCGGGAAGGGAGTCTTAATAGAGGAAGTTTCCAATCACCAGGAAACCCTCGCACTGGAGGGACTAGGGGAAGTTTTCGGCAATCTAACTGGGAGGAAAAATTAAACAAGGCCCACAGATTACGTGCCTAAAAGCAACTCCCAGCAGAAAAGTACCCCAGATGCCCACACCCGCCAGCAACAAGCAGGGGTGGAACGGAGAGGAGCGGGCGGCATTGCTTAGGGTAAGGACCGGCCCGAAGACCCTGAGAGCAATCGGAGGGAGCTTTTTTAATCTGTGGGATAGCAAGGGACAAAATTAACCGGCCCGAACACACTGCCAGCGGTTCGCAAAACAAAGGGACTGAGAAACTCCAGAGAAGAGCCGGCCCATCTCCGCTGGAGGTAGGAGGCAGGGGGGAGGGGAAAAGGGCAAACTCAGCCCCTGAGAAGCCACCCCCTCCCACACTGCAAACAGGCCCCCGGTTCCTATCTAAAGACTTCCTGAGACCCGACTGGCGGCGCGCGCTGGGGCCGCGGAGGGAAAAAGCGCGCTGTACCCGAGGAGAGTGCGCGAAAGCCCTCTGCTGCCTGAGCCGCTCGCCGCATCTGGGGAGAGTGCGCCCAAGCCTCTGGCTGCCTGAACCGCTCAGGCCGGGGAAGGCACAAAACGCAGGCACAACTGAATCCGCGCTTTTGTGGAGTACCCGAAAACTGGAACTGCACTCAACGCAGGGCCTGCTCCATATAGAGCAGCCAGGAGCCTGAGCAGTGTAGACGGGGAAAGCACTGACACCTGTGAGCGGGGCAAACCCAGTGTGGCCGGAACACGGTGAGCGCTATCCACACAGAGCGGTATCTGTCTGCAGCGCCCCGCCCTCCCCGTAGCAGGACTGAACTGAACTAGCGAACCTAAAGAAGAGATCACCTCCGCCTGCCGTGGCAGGGCGGAAATTAGACACCGAAGAGACGGCAAACAGAAGCCAAATAAACAAAGGGAACCGCTTCAGAAAGGACCGGTACAACAGATTAAAATCCCTTAAGGTAACACCGACTACACCGGAAAGGGCCTATAGATATTGAGAAGTGTAAGCTGGAAAGAGGAGCTATCTGAAATTGAACTGAACCTACACTGACCGCAACAACTCCAGAGAAATTCCTAGATATATATGTACTTTTTTTTTTTTAATAAAAAAAAAAATTTTTTTCTTTCCTTTTTTTTTTTCCTCTTTTATTTTCTTTTAAAATTCCCTATTACTCCCCCATTACTCCTCAACTTTCATTTTCATATATTTTTACGATTTTTTTAATTAGGGAAAAAAAAAAAATTTTTCTTTTTTTTTCTTTTTCTTGTTTTTCTCTCCTATTTCCTTTTAAAGTCCTCTAATACTCCTCTATTATTCCTTAATTTTCATTTTCATTTCACTATAACCTTGTCAAAAAAAAAAAAAGAGAGAGAGAAACCCTATTTTTAAGCCAAACTTCATATACATTTCTAAATTTTTGGGGTGTTTTTGTTTTTGTTTTTAAATATTGTAATTCAAAGAGTCTAACCTCTACACTAGATTTTTAATCTTTGTTTTTCAGTATGTGATATAAATTTTGGACATTTAAGAATCCAATATTCAGTTCCCATTTCTATTCAGGAGTGTGGTGATTACTCTCCCACTTTTGACTCTCTGTTTTCTACCTCAGAACACCTCTATTTTCTCCTTTCCCCTTCTCTTCCCAATCCAGTTCTGGGAATCTTTGTGGGTGTCTGGGCTACGGAGAACACTTTGAGAACAGATAACTGCGTAGATCTGTCTCTCTCCTCTTGAGTCCCCTTTTTCTCCTTCTGCTCACCTCTATCTCCTTCCTCCCTCCTATTCTTCATGTAACTCTGTGAATCTCTCTGGTTGTCTCTCACGGTGGAGAATCTTTTCACCATTAACCTAGAAGTTTTATTATCAGTCCTGTATAGTTGGAGAAGTCTTGAGACTATTGGAAGAATAAAACTGAAATCCAGAGGCAGGAGACTTAAGCCCCAAACCTGAGAAAACCAGAAAACTCCTGACTACATGGTACATTAAGGAATAAGAGACCATCCAAAAGCCTCTATACCTACACCAAAACCAACCACCACCCAAGAGCCAATAAGCTCCAGTACAAGACATACCACGCAAATTCTTTAGCAACACAGGAACATAGACCTGTGTCTACATACAGGCTGTCCAAAGTCACACCTAACACATAGACCCATCGCAAAACTCATTACTGGACACTCCATTGCACTCCAGAGAGAAGAAATCCAATTCCACACACCAGAACGCTGACACAAGCTTCCCTAACCAGGAAACCTTGACAAACCAATCGTCCAACCCCACCCACTGGGTGAAACCTCCACAATAAAAAGGAACCACAGACCACAAGAATACAGAAAGCCCACTCCAGACACAGCAATCTAAACAAGATGAAAAGGCAGAGAAATACCCAACAGGTAAAGGAACATGGAAAAAGCCCACCAAGTCAAACAAAAGAGGAGGAAATAGGGAATCAACCTGAAAAAGAATTTAGAATAATGATAATAAAAATGATCCAAAATCTTGAAAACAAAATGGAGTTACAAATAAATAGCCTGGAGACAAAGATTGAGAAGATGCAAGAAATGATTAACAAGGACCTAGAAGAAATTTTAAAAAGTCAGTTAAAAATTAATAATGAAATAAATGAGATCAAAAGCACTCTGGAGGGAACCATGAGTAGAATAACAGAGACAGAAGATAGGATAAGTGAGTTAGAAGATAAAATGGTGGAAATAAATGAAGCAGAGAGGAAAAAAGAAAAAAGAATCAAAAGAAATGAGGACAACCTCAGGGACCTCTGGAACAATGTGAAACGCCCCAACATTCGAATCATAGGAGTCCCAAAAGAAGAAGACAAAAAGAAAGGCCATGAGAAGTTACTCAAGGAGATAATAGCTGAAAACTTCCCTAAAATGGGGAAGGAAGTAGCCACCCAAGTCCAAGAAACCCAGAGAGTCCCAAACAGGATAAACCCAAGGCGAAACACCCCAAGACACATATTAATCAAATTAACAAAGATCAAACACAACAAACATTAAAAGCAGCAAGGGAGAAACAACAAATAACACACAAAGGGATTCCCATAAGGATAACAGCTGATCTATCAATAGAAACCCTTCAGGCCAGAAGGAAATGGCAGGACATACTTAAAGTAATGAAAGAGAATAACCTACAACCTAGATTACTCTACCCAGCAAGGATCTCATTCAGATATGAAGGAAAAATCAAAAGCTTTACAGACAAGCAAAAGCTGAGAGAATTCAGCACCACCAAACCAGCTCTTCAACAAATACTAAAGGATCTTCTCTAGACAGGAAACACAGAAAGGTGGTATAAACGTGAACCCCAAACAACAAAATAAATGGCAATGGGACCATACCTATCAATAATTACCTTAAATGTAAATGGGTTGAATGCCCCAACCAAAAGACAAAGGCTGGCTGAATGGATACAAAAAAAAAACAAGACCCCTATATATGCTGTCTACAAGAGACCCACCTTAAAACAAGGGGCACATACAGACTAAAAGTGAAGGGCTGGAAAAAAATATTCCACACAAACGGAGACCAAAAGAAAGGAGGAGTCGCAATACTCATATCGGATAAAATAGACTTTCAAATAAAGACTGTGAAAAGAGACAAAGATGGACATTACATAATGATCAAAGGATCAATCCAAGAAGAAGATATAACAATTATAAATATATATGCACCCAACATAGGAGCACCGCAATTTGTAAGGCAAACGCTAACGAGTATGAAAGAGGGAATTAATAGTAACACAATAATAGTAGGAGACTTTAATACCCCACTCACAACTATGGATAGATCAACTAAACAGAAAATGAACAAGGAAACACAAACTTTAAAGGACACAATGGACCAGCTAGACCTAATTGATATCTATAGGATGTTTCACCCCAAAACAATCAACTTCACCTTTTTCTCAAGTGTACACGAAACCTTCTCCAGAATAGATCACATCCTGGGCCATAAATCTAGTCTTGGTAAATTCAAAAAAACAGAAATCATTCCAGTCATCTTTTCTGACCACAGTGCAGTAAGATTAGATCTCAATCACAAGAAAAAAATTATTAAAAATTCAAACATATGGAGGCTAAACAACACGCTTCTGAATAACCAACAAATCATAGAAGAAATCAAAATATGCATAGAAATGAATGAAAATGAAAACACAACAACCCAAAACCTATGGGACACTGTAAAAGCAGTGCTAAGGGGAAGATTCATAGCATTACAGGCCTACCTCAATACACAAGAAAAAAGTCAAATAAATAACCTAACTCTACACCTAAAGCAACTAGAGAAGGAAGAAATGAAGAACCCCAGGGTTAGTAGAAGGAAAGAAACCTTAAAAATTAGGGCAGAAATAAATGCAAAAGAAACTAAAGAGACCATAGCAAAAATCAACAAAGCTAAAAGCTGGTTCTTTGAGAAAATAAACAAAATTGACAAACCATTAGCAAGACTCATTAAGAAACAAATGGAGAAGAATCAAATTAACACAATTAGAAACGAAAATGGAGAGATCACAACAGAAAACACTGAAATACAAAGGATCATAAGAGACTACTACCAGCAGCTCTATGCCAATAAAATGGACAACTTGGAAGAAATGGACAAGTTCTTAGAGAAGTATGACTTTCCAAAACTGAACCAGGAAGAAATAGAAGATCTTAACAAACCCATCACAAGCAAGGAAATCGAAACTGTAATCAGAAATCTTCCAGCAAACAAAAGCCGAGGACCAGATGGCTTCACAGCTGAATTCTACCAAAAATTTAGAGAAGAGCTAACACCTATCTTACTCAAACTCTTCCAGAAAATTGCAGAAGAAGGTAAACTTCCAAACTCATTCTATGAGGCCACCATCACCCTAATTCCAAAACCAGACAAAGATGCCACAAAAAAAGAAAACTACAGGCCAATATCACTGATGAACATAGATGCAAAAATCCTCAACAAAATTCTAGCAAACAGAATCCAACAACATATTAAGAAAATCATACACCATGACCAAGTGGGCTTTATCCCAGGAATGCAAGGATTCTTTAATATCTGCAAGTCAATCAATGTAATACACCACATTAACAAATTGAAAGATAAAAACCATATGATTATCTCAATAGATGCAGAAAAAGCCTTTGACAAAATTCAACATCCATTTATGATTAAAACTCTCCAGAAAGCAGGAATAGAAGGAACATACCTCAACATAATAAAAGCTATATATGACAAACCCACAGCAAGCATCACCCTCAATGGTGAAAAATTGAAAGCATTTCCCCTGAAATCAGGAACAAGACAAGGGTGCCCACTCTCACCACTACTATTCAACATAGTTTTGGAAGTTTTGGCCACAGCAATCAGGGCAGAAAAAGAAGTAAAAGGAATCCAGATAGGAAAAGAAGAAGTGAAACTCTCTCTGTTTGCAGATGACATGATCCTCTACATAGAAAACCCTAAAGACTCTACCAGAAAATTACTAGAGCTAATCAACGAATACAGTAAAGTTGCAGGATATAAAATTAACACGCAGAAATCTCTTGCATTCCTATACACTAACAATGAGAAAACAGAAAGAGAAATTAAGGAAACAATACCATTCACCATTGCAACAAAAAGAATAAAATACTTAGGAGTATATCTACCTAAAGAAACAAAAGACCTATACATAGAAAACTATAAAACACTGATAAAAGAAATCAAAGAGGACACAAACAGATGGAGAAACATACTGTGTTCATGGATTGGAAGAATCAATATTGTCAAAATGGCTATACTACCCAAAGCAATCTATAGATTCAATGCAATCCCTATCAAACTACCAACGGTATTTTTCACAGAACTAGAACAAATAATTTCACAATTTGTATGGAAATACAAAAAAACCTCGAATAGCCAAAGTAATCCTGAGAAAGAAGAATGGAACTGGAGGAATCAATCTGCCTGACTTCAGACTCTACTACAAAGCCACAGTCATCAAGACAGTATGGTACTGGCACAAAGACAGAAATATAGATCAATGGAACAGAATAGAAAGCCCAGAGATAAATCCACGAACCTATGGTCACCTTATCTTTGACAAAGGAGGCAAGGATATGCAATGGAAAAAAGATAACCTCTTTAACAAGTGGTGCTGGGAAAACTGGTCAACCACCTGTAAAAGAATGAAACTAGAACACTTTCTAACACCATACACAAAAATAAACTCAAAATGGATTAAAGATCTAAATGTAAGAACAGAAACTATAAAACTCCTAGAGGAGAACATAGGCAAAACACTCTCCGACATAAATCACAGCAGGATCCTCTATGACCCACATCCCAGAATTTTAGAAATAAAAGCAAAAATAAACAAATGGGACCTAATGAAGCTTAAAAGCTTTTGCACAACAAAGGAAACTATAAGCAAGGTGAAAAGACAGCCCTCAGATTGGGAGAAAATAATAGCAAACGAAGCAACAGACAAAGGATTAATCTCAAAAATATACAAGCAACTCCTCCAGCTCAACTCCAGAAAAATAAATGACCCAATCAAAAAATGGGCCAAAGAACTCAACAGACATTTCTCCAAGGAAGACATACAGATGGCTAACAAACACATGAAAAGATGCTCAACATCACTCATTATCAGAGAAATGCAAATCAAAACCACAATGAGGTACCATTATACGCCAGTCAGGATGGCTGCTATCCAAAAGTCTACAAGCAATAAATGCTGGAGAGGGTGTGGAGAAAAGGGAACCCTCTTACACTGTTGGTGGGAATGCAAATTAGTACAGCCACTATGGAAAACAGTGTGGAGATTTCTTAAAAAGCTGGAAATAGAACTGCCATATGACCCAGCAATCCCACTTCTGGGCATACACACCGAGGGAACCAGATCTGAAAGAGACACATGCACCCCAATGTTCATCGCAGCACTGTTTATAATAGCCAGGACATGGAAGCAACCCAGATGCCCATCAGCAGATGAATGGATGAGGGAGCTGTGGTACATATACACCATGGAATATTACTCAGCCATTAAAAAGAATTCATTTGAATCAGTTCTAATGAGATGGATGAAACTGGAGCCCATTATACAGAGCGAAGAAAGCCAGAAAGATAAAGACCATTACAGTATACTAACACATATATATGGAATTTAGGAAGATGGTAACGATAACCCTATATGCAAAACAGAAAAAAGAGACTCAGATGTATAGAACAGACTTGTGGACTCTGGGAGAAGGCAAGGGTGGGATGTTTCAAGAGAACAGCATAGAAACATGTATATTATGTAGGGTGAAACAGATCACCAGCCCAGGTTTGATGCATGAGACAAGTGCTCGGGCCTGGTGCACTGGGAAGACCCAGAGGGATCGGGTGGAGAGGGAGGTGGGAGGGGGGACCGGGATGGGGAATACATGTATATCCATGGCTAATTCATTTCAATGTATGACAAAAACCACTGCAATGATGTAAAGTAATTAGCCTCCAACTAATAAAAATAAATGGAAAAAAAAAACTAAGTCAATAAATGAGTTTGTAGAAATTATATATATATATATACATATAAAGAAAACTTTGCCTGAAAAGAATAAAGGTAACTTGCACATAACAATCCAGTTGCTCAAAATCAGTTATAAAGAAATATCCTAAAAGCCAGTGGGGAAGAGAATACATTATAGACAGAGGAGCAAAGATGGAGATGTCAGCAGATTTTTTTTTGAAATATTAATAAAACAAGTACAAAGACAGCATAGTTAAAGTATCAAAAGAAAAAGAAATGAAAGGGAAAAAAAAAACAAAAACAAAAAAATACCCACAGCTAATCTAGAACTCTATACCCAGAGAAAATTTTATTCTAAGATGAGGGCATACAAAAGTTAAAAGAATTTTGTCACCAGGAGAAAATATTAAAGAGAATCTTTCTTTCAGAAGTAATATGACACCAAATGGACATATGAATCTATGTGAAGAAATGAACAGGAGATATGGTAACTACTTAGTTTATTGTATATCAATTATATCTCAAATAAGCTTTCAAAAAAAAATTACAATAAGCTACTATTATATCTGTTACCTTGATCTGTTACCAAGATCTTTCTTGGTGGCCCATGCATTTCTCAACCAAGATGGATTCCATCATAAGGGTTCTGGGAGACTGGCAGGACATGTTATTGGGGGATCTCCTCTTCCCTCTTGGCCTCTCCCAAATTCTTTCAGCTGGTGGTAACTTGTCAATTCTGTTTTCCTTATCAGAAATTTCTGTTATGAGATAACTCATGCAAGTGATTATTACTGCCTGTCCAAGGCAGGAGGTTTTGGTCAATGTCTCCCTAGAACATTTCACAATGGCCAACATTAAAAATAAAATAAGATCATATCAAGTATTAGAAAGGACATAGAACAGCTGGAACTCTTCCATACTGCAGGTTGAACTGCACACTGATATAGCCACTTTGGAAAACAGCTGGGCAGTTACTTATGAAGTTGATTTCACACTTACTGAATGTCCCAGTAACTATAATTTTAAATATTTACCTAAAGAAAGTGTAACCTTATATTAATCCCCAAACCTGTACAAACATGTTTTAACAACTTTATTCATGATAATCAAAAACTAGAAACAACTCAATGCCCTTGAACCAGTGGGTGGATAAACTGGAATATTATGGAGCAAAAGTAAAGGAAAACTATTACTGATATAGCAAACAACATGAATAAATCACAAACATATTATGCAAAATGATAGTGGCCAGACAGAGAACACTATATATTATATGATTCCACTTATGTGGTATTTTAGAAGAGGTTACATTATGAAAATAGAATAAAGATCAGTGGTTGGAGGGAGAAACTAACTTAAAATTTCAGCATGTCATTTTAAGGGAATGGCAAACCTCTTAAGTATTCTTGCCTTGAGAACACCATGAACAGTATGAGAAGGTAAAATGATAGGATACTGAAAGAGGAACTCCCCAGGTCGGTAGGTGCCCAATATGCTACTGGAGATCAGTGGAGAAATAACTCCAGAAAGAATGAAGGGATGGAGCCAAAGCAAAAACAATACCCAGTTATGGATGTGACTGGCGATAGAAGCAAGGTCCGATGCTGGAAAGAGAAATATTGCATAGGAACCTGGAGTGTTAGGTCCATGAATCAAGGCAATTTGGAAGTGGTCAAACAGGAGATGGCAAGAGTGAATGTCGGCATTCTAGGAATCAGTGAACTAAAATGGACTGGAATGGGTCAATTTAAGTCAGATGACCATTATATCTACTACTGTGGGCAGGAATCCCTTAGAAGAAATGGAGTAGCCATCATGGTCAACAAAAGAGTCTGAAATGCAGTACTTGCATGCAATCTCAAAAAAAGACAGAATGATCTCTGTTCATTTCCAAGGCAAACCATTCACTATCACAGTAATCCAATCCTATGCCCCAACCAGTAATGCTGAAGAAGCTGAAGTTGAATGGTTCTATGAAGACCTGCAAGACCTTTAGAACTAACACCCAAAAAAGATGTCCTTTTCATTATAGGGAACTGGAATGCAAAGGAGGAACTCAAGAAACACCTGTAGTAACAGGCAAATTTGGCGTTGGAGTACGGAATGAAGCAGGGCAAAGGCCAATAGAGTTTTGCCAAGAGAACACATTGGTCATGGCAAACACCGTCTTCCAACAACACAAGAGAAGACTCTACACATGGACATCACCAGATGGTCAACACTGAAATCAGATTGATTATATTCTTTGCAGCCAAAGATGGAAAATCTCTCTACAGTCAGCAAAAACAAGACCGGGAGCTGACTGTGGCTCAGATCATGAATTCCTTATTGCCAAATTCAGACTTAAACTGAAGAAAGTAGGGAAAACCACTAGACCATTCAGGTATGGCCTAAATCAAATCCCTTATGACTATACAGTGGAAGTGAGAAATAGATTTAAGGGACTAGATCTGATAAACAGCCTAGTGAACTAAGGACGGAGGTTTGTGACATTGTACAGGAGACAGGGATCAAGACCATTCCATAGAAAAGAAAGGCAAAATGGTTGTCTGAGGAGGCCTTAAAAATAGCTGTGAAAAGAAGAGAAGGGAAAAGCAATGGAGAAAAGGAAAGTTATTCCCATTTGAATGCAGAGTTCCAAAGAATAGCCAGGAGAGATAAGAAAGACTTCCTCAGTGATCAATGCAAAGAAATATAGGAAAACAACAGAATGGGAACGACTAGAGATCTCTTTAAGAAAGTTAGATATAACAAGGGAACATTTCAGGCAAAGATGGATTCTATAAAGGACAGAAATGGTATGGACCTAACAAAAGCAGAAGATATTAAGAAGAGGTGGCAAGAATACACAGAAGAACTGTACAAAAAAGATCTTCACGACCCAGATAATTACAATGGTGTGATCACTCACCTAGAGCCAGACATCCTGGAATGTGAAGAGAAGCAGGCCTTAGAAAGCATCACTACGAACAATGCTAGTGGATGTGATGGAATTCCAGTTGAGCTATTTCAAATCCTGAAAGATGATGCTGTGAAAGTGCTGCACTTAATATGCCAGCAAATTTGGATAACTCAGCAGTGGCCACAGGACTGAAAAGGTCAGTTTTCATTCCAATCCCTAAGAAAGGCAACCCCAAAGAATGCTCAAACTACCGCACAATTGTACTCATCTCACACGCTAGTAAAGTAATACTCAAAATTCTCCAAGCCAGGCTTCAGCAATATGTGAACCGTGAACTTCCAGATGTTCAAGCAGGATTTAGAAAAGGCAGAGGAACCGGATATCAAATTGCCAACATCCACTGGATCATCGAAAAAGCAAGAGAGTTCCAGAAAAACATCTATTTCTGCTTTATTGACTACACCAAAGCCTTCGATTGTGTGGATCACAATAAACTGTGGAAAATTCTTCAAAAGATGGGCATCCCAGACCACCTGACCTGCCTCTTGAGAAACCTGTATGCAGGTCAAGAAGCAACAGAACTGGACATGGAACGACAGACTGATTCCAAATAGGAAAAGTCAAGTCTGTATATTGTCACTCTGCTTATTTAACTTATGTGCAGAGTACATCATGAGAAACACTGGGCTGAAAGAAGCACAAGCTGGAATCAAGATTGCCAGGAGAAATATCAATAACCTCAGATATGCAGATGACACCACCCTTATGGCAAGAGAGTGAAGAGGAAATTAAAAGCCTCTTGATGAAAGTGAAAGAAGAGAGTGAAAAATTTGGCTTAAAGCTTAACATTCAGAAAACTAAGATCATGGCATCTGGTCCCATCACCTCTTGAGAAATAGATGGGGAGACAGTGGAAACAGTGTCAGACTTTATTTTTGGGGGCTCCAAAATCACTGTGGATGGTGACTTCAACCATGAAATTAAAAGACACTTACTTCTTGGAAGGAAAGTTATGACCAACCTAGATAGCATATTAAAAAACAGGGACATTACTTTGCCAGCAAAGGTCTGTCTGGTCAAGGCTATGGTTTTTCCAGTGGTCATGTATGGATGTGAGAGTTGGACTGTGAAGAAAGCTGAGCACCAAAGAATTGATGCTTTTGACCTGTGTTAATGGAGAAGACTCGTGAGAGCCCCTTGGACTGCAAGGAGATCCAACCAGTCCATCCTAAAGTAGATCAGTCCTGGGTGTTCATTGGAAGGACTGATGTTGAAGCTGAAACTCCAGTACTTTGGTCACCTTATGCAAAGAGTTGACTCATTGGAAAAGACCCTGATGCTGGCAGGGATTGGGGGCAGGAGGAGAAGGGGACGACAGGATGAGATGGTTGGATGGCATCACTGACTCGATGGGCATGAGTTTGAATAAACTGTAGGAGTTAGTGATGGACAGGGAAGCCTGGTGTGCTGCGGTTCATGGGGTCACAAAGAGTTGGACACGACTGAGCAACTGAACTGAACTGAACTAATAAAACATGCTGCTCCAATTTACATATATTGTGAAGTGATTACAGTAATAGGTTCAGTTAACATCCATCTTCTCATATATTATAAATACAATAAATAGAAAAGAAAAAATAAAAATTATATTCTATCAACATTGTTTTTGAACATTCAATATAATGATTTTTTGCATCATGAAGAGGAAAATGAGCCCCTGAGTTATAGCACAGAAATAATGCAACAAATTCAGAGTAGAAAGATGAACTCCCTTAATACTTATAAAGTGGGTACAGAAAGAAAGTAGATACAACATTATGTTAATCCAGAGACTTGCAATAATGCCACTTTCATTGTTGTAAAGAAGCCCCCTTGGAACACAGTAGATACGTGGAGATCAGCATTAATTTTAGAAAAAAAAATGTGCAAAATATACTTTGCAATGTTTAATCAGATCTAAGTATGCATATATATTGGAGAAGGAAATGGCAATCCACTCCAGTATTCTTGCCTGGAGAATTCCATAGACAAAAGAGCATGGACTCTAGAGTCACAAAAAGTTTCACAAAAAGTCAGACATGAGTGAGCAAGTATCCACACCACATTCATCTATATATATGAACTTTACCTATAATTTGAAAATAGTACCCTTTTGCTTTACAAACGGGAAAACTGAATCCCAATACAATGGACTATTTCACTCAAGAACAGACAGCTTGTTTGTGGAAAATTTTAGAGTTCAAATCCAGTTCCACAGTATCATAATATCTCCTTAATCAGGTACTTTATATTGGCATATCTTATGTAGTGATTAAGAGAATGAACTTTGAAACAAGACTGCCTGTTTTTGAATTCCAATTTGATTATTTATGAGATCTGGGAAACTTTGCCTCACTGACTGTCAGTACTCTATAAAATAGGCAAAATATTAATTCCTCCTTCATAGGAGTGTTAATAGGGCCAAATGAGTTAATACTTGTAAGTACTTAGAAGAGAAACCAGGCATAAAATAAGTGTTCAGTACATCTCAGTTATTTGTTTTATGAGCAGTAATTTCAGCAAATAATTAGGCAGATACATATTCTGACTTTTGTAGTTTGAAGCTGAGTCACAATTCAAACTTCATCCAAGACACATCACCATGTAGACTCTGTATGAAAGTGCTTTTACTCCCTACAATAGTAAGGTACATAGATATATGAAAAATAAGTTGTTTTAACACTGTAAAAAAAGCTGAGTTTTAAGTCTCAATGTAGTTTTTGATCTTATAGAGGAAATGATACTGATTGTATAAAGCAAAGTGTTGGCTAGTTGATTTACAAGTTCTTTGTTAGATCGGTTTTCATCATTTTGGCCATTCTTTAAAGCACTTACAAACTAATTTCTCTTTTTCTTCTTTTTGTTGTTGTTTCCAGGACAGTAAATGAGCCAAACTAAAGTTTCCAATGGCAACATTTACTCCTTTATCACACAACCAGGATCTTTGGACTTGCAGTAAAAGCTCTATAAGCTGATAATAGAGGAGAGAAGAGGAATCGAAAGGATTAGAATGGGAACATTCTGCCTTCATTTCATACAGTGACTCTAAAGGAAGAATGGAATCACAAGAATTCCCCTTTTAACTAGAGGTCAAACAGTTATGCCAATCACATTCATTGTGCTCTGCAAAGCTAGGTTTTGTCTGTATTCACAAGTATAGGTTTCCCTTATGCTAATCAGCTCATAGGCTCTAGCTAGCTGATATTCTTAGTCTAACAGTTACTTTGTGATCAGTAGCATCTGTGTTACAGAGAACTGAAATCAATTTTGTACAAGCCAAATATTAGGAAACTTCTATTATTATACTTATTATACGAATTTAATCTCTTTCATGCAATTTATGATATTATCATTGTTATTGTTCATGTGGTAGTTGTTGTTTTCTATCCTTTAATTATATAACTATTGGAAGATGTTTCAGGTAGGAAGCAATAATGTTATAATCAAGCTGTCACCAAGTTAGTTTATCCTGGTGGATGGACATTGTAGTCTTGTATCATTTTCTTTTTTTATGCTCTGTGTTATTTTTAAAATGTTCAAAATTCAGTGGAACTAATTAGTTGGAACATACAGTCCTGAAAAATGAGTAAAGACTGTTTGTAGTTGACTGTGTAAGAAAGCCATGATATTGCTAGGAAAATTGATTCTCAAAGCTGTAAGTGATCTTGTTGAAAAAAAACCTGCAAGAATACATAAATATAGAAACTTCATGTAACCGAATCATTCTACAAAGAAAACTAAATGATAGTAAACTTTGCCTTCTTTCCTTGAAGAGAAAGTAATATCTACAAGAGAAATTGTGCTATCATTCTGATAGCAAATGGTTAACAACAGAAGAATTAAATAATTACTAATAGATTTTTCTAGAGATTCTTTTCTATAACTAATGTAAAGTTTCTTATTTGAGTTAATGTTCTCTTTTTTATTACTAACTCTACAGCAGGAAAAAAAAATATCCTGACCATTCATAAAATTTAGTGATGTTTTGATTTTTATCTAGCTGGAAATGAGAATTACAACTTTTAATAAATGACACATGAATTTCATAAAGTTTTATGATCTTCTATTTCTTGATGATAAAAAGCTGAAAAGGTAAACAAAAAAAATTTTTAAGTGATTTACTAATTTCTCATACATCTGTGAAGGAAAAGGGAGAAGAATTAGTTATCTGTCCTCTGTTCTCTCCCATTTTAAAGCTGAGTTTCATTCATTAAGGAGTTTCACGTAGCAAATAATTTCTACCTTTGAGGGGAAAAGACATTGTCATTGACTTGTAGAAATACAGCTTCAATAGCATCCATGCTCACAAGAGAAGCCCAGATGACTACAGGTTGTCTCAGCTGAGGTCAGTGCAATATCTGCTTTCCCATGTAATCATGCATCTAATTTCCTCAGCTTTGAGGCTCATAGTAAACAGAATTTGAAAAAAGTGGGCGGAATAATTTGGCATTAGTTTTATTTGGACTGAATCCAAATAAATAAGAATTATTAAATATTTGGAGATTTTGAAGTAATCAATAAGAAATGATGACACTAAAAGATAATTTATACATAATAAAAAAGGAAAGAGTATATAAATACAAATCCACATTATTGATCAAACTCATTTCAGTCCGAATTTTCCAGGAGTTAAAAAAAAAAAAAGAATCACCCAGTGCCAGATCACCTGTGATGAGAAGTTCAGGATATTTAAATATAGATATTAAAGTTTTGATAGATGATTTGATAGTTGAGCCTGTAGAAATGTAAATAGCAGAAATATCCTATTCAGATACTGATATGTCTAACTAAGGAAATCATTTTTGCAAATTAGAAGCAACTAACCTGAAAATAATTATTCTGTATAATATTGTTATGTGTGAATCACAAGTCACTGACATACCACAGAGAGTCAGTATGTCATTTGTCAAACTGGGTTTGTATAACACTGTACGGTATAGGTATATTCTCAGATATTCGTTAGTATTTTTGTTTGTTTTAGGAATTGAAGCATACTTGATTTGCAATATTATATTAGCTTTAGGTGTACAACATAATGATTCAGCACTTTTATGTTAATAGATTATACTCATTTAAAGTTATTATAAAATATTGTCTATATTTCCTGTGCTATACAATAATATATCCTTAGAGTTTTACATAGTAGTTTAAATCTTTTAATTTCCTACTACTATATTATTCTTCCTTCCTTTCCTATCCTCACTTGCAATGAGTTTGTTTTCTGTACCTCTTGGGTCTGTTTCTATTTTATTCATATATATTTGTTTTATTTTTAGAATACATGCATAAGTGCTAACACATGGTATCTGTCTTCTTCTGTCAGATGTACTTCATCAATTATAACACCCTTAAAGTCCATCCATGTTGCTACAAATGGCAGGATGTTATTCATTTTCATGGCTGAGTAGTAGTCTATACATATGTATATATATATATATATATATATATATATATATATATACATATTGTTGATGGACACTTAATTTGTTTTCATATTTTGGCTATTATAAATAATGCAGCTATGAACATTGAAGTGAGTGAATCTTTCTGAATCATTTTATTTTTTTAGGATTTATACCCAGGAGTGGAATTGCTGGATCAAATGGTAATTTTACTTTTAGTGTTTTCAGGAAGCTTATATTATTTTCCATAGTGGCCACGCCAATATACATTCCTACCAACAGTGTATTAGGGTTCTCTTTTCTCCATAACCGCATCAACATTTGTTATTTATGTTCTTTCTGATGATAGTCTTTTCTGATATGTGTGAGATGATAACTGATTGTGGTTTGATTTGCATTTCTCTGTTGTTTAGAGATGTTGGTCATTTTTCGTGTCCCTGTTAGTCCCCTATATAACTTCTTTGGAAAAATATATATCCAGTACTTCTCTACCCATTGTTAACTAGCTTTTATTTAAAAAAAAAAAAGATTTAGTTATATGAGCTCTTTATATTTTTTGGATATTAACTCCTATTGGTCATATCATTTGCAAATATTCTCCCATTCAGTAGGTTGCCTTTTTACTTTGCTGATGACTTCCTTTGTTGTACAAAGTCTTTTATGTTTAATTAAGTCCCAATTGTTTATTTGTTTTTCTTTGCTTTAAGAGGAAGATCCAAGAAAATATTACTAAAGTTTATGTCAAAAAATGTTCTGTCTATGTTTTTCTTCTGAGTTTCATTGCTGAGTTTCATTAGCTTTTAACACTAATTTCTAAAATAGTTTCTGTTAATTTTAGGATAAAAATTGTTGAGAATAAAAATTAATACATATTGGGAATTGAGTGTGAAAGATGTTTTCTAAGGGTTGAATACATTTTAGCTCTTTTCATACTTATATATGTTTATAAGGTAGCTATTAATTTTATCCTAGTATTATGGATAAGAAAACTAAGTTCATAAAGGGTATGCAAAAATCCCAAATATTACAAATAATGTAAAGCCAGAACATTACAAAAACTATTATATGTATATTCTGGATTATCTGGTTCAAAACACACCTTGAAATTTTAATGTCCAGACTAGCAATCTGGTTTGCCTTAACTTTGATAACAGAGCCTCTTCCTTGGGTTAGTTCACATTAATGAGAAAGGAGAAAGGAAGATTTAATACATGGTGCTTTAGTAACCTATGCTTTCATGCCAAATAAATGCCATATAACTTTAGAAACTCCTGTAAAAGATTTTACAGTAGTTTGAAAATGAGGTAGTAGTGAGATATTGTGTCATCACCAAACAGTAGTATGGGTCTGTCTGTGCTTAGTCACTCCACTGTGTTCAACTCTTTGTGACCACATGGACTGCAGCCAGCCAGGCTCCTCTGCCCATGAGGATTCTCCAGGCAAGAATACTGGGGTGGGTGCCATGCCCTCCTCCAGGGGATCTTCCCAACCCAGAGACTGAACCCAGATCTCCTGCATTACAGGTGGATTCTTTACCATCTGAGCTACCAGGAAAGTCCAAGAACCCTGAGGGGGTAGCCTATCCCTTCTCAAGGGGATTTTCCCAACCCAGGAGATGAACCAGTGTCTCCAGCTTTGCAGGTGGATTCTTTATCAGCTGAGCTACCAGAGAAGCCTAAACAGCAGTATAGGTATGTCTAACATAAAAGAATCTGACTACAACAGTCATTACAATATTCATTCTGTAAGTTCAGTTCAGTTCAATCTCTCAGTCATGTCCGACTCTTTGTGACCCCATGGACTGCAGCATGTCAGGCCTCCCTGTCCATCACCAAGTCCTGGAGTCCACCAAAACACATGTCCATTGAGTCAGTGATGCCATCCAACCATCTCATTCTCTGCTGTCCCCTTCTCCTCCCACTGTCAGTCTTTCCCAGCATCAGGGTCTTTTCAAATGAGTCAATTCTTTGCATCAGCTGGCTAAGTATTAGAGTTTCACCTTCAGCATCAGTCCTCCCAGTGAATATTCAAGACTGATCTCCTTTAGGATGGACTGGTTGGATCTCCTTGCAGTCCAAGGGACTCTGAAGAGTCTTCTCCAACACCACAGTTCAAAAGTATCAATTCTTTGGCTCTCAGATTTCTTTACAGTCCAACTCTCACATCCATACAGGACTACTGGAAAAACCACAGCTTTGACTAGACGGACTTTTGTTGGCAAAATAATGTCTCTGCTTTTTAATATGCTGTCTAGATTGGTCAAATCTTTTCTTTCAAGGAGCAAATGTCTTTTAATTTCATGGCTGCAGTCACCATCTACAGTGATTTTGGAGCCCCCCAAAATAAAGTCTCTCACTGTTTCCATTATTTCCCCATCTATTTGCCATGAAGTGATGGGACTGGATGCCACAACCTTAGTTTTCTGAATGCTGAGTTTTAGCGAACTTTTCATTCTCCTCTTTCACTTTCATCAAGAGGTTTTTTAGTTCTTCACTTTTTGCCATAAGGGTGGTGTCATCTGCATATCTGAGGTTATTGATATTTCTCCCAGCAGTCTTGATTCCAGCTTATTCTTCATCCATCCTGGCATTTTGCATGATGTACTCTGCAAATAAGTTAAATAAGCAGGGTGACAATATACAGCCTTGACCTACTCCTTTCCCAGTTTGGAACCAGTCTGTTGTTCCATGTCCAGTTCTAACTGTTGCTTCTTGACCTGCCTACAGATTTCTCAAGAGGCAGGTCAGGTGGTCTGGTATTCCCATCTCTTGAAGAATTTTCCATAGTTTGTGCACCTTGTGCACAGGACCCAGGAGAAAGGAGCAGTGACCCTAAAAGAGACTGACCCAGCCTTGCCCATGAATGTCCAAGAGTCTCAGGCAGAGGTGTGGGTTGGCAGTGGCCAGCTGCAAGGTTGGGGCACTCAGTGCAGCAGTGTATGCATGGGACCTTTTGAATGAGGTCTCCATTATCTTCATTACCTCCACCATAGTTTGGCCTCAAGTTGAACAACAGGGAGGGAACACAGCCCCACTCATCAGCAGAAATTTGGATTAAAGATTTACTGAGCATGGCCCTGCTTATCAGCAATTCTGAAAATCTCACTGCTGTTTTAAACTCTTTTTAATTCAAAGTTCTTCAATATATGAAATATAAAAGAAGGATAATTTGTATATTATATAATTGATACTATGTAAAATAGATAGCTTATACGAACCAGCCGAATAGCTCAAAGAACTTGACTCGGTGCTCAATGGTGACATAATTGGGAAGGAAAGCCCAGACAGAGGGCATATACGTATAGCTGATTTGTTCTGATGATAAAGTCCATCCTAAAGGAGATCAGTCCTGAATATTCATTGGAAGGACTGATGCTGAAGGTGAAACTCTAATACTTGGCCACCTGATGCAAAGAACTGACTCATTTGAAAAGACCCTGATGCTGGGAAAGATTGAGGGCAGGAGGAGAAGGGGACGACAGAGGATAAGATGGTTGGATGGCATCACAGACTCAATGGACAGGAATTTGTGTAAGCTCTGGGACTTGGTAATGGACAGGGAGGCCTGGTGTGCTGCAGTACATGGGGTCGCAAAGAGTCAGACACAACTGAGTGACTTAACTGAACTGATTCCTGATTTACTTTACTGGGCAGTGGAAACTAACATAACATTGTTAAAGCAACTATACTTCAATAAAAATTACTTTAAAAATTATTAGGCATGTTTTACTAATTTTGAAAGTATCCAAAGAGCAGATTTACAAGTCAGATATCATGAACAGAGGAGCATGAGGAAAATCTTCCAATAAGCAGAGAACTGTATTTTCACTTCAAGGATGTGAAGGATGGTGTGTTTAAACAACTGCGGACTAAGTCCCTTGCATGTGACATCTCCTTTCCTGCCATAACAACAAAAATTCAGGCAATAATGAAACGTCTGTGTCAGGGGAGAGTCTCACTGAGACTCAGCGTCACCTTCTGAACATCATCAGTCGATGTCCAGAGCAGTAGAAGGAATGAATGTCGGAGCCCTTGTCAGGATAAGAGTTATGGAAGAAGGAGGTAGAATCTAGTAATTAACTAAAAGATGAGTGCTATCTCTTCCAACCCCTCCACCCCTAAATTAAATCCCTTGGATTAATTAATTATGAAATGGTATGGGGAAAAATCAAGTATGAATCAATACAATGTTTCTATGACATGCCCGTTTTTACTAAATGTGTGTTAGGTAGTTCCTGTTACAGAAACACATGTGACAGCATAATATGTTTTATCCAGTTTTCTTAGTTTACAAATTAAAAGAAAAAATGCCTATATTGTATTAATTTCATGGGATTTCACCTATGGCAGAGGGTGCAGTGAGAGAAGCAAGTAGCACTGAGCAAGTAGCAAATTGCCTGAGCGAGTGGCAATTGCTAAGTGATGCATTGGCTGCCCTCAGTGCAGCTACTTCATGCATTATCCCCCTTTGTCTCTTCTCTGCTTTCTCAGCCTGAGAAGCAAGGCAGAAAATAGCACTAAGGAGTAATTCTGGGTGATATGCCTTGGGACCATATTAACTATGATTTTATTGACTAATCAACCATTGTTTTAATGTAAGTTGACAATATTATCCACTAGTTTAAATTTTAATATTTAAGGTCAAAAACTGGTAAACTATAACATTCAATGCTATGTTTGTATCTATGTAAACGCTGACAAAACTCAGCATTCAGAAAATTAAGATCACGGCATCTGGTCTCATCAGTTCAGTTCAGTTCAGTTCAGTTCACTCACTCAGTCGTGTCCAACTCTTTGCGACCCCATGAACTGCAAGAAAAGCTATGACAAACATAGGCAGCATATTAAAAAGCAGAGACATCACTTTGCTGACAAAGCCCATGTAGTCAAACTATGGATTTTGCAGCAGTCATGTACAGATGTGAGAACTGTACCATGAGAAGGCTGAGTGCCAAATAATTGATGCTTTTGAACTGTGTTGCGGGAGAAGACTCTTGAAAGTCCCCTAGACTGCAAGGAGATCAGACCAGTCAATTCTAAAGGAAATAAACCCTGATTATTCATTGGAAGGACTGACGCTGAAACTGAAACTCCAAAACTTTGGCCACCTGATATGAACAGCAAACTCATTGGAAGAGATTTTGATGCTGGTAAAGATTGAAGACAGGAGAAGGTGGCAACAGATGATAAAGTGTTGGCATGGCATCACCAACTCAATGGTCATGAGTTTAAGCAAACTCCAGGAGCTAGGGAGGGGACAGGGAGGCCTGTGGTGCTGCAGTCCATGGGGTTGCAAAGAGTTAGACACAACTTAGTGACTGAACATCAACAACAATTTAAAAGCTTACAAATATTTTACAAAAAGAAAAAAGAACATCAGGAGCTATGTCTTCATGTACTTTAAAGAAATTAGGACATATTTAATAACAATGTAAAATCCACACATGTTTGAAAGGCTATTCCCTTTTATTCAAGCAAGTAACAGAAAGGAAAGAATAGGGTTGAGTTTCTACTTGTATCCATTAATGTTATTACATTTAAGAAAAATGATAGAAAATAAATATGACAAATATGGCATATTGAATATATGGTACATGTATTTTTACATATCAATAATTTTTATAATTTTCTCTACATTGTTGTAAATTTAAAATATTCACAATATTTCTTTTATTTTTTAAGATAATCATCAGGTAAGTTTTCTGAGTTTTTAAAAATTACTATTATTTATTTTATAATAAATTTATATCATTTATATATAATAAATTTATACATATGTAAATTTATAATAAATTTATATCATTTATATATAAATAATTTTAAATATTTTTATTATATATTATAATAAATTTATATCATCGTTTCTCTAACCCCCACTCCCTACTTGTGACAACCACCATTCTATTCTCCATATCTATAAATTTGTTATTATATTATTTTAATATTCAACATGAGATGTCTTATGGTAGTAGTCTACCTCTTTCTAACATAGTTTCCTAGACCTAATACCCTGAAAGTCCACTCTTTTTGTTGCAAATGTCAAGACATGGTTCTTTTTATGGCTGAATAATATTCCATTGTGTATATATACCTGTTTCTTTATTCATTCACCAAAGGACACTTAGATTGTTTCCATATTAGCTGTTGTAAATGATGCTGCAATGAGCATAAGTGTGCATATATCTTGATTCAGATTAGCTTAGTCATTGTAGATTAAAAGATAGAGAACCTTTCTCAAGCCTGCCTTCCTCTTGATTCCATATGGGATTATCTTCTGCTAGCAGATACACCTGCCACAGTTTGCAAGATGAGAGTGAATATCATGAAGCAGAGGTTTTATTTCTGCTGCTTCCCATATTCCTGCTGCATTTAGAGTTATAGGCAGATTTTCCTGGGACAACTGTAGAGGACATCCTTGAGCTTCTTTCATAACTTTTTTGGTACCAGCAGACCTGTGTGCTGTTCATTTTGCTGTGTGTTGTGGCAGAGACAGTCTTATTCCCTAATGACGTGATCCCAGAAAGGAAAGGAGCTCTTTTGATACACCAATTCTATGGTATTATATTGAGAGTTATTAGTGGAAGTCAAATTAGCAGCCAGGTGTGCCAACACTCCCCCAAGTTTTGTAAGCATCTGGTTGCCTCCTATAAAGCTCTTTCTTCTGAAACTAACTGGAGTAGTTTTATTGTCTGCTACTTAATGGGTATAGAATGTTTAATTCTTATCCTAATAATCTACATTTTAAGTTCCCTTCCTAGAGTAAAAAGTGTAGACTGAAATTTGACAATTCTGGCTGGGTCTAACATTATGGGGTGTTAAACCCCTGTAAGGGAGTCACTACTGTGAATTTATAAGTCAGATAATAAGTTTCAGTTTAAATCAATCTCTATTGAGTAGCCCCTTATTCCCTGCCTTACTCAGACCTTCTTTCTGGGAAGTTCTTTCTAAATAGATCATCATGTTGTATGCCCTGTGATCTCACTAATTTGGCCACATCACATACTCAAAGGCAGTCATTTATATAGATCAACTCATAATAGGTCCTGGCACAAGAGATCTGCCCGAGACGCACATTTTATTGAATGGTGAGAGGCTAAAACAATAACGTTCTCTCTCTAGGGAATTAGATGTGAGATAAGCAGACAGTAGAGTATATAGAAAGGGAACGACCCATGAAAAGAACTCTATGTGTCTCTGAAGACTTAAATGATTTAAAGATAAGCTATCCAGTAACAGCAGTAGCTGCAGCAATGAAACCTGAAGACAGAGCATGGCTGAAAAAGTACAAAGCAGGAAAGAAAAAAAAAAAGATAAAAAGTAAAAAATACTAAGTATGTGATGAGAAAGCCCATTAATGCCTACTGCTGTGGAGGTGCTATATTCTGAAACATATTTTTACTTCTGAGTTGTGCAATATAGGAGGATAATTCTAGCTTCTTTATTTATACTAATGGATATCATAGTATTTCACCAATGTCCCCTCTCCAAGACTCATTCTTTCATCTGTTGAACTTATCAACCACTAGCATAATTTATCTGAGCACTTCTCCAATATTGGAGAGGTAAAGAAAGCCACTTCATTGATATTGAAAATCATGTCGCCCTTCCTGGAAAAACTCCACACCTAATGGTTGCTTCCTGGAGGGCTATGGGACCCAACCTTTCTTGGTTTTATGTTATACAACTTTGTAGAGTCATCTCAGTTCCTATTGGCTGAGGCCCTTCTTTGAGCATAACTGAACCTCAACTTCTCCCTTGGTTCAATCCTGTTTTCTTCACCTTGCCGATTGTTGATTCAAAAGAGCACATCCCAATACATATCTGCAAGCAAATTTCTCAGAGTCTGTTTCTCAGAGAACCTAGCCATTGATAGATTTCTTCCCACGTAGTATCAAAATAAATTCCAAATAACTGAAATAATCTGTCAGCATATCTGACTTTTCACACCAAAAATCAAAATACTGTGTTTTAAGAGAAATTAAACTTAATGCACAACTAAGTAAGTGTTTTAAGCATTTGAATTGCTGGTGTCTGACTGATTTCCTCAGAGGCAGTGTATTGGAGGATTTTCAGTTTACAAAATGGTTTCCCTAAAGAAATATTTATTTCTCTTACAAATATATTTATTGCTATATCTGAGTATCTCTAATTAAATTAGTCATAAAATTGGTTAAAATTAATCAATTTGGTCACAAGTTCTTATTCCATAAAAAATTTCAGCTTCACAAAGAAACCAACTGAAATTCAATACTTCTATGTTGTTTAGCAAATATAACTAGGAACATGCTCATAAAAAATTTATCAAACATGTTAGTCTTCACATATGAAAAGTTATCACTTTAGAGTCTATCAAGAAACAGTTGTTCTTTTCTGAGCATGAAAAGAGAAGCAAGCATGAAATCAGTATTCAACATAACAACTGAACAAGAGTGAACAAACTTTCAATAGATATTTCCTAATAACTGATATAAATTTGTTCAAAAGTCAAGAAAATAATGTATTTAATAGAGACATTTACAAATAGGATGACTCATTGGGCGTATATGAATTGAAATGGCTTAAAAAATCTGTCAGATTTGAATTAAGGATCCTACAAACTTAAATGTGAATTTAGGTCATAAATTGTGCCAAAAAGTCTGGAATATTCTGTTTCCAGATTGAATGCCTTTCAAAGCCTTTGATATATACTTTGTTAGAAAATGTCTCTTTAGGAGCTCACTGTTCACAGAAGTTCATGTATACTGTGTGCTGATACGTAAACAAGATTTAACTTTAGAGGCTAGGTTTAGAAATATTCAAATCTCTACTAGTATTTCTACCTGATTAACTTTCAAATACATGCATTGACTTTCTAATATATCTAAATCTAATAAAGCTGAATATACTTAATTACAGACATAAACTAGCTTCTGCACACAATTGTATTAAAATATTAATATTTTAATAGCTGAAAGCAATTTAAACAATTTGAATATTTACACTGTGCCCAATAGTGTGATAAAAACACACCTAAAAATGCTCCTTCTTGATATTTATACTTCTCAATCTTGCTCTTAAATTTCAGCCACCTTTCCTCTTCCGTCATTAGAAGCCACCAAAATCCCTCCTGGTATTTCTGCTTTCATTTGTCCTTCTTCCCCACTTGTACTCTCCTCTCCCACTGCTCACTCTATCCCCTTCTTCCTCCTTTTTGCACTTCCTCTTATTCCTCATTTTTTCTTTATTTTACCCTCATTTCATCATCTTTATCTTTTGTTATTTTTTCACCTTTGCCAGTTACCTGGATATTGCAAGCCAGAAAATGGAGGAGCCAGGAAGCTGAACTTGTTTCTCCCTAGAAGAGAAAGTAAGCAACTAGAGATCAAGCTACTTCTTATTATCACTTTTTTTTAATCTTAGTAACATACAGCCTTACTTAAATGAATTAAAAACCTATCTGCACTCAAATTCTCAGATGCTTGGTAAATAAAAATATCCTAAATGTTTCTCAAATCTGTCCACAACTGTAAATTGGGATTAAGATGACTTATATTACACAATTCAAGAGCTTAAAATAAAATGAGATAGTATGTGTTAATAAGCCATGACGATTATATAAACTTAAAATATGACTATCTGATTATCCTCTCTTCAAAAATTTTACTACAGACAATCTACCACTCTGTTGTTTGTTTTTGTCGGTTGGGAAAAAAAAAAAAGCTACAGTACATCTATAGTAAATGATCTCCCTTCTTCAGTTCTAAATCAGAGCAACTTAGCTGGATTTGAGTCTGCTCTAACCCTAAGAGTGACCTCAAGACTTAAATTAATCACCGTCATAATTCCTCTTACCCAAATTTCAGGAATGGGCAGATCAATATATTAAGGCCTAAAAGTTAAGCCAAAAGTTATTCTGTTTTTTAAGCAACACTGACTTTTAATAATTGTTTTTAAAAATAAAATTAATTCTTATCCAAGCAAACAGATGGATGATAAAGAGGGTATTATATTTCAGGAAAATATATTATTTTAAAATATATATTTTGAAATATATCATTTCAAACTATATTACAAAATATGTATTTCAGGCAAAAGCAAGACATTCCATCATCAAATGTGTCTTTCAGTGTTGTTCAGAGGGCAAGGAATATTGATAAAAAGAGAGTACAAAGGATTGTATGGAAGATTTCACTGGGCCAGACCTAGAAGTGGCCTATATAAGCTCTATCCCCAATCCACTGGCTTCGAATTCAGTCACATGCTTTATTTAGAGACTGTTGATCTAAAAAAAATGCTTATCTACAATTATATTACATTATGGAAGGAGATACATTTTAATTGGTGAAAAAATTTGCTATTTTACCCACACTGTTGGTAAAGAAAAAAACTGTATTTTTCTATCAATGGGTCCTAACTGCACAGAGGACTAAACTGCATGAAGGAATTATGGTTTGTGCAAATCTTTTAAAAAAAGAAGAAGAAGAAGAAAACAAGAGAAAGTCTTATTAGATTTCTTTTATAATTGTATCCTGATTACATCAGTGAAGCCCTGAATCAAATTATCAGAGGCTAAAATAATCCCCTATCCTCTTTTATTTATTTTTTGCTTAAGGAAATTTGATCTGGGTTTTCTACTTTTTCTATCAAGAGTCAGTGATTCATGACTATTATAAACCGATGGTTAACATCCTTGGTTGCAAAGATCCTCATCTTGGCTTTGATACTAGCTACATGAGCACAAGGCAATTTGTCAATCTTTATGATTTTCTCTTCCTCAACTTGAAAACATGGATGCAAAAGCATGTACCTCAGGGATTATTGTGAGGCTTAAAGGAGGTCTTATGTATCAAATTCTTTGGAGAATGCTTACCATAAAAATCATGAGTAAATGTGCAATAGATGTCAAATTTATTTCTATTATAATAATTATTGTTTGTATACATTCTAAAATACATGATTCAAATTTTCCTATTTTTTCTGTAGGGTATATGGGCGATACACAATATATTAAGATTCAGTTCAGTTCAGTTCAGTCACTCAGTCCTGTCCAACTCTTTGTGACCCCATGGACTGCACTATGCCAGACTACCCTGACCATCACCAACTCCTGGAGTTTACTCAAACTCATGTCCATTGAGTCAGTGATGCCATATAACCATCTCATCCTCTGTCATCCCCTTCTCCTCCTACCTTCAATCTTTCCCAGTATCAGGGTCTTTTCAAATGAGTCAGTTTTTTGCATCCAGTGGTCAAAGTGTTAGAGTTTCAGCTTCAGCATCAGTCCTTCCAATGAACATTCAGAACTGATTTCCTTTAGGATGGACTGGTTGGATCTCCTTGCAGTCCAAGGGACTCTCAAGAGTCTTCTCCAACACCACAGTTCAAAAGCATCAATTCTTCAGTGCTCAGCTTTCTTTATAGTCCAACTCTCACATCCATATGTGACTATTGGAAAAATCATAGCCTTGACTAGATGGACATTTGTTGGGAAAGTAATGTCTCTGCTTGTTAATATTCTGTCTAAATTGGTCATAACTTTTCTTCCAAGGAGCAAGTGTCTTTTAATTTCATGGCTGCAGTCACCATCTGCAGTGATTTTGGAACCCAAAAAAATGAAGTCTGTCACTGTTTCCACTGTTTCCCCATGAAGTGGTGGGACTGGATACCATGATCTTAGTTTTCTGAATGTTGAGTTTTAAGCCAGCTTTTTCACTCTCCTTTCACTTTCATCAAGAGGCTCTTTAGTTCTTCACTTTCTGCCATAAGGGTAGTGTCATCTGCATATCTAAGGTTATTGATATTTCTCCTGGCAATCTTGAATCCAAATTATGCTTCATCCAACCTGGCATTTCGCATGATGTACTCTGCATATAAGGTAAATAAGCAGGGTGACAATATACAGCCTTGACATACTCCTTTCTTTATTTGGAACCAGTCTGTTGTTCCATGTCCAGTTCTAACTGTTGCTTCCTGACCTACATACAAGTTCCTCAAGAGGCAGGTCAGGTTTTCTGGTATTCCCATCTCTTTAAAAATTTTCCACAGTTTATTGTGATCCACACAGTCAAAGACTTTGGCATAGTCAATAAAGCAGAAGTAGATATTTTTCTGGAACTCTCTTGTTTTTTTGATGATCCAGCAGATGTTGGCAATTTCATCTCTGGTTCCTCTGCCTTTTCCAAAACCAGCTTGAACATCTGGAAGTTCACGGTTCACATACTGCTGAAGACTGGCTCGGAGAATTTTGAGCATTACTTTACTAGTGTGTGATATGAGTGCAATTGTGTGGTAGTTTGAACAGCCTTTGGCATTGCCTTTCTTTGGGATCTGAATTAAAACTGACCTTCTCCAGTCAGTGGCCACTGCTTAGTTTTATAAATTTGCTGGCATGTTGAGTTCAGCTCTTTCACAGCATCATTTTTTAGGATTTGAAATAACTCAATGGAATTCCATCACCTCCACTAGCTTTGTTTGTAGTGATGTTTCATAAGGCTCACTTGACTTTGCATTCCAGGATGTCTGGCTCTAGGTGAGTGATCACACCACTGTGATTATCTGAGTTTGAAGATCTTTTTGTATAGTTCTTCTGTGTGTTCTTGCCACCTCTTCTTAATATCTTCTTTTTCTGTTAAGTCCATACCATTTCTTAATACTAAGATTAAGAATTCATAAAGCACAAAATTGTGATGTTTTATTCTTGCCAATTCCACATTCTCTCCAAGTATTCACAGCTTCACCTCCTCTTCCCTCACACAGGCGATGCCTATCAGCTCTGTGCTCACCCCTCACCTTACCACCTTCACTGATCCATGCTGACAAGGAAGCTCAGCCCCATGTTTCTTTCTGTGGATGCTTTACAATACTACACTGTTGTTTTCATTGGATGTCACAATTATTTTCATGTATAAAATAAGAGGTTACACTAGATAATAGAAAATTCAGCTCAACATTTATTATTCAACTACTAGAAATCATTCCCAAGACTGAGATTTATGACATAAATAAAAAAGAAGACAAAATTTGTTTTCATACAGGCTTCACTTTCAAAGAAAAGAAGTTAAAAAAAGGTAAAAAGTTTTTAAAAAGTTAAAAAGGATAAAAAGTTCTTAAAAAGTTAAAGAAAGCATTATAAATAAATTTAGATATAATCATAGAGTACAATGCCTTGTGAGAGAGTCAAAATGAGTTGTGACCTTTGTTGAATAGGAGGGATCACTTAAAATTGATCAAGGTCAAGTTACCACCTGACCTGATTCATAATTAAGGTTAAAAGGAGGTAATAAGACAAAGATAGGACAGAGAAGGTGATGCTACACTGTATAGTTTAAGTAAAGTGTTAGTTTAAAAAATTATACATTTTGGGCAAAAAAAAAAAAAAATCACAGCACTCGAAGCTTCTGGAATATACAGTACTTCACACAGAGTGGACATGAAAACTTTGTAAGAGAGCTAAATAAGAGATAGCGTTGTTAAAAAATGTTCAGATGATTAAGCATGGGAATCATCAAGGATAGAAAAAAGAAGACACTGTAATAAAAAGAAAGGATAGCATAACTGGAGGCTAACCTAATAATAGACCTCAAAATGAGACTATTTAAATCTATCTTTCTTATGCTATACTATGACAGGTAACTATTTAAATTCATCTTTCCTAAGAAATCTTAGCTTCTGGCCAAGATAGAATAATAGGGACCAGATTTATCCTTCAGTCTTAAAATAACGAACATGCTAAATACATGAAACAAAGTTTTCAAGACATAGATATTTGGCAATAAAAGACAGTGATCTCTGAGAGAAAGAAAATAAAAAGAGAAACCTTTAGATTGCTAAGGCATACTACATGAAGAAAGTTTTCAGACTGAGTCACAAGGAGGGGAAATAGGCACAGCCTGCAGGACTTTCTGATTGCGGAGATGAAGCACAGAGTGTGAGGAGAACAAAGCAACCTGAGTTCACAGGACAGTGAAAGTGAAAGTCACCCAGTCATCTGCGACTCTGCGACCACATGGACTACACAGACCATAGACTTCTCCAGGTCAGACTACTGGAGTAGGTAGCTGTTCCCTTCTCCACGGGATCTTCCCAACCTAGGGATCAAGCCCAGGTCTCCCACACTGCAGGAAGACTCTTTACCAGCTTAGCCACAAGGGAAGCTCATTCAAAGGACAAAGTATCAGCAAAGAAAGAGATGCACAGAGAGAGACTTAGGATACCTACAGAGTATTTCTTTCGAGTTTTCAGCAACATTATGTGAGGCTGACAAAGAAACATCCACAGAATAAGATGGGACTGTACCTGAGACTCACCAGTCTATGGAAGAGTGCCTATTCCTACAAGCCAGACTCTAAAACCTACAGTTTATGCACTATTAGGTAAAGTATTCAAAGTGTCTGGTTTCAGTAGTGGGAAGTAATTCACCACTAACCAAACAGTGTTCCAGTCCTACCTAGAAAAATTCAAATTAAGATTGGAAAGAACAAAACTGTTTCTGAATAGCTTAATAGCATCTGTGCAGAAAAGAGTTAATATAGAAGTCCTGACTGCTATCCTTTGAAAGACCTGCCTACAAGGGTGACATAGACTGGCATCCAGGAAGTTAGGTTTGGGGAAGAGTTCTTACCATAAACTGATAGGAGTGACTAACTGTGCCTAAGCTGGTTGAACAAAAACATGGCTTATGCTGCACATCTTCCTTTCACTTGGGACTAGGGGATTTGGGTACTTGACGGACTGGGAGTACTTCCCTGATTGAAAATGTTTTCACTTATGCTGTCACAACTCATTGCTGGGGGCTTTATGAATGTCCTTTGTGATTCCACTCTGGGAAGACCCTTAAAAACTTGGCCCTGGTTTCCTTCAATCTCTGCCCATGTGACTTTCCTCTTTGCTGATTTTACTTTTTTTTTTTTTTTCTTTCTTCATGGTAAATTTCAAACACATGTATGACATATGTTGAGCTTTGTGTGTTTTCCTAGAGAATCATTGAAACTTTGGCTGGTTCTAAGTACTCCGGCACATCATTCAAGAACAAAATTCAAGAACCTCTATAGGAATTTAAAATATCCAGAATCTAATAAAATAAAATTCACAATGACTGGCATATAATAATAAATTATCAGGTGTGCAATGAAGCAGAAATGCTTAAAATATAAGGAGGAGAGAAACCAATCAATTTAAAATTATACAGAGCTGGTAGATCATATAATCAGAGGACAAGGGATTAAGACAGTATAGTTACATTGCATACATTCCAAAATGTTGAACATATTAAGATATGGAATGCATTTTTTAAAGGACCCAAATCAACATTCTAGAAAACAACACAAAAATGTCTGAGATAAAATGTCACTAGATGAGATTAAGAGAAGATTAAAAGTTACGGAATGGATACATGTATATGTATGGCTGAGTCCCTTTGCTGTTCATCTGAAACAATTACAACATTGTTATTTGACTATACCCCAAAATAAAATAAAAGTTTAAAAAAATAAAATAAAATTCTAAAGAAAAATTTGCCGAAAAAAAACATGGAGAGTGGGACAACTTCAAGCAGTCTAATGTACACATAGAATACTTGAAGAAGGAGAAAGGGAGAAAGAAAAGCAGTATAAGAAATAATGGCTCCAAATGTCTCAAACCTAATTTTAAAAAAACCTATAAATCAACAGATCTAAGAATGTCAACAAACCTTAAACATGAGAAATATATAAAGGAAGCTACACAAAAGTTTATCGTAATTGAATTGCACAGAACATGTAATAAAGAAAACATTTTAAAAGCATCCAGAAAGAAAAAAGAAACATTATGGACAATAAAGATAAGGACTACCACAGATTTCTTGTTAGAAACAATGTAAGTGAGAAGACAATAAAACAACAAAATCAGAATACTTTTTAAAAAAAAAATTTATTAAAAAATTTTTTTTCCATTTATTTTTATTAGTTGGAGGCTAATTACTTTCCAATATTGTAGTGGTTTTTGCCATACATTGACATGAATCAGCCATGAATTTACATGTATTCCCCATCCCGATCCCCCCTCCCACCTTCCTCTCCACCCTATCCCTCTGGGTCTTCCCAGTGCACCAGCTCCGAGTACTTGTTTCATGCATTCAACTTGGGCTGGTGATCTGTTTCACCCTTGATAATACCCATTATACAGAGTGAACTAAACCAGAAAGATAAAGACCAATACAGTATACTAACGCATATATATGGAATTTAGAAAGATGGTAATGATAACCCTATATGCAAAACAGAAAAAGAGACACAGATGTACAGAACAGACTTTTGGACTCTGTGGGAGAAGGCGAGGGTGGGATGTTTCCAGAGAACAGCATCAAAATAAAGTACTTTTAAAAAGGCTATCAATCTAGAATTTTATACTTATGGATATTTACTTCATAAATGAGAACAAAGAGGCATTTGAGACATACTAAAGTGGAAAAAGTGAAGAGGAAATAAGAAGCCTCTTGAGGAAAGTGAAAGAGGAGAGTGAAAAAGTAGGCTTAAAGCTCAACATTCAGAAAACTAAGATCATGGCATCTGGTCCCATCACTTCATGGGAAATAGATGGGGAAACACTGGAAACAGTGTCAGACTTCATTTTTCTGGGCTCCAAAATCACTGCAGATGGTGATTGCAGCCATGAAGTTAAAAGATGCTTACTCCTTGGAAGGAAAGTTATGACCAACCTAAATAGCATATTAAAAAGCAGAGACATTACTTTGCCAACAGAGGTCCCTCTGGTCAAGGCTACAGGTTTTTCCAGGGGTCATGTATGAATGTGAGAGTTGGAATGTGAAGAAAGCTGAGCCTGGAAAAATTGATGTTTTTGAACTGTGGTGTTGGAGAAGATTCTTGAGAGTCCCTTGGGCTGCAAGGAGATCCAACCAGTCCATCCTAAAGGAGATCAGTCCTGGGTGTTCATTGGAAGGACTGATACTGAGGCTGAAACTCCAACACTTTGGCCACCTCATGCAAAGAGTTGACTCATTGGAAAAGACTCTGATGCTGGGAGGGATTGGGAGCAGGAGGAGATGGGGAAGACAGAGGATGAGATGGTTGGATGGCATCATCAACTCAATGGATATGAGTTTGAGTAAACTCCGGGAGTTGGTGATGGATAGGGAGGCCTGGCGTGCTGTGATTCACGGGGTTGCAAAGAGTCAGACATGACTGAGCGACTGAACAGAACTGAAAGTAGAAAAAAAATAATAATAACCAGCAGACACACACTAAAAGAAATGTTAAAGGAAATCCTTTGGGCTGAAAAAAAATGATACTGGCTAAAAAAAAGGCTTGCCAAAGAATGAAGCTAATAGGAAATGATAACTCTGTAAGTAAATATTAGACATTTTGTCTCATTGTTTAAGTAGAATGTAGTTGACTGCTGGTTAATAACATAGGCTGTGATACACCATATAGCAATAATAATATGGAGATCAGTAAGAAAGTAAAAATTCTTTTGTAACATTCTCATATTTTACATAAAAAGATAGGTAAATTATCCACTGTTTTTAAGTTCTATAAGAAAAAAAGAAAAAGGAGGATGGTAAAAAGGAAAGGAAGAAGGGAGGCAGGGAGATAAAAGGAAAAGGGAAGAAAAAAATTAAATATTGCATTAGATCATGCTTGACTTGATCAAGAATAATAGCAAAATAGAATTGTAAATGCTCAAAAAACATCAATAGATTCTGGTAACATGCTGATGGAAAAAAAAAATGTGTTCTCTTTCAAATTAGATAATCCTAAAAAATGATAAAGAAGATAAAACTTTGTTATACCATCAATAAGACATGACATTTGGATATATATTTTTTATTATGGGTTTATATATGTAAATATTATCTCAAATATTTTCAATGTGAAAAGGTACATATTAATGTTATACATATTCATTATCTTTTCTAGAATTGCAATCAACATACAATATTTATATCCTAGTCTTTTATTTTATTATAACATGTATGTTCCTGAGGTCTACAATTGTTTTGGATATCTTAATAATAGTGATTAGTATTATCTTAATAACAGTAATTGACATTGTTCAATAAATATTGTATTCTTGAAGTTACACTAAGAATTTTACACATTGCATTAATTCCTTATAAGAGAACATAGTATAGAATGTTTAACAGCTGTTAATTAATTGATTAATGTTTGTAAGTACAAGTTGTATTTTAGGAGTTTGACAATTAACTTTTACATAGTAAGTATTAATTTCTGGTAATAATAATCCAACATACTGAAACAGCCTTGTTACAAAATCTAAACCAGCAAATGCTGGATTAAATATTTAAAACATAGCTGTGTCACTCTGATTCAGAATAAAAGAGAAGACCTTCAGAAAGTGTCCAAGAGTGGAAGACCTAGTTTATCTATGTTGTTGTTCATTGTTCACTCACTCAATTGGGTGAAACTGTTTGCAACCCCATGGACTGCAGCACACCAGGCTTCCCTGTCTTTCACAATCTCCTGGAGTTTGCTTAAACTTACATCCTTTGAATTGGTGATGCCATCCAACCACCTTATCCTCTGTCATCCCCTTCTCCTCCTGCCTTCAATCTTTCCCAGCCTCAGGGTCTTTTCCAATGTGTTTGCTCTTTGCATCAGATGGCCAAAATATTGGAGCTTCAGCTTCAGGATCAGTCCTTCTAACAGATATTCAGGGGTTGATTTCCTTTAGGATTGATTGGCTTGATCTCCTTGCAGTCCACAGGACTCTCAAGAGTCTTCTCCAAAACTACAGTTCAGAAGTATCAATTATTTGGCTCTCTGCCTTCTTTATGATTTAACTTTCACATCCATACATGTCTACTGGAAAAAACAAAGCTATGGTTAATCTTTGAGCCACCTACAAATGCATGGTGACAGAGCTTCAGCTTCAGTGGTCATGATTATTAGGGGTAAGAAATAAAATTAGACTGGAGAATTTACCATAAAGCTAGAATTCAAATGAATATATGCTCAATGAAAAGGTTCAAATAAAAAAGACCAAAGGCAGATGTCAGAAAAAAATTTTTATTAGCTGTGGCCCTGGGTAGAAAAGGAAACTTTATTTGAGAGTTCAGGAGAATCAGGTTTACCCTGATATCTTTGGAAATTATTACTCAAAGTTACACTATCCCTGTGAACTAAGAAACTACAAGTTAGGAATTTTAAGTTAAGTTAAATTAAACTTAAGTGTCTCAGATACTTGGCATAAGTAAATAAAATTCTTTCATGCAGTACTACATTCCCAAACCTGATTTTTTATTATTCCCACAAAGTTTTAACAAACAAGGATTCAGCCTAATTTTTTAAAAAATTATTATGAAATAAAACTTTACAGGAATAAGACAAGGGTGCCCAATGTCACCACTACTATTCAACATAGTTTTGGAAGTTTAAGCCACAGCAATCAGAGAAGAAAATGAAATAAAAGGAATCCAGGTTGGAAAAGAAGAAGTTAAACTCTCATGGTTTGCAGATGACATGATCCTCTACATAGGAAACCCTAAAGACACCACAAGAAAATTACTGGAGTTAACCAATGAATATAGTATACTTGCAGGATATAAAATGAATACATAGAAGTCCTTTGCATTCCTATACACTAATGATAAGAAAACAGAAAGAGAAATTAAGGAACAATCCCATTCATCATTATCATGAGAAGAATAAAATACTTAGGGATAAATCTACCTAAGGAAACAGAAGACCTATATATAGAAAACTATACAACACTGATGAAAGAAATCAAAGATGACACAAATAGATGGAGAAATATACCATGGTCATGAATTTGAAGAATCAATACAGTGAAAATGAGTATACTATCCAAAGCAATCTATAGATTCAATGCAATCCCTATCAAGCTACCAAAGGTATTTTTCACAGAAATAGAAAAATAATTCCACAATTTGTATGGGAATACAAAAAAAAACTCTAATAGCCAAAGCAAACTTGAGAAAGAAGAATGGAACTGGAGGAATCAACCTGCCTGACTTCAGACAATACTACAAAACTACAGTCATCAAGACAGTATGATAGTGGCACAAAGACAAAAATATAGATCAATGGAACAAAATAGAAGGCCCAGAGATAAATCCATGCACCTATGGACACCTTATCTTTGACAAATGAGGCAAATATACAATGGAGAAAAGACAGTCTCTTTAACAAGTGGTGCTGGGAAAACTGGTCAACCATGTAAAAGAATGAATCTAGAACACTTTCTAACACCAATCACAAAAATAAATTCAAAATGGATTAAAGATCTAAATGTAAGACCAGAGACTATAAAACTCCTAGAAGAAAACATATGGAAAAACACTCTCTGACATAAATCACAGCAGGATCCTCTATGAACCACCTCCCAGAGGAATAGAAATAAAAGCAAAAATAAACAAATGGGACCTAATTAAACTTAAAAGCTTTTGCAGAACGAAGAAAACTATAAGCAAGGTGAAAAGACAACCTTCAGAATGGGAGAAAATAATAGTAAATGAAGCAACTGACAAAGAATTAATCTCAAAAATACACAAGCAGCCCATGCAGCTCAATTCCAGAAAAATAAACAACCCAATCAAAAAATGGGCCACAGAACTCAACAGATATTTCTCCAGAGAAGACATACAGATGGCTAACAAACACATGAAAAGGTGCTCAATATCACTCATTATCAGAAAAATGTGAATCAAAACCACAATGAAGTACCATCTCATGCCAGTCAGAAATGCTGCTATCAAAAAGTCTACAAACAATAAATGCTGGAAAGGGTTTGGAGAAAAGGGAACACTCTTACATTGTTGGTGGGAATGCAAACTAGTACAGCCACTATGGAGAACAGTGTGGAGATTCCTTAAAAACCTGGAAATAGAACTGCCATATGACCCAGCACTGGGTATACACACTGAGGAAAACAGAATTGAAAGAGGTACGTGTACCCCAGTGTTCATTGCAGCACTGTTTATAATAGCCAGGACATGGAAACAACCTAGATGTTATCAGCAGATGGATTGATAAGAAAGCTGTGGTACCTATACACAATGGAATATTACTCAGTCATTAAAAAGAATGCATTTGAATCAATTCTAATGAGGTGGATGAAACTGGGACCTATTATACAGAGTGAAGTAAGTCAGAAAGAAAAAATACCAATACAGTATATAAATGCATATATATGGAATTTAGAAAGATGGCAACAATGACCCTATATGCGACAAAGCAAAAGAGACACAGATATAAAGACCAAACTTTTGGACTCTGAGGGAGAAGGCGAGGGTGGGATGATTTGAGAGAATAGCATTGAAACATGTATATTACCATATGTGAAGTAGATCTCCAGTCCAGGTTCAATGCATGAAACAGGGCACTCAAAGCTGGACCAACTCAAAGTTGGTCCCTCTCCAGGACCAACCGAGAGGAATGGGATGGGGAAGGAGGTGGGAGGGGGTTTCAGGATGGGAGCACATGTACACCCATGGCTGATTCATGTCAATGTATGGCAAAAACTACCACAATATTGTAAAAGAATAAGCCTCCAATTAAAATTAATTAATTAATTAAATTTTAAAAGAGAAAAAAAGAAAAAATGAAAGACTTTAGAGAGAATCAGAAATAGAATGAATGCAAAATCAGACCTCAATAGTACTAGATACTGAATTATTAGAAACAGAATTAAAATGTAATATACATATATATCTCAGTGAAGGTGTTAGTCACTCAGTCTTGTCTGACTCTTTACTATCCCATGGACTGTAGCCTGCCAGGCTCCTCTCTCTATGGGATTCTCCAGGTAAGAATACTGGAGTGGATTGCCATTCCCTTCTCCAGGGGATCTCCCAGATCCAGGGATTGACCCTAGGTCTCCTGCATTGCAGGCAGATTCTTTACTGGCTGAACCACCAGAGAACCCAAGGCATCCAGTCCCATCACTTCATGGCAAATAGATGGGGAAATAATGGAAACAGTGACAGACTTTATTTTCTTGGGCTCCAAATTTACTTCAGATAGTGCCTGCAGCCACAAAATTAAAAGACACTTGCTCATTGGAAGAAAAACTATGACAAACCTAGACAGCATATTTAAAAGCAGAGACACTGCTTTGCTGAAAACTGTCTGTATAGTCGAAGTTTCCAATAGTCATGTATGGATATGAGAGTTGAACCATAAAGAAGGCTGAACACTAAAGAAATGGTGCTTTTGAACTGTGGTGTTGGAGAAGACTCTTGAGAGTTCTTGGACTGCAAGGAGATCCAACCAGATAATCCTAAAGAAAATCAACCCTGAGTACTCATTGGAAGGACTGATTCTGAAGCTCCAATACTTTGGCCACCTGATGTGAAGAGCTGACTCATTAGAAAAGATCCTGAAGCTGGGAAAGATTGAAGGCAGAAGAAGAATGGGATGACAGAAGATGAGATGGTTGGATGGCATCACTGACTCAATGGATATGAGTTTGAGCCAGCTCTGGGTGATGGTGAAGGACAGGGAAGCCTGGCATGCTGCAGTCCATGGGGTTGCAGAAAGTTGGACTTGACTGAGTGACTTAATAACAACAATATCACAATACATAAAGAAACAAAAGTACCAAACACATAAAGAAAAAATATCAAGAATGACTAAGAAGATTTGAAAGATACCAAACAGAATTTCTTAAAAGTATAGTTACTGCCATCAGAAATTATATGAAAGTTTTAAATAGCAAACTGTAAACTTAGGTTGAGTGACAACTTTGAAGCAAAGTTAAAGAAATGGCATATATGTATGAAGACTAAGAAATCTAGAAGTTAATAGAAAAGTCTGACTTAGAACTAAATTAGGATTTAAGGAAGTTGTTAGAAAATATTAAAAATAGAAGCATTATTTGGAGACATAATGGCTTAGAATTTTCTAACTTAAATAAAAACACCCCCTCAATTATTTGGGAAGATATATGTTCCCAAATATACTAAATAGAAATAGTTTGTACTTATAAACACTATATTCAAGCTTCAAAGCAACAGATGAAAGTTATTAAAAGCACTCAGAGGGCAAAGACAAATTGCCTACAAAGAACAATGTTCAAACCACCTTACCATTATAACAATGAATACCAGAAGTCAGTGTAATATAAAAACTGTGAAATAAAGTTATTTTACAACCAACAAAAAATAAATGTTGTTTTGCAACCTTGAGAACTCCTCTGGTATAGTCTGAAACTGGTCCCCATACACTAAAGATGAAGACAGACCAAAGAAAAAGGCGAGCCACTCCAAATTGGTAGGTATGTATTTTGATAATGGAATTTACTTACGTGGTGCCTTGGGTGACTACAACTCAAGTAGGTCTAGGGACCTCCCTGGTGGTCCATTGGTTAAGGATCCTCTTTTGGACTTCCCTGGTGGCTCAGATGGTAAAGAGTCTGCCTGCAGTGCAGGAAACTTGGGTTCAGTCCCTGACTTAGGAAGATCCCCTGGTGGAGGAAACAGCAACCGAATCCAGTATTCTTGCCTGAAAAATCCCATGGATGGAGAGTCCATGGGGTCACAGAGTCAGACATGATTGAGTGACTTAGACTTTTCAAAGCAGGGGAAGTGGGTTTGATCCCTGATCAGGGAACTAATATCACACATGCTGCAGGGTGACTAAGCCCACATACTATAACTAGAGAGCCTGTGTGCTGCAACTGTTAATTCTAAGTACATGAGCTATAGGGCCACGTTCCTCAACTAGAGAAATTTCTGTGGACCACAATGAACATCTGCCCTGAAGCACCATAAAGAAAGGCCCAGCATATCCAAAATTAAAAAGACAAGTAGGTCTTTGCACTCACAACCAGAATCTTAACAGTTATACAGAGACCTTAACCAAATTCAGTAATATACTTAATTCAAATGATCACAACAACACCTTACTGAACCCTAGGTTGGGGGTTGGATTATCCAAGGAGTTCACTGGTGCCATCATTTGTTTCAACATAAGCAGACTCATCAGGTCTGGACTCACGATAGTCTGTTTGGATAATGGCACAGGTGTTTCTTTGTGAAGCAGTGGTAATGTCCAAGAAGGTTCAATTTTGGAGGACAGCTTTTCTTATTAGAGATATTTCAGTGCTATTAAGGACAGACTTGGAGAAGGAAATGGCAACCCACTCCAGTATTCTTGCCTGGAGAATCCCATGGGAAGAGGAACCTGGCTAGCTACAGTCCATAGAGTCACAAAAGTCAGACACAACTTAGTGACTAAACCATCACCACCACCAAGGACAGACTTTCTTGGTTCTCATTAAGGCCTGCTGGGTGGCTTTTGTAAGGGTTATAATGTCCTCCAGGTCAGCGAAAAGAATAAAGATGATGGCCAAATGACCGTACCAATGGGAAACAGAGCATGCTCCCCTGGCCTTGAGAACAGGAAGATGGCACTTTAGGAAATTGACCTGTTTGCATATATTATACATTAGTGGGGGAGGGAGCACTGTCAGGAGTGAGGAGATGGAGTACGGGATGGGATATGCCAGACGAGGGCATGCATCTTCTCCCCTCTTTGGTGAGTGTTCCATTCCAGGTGTAATAGGTTTCAGCATGCTCAGCTCATAGTAGGCCAAGATGTCAGAGAGAACTCAGCTGTTATCCCTTATACAGGGGTGCAGGGTAACTCAACCACCCCAGTGGGCTGTTCCATTACAAATTCTGGTAGAGAATATCTTCCCCAGCTGTGACTGGATGAGGTTTTATCAACAATGTAGCATGATGATCCACCGTGAGAAATGGAGCAATGGTGGTTTCTTGTGAGTTCCATAACTTCATAGTGTTGATCTTCTCAGCAGGCATCTCCAGTCTGGCATGTGGAGCAATAGTCCTTACTGATTACTCATTTGAATGTTTGGAAGCTGGAGATAGTATGTTAGTCCCTAGGCCAAGGTGGTTTTACCTGGTAGTCATGTAAGTTGCTGCTTTGATATTCTACTCTTCCTTTCTACCAAACCTCCTGCTTCAGACTATGGGAGAGACAAAGCCTCCATTCAATGTCATGTTCTTTAGCCCAGTCTTGCACAGCATGACCTTTAAAATATGACACTAATCACTGTTTATTTTACCAGGGCATTTGTGCATTGTACTCTGCATCTCTAATACCATAATGGTGCAAACTGGTTATACAGTGTCCACACAAGCAAGGGCACATTTAGAACCCTCAATCAGAGGGAGAGGACCAACATAAACAATTTTCCAGTTTCTCACTGATTGGGAACTCTGGTGGGTGGTGCCAGATTCATTTGGCTGTTGTCTTTGGCTTTGTTTAGAGTCTAAAACAATACTTTCTATTATAGCATTAACCAAATCACTGTATTTCAAAGGCAATCTGGCATTCTTGACAATACCCCATCCTAACCATGCACTGTGCTAGCTGCTTTTCTATGTACTTTGCCTGTTGTGTCTATTGAAGTGTTAGTTGGTAGGATCCATATGTAGGCTAAGGCTGGTATGCACTAGCAGATTGAAACAGAGAGGACAGTCTCAGTCTCTTGCAAGATAGCCCAACTTTATTTCCACATATTTTGACCTCACGGGGTTTAATCATGATCATTTACCCATCAGCTTCTCATTGTCCAAGTCATAGAGTTAATCCCTTTAGAACAACTCAATTATTAACGCAAAGAGCAATGGCCCAGGCTTTTGAGTGATCACCAATCAAACTGCTTTGAATTCAGCCCATGGACTCCTGCAGTTTCTGTTTCCATCCGGATGGTATAGATGTTGAACTGAATAACAGCTGCAACCCACGTGGGCAGGTTGCCCCAATTTGACCCAACTCTGTACCTGCATCAGAGGCAATGTCACCCACTCCCTCTCTACAGGCCACAGGGGCTGTCAGAGGGACAGCAGTGGGGACATTTGAAGGCTCTACATTCTCTACAAGGCCAGGTAGCAAGCACATTTCTCTCTCTGTGTATGTATATTTATACTTCTGATTATGGAGAACCCTGACTAATACAGAGGGAGGGAGAAAGGTTAGTGATTTTAGCTGTAAAAAGATAGCATGAGGTTTGTTCTCTACTTCTGTGTCTCTATTCTGCTTTGAAAAATAAGACCATTTACAGAAGAAACTGGGCTTCTCTGCTGGCTCAGACAGTAAAGAATCCACCTACCACGTGGGAGACCTTGGTTTGATCTCTGGTTGGCAAGATATCCTGGAAGAGGGCATGGCAACCCACTCCAGTATTCTTGCCTGGAGAATCCCCAATGTCAGAGGAGCCTGGCGGGCTACAGTACTCGGAGTCACAAACAGTTGGACGCAATTGAGTGACTAAGCACACACAGAAGAAGCTAACACAGCAATGTAAATTAACTATTCTCCAATAAAAATTAATTTAAGAAATAGCATGAGGCATCCCTATGATGGAAATATTTTATATCTTGACTGTAGTGGTGCTCGTAGTAATCTATACTTGTGATAAGATTGTGCAGAACTAAACATACATACACACACAAATAAGTGCATATAATTCTGCTGAAATCTGAATAAAGTCTGTAGATGTTATCAAATCTATTTTTCAGTTTTATTACTATACTATATTTATGTAAAATGTGATCCTTGAAGAAAATGTGTGGTGGATATGGGATGCCTCTTTGTTAATTCTTATAATTGCATTTAGTTTATAATTATCTCTAAAAATTTAAAGTAATTTTAAAAATTTAATCAATTAATGAATGAAATGGATACCATATTCTAAGGTAAGATGCAAGGTCATCAGGCAGAACTTGCAAATAGTTATCTAAAAACTAATTTTCTGGCTTCAGCTGTCCATCCACCTACAAATTATAAAATCAATTAAAGAAATGAGGTGAATAATTGAAGTAAAAATGTTTCTGAGGGTTGTGGATTGTTCCAGGTTCAATTCCCTCCAATCACCCATAGAGGGTGAAGGGTGTCTGTCTCTCATCTAAAGTCTAGAGAAGAGACCTCAAGAGGACCAGAGTGTCTGAAGCTATTGGACACAGAGGACAAGTGTCTATCTCAGGTTGGAATTTCACCTGGTAGGAACAATGAAAATTCAGTAGATAAAAGAGGACACCTAAGTAACCTGCCCAAATTAGAGGTACATTTGGCTGCACTGAAGCAACTGTAAGTGAAAAAACTCCCCAGGGATGATGTGGTGTCCCCAAAACCTGGAGATATCTTTAAATACTTGTCAAATCTAGATGCTAAAGCATCATTTATGTTGGTCAATTAAGAATTTTCTACTACTCCCATCTTGGGGTAGAAACCCATTTCAACCCTAAAAATACATTGTTCTATTAGATTATTTGCCTATAGGATTTTTTTTTTTAAATCAGATTCTGCATTCTTGTTCAGTTCTGCTTGTAGTGCTGGGAACTCCACTTTCTAAGACTTTGCCCATATTCATTTAGATGCTGAAATGTACCTATTGTCGTATAGCAGCTATCTGTGGGAGAGATATAAGCAAAGCCTGTGAAGCATGTACTAAGAAGCATCAAAATGTATTAATTAGGAACCAAAAAATATTGATCATAAAGAAACCCAGTTACATAACAACCAGATGGACTTAAATAAAAGATCCATCTGTATGGGAGCACATTTTCCTTTGTAAATCTAACAAGATGAATTAGTAAGAGAAGGGCTGAGTGGTTATCAACTCAGCTCCTCACACTTGGAATAGAATTTAACAGTGCGATTTCTAAAATGCAAATGTTGAGGGGGGAGGGATCAAGTAGGACTTTCAGATTAACATATACACATTACATATATATATATATATATAATATAAAGTAAATAGTCATCAAGGACCTACTATATAGCACAAGGAATTCTACTCAATATTCTGTAATAGCCGGTATGGGAAAGGAATCTGAAAAGAAAATATATGTATATTTTTATGTATAATGGAGTCACTTTGCTGCACTCCTGAAAATGAACATAACATTGTCAATCAGTGATACTCCAATATAAAAGAAAAATTAAATTAAAAACAAATTCAAAAAACTTAATATTTACCATTTCAGTCTCTACTTAAAAAATAAAGATTTGAAATATATTACTGACGAGAATACACTCAATACAAAGAAAATGGAGATGCATCATGCTAGAGATGTATCAACTAACTCATCTTTATCTGTAGTAGTGGACCAAGTTTGGCCCAGAATTAGCATTGTTAAAAGAACAACCAAAGTACCTCAGAGAAGATGGAAACTACTAGCAAAGTATCTGATGAATTATCCAAAAGTATTTACTTTTTTATCAGAAAGCTAATCTTACTACAGCATTGAACTCCATTGTGATTTATCTACACTGTTGTTAAGGGTATATATTGTTACAACATTTTTAGTGGTTGCTCCTGGTATCATGTTCCACATGCAAAACTTATCACAGTCTGTCTTGAATGACATTTTACCAGTACAAACAAAGAGTAGAAACATTACTCCTCTCACACAACTTTATACTTCCCCATTTACAAAATTATTTGTTTAAAATATTCCTTTCCCCCACACTGAGACTCACACCACAATGTGTCATAAGTTTTTCTCTCACAAATCTGGAGTCTCTCCAAAGAGAAGGGCTTAGGACAGCTTCTCAAAAATTGAATCATAGGAATGAAAATCCGAAGAGTTCTCCCCAAATGGATTGGACTGTGAAAAATGTTCAAACTGAAGTTATTCAGAAGGAAGAAGTCTCAGTGATGATTGAAATGAAAGTTTTATTTCCTTGTGTACTTAGTCTGAAGTCATATTAGCCAATAATTTTATTTAGAAACAATAATGTGACTTCCACTGTATCTGATAGAACTGCAAATTCATATTCAATTTAGCATTAAGTTAACAATGCTGAAATTACTTTTAAAATGCATGTTAATTATTTACAGATTTTAGATCATTTTAATGCTTTTACAGAAATATTAGCTGGCTTTTGTAGTGCCTGTACAGTTCACAAGGGACCCCACTCACTCGAGCTACCTGTCAACCCCATTGCAGAAGACCTGCTAGTCACTTTCTATGTGTTACTTGCTACCCTCCCAGACAGTGATCTTCAATCTGGCTGCTTATTAGAATCATCTGAGGAACCTAAAAATCCTGATGCTGCAGCCCCAAACCCCAGAAATTCCAATTTAATTGGACACAGTAGTTTCTCAAATTCCCCAAATGCATGTATTGCGGTACCTAGCTAACTTACTGCCACATGCATTGACTTGAAACAATCAGAACTCAGATAATCTAGCTTAGGACAGAGAGAAAATGACTGGTTTGCCTCGATGGGTGGGATCTTATGCTCCTGAATAACAGAGGCATCAAGAGGAACATGTATGCCTGCAATGAGGGGAGAAAGAAGCGGAGTCACTGAGAGGAGCAGAAGAATGGGAGGGCGATTCACGAGGGAGGGGACATACGTATACTTACGGCTGATTCATGTTGATGTGTGGCAGAAACCAACACAATACTGTAAAGCAATCATCCTTTAATTAAAAATAAATAAATTAAAAGAAACACAAAGTTTGTGAGGATTGGCAAGAAGAGTGATGTGATTGAAATACATGAAAAGTAGCAGAAAAAGAATAACTATTATGGTATTTTACATAGAGGGAAATATATCCTTCTCAATCTCTGCAGAATTGTCTGACCTGCGAACTGTCTTGTATTAGTCACTAGAAAGTGAATGCACAAAATGGATATAGATTGTTTTCACTTATTAAGAAGGCATCTAAGTCAATATCCTCTTAACACTAGTTCTACATCCATGGCAGACTAGGAGACACTCAGTGACTCTTCTCTTGCTGAAAGTAAGACTTCCTATTCCAACAAAATTATAAGCTCCTCTGGGGCAAAGCTATGTTTTCATTCATTACAACATTTAGCACTGTGCTTTCTGCAGAATGAGACTTTATTAATGAATCTGTATAAAGGAATAAATGAGGATCAGTTCAGCTTTTATATACCAGTTGTACATATGAAAGATAAATGTTAGCACCAAGCCTACACATGAAGAAAAGTGATATATTTACAATGTCATTTGCAATGTTTTAATTCTATTAACATCTCTACTCCCCATATTGTAAAAATGCAATCCATGTAAATTTTATTTATAATTTACTCTCCTCTAGTAATAAATAACTTTTGTTCATATTGTAAATTTGCTAGTGCCAATGAAAACACATGGGGGGAAACCTTAAATCATCACCAAATTCCGCTAACATCCACAGGCCATATGATATTCTAATACAAGTCTTACCAACATGAACCTGTGAGGACAGAAGACAAAAATGTGTTTGTAGTGGTCATATAAACATTTGAGGTTTTTATTAGGGATCTATCACTATTTGTTAATTCATTGAAATAATTTCTTTAGACAGAAAAAAATCATTTTCCATTCTTTTGGGAATGTTTGGAGTATTCACAGAGTATCTGTGATTTCTTTAAGTGCTGCATTTTGGACTGATTAAAACTTTTATATTATTAAAGGCTATTGGAATTGCAAAACTTTTATATTATTAAAGGCTATTGGAATTGCAAAGTTTCTAAAAGCATTTTTTTCCAATGATAGAGAGTAAAAACAAAGCACTGAATTAGAGTTACAAATCTACACTCCTATAGATATGGGAATAATATATTTTGTTCCATCAACATGTCTCCTTTACATTATTCAGCACAAAGCTTTGTGAAATAAGAATCATGGGAATATAAGAATATAAAGGAAAAAGGTACAAATAACAGCTTCATAAACTGAAAAATGTACATAAATAAATCATGTATATGTGGGCAGTTTGCTTAGCTGGCAAGAAACAAAATATGGAAAATCTGCTTGTTAAACAATAACTACAGAGTGTGCTTTTATGATGTTTTTCACCGCAGTAATTCATATTAGAGATAGAAGCAGTTGCATGTTAAATAAAATCATTGAGCATTGTTCCCTTCATATTGTAAAGAGCTGACTTATGTTGTTTTTAGATGCCTCCCATTAGAAAGTAAATATTCCTTCAATGCTATGCATTTCACAAAATTTAATAAAGATGAACTATAAATAAAGTCACTGGGAGATTTCAGACAGTTTTATTAGGAGATTGTTGAAAAGAAAAAGAAAATTAAATACAATAACAGTAAACGTGGTTCTCACATTGAAACCAGGCTCAAAGAACTAGGCTACCATAGAAAAATTTCCAATTCTTGCATTATGATGTAAAAACAGATTTTTGTACAGATTTTGTACAACAAAATTCGTAATAACCTTTTATCATTTTTAGAAAACTTTAAATATATAGATAAAAATAGACAATTTTCATAGGTCCTACATGAAGATGAGTATGGTCTGTTTCAAGGGCTTGCATAGAGCGCAAATGTGGTTATAATATAGAACAACTAGACATTAATAATTTTAGGATTACAAAAGCATGGAAACCATAAAATGGACACAATTTTACTTGTTTAAACCAAAAAATGAATTTTAAACCAACCTGTATAACTAATAAAGGGGAAAAAACTTAAGTTACAGACTTAAAATAACATTTCTTGACTTGTAATATTTACAACATGTTAGTAAGATTCTCTCTTAGCATATAGCTGATAGCTTTTTTTTTTATTCCTTTCTAAAATTTCCTTTTATGGTGAACCAAACACTAAAGCATTCTCAAAGGTCTGGAAAATATGTATTTTAAAACTATTTAACCTACTTAACAGGTGACTCTATGCAAGAAGCAGAGCAATGGCTGATTACTACTTTATGGAAGTTGTGGGCTTTTAAAAAAAAGCTTTCAAAAAATGTATGATTCAAAAGGTTGCCACAAGTCCCTCTGATTTTAAGTGTTATAATCCTTTAAAGACTGCATACAGGGAAAAGCAAGAGATACATACAACAAGGAATAAAATCTCTTGTGTTCAAATAACAAAAGATGTTTATGGAAGAACTATGCTTAGAAAACCAAGTTTCTATAAACTTGGTTTCTATAAAGCACTTAATAACAGTGTTTTAAATAAAAATATTGCTCCCTTTTAAGCAAGCTAAAAATAGGAACTGCATATATAACCTTTTAATTGTATTAAAAATGGCCTTAGCTGGTTAATAGCGAGCTACACAAAAGAAATATGTTTCAGTATTGCAAGGAAGACCTAAAAACTATAGAAGCTTAGTGCCAGTGTATCTATAATGTTAGTTTCTTATCCAAATCATTAATAGCCAATGAGAACTATCTTTAAACATTTTTAAGCTAGTTTCCTTGGCCATTTAAGATTTTGCTATTTATGGTAATAAATAATATTACGATCATAAAATTTTAAGATGACAGCAAAATCATAAAATGTCCAGCAACTGTACTGACTCATGATTTCAGTCTTTAAAGGTGTAACTCCAAGTATGTAAAAACAAAGAGAAGGTAACTTCAGCATGTAGTAAGCACTGTTTGCAGCTTGACTTCCAGTTATCTGCACAAAAGTGAAAACACATATGGTAACTCTCAAGAAGACAGTGAAAATAACACATAGGCACCCTTCCCTCTGACCAGGGTGGGAAGCACAACACATTTGAACTTTATCACTCAGCGCTACATGGTATTGGACTGATACATCAAGGATCAAGAGTTTGTTAGGTTTTGTCTTTCAGCAACATTAACATAATATGACATTAACATATAAAAATATTTCTGGTGTTTTGATTTACTATTCAGCCACAATCCATTCTCAATAGTGCAGTTTGGGGCACTAACTAGGGTTCAATATACAAATAAAAGTGGCTGACACAGAGTTCTGTTGTCACCAGATGCATAAGATCTCATTCATTAATACTGTGACTCCAGACAAATATTTACATGCCTGCATGCGTTAAAACCAGAAAGGTGTCTTTCTGACCAACAGGGTGACAAAACATATTTTCTAAAATTTTCATTTTCCTAAACTCTAGTATACTACTGCATACATAATACCTTCCTTGTATGTTTTATGTTTATATACTGTACATGTGACCAACAGTTTGAAGAAGAAGCATCCTGATCATTTTAAGTTCTATATACCACTACCAGTTTGGAATGAAAACATGTTACATTTATATATATTTTACGGTAAAAAGACCTTCAGTGAAACCTTTTGGCTTATATCCAATGCTTCTTTTCAGATATGCAAAATGTTATTTCACGGGGCTGTTGTCAATATCCATTTGTTGGTCTTTTGGAAAGTACGTGAGACAAAAATCTTCCGGAGAAAAACCACATTTAGAGAGTTTAAAATAGAATGTAACAGAATATTATTCTGTGATTTACTGATTTTTTTAGGAATCCTCTATGTCCTCTACAAGCTCATTTCCAAGTGTCCTTGCTGGTTTCTGGAGGACATAATTCTGTAAGTCTAGGTGACCAGTGCTACAAGAGTCTTGATGTGCTCAGATACAGAATTTTCAGAAGAGGAAAATGGTTCATTCCATTAAAAAAACAAAGGTAGGTCTCATTCAGACCTGCTTTTAAACTGTATACAAGTGTCCAGCAGCAAAGTCGCAGTTATTAACTGTATGAAGTTTGATACTTGTACATTTACAAACATTCTCAGGTCTCTGGTATGAACCACAGATGAAAATCAATAAAGGAAAACCTTTTTTTGTAGAATACTTAAACTTTTAAAGAACATTAATACACAAAATTGAGGAAGTTCCCTTAAAAGGACTTTATTTTTTTCCAAACTTTCCAATGATGAATGTCTGACTGCAGAGTTCTTTACTATAACATGGGTTTCTTCAACAGGAAAGATTCAGTACATGACAGTAGTTTTCAAATACAGTCTTCCATCTAAAAATGAACAAGAAAAAATTATTATATGACATCTTGGAGACAAATGTGAAAATAAAAACTATGCAACCTGATATAAAATTTGTGGGTTTTACTCTATCTTCACTTATTTAGGAAGCAACATTTTTCACATATTCTCAAAGTTAATTTCATAATTACATTGAGTTTATATGTTTGAAAAGAATACAACATTTCATAAATTCTCATAAATATATATTTGCTATTTTGATATCAGTACAGAGCACTCAGAAAATAGGTAAGAGTATGTGTGTGTATTTTACTGATATGCAAAGCTAGTTGATTTCTGTTGAATGACAATTACTTCCTCCAGCTTGCAGAACCAATTTTTTTTCTGAATGCACTCAGATATATCTCCATTATGAAAGCCTGAGCTCCCGTCTTACTCCTTAGAGGTCTTGTTAAACATACTATGTAATGCAACTCATGTGCATACTTGTTGCTATTTATATGAAAGTCATCCAGGTTATTTCATCAATATCAATGAACTATAATCTTTCCACCTTGAAGTGAGATTAATAGAATAATAAATGTTAAGATGCAAATGTATTACTCAACTTTTACCAGTTGAGAAACACAGCTATGTGAAAAAGAAAAGCAAATTAAATCTTCAAAAAAATCTACTAAAATGAAGCATAAATAAGAAATTAAAAATCCAGAGGAAAAACAAAACAAAACATAAACCTATTACCCTCTCAACTGTCCACTTTGTGGTGTGGTTTAAACTTTTGAAATATTTGTATAAAGTGTTTAAATTTCACATAATTTAGTATCTATAGTAGGAGATATATAGAAAAGGAAAGTTCTCAAACATTTGAAAAATGCTTATTGCAGTGCAAGTGTTTGCAAAATGTCTGGTAACTTTAAGAATTAATACATAAGGAACTAGAAATAAACTACAGTGATTTAGGAAACAGAGTCTAAATATCTGTAGATCTCACCTTCAACATTAAGCTAATTGAGTGCTTATACATAATCTGTGGTAATTAGTAAGTAACTTAAAGCCAATGTTAAACCATTTTTCTACTTCTCAGAAATATTGATGTACCTAAATTATATATTCCTACCACATATTTTAGCTTTGCCTCCAGGATATCATGAACTCTGGTTTATTGGTATAATCTTAGTACCCAGTGTATGTTCAATAAGTATGGGTTTGAATGAACAATCAGATACAATTTTCATGTGGTTTATATATACAAAGTAGATAAATAAGACCAAATAAACCTAATAAACTAATATTATAAAAAATTAAAAAATAAAGTTTGTTTTTCACATTCTTAGTATCATGTGTCTAAAAATCAGAACTCTTAATAGATATTTTTGATAATGATTTTTACTAAGTAAAGCAACTAAATGGTTTTAAAATCTAGTAATAGAAATTATAGAAATAATCAAAGAAGTAGAATACTGATGCTTTTAACCAAAATTTTCTAATTCTTAGTCTTTACTTAATTTAACCCTACTTTTCTTTCCTTCCAATTTATCTCAATATTTCTATCATTCATGTATTCACTTATGTTGAAGATATCATTCTCATTCTTTTCTTTTTTTAAAAAAATAGACAATGTTTCCTAAGATTAGACAGGGGAGGAGAAACATTTGTCCTCAAAATTTAAATTTCCTTCAGTGAGGTCCTTCAGAATACTTGTGGAAAAGAAATGATTGGCTCAAAATTAACATTTCAAGATTATGAATTCTTAAAAGTCTTTTTCCATTAAAGAAAAAAATTAAAGCCTTAAAGATTATTTTCTAATCATCTGTGATACCGATAGCATATTAGGAGAAGGAACGCAGTAGCAAAGAACGGTTATACAAAAATCATTACTTAATCATGAATCATTGTATGCTTGCACATTGTTATAAGGAGAAGGAAATAGCAACCCACTCCAGTATTCTTGCCTGGAAGCTCTCATGGACAGGGGAGCCTGGTGAGCTACTGTCCATGGGGTCGCAGAGTTGGACACGACTGGGGACACAGCACACACATTGTTTTAAAAGATCCACTAGCCAAATTCTTCATCCAGGTTCTATATAGTTGGCATTGACTTTCTTCTCCTATCTTATCTGTCACCCCTCTCCCTCATGCAGTGACCCTGTCGCACACCAAGCTCTGCACTGCTGAGGTCTGTTATTCCTTCTAGAAGCTTCAAAATAAGTACCTCCTCTTTCCCTGCTCACATTGCTGTCCCTTACTATTAAACATCTCTTAATAGAGCTCACCCTAAGAATCAATTCCATAGCACTTTGTCTCACTTTGATGTTACATATGAGAAGTTTCTTACATGGCGAGACCCACAAAAGCAGCAGCCATAATTCCTTCTCCATCAGTATCAGAAGGAGAATGCTTCAGCATGATGCTTTCTTTAAAGCTTTTAATAAGTCTTAAATGTTAAACTTTTGGAGAAATTAATTAATTAACATGTCTAAGTGCTATAAATAATTCCGTTAGCATTTAGAGATTTAAAAGTCTATCTGAAACTAAATTTTAGAACAAAAATATATACATTAAAAATAGAATAATTTTGTTAAGATTTTTATCGCAGCCATATACAAAATATGTTTATAAAAATTATAAACATATTTATGTGCTCAGTATTTAGTCTACTATAACAATTACTTTTAATAAATACGTCTCTCAAATTTTTGACTCATGTTCATAACAGGTGGAAAGCATCAAGCATTAAAAATGCTAGCTATAAAATAGATTCCAATTGCTATGAAAGAAAGTGAAGTCACTCAGTCATGTCCGACTCTTTGCAACCCTATGGACTATAGCCTACCAGGCTCCTCAGTCCATGGAATTTTCCAGGCAAGAGTACTGGAGCGGGTTGCCATTTCCTTCTCCAGGGGATCTTCCCAACCCAGGGATCGAACCCAGGTCTCCCGCACTGCAGGCAGACGCTTTACCATCTGAGCCACCAGGGAAGCCCCCAATTGCTATAGTTAAGGCATTCTCATGGTTCAATAATACTTAGATATCAGAGATCATCTGCCTTAGAATTAACTGGAAATAGAAATTTATCAGGCACAGGCAGACTCTAGAAGAGTAACTCTCTCTGCCTTTGTCTACAGAGCCTAACTTTGAAGCAATTCTACTTTATAATTTTTTGTCATATTTATTAAAACATTTCATTTAGTCACTAAGTCGTGTTCATGGACTCCTTGTGACCCCATGGACTGCAGCCTGCTAGGCTCCTCTGTCTATGGGATTTGTCATATTTATTAAAACGTTTTATTTAGTCACTAAGTCATGTTCATGGACTCCTTGTGACCCCATGGACTGCAGCCTGCAAGGCTCCTCTGTCCATGGGATTTACCAGGCAAAAATACTGGAGTGGGTTGCCATTTCCTTCTCCAGGGGATCTTCCCCACTTGGGGATCGAATTCACATCTCCTGCATTGCAGGAGTATTGTTTCCCACTGAGCCACCAGAGAAGCCCTTATTGAAATATACTTATGGATAAATCAGAATATGTAAGGAAAAAAAAGTTTTAAGTAATTTTATGTTGTTCCTGAGAAGTTATATTGACCTGCTAATCTACAGCAAATAATCTGGGTACATACGGCTGTACCCAGAGAGCTAACAGCAGGCTTCTGAGTTATGGGACTATAGGTCTATCTCAGGCCTCTGATAACAAACCACCGGAGAGCAGGCCTAATGGCAAGAGTGCTAGAAAAAATACATGGGCCCATAATTCAAACTGTGCCATGGTTTTATGTTATGTAATAAGTATTCCAATACTCTGTCCTTGCCTGATGGAGCCCTAGAGAAGGCCCTAAAAAGCAAGCTACAGGATGGAGATTATTGGAACTTCTGAGTGTTTTCATGGCTAAGACTTCATTATTCAGAGGTGTGTTACTTGCATTTAGAAGCTCAGAGGCTTATTCATGTTTTGTTTTCATGGCTGTCCTTTGTACATTATACTTCATTGCTAACTAGATAATCTCACATCAACTCATCATTTCCTATATCATCTTTATTTCTGTATTTGTTGGCCACAGAGAAATATTTTTCCTGATGCTAAGCATGGTTTATGAAACAATCATTCCCTGATATTTCAACTGGGTAAGAATTTTTTTAAGATCAAATCAACTGGAAATAGGAGCTTCCCGGGTGGTGCTAGTGGTAAAGGACTTGCTTGCCAATGTGGGAGAATTAAAAGACAGAGGTTCAATCCCTGGGTCTGGAGGTCCCCTGGAGAAGGGCATGGCAACCCACTCCTGCCTAGAGAATCCCATGGACAGAAGAGCCTGGCAGGCTACAGTCCATTGGTTTGCACAATCAGACAACTGAAGTGACTTAGCATGCAAATTGGAAATAAAGGTAATAATAATTATGAAGAGCATAGATAATATTTTCTAAGAGTCTATTGTGTTCAGAGCACTTTACAGATTTCAAATCTAAACTTTTCAACAACTCAACAAAAAATGTATTCTTAGTGCCTTTTACAAATAGGCTATTAAAGCCTAAAAAATTTAAGTTATCCTGCACATTTTCAAAGAACTAGCAAATAGATATGCAATGAATTGATATTTGCTTGAATCCACATCTATTCCATTATGTCACTTCCTCTAAAAAGCAATTGGAAGATTACTGGAGGAAATACACTGACTCTGATGCAGAGGAAGGGACTGAATCTTAGACACCTTGATACCATCAGTCTCCCTGTTTTGTAAATCTGTTTTCACCATTTTCTCAGAAAACAGAGGCTTGCTTTTAGTATGCAAAGCCTCAACTGAACAACTTGAAATCAGAACTAGAATTCTTATAGTTTGGTTTCAGAGCAAATATCTTCCTTTGACACAATGATTATTTGCTTTTGTAAGGGAGGCTGATATGACAGAAAATCATCAAGCGGCACTTTGTGCACGGGAGTACTTAATTAAAAAGTCTCTTCTAATTAAAAGCATGTGGGAGTAGGGATTGAGTGAAACTATTTAAATTACAAATTCCTTTAATAGTTCCAAAGTTCATTGTGATTTGATGCTTACAGCTCTAATTTGGTGAATAAGTATCTAGATCACTGAATAGTTTATTGCAGGTATGAATTTTTGTATGCTGCTTATTGTTATAATGCAGAATTAGATCTACAGATGAGTTAAAGAAAATATTTTAAATTCCTTATAAAAATGGATCTCATGTTTTAATCTAGTTCTGTTTTGTGTTTATGAATTATATTTACTTTTTTAATTTACTTTTTATTTTACATTGGAGTATTGTTGATTTACAATGCTGTGTTAGTACCAGAAATATAGCAAAGTGATTCAGTTATACATATACACTGATTTAATATTTTGTAACTATTATTATATGTATTTATTTATAACATCTAATACATAAAGACAGATATAGAATTTAGCTCATATTCCACATATGAAACTCAAGTATTAGATAGTTGATCATTTATTTTTTTATTTTTTATTTTTTTACAATTTTATTTATTTATTTATTTTTTCCATTTATTTTTATTAGTTGGAGGCTAATTACTTCACAACATTGCAGTGGGTTTTCTCATACATTGACATGAATCATCCATGGAGTTACATGTATTCCCCATCCCGATCCCCCCTCCCACCTCCCTCTCCACCCGATTCCTCTGGGTCTTCCCAGTGCACCAGGCCCGAGCACTTGTCTCATGTAATCAGAAATCTTCCAGCAAACAAAAGCCCAGGACCAGATGGCTTCACAGCTGAATTCTACCAAAAATTTAGAGAAGAGCTAACACCTATCTTACTCAAACTCTTCCAGAAAATTGCAGAAGAAGGTAAACTTCCAAACTCATTCTATGAGGCCACCATCACCCTAATTCCAAAACCAGACAAAGATGCCACAAAAAAAGAAAACTACAGGCCAATATCACTGATGAACATAGATGCAAAAATCCTCAACAAAATTATAGCAAACAGAATCCAACAACATATTAAAAAAATCATACACCATGACCAAGTGGGCTTTATCCCAGGAATGCAAGGATTCTTTAATATCTGCAAATCAATCAATGTAATACACCGCATTAACTAATCGAAAGATAAAAACCATATGATTATCTCAATAGATGCAGAAAAAGCCTTTGACAAAATTCAACACCCATTTATGATTAAAACTCTCCAGAAAGCAGGAATAGAAGGAACATACCTCAACATAATAAAAGCTATATATGACAAACCCACAGCAAGCATTACCCTCAATGGTGAAAAATTGAAAGCATTCCCCCTGAAATCAGGAACAAGACAAGGGTGCCCACTCTCACCACTACTATTCAACATAGTTTTGGAAGTTTTGGCCACAGCAATCAGAGCAGAAAAAGAAGTAAAAGGAATCCAGATAGGAGAAGAAGAAGTGAAACTCTCGCTGTTTGTAGATGACATGATCCTCTACATAGAAAACCCTAAAGACTCTACCAGAAAATTACTAGAGCTAATCAACGAATATAGTAAAGTTGCAGGATATAAAATGAACACACAGAAATCTCTTGCATTCCTATACAATAACAATGTGAAAACAGAAAGAGAAATTAAGGAAACAATACCATTCACCACTGCAACAAAAAGAATAAAATACTTAGGAGCATATCTACCTAAAGAAACAGAAGACCTATACATAGAAAACTATAAAACACTGATGAAAGAAATCAAAGAGGACACAAACAGATGGAGAAACATACCGTGTTCATGGATTGAAAGAATCAATATTGTCAAAATGGCTATACTACCCAAAGCAATCTATAGATTCAATGCAATCCCTATCAAACTACCAACGGTATTTTTCACAGAACTAGAACAAATAATTTCACAATTTGCATGGAAATACAAAAAACCTCGAATAGCCAAAGTAATCTTGAGAAAGAAGAATGGAACTGGAGGAATCAACCTGCCTGACTTCAAACTCTACTACAAAGCCACAATCATCAAAACAGTATGGTACTGGCACAAAGACAGAAATATAGATCAATGGAACAGAATAGAAAGCCCAGAGATAAATCCACGAACCTACGATCACCTTATCTTCGACAAAGGAGGCAAGGATATACAATGGAAAAAAGACAACCCCTTTAACAAGTGGTGCTGGGAAAACTGGTCAACCACTTGTAAAAGAATGATCAGTTATTTTTAAAAGCTAATGAAGTTTGTTCAACAACAATCGCAATATATGATGATATTTTATTACAAATTGGAACAATTTCAAATTGCTTAGTTGGATGACACTAGAAATCTAATGCTTTCATGGAAACACTAATGAGGGACTGTGTCACTGAAGAGTATTACTTAGTATGCAGATAGGTATATGTTCCAGTTTTGAATAGAACTGCCTTGAAAACATACACAAGGATCTCTTGCTTTTTTTTTTTTTTTTTTTGCAAAAAGAGACTAATAAATTACATTTCTGTTAAGAAGTAGCTTTATTAAAAATAGCATCTGTTTGGCCAAAACTTATATCCAGAAACCTGTAATTGAATGAAGTTTGCTGCTTTCACAAAAAAAGTTGTATGTGCCCATATCTTACTACTCCAGAGCTGAGAAAAATAGGAATATAACAGAGGGCAAACATATAAGATCATTTATCTAGAATGTTTAATATTTACTTAAAGAATATTAGGCTAATATGAAATGTAGTAGCCTTAGACTTTTCTCAACATAATGTCTTAATCACATAAAGTAAGGGAAACCAAAACAAGCGATGAAAACAAATGTTAATGATTCATGTGATATTTGATAAGACAACGAAAGGAAGTCAAAATAAAAGCAAGCAAACAGAAACAGATGTGAAGGATCTTTGTCAAGTCATAACCCCTCTTCTAAAACCCCTAAAGGAAGAAGCTAATTAAAGAAAATATTGTTTCTTGCTTTTTTATATAATTTTATATTTAGAGTAAGAACATTCTGCTACTGCTGAGGCAAAGCAGAGACAGAAAGTCTACATTTAACATGAAAAATATTTTAAGAGAGATTGATGTTCAGCACAAGCTCTTTTACAAGAGGATACTGAGTAAATATCATTTCTTCTCATGAAATGCAGATAATAACAGTATAAGTGATTTCCAGAAGTTATGGTCAAGGTTGTGCTAAAAAACAATGAAAAGGCAAAAACTGAAGAAGTTGCAGCAGATTTTGAAATTAGATCTCTCAGGGTGACAGTTGCATAACCTAAGGCCCAAAAATTTGAGTGAAAATGAGAAAGGACTGGACATCAGCTCCCTTTTGAATGCTTACTCTATAAGCACCTGGTGCCATTCTAGAGAGTGGGTACAGACTATGCCAGCAGGGTATCTTACATAGAAGCCAAACATACTAGTACAGGCAGTAGGTAATGGATTACCTAATGGACCAAAATGGCCCAGCTCAGAGTAGATAATATCGTGTTTATTACAAAGTTAGTATGAAGTAAAGCTCTTGATTGTGGCTGATATTGTAAGCAATTTTATAAACAAGAACTCTTTTTTATATATTTTTCAGTTTTCTTCAAAGAAGAAAGTGGATGAGAACATCTAATTTAAAACATGCTCTGAGAACAGAAGATTATCTAAAGTTACTATACACAGGTTAAAAGGTAACTACACTTTTAAACAAAAACAATAAAAATAAATCCATCCCTTTTCACATGTGAAGAAACTTTTATTAGGCTCTAGGTAAGCCTTCCCAGGTGGCACGAGTGGTAAAGAACCTACCTGCTAATGCAGGAGACATGAGACATGTCTGATCTAATCATACATTCTTTTTAAATGGGAAACTAAACAGATCAACCAGTGAGAGTTGAGCTTAAAAATGTGGAGAGAAGGCATTTGAAGATGTACAGATGTCTGTGGTTAATCTTAGCAAACTTGGAGTTATTTAGTCAACTCCAGCCCTGGGCAAAATAATTTTTCCAAATGACTAGTCAGTTTAAAGTATCTCAGTTCTTCTAAGAAATTACATTCTTATTGTAGGTCCCTTAAAGAGTCCCTTTGCTTGAACTTCATCATTTGTCCATTATGTCCACTATTTACTGCTTGTCTATTCACCAAGAACCAGGCAATCTATGCTTAATGTTAAAACAATTAGCCCTCTATTAAAATGTCTTAGCTGTGAAAGATCAGCTTATACTCATGGAAATAGGGTTTGGATCCTATATGTTGTATTACTAAGACCTAAGTGTTCTTACAACACTTGCCTTAGGAGCCAAACTCTTGTCCTCTGCAAAGTTATTTTTACTACGTCTATACTTCTATTTGCATATCAGTTTAGAATACACAGCCTGAGTCTAATCATGAGGAAATATCAAATGCAAAATGAGAAACTTTTTCTTAAGACTTTTTTCAAACATGTCAATTTTACAGTATTTTTTACAATTTTTAAAAGGCCAAGGAAATGCACACAATCAAAGAAACAAAAGAGAAATTACAACTAAATATAATGTGATCTTAATTTGGATTTAGGAATGCTGTAAATGCTATAAAGGACATGATTGGGTCAAATGACAAAATTAGAGTGTCAATATCAGCTTAAATTAGTATTGTGTCAATGAAATAGGTTATTGGGCTGATAAATACACTGTATTTATGTATAAGAGAAAAATCCTTATTTTTAAAAAGTATTCCCTAGAATGTGTATTGGAGAAGGCAATGGTAACCCACCCCAGTGTTCTTGCCTGGAGAATCCCAGGAATGGCAGAGCCTGGTGGGCTGCCGTCTACGGGATCGCACAGAGTCAGACACGACTGAAGCAACTTGGCAGCAGCAGCAGCAAAATGTGTGTGGGTAAATACAACAGGTAAAGTACCATGATTTATACATCTTACTTTCAAATCCTTCAGAAAATATTATGCAGATAGAGAAAATCATAAAGTATATAGAAGAAAAACATTAACAATAGGTGAAGATTTGCAAAGTGCATATGAGAGTTGCAAAAATTTTTAGCTTTTCTGTAAGTACATTTTTTTTCAAATATATATTAAAACTAAATAGGTTTCCTAAGAGGAAATGAATAAAATATAAAATAGGTTGCCTAAGTGAAATGAAATTTTAATATATCACCAATATCAGATATTTATTTATAACTAGTTGAAGATTTATCCTCTTCACTATCCACGTGCACACTGATTCTATGAGCAACATTCTCACAGTAAACATGCTGCTTATAGCAAGGTTTTAAGAAGTTATATTAAAATATCAAATAGTAAGGTGATGCTGGGTGATTTTCTTAATAGAGTTCTCCAGAAACACCAGATTCATGAAACTTATTGGACTGAGGGTGAGGATATAAGCTGGATTCTGGTCTATTGGTCCATTATGCTTGAATGGTAAATTTACAATTGCAAAGTTTATGAAGTCTACTTAATTGTCTTACTCTTTAGTTGGTGAGGGCTGTGTAGGCAATGTGTACTTGGTATAAAAAAATTACTGTTCTGTTTAACTATTTGAAACACAGGTTATCTTTGAAAAGTTTATCAAAAACAAAAGCAAAACATAACACAGACCTCCTTAAACTTGTAGTTTCTTTCTGTAAATAAAGGAAAATTGCTGCTAGGTCTACTTTGGTAAAGTATTTGTGCATGTGTGTTCTAATTAAGCATTCATTAGTAAGAAGTGAGAAGCCATCAGAATGGTTAATGTACCAGCAAGTGAAAATGGGGTGTTTTGCACTTACGTTACCTTGTCCTGATTGTAAGGTGAGACCTCCCAACTTCAGCAAAGTGAAGCACAGTGAAGTATCTTATTACTTTCTCCATCTTTTTATTCATTTCTGGGAGAAAGAAAACTAAGACACCGGGATGGAAGGAAATCATTTGAGGGAATAGCTGAACCTTAGTGATGATGGCCTATGCTTAATAAAAATAGAAACATAAAAAAAGTGATGCCTTATTTGATAAAAATAAGATACTGCTAAGAAGGGAGCAAGGATCTTTCAGATCAAGCATTTGATCCTTTAAAACTGCAAGAGACAGGCTAAGTTTGTAGTGAATAAACTGAGTTTTCAGAATAAATACATGTGTTTTCTCTAGCGAACAACCAAAAGTGGCAATTAGAAGGACAGTTTTTGTCAGAGTCTAGTTATTTTCTTTTAAGCTTGGCCGGGGAAAAATCATCCTTCTTTTAAAAGTTTAGCATTTTTATGCTTATTTTTTTGTAGCATGACTAATTCAGTAGTTTTAATAAAATTATATTTGCTTAGGGAAGTAATTGTGAATGAACAAAGTTCTAAATATCTAGAGCTTGATTTAACATTTAAACAATGCTAAAAATTTGGCTTAAAGCTCAACATTCAGAAAACTAAGATCATGGCATATGGTCCCAACACTTCATGGCAAATAGATGGGGAAACGGTGGAAGCAGTGTCAGACTTTATTTTTTGGGGCTCCAAAATCACTGCAGATGGTGATTGCAGCCATGAAATTAAAAGACGCTTACTCCTTGGAAGGAAAGTTATGACCAACCTAGACAGCATGCTAAAAAGCAGAGACATTACTTTGTCAACAAAGGTCTGCCTAGTTAAGGCTATGGTTTTTCCAGTGGTCATGTATGGATGTGAGAGTTGGATTGTGAAGAAAGTTGAGTGCCAAAGAATTGATGCTTTTGAACTGTGATGTTGGAGAAGACTCTTGGGAGTCCTTGGACTGCAAGGAGATCCAACCAGTCCATCCTGAAGGAGATCAGTCCTGGGTGTTCATTGGAAGGACTGAAGTTGAAACTCCAATACTTTGGCCACCTCATGTGAAGAGTTGACTCGTTGGAAAAGACCCTGATGCTGGGAGGGCTTGGGGGCAGGAGGAGAAGGGGACGACAGAGGATGAGATGGCTGGATGGCATCATCGACTCGATGGACTTGAGTTTGAGTAAACTCCAGGAGTTGGTGATGGACAGGGAGGCCTGTTGTGCTGCAATTCATGGGGTCGCAAAGAGTCGGACATGACTGAGCGACTGAACTGAACTGAACTGAAACCAAAATGCCATTCTAGTGCTAAACTTGACAAATGTCAAACTTCAGTGAAAGGTTGCAAATGTTTTCAATAAGTATGGTAATAGTTTTAACTGGAGAAATGGCACTTTCATAGGAAATAACTTTTTTCTACATCTCATCCAATAGAATCATCAAGTATTTAGATCGTACATGGGTGAGAACACTAACATATTGTACAATAACTATTAAATAAGATAGCTCTCTGTGCACTAATTCTGAAATTAACATAAGGGATCAATTTAGAGATATGTAGTGTTATAGTATAGAGAAAGATTAGCAAACAGGCAGGAAAGTGTGCTGACAGAATTGTCATATCTAAAGAAAGAATATGAGAATCAGTTGAGTGTTTGTCAAACAGAGTTGTTCAGGCAAGTTTTGATAAATGTCCATTAAAACATGAACCAAAGATAAGATTACCACCAAAAACTGATATGGACATCTGGTCTACCTTTACAAACATTCCTGACTCCATGAAATATTTTAATTATATAATACTCAGTGAGCTGATCCCATTCTTACTGGGTACCTTGACAATTTTATTTTCTATATAATCCTTAAGGTAGGAATCCTCTAAAATGGCTACCAATGCTCCTTGCCTCCTGGCAGTCACATCCGTCTGAGATATTTCTCCCCTTTAAGTGTGGACTTTATCTAAAGACTTATTTCTAATGAAGAGAATATGGCAAATGTGATGGAAAGTCACTTCCAAGATGAGGCTGTAAAAACTGTGACTTTCACCTTGCTGACTGATACTCTTTCTTTGGATCTTTTCACTTGCTTAATCAGATGAAGTAGGTTGACATGTACTGAGTTGCCTCATGGGAGGTCCATCTAACAAGGACATAATTATGGCCTCTGGCCAATAGCCAACAAGGACCTGAGGCCCTTAGTAAAACAATCTTGAGAACACGAGGTGTGCCAACAGCTATAAGTTTGGAAGTGGAACTTTCTTCAGTTGAGTCTAGAGATAACTGAAGCCCTTTCCAAAAGTGGAAGAGACCCCAAAGCATAGGACCCAACTAAGCTGCTTCTAGAGTTCTCATGTATATAAAAGGTGAGATAATACATGATGTAAGCCATGAAGTTTTGAAGTAATTTGTTGTGTCACAATACATAATAAACACTCCAATACTTCGGCCATGTGATGTGCAATGAGTCAACACATTGGAAAAGACCATGATTATGGGAAAGATGGCATAAGTGATGGCATAAGTGGTTGATTATGGGAAAGATGGCATAAGTGATGGCATCCAGTCACATCACTTCATGGCAAATAGATGGGAAATAATGGGAAAAGAGAGACTTTATTGTTTTGGGCTTCAAAATTACTGCAGATGGTGATTGCAGCCATGAAATTAAAAGGCACGTGCTCCTTGGAAGAAGAGCTATGACAAACCAAGACAGCATACTAAAAAGCAGAGACATTACTTTGCCAACATAAGTCCATCTAGTCGAAGCTATGGCTTTTCCAGTAGTCACATATGAATGTGAGAACTGGACTATAAAGAAAGCTGAGGGCTGAAGAATTGCTGCTTTGAACTGTGGTGTTGGAGAAGACTCTTGAGAGTACCTTGGAATGCAAGAAGGTCCAGCCAGTCAATCCTAAAGGAAATCAGTCCAAATATTCATTGGAAGGACTGATGCTGAAGCTGAAACTCCAAACCTTTGGCCACCTGATGTGAAGAACTGACTCATTGGAAAAGACCCTGATGCTGGGAAAGATTGAAGGCAGGAAGAGACCAGAACGACAGGATGAGGTGGTTGGATGGCATCACTGACTCGGTGGACATGAGTTTGAGTAAGCTCCAGGAGTTGGTGATGGACAGGGAAGCCTGGCCTGCAGTCCATGGAGTCGCAATGAGTTGGACATGACTGAGCAACTGAACTGAATGAGAAAGATTGAAGGCAAAAAGAGAAGAGGATAGCAGAGGATGAGATGATTAGACAGTGTCACTTTCTCAGTGGACATGAATTTGAGCAAACTCTGGAGATTATGGAGGAGAGGGGAGTCCAGTGTGCTGCAGTCCATGGGGTTTCAAAGAGTCAGACATGACTTAGCGAGTGAACAACTTTTATCATCAAGGTGTGCTGGTCATTGTCACGGGTAGTATGTCAGTTCTTGTGACTTACAGTTCTTTAGTATATCTTAGTTTGGTTTCTTTCAGAACACAGAAAGGATTGATAACCCAACTCTGGGTCATGTGGAACTCACCAAGACAAATGCTGCCTGTGAGTGCTTCTGCAAGCGTGCCTGCATTTCACAGAAACAGCAAAACCCAACTGTATATTTCCCAGTATGATATTTCTTATCTTACTATATCAGAATGTTTAAAAAAAAAAAAAAACTCTCTAGCCTGCTATTAATTACATAAGCTATTCTAAATCACAGAATATTTATTTTCACAATTCAAAAGATTTGTTTTGGTATTTTAAATATATATGTAAATGTATATTTGTGGAAATGGAAATTTCCTTACACTACCTTAGACTAATTTGATTCTATTGGGAATAAAACAGATATTCTCAAAGATTGATGATCTTATTTCATAATATATTGTGACCTTTTCAGAAATAAAGACAGTAAAGTGCAATAGTCTAATTCTTACATTAAACTTGTTTCAGAATAATGACTGTATCAAATCACTTGATACAATGTGACAGAAGTAACCATCCTATGAAATTTCATAGCTCTATACTGCTGGGATTGTTACCATGTAATGAGTTATCAAAAAAGACAAGAAAGAGAAGAAAAAACAATCTAAATCTCTCTATTAAAACCACCTAGAAATCAGACAATCATTTTAATGTATTTCAGAATCTGTGCTTCAGTAGTGATGATTGGCCAAGTTCAATTTTTGTTATATTTAATACCTTGTAATATTTGAAGCAACATTATTATATCGCATGCTTTCCAATGAAACAAACATAATTCTTTGCAAATTGATCAGTAAAATATCAACAAAGTATCCACAAATAATAACAAATTAAGACACTACATACTTTCTAAAATGGAAAGCAACAAGAAAAAGACAAAATGTGTAATCACCAAAATATGCAATGCTAATAGATAAGTTTGCATTTTATAAATTATCTGTCCCTGTAGACAAAGAGTTTCTGGAAACATCTGAGCACTCTAGACTTAACAATTTATGTTTAAGTTTATTAGTTTTCAATATATACTAAATTCCATGAGATTGGCATTTTTTTAAATGCAGTTTCAAAAGCATAAACACAAAAATGCTACAAATAAACATCTTAATATGTTATCATAAGTGTGCATATAGTTAGAAAGAAAATAAATGCTGATATATGTATATTTCATGCCCATTGTGAAATTTTGCCCTGAGTCATTGTAACATAGGCCACTATTTCCATTAAAATTAATAGCTTGTGGCTGTGGTTACTGTCACTGTTGCCTTATTTTCCCCTCACTAGCGATTGTAACATGAATAAATTAAGTTATATTACCACGTACATCATTATATCCTGAATTAAGGTTAGATTTCAAGAAGCATTATGGATTTAAGGAATTCATCTAGAATTGCATCAAAACTCCTTATAATAAAATATTTATTTCCCTATATTATTTCCCTAAATATTGCTGTTAATTTCAGGGCTATTTCTTAGTGACACTTGGACATCCCAATTATTCAGCCTATTTTATGTTAATAACCCTGGTTCATTTCAATTGGACACACTTCTGTTCCATCTCTTTTTAAAGAAAATTACTTGTTTAGTATAACAATATTAAGCTGTTAAGTCTTGGATAATAAAACTTCCCTGTTTCTCATTCAGTCTTTGATATCATCATGGTGTCTGAACGAAGCATTCCCTACTTTAACAGGCTTATTTTACAGGTCCTGTTTATTAGGATTTTTGTACTCAGATGAGGATTCACTAAATGCTGGAACTCTAACCAGAGACTTAATGACTCTATTACCAAACATCTTATGTATTGAAAAATCATAGTCCTCTTAAAACTTAAAATAATACTAGTATGTTATGACAATTCAGAATATCATTATATGAGCACTTTTTTACTTACTAAGTCTAAAAACAAATGTAAGTTTTACATTCCCTTCATCAAAATAAGAATGTATTACACTGTTCAAATGATTGCAAAGAATGTCCATGCATTAGAGGGTAAAGCTAACAATAAGGGTAAATGATTGCTACTTTTTTTGTTTATGACTCTATTCAATGTACTCTGATTACTTGAAAGGACTAGTATCCAACATATCGCCATATGAAACGATATCATGAAAAATACATGTCTCTTAATGCAAGAGTTGAATTGACATTTTGTTATAGGTAAATTCTGCAGAATCAACAAAGATGTAAAACAACTAAGGCAAAATATGAATTATCTAATATACCACTATGTATTTTTAGCATTCTTTATTCTAATTTTATGTGTATAACATAACACTGTAAATATTTTGGTTCCAGTTTTATTACACTCATTTTAATGGACAAACTTCAGTGGTGAGTAATCCATCCTTTCTAACTGCTATAAAAAAAAGATACATTATGTTTTCTCTGTTTAAAAAAATAGATATATTGGGTCATTCATTACAAATAAGGATGGTGCAAGTAAGAAGAATGTGTTAACTCATAACCATTTGAGTATACTTTGCTTCCCAATGTTGCATTTGTTACTTATTATAATCACTTCTTTGGGTGTGGGGAGGGTGGCTTGATACTGTAGCCTTTTTAAGAAGAATGACAATATTAAGATCATGTAAAGAGATTCTATATTTCCTGCATAAGACTTTAATGGTGCCCAAAGCTGTGTCTCTTATCTAGACCTTATATTCAAATTACCTCATTCAAGCTCCAGCTCTATGTCTGCCTACACGGGTACTTCAGCTTGTTGAAATGTTCAGTTGTCATATCAAAACCAGAAGTAGGAAGGCAAACTCATCATCCTATGCTTTAACCTGGATCTCTTTTCTAGATTATCTATTTCAAATTACCAATCACTATTTCCTAAGTGCAATTGCAATTTGATTTTCCCTTGTATTTCAACTTTCAATCTATTTCTTGCACAACACCAAAGTTTAAATCTTCAATACCTCACTCACTTCTGAATTCATTACATTCTTTACCTCTTTATTCTCACTCTTTACCAACTTCTCCTATATAATATTTATATTGTTTATATTTAGGATTTAGTATTGGGTTGGCCAAAACATTCTTTCATGTTTTTCCTAAGATGCTATGGAAAAATCCGAATGAATTTTTTGCCAACACAATATATTTTATTTCAGACATAAACAAGGGGGCAGCCTTTTATTTTAATAAATATTGTTTAAGAATCTGTTTAGAACCATACTCAGAAGCAACCGTGCTATTTATTCCTTTTGTTTGCAAAAGTCAGATAAAATATGTCAATAATATAATTTGTCAGAGATTTAGACTTATGACTTACATATCTAGACTTAAATGAATCTTCACCAATCATGCAATTGGAATTGCTTTGTTTGTGCTCTGAAAGCACTTTGCTTACATTTTGGAAGCAATAGATCAAAGTATTATTCATGAAAAGAGAATGATATGTCTTTTACAACTTTCAGGAAAAAAAGTCAAATTTCATAATTTCAGATGTAATCTATTAAATTAATTTTAAGTCTTGGAACATGTATGTTCCCAATAGTATAATAGTGAGTTCCTATAAACAAGTCTAAAAGTGAATTACATTAGAAAAACTTGGAAGTTTGGCTACCTTAAATGTTTATGATATATGCTAATTTCTAAAGAAAGAGAAGTGAAGACACACGATATAGTCATATTTTAATTTGTTAAAATCATTCCTGTTTTTTATAAAGTTTTTAATATATAATATATAATCATATCTTTATGTAAGTAAAATTTGAATTACAGTTCCTACCATCCCTGAACACCTTGACACCCACAATTTTATCAACAGGAATTAACTCAATATGTATTTTATTACAATTATTTATGCTTCTTTATAGCTCATGAAAGTATGAATTATTTAGAAAAGATATCTTTTGCATTTTTTCTGGCCCCAGCAGTTGTTTATAAGCACTTGTTAAAATGAATTAGTTATAGCAGATTAAATACTAAAAAACATAAAAACTACATTAGTATTGAAGCTAAATGCTAGTTCAACTTTTTAGTCAAATATATTAGTTTTAAAGCAATACATTGCTTATTGCAGGGCTTTTAGTCAGCAAAATACTAAACATGGACTTTGAAAATTCAAGAAGATATATACATATGTGTTATATATACTTTAAATGACCTTCATTTTTTCACAGACAACCATTTAAAATTTTTGTTCTGCCCAAATGGTCATGAGAAAATTTTCAGAAAAGGATATTGACAACAAGTCTGTAAGCTATGTTGAAAAAGCATGCTTTTCTATGTTTTTTCCATATCTTACTGTAGTGGAGATTTTAGAGTAATTGCAAGGAGGTGTTAAAGTTACAGGAGTTTTAGGAAGAGAGAGTAGATGAAAAATACTTAATTGAAAGTAATGAGAACAGCAATTTTAAGGTTTCATTGCAGTTTAAATTCATGATTTTGGCACTTTTAGTATTTTCCTTCATGAGATGCCTTTATATTCTGTATTTATTAGCCTAATCATATGAAAATGTAAACCTTCAGTTAATGTTTAGAGACGGAGAAAACACAAGCCACAATAAAGATGAAATCAAAATTAAAAGAAGAAAACTGTGTAAACAATATCTTTATATATTTGTCATGGTGGTAATCTAGTCACTGAGTCGTGTCCAACTCTTGCGACCCCATGGACTGTACCTGCCAGGCTCCTCTGTCCATGGGATTCTCCAGGCAAGAGTACTGGAGTGAGTTTTCATTTTTCATTTTCTTCTCCAGGGGATTTTCCCAACTCAGGAATCAAACCTGGGTCTCCTGCATTGCAGGCAGGTTCTTTACCAACTGAGCCACAAGGGAAGCCCATGTTTGTCATACTGCTAACTCATTTCATTGAGAAATCATAAATGCTGCCAATAGTAAAAAGCAATAATCACTCATTATTTTCAGTTTACACAACAAAGGTCTGTCTAGTCAAAGCTATGGTTTTTCCAGTAGTCATGTATAGATGTGAGAGTTGGACTTTAAAGAAAGCTGAGCACTGAAGAATTGATGCTTTTGAACCTTGGTGTTGGAGAAGACTTGAGAGTCCCTTGGACTGCAAGGAGATCAAACCAGTCAATCCTAAAGGAGATCAGTCCTGAATATTCATTGGAAGGACTGATGTTGAAGCTGAACCTCCAATCCTTTGACCACCTGATGCAAAGAACTGACTCATTAGAAAAGACCCTGATGCCGGGAAAGATTGAAGGCAGGAGGAGACCAGGACGACAGAGGATGAGATGGCTGAATGGCATCACCGACTCAAAGGACATGAGTTTGAGTAAACTCCAGGAGTTGGCAGTGGACAGAGAAGCCTTGCGTGCTGCAGTCCATGCAGTCACAAAGAGTCAGACACAACTAAGCGACTGAACTGAACTGAACTGAAACAGTCATTGATCCATTAAATATTGTTAAATTTGCGTGCATACTTGTTGCCTAATGTTTCTTGTTACAGCACCCCAAGTGTTAAAATATAAAAGTTTGGAATGATGAGATAAAATTTCCCTCCTTTGTTGACTATAAAATTTTCACATTAAGAAAATAATGGAAAAGGTGTTTGTATTACCTTTGTTTTGTAAAAATACCATGCAAAGGAGCCAAGTGAGTAGTGATAAAACATAGTTTTTTCATGTGAATTATTTCTTTAAATAAATGCTTGTGTTCTAATTTTCTCACAAAATAAGAGGATTGCATTTTGAAATACTATTGAAAACAAGGCAAATAAGAAGTGCATTTGAGATCAAAGTGAGCTATTAGCCATGATGTTTATGTGATCTTACTATAGCAAAAATAAAACCTCCAAAATCTGGCTATACTGCAATATAAGTATATAAACATTTCAAAAATATTCACCTAGTTTGTGTATGTTTATTTACAGACACTCAAGCATCAATTTTCATAACATTTTAGTTTTATAACCTTTTCACTATATACACCAATGTTATCAGTATTTTGGAATTAGTCAAGATTGTCGTGGATGTGAAATTATAAAATGAGACATTGTGAAAACTAAGCAAAATATTACTCCCATATTTGGATCAAAACAAAGTTTGTTCTGTTGTTACCAAGATAGCTATTTTCTTTAGTGTTTTCACTTTTTTTGAATGGATGGTCTGTCATGGTATGAGCCATGGCTTGGTAATGACCAATCCCATGTTCTGAATTTGGACTTGACAAAGGTAACTTCTCGAGAGCAAGTGAGGAGGTTTCTGTCTAGCCTGCCCCCAAATCAGTTCAATGCAACGGGGCCATGTTGCCCTCCTTTGATACATTAATGGGTGTAACAAGGAGCAATAAATCACTCATTAAAGTTTGCCTGCATTGCAACTCACTGTAGGGCCACAATAAACTGTCTACAAATAGTGGGGTTATATGATATGCAGAAATTGTTTCTTTTAGTCACATTTTGATTCTACTGCTGATAAATCTTGGAAAGTTAATATAAATATATCACCCATCTCAATAAGGTCCCACTTGGGAAAGCTATGAAAAATTATACAAATTTTTTTCTAAAAGACCATAAGCATATGAGTGCCATGCCATTAACATTATTCTTTTTATTTATCACATTTACTTCACTCTTTATTTCCTGAAACTTGGATATGTTAACCAAGATTGTGTCTGAATTCTTAGGGTAATAAAAGCCAAGGAGTTATAATGTATAATTAATCAATCCTCTGAGGCTTCCCTGATGGCTCAAGTGGTAAAGAATCCACCTGCAATGCAGGAGATGCAGGAGACTCAGGTTTGATCCCCGGGTTGGGAAGATACCCTGGAGGAGGAAATGGTAATCCACTCCAATATACTTGCCTGGAGAATCTCATGGACAGAGAAGGCTGGTGAGATACAGTCCATGGGGTTGCAAAGAATCAGATATGACTGAGTGACTAAGAGTTTCTGCAATGTATTTAAATGTTTCTCATGCTAATAAGAGATTAAAATTTTTTAAACAAAAAAGAAGGCATTTTTAATCCTTTGCAATAATCACACCACTAAAGTGTCTGATAAAATCAAATAAATCTGAATTGCACACAATTGAAAAATGTATAGGCTGACAGGTCTCATGATTCTATCTCAAAAGGATGTCTGAATTCAAAGCAGGTAGGGGAAGTCATTGCATTCACTTGAAAAAGCTTGGAGAACTGTTCTTTTTACTTGTGATTTGTTATTTTCCATGCGGTTTATATATTGAAAATCCGACACACCGTGAGTTTTTTTGATTGAGAGAAGTTTTCCTGATTTACTATTATCAGAGAACACAAATGAACTTGTTTACCTTGTTAAGGCTTCCATATTGCTTTTAAAATCTGTCATTTTATATAAAAACATGTATTTCTGAATTACTTCAGAAAACACATATGGTAATACTGAACTTATGGTCATGCTTGGACAATAGTTAGCTTGAACCCAGAACTATCTGTGGGTTTAGAAGAGGAATGTACTTATCATCCCTTCTGTCTTATTATAAATCTTTTCCATTTGTTAAATTTCTATTTTCCCAAAATTTAGACTAGAGATAAAGTCTAGACTGTGAGATTTTATGTATCGCTATGGAGAAACCTATAAGAAAAAAGTCCAAAGACTATGACAACTTGAAAGAAGGAAGATCTGAAACTATATTAAGTAGCATAAACTATGAAGAAAAAAATAAACACGTTGAAATGATTAATACAAGCAAATATCATTTCATCATGGAAATGAAATAATTAGTTCTTAATTTGTTTACAATGGGAATTTCATAAGTAATGTAAAACCATAGTATAGAATCAAAATTAAATACAGCACACCTGATTATGTATGGGAATAATTTATGGTCTAAAATCTCCCCATCCAGTGCTCTTTCTCCCAGAGAGAAATAAATAAAGAATGAGAGTCAGATCCAATAATTTGTAGCCATCATTCATCGTTTTATAGGTGTAATTAGTAAGCTTAGTTGGAACTATGTGTGGAGATTTACTATCTCTGGAGTATGATTATCTATGAATTAAAAGAGTCTGTGTTACTTTACACTAAATGAAAATACAAACCACATTAGGAGAAATTTGCTAAAATGCAATAAAATACTAAGAAACTAATATTTCCATCTTAAATGAGTCTAAAATCATTTGTTTCTCTTTTGTTATATTTGGGAAATGATAAATAATCATATAGATTAATCATTATCATATAGATAATCATTTAAAATAAATCTCTTTAAGTCATATTGTTTAAGTTGACATAAACATTGAACTCACAATTTGTCATGAATTTAAGTGTCTTGAAAAATCTGGCAAATATAATTTTCATTTTCCAGCTTAAGCCATGCTAAAAAAAAAGTATGTGTCATATATTGAAAATAAGATAATTTTTAAAAATCCAAATAAAGTTTAATGTTTATCAACAATGAATATGATTGAAAGTACTAGTACATTAAATTTGTGCATAATTGTAGAAATAGCAAATTCTTATAGCATAGCCTCTACTTACTTGTAGGTTCTTTACATATATTAATTCACTTAATCTCTATAACAACTCTGTGAGGTGAATATCATGATCATTTTCTATGTTTTTATGATAAGGAACTCTCATAATCAAGTCATTTAACTTACACACTCAATGGCATACAGATAATAAGCAGCACAGTAGAGATTCGTACCCAGGTAGTCTGAATCCAGAACCCACATATCCATAATTGACCATGAATATAATTGCATGTATGTGCCTGTATGTTTATACTTATAAAAAATCCAATGTCTTTGCCATTTTGACAGGATAAAAAATTAGCAATACAGCAGGTCTTAGCAGTTAAAGTGAGTTACCTAGCCTCACAACAGTAATGAATGAGTGTGTTGACAGGAGATTAGCTTTTAGTCCTGCATTGCTCTCCTATGACTAAATCATCTTGGTGTTAATTCTAATCATTTAGAAATCAGTTATTTAAATAAATCATCAATATTGCCTTGTAACTGATTAATAATTATCTTTATAACCTAATGGATTTATTTTTCTCTTTATATGAGAGAAAACTCCATGAGAAATTACAAATTATGAGTAGTTTCGGGGCTAAAAAATAATCATTGCCTAATGAAAATGCCTTTTCCCTTCCCTGAAGATGAATCCTACAGGAAACCGTGGTCAATTTAATTGATATTATCACATTACTAAACTTTACATGGGAAGAACTAGTATATATTTGCATTTTGAATCTTAATCCTTATAAATTTATGCCACCCTCATTATCTGGTTGAACACCGAGTCAGTCACAGCCACTTCAAAAATTATCATAAGATGCAAAGATGGACGTTCAAATAAGAGCAAAGTATATCAAAGGGACTCAGAGGTCCTGAGTTCACAGTCTGATTCAAAGCAATTTGCTTTATCACTGCGTTACTCAGTTTCCTCAAATAGAAAAATGCACGCTGAAGATCAACAAAAGCAATGTATGTGAAACAGCTGTGCAAACTTGAAATTGCTTTAGGACAGTTAACTGATGTTCTTTGTAATATCCTGAATCACGAATGCATCAGAAAGAATGAGCGCCATTCACAGGTGACTAGTGCCCGTTCCCTAACATCTCTTTAACTTCCAGGTTCTCTCACTGTCTTCCTCAGCTTTTTTGAATACATACTATTTGGCACTTGATAAAACTTTGGATCTCATTCCTTCCAAGGCACATCTCTTGCTTTTCACTATGATCTCTTAGTTTGTGAGAGAAGAAGGTCCTGCTGCCTTTCTTCAGTGGGCAAGTTTAGGATAAAGTTAACACTGTATTGCTTCTGCCAGGAAATACCGTCAATCTAGCAGTTGTTAAAAATAGCAAGTGCATTTTAATGGACTAATTTCTTTGAAACAGCTAAAATATTTTCAACCAATGAACCATTTCCCAAATAATTAAACATACTGATTTTTCTTATATATATTTATACCCTCTAGTTGCCCACTATTTAAGCCATAAAAACAACATTATCATCGAAAAGTGATCAGGTCTTTATAAATCTTACTTTTAAAACTAAGTAGTTATATTCATTTATCCATTTACCAAATGCCTTGCTACCTCTGAAAAAGTGAAATTGGACTTTTTTTAAACTGTTGCTGTTGTAAAATGATACTGAATGCTAAATAATGTGTTTGTTTTTCAGCTGTTGTAAGTCTAAAGAGATTTTTTGAATACTTCAATTATAAAAACATTTAAAACATACAAACTTGTGCAATTTTTATTTTAATGAAGATGAGAAGTTCATTAAAGAAGATAAATATTTCATTAGATGTTAAATAAAACAAAGAGATTTTTTGGCTTCTCTCAGCACAAAATTCCTTTGAAAGATTAATTAATACATGCAAATTATGCAAATTAGACCCATGCAAATATTTTATGAAGACAATTAAGGGAACCATTAATTACTGCTTTTTTTGCTTCAGTGAGATTCATTCATTTAATTTTAATTTCACTTTAACTGTTTTGATGTATAATCTTGCAGCTAAGAACTTTATCTTTCCTGGCGGGTCACTTAAACTTATAAATTTCATCCAGTGAGTGCACAGAAATCTGTAAAGATATTCTCTAGACTATGTTAAGTATCAAGAGAAATTTCTGACACAATGCTCTCCCAGAAATGGGGAAACTGGAAGGGAATGTGAGCTCATTCTTGGACAAGGTTCAACTGCTGGAAAAGCAATTAATTTGCTTTGGCTGTGCTAATATAGGGGAATTAGAAAGTGTGACACAAGACAAATAGAAATAATTAGTTCTCCAAAATGATGTTCTCATTAATATGATTCGAACAGTAGAAATAAAAAACATTATTGTGGCATGTCTGCATTCTGTCCCTAACCATGGGAGGTAGAATAATGCACCATAAGCATTTTTACATTTACAGTCTAAATGATGATGCTTCATTTTGTTTTCTAAAGGAAAATGTACAGCAAAAGCTGTCATATATCTCAAATGTCTAGACATGCACATGCTATAAACTGATCACATACTTTCCATCGTGGTGTGTTTACATACCAATTCTCAAAATTTTGTTCATAAATTCTGTAGTTTAGTGAACAGACTTTAAAATAATGGTTCTTTTTCTGTAATTTAAATATTTTTAGACAACTTTTATAACTTTTAAAGTATAAATAACTTTTCTCATAAAATAAAACATTTGTGCTCTAACTTAAAGAAGCTACTCTGAATATTTGTTGAACATTCTCTTAATTGACAAGGCTACTTTTAATATCAAAGGGTGAATACAAAAAGAGAAAACAGATTTTGTGAATATGAACCACAAATCTATATTACTAAATGGGAACTGTCTCCAGCTTTGGTAGACATTATACACATTTTCTATGAGTACAATCTCCAGTGAGCAAGTTACTTATATATAAAGGCCATCATTTTTTTCCCTTGATAATAAAGGTGAAAAGAACTCAAAGTAAAAACTTTTTAAAAATAAATATTCCTTAATTCTGAAGGTGATAATATATTGTCTAAAAGCTAAGATGTCTTGATCATGATGAAAAACCAACTTCTTATTCTGTCTAGTCATAATCATAAAAAGTCTCATTGATAAGTATACACAAACAATTAAAATGACAGGCTATTTTCCTACCTATCTCTGACACTTCTGTACTGCTGCAGCCAGTCACTGTTATTACAGTACTTTGAAAAGTTGGAATTGGACATAATTCTCATTGGTATTTGTTGAGCTCTTCAATGTTTTCTAAAAACAGATTTTAAAATTAATTTTTCTTCCTTACAAACATGAACTCATTTCATTCATCCTGAAATTCTAGAGTCCCTAAATCTCTTTTGCATATTTACACTGTCCACACAGATGTATGTTGCACCTTCTAAATTAAGATCCTCTGTGATTTTCATTGACACACGATTTAACCACTCTTCCATATCACTAATTATGATGCTAAAGCAACATGGATCTAGCATTGATCTTTAGGGCCCCCTGCTAATATCTGCCCCAATTTCCATTTATTACTATTCTTTGATTATGGTCTTCAGACAGTACTTAAGCCAAGCCAAAAATGTGTTCATGAACAAGACAATTTAACTCAATTTTTCAATTTTACTCACACTAACAAAATATTATTATACTTTCCATTAATAACTGTTCTGTTTCAATCCATAAAAGCAACTTAGTTGTAGGATGTCCATTTCCCGCCTCTAAACACCCAATTCCAATTCATTTTTCTTGATATTCCATATATCCCCTGAAATCTCATAGTAACTACCACCTACTACATTACTCTTTTTAGGAAATATAATGTCAAATATACTATAAATTATGCCTAGTGATTTGGCTTTACTTTGCCTAATATTTGGGCAACTGAATAGAAATAAAGTTACATCACAAAACCTCATTTTATGTCACAGCTCAACCGAAGCATATAACAGAAACATATAAGACTGACACTTATGCTTTTTATTTATTTTTTTCTTTAGCAACCAGGAGTCTAGAAAGTTAGCTCTGTGGAAATAACACATTGATAGTAACTTTATGTAAATATAAGTCTAATGAATCACAATTTAATACTATTTTTGGACAACTTCATACTTAATTTCTCACTGTCTCTGCTTTCATATATAATTAGCTTAAATTACATAAAACATTTCCAACAAAATCTATGGGACCCTTAGCATTTGGAGTTTAAGCATATCTACCTACATTCAAAACCAAGATTTACTTTTTAATGTGTCTTAAAGAATAAGAATCTTTATACTGAAATCATAAATTTCAGCATCAAATTATTCTTAAATTTTATAAAATATTAAAACTCATGAGTATTTCTGAGACTTTCTATTTAATAATAATAATAACTCCTATTGCCTAGTTAAATGAGTAGTTAACAATGACCTATGATAACTGTGGAACATCAGTCTGTTTATTGGTTACTGCTTTCAATCAATATCATCTTTTGTTCAACTTAATCAATGTTGTTTAAATTGGTTAGCTGCACTGAAACACTACCAAAACCAGAAACCAGTGCCAAGGGACTAGAAGTAAATTTATTATTGTTTTGTTCGTAGTAATAGTTCTAATATTTATTTTTTAGGATAAAGAAGAATAGTTTGAGGCAATCCCTATTGTGATTACACATTTCTAAGTGAATAAACAATAGTCAATATGCATTGCAGGCAGCCCAGAATTCAGTTTTAATCAACTCTTTCCTTTTATTTAATGAAAGCCTCCCTCTTTTAAGCTATATACAGACATTTTATATATAAAAAATTAGGTTCAAATAACAAAAAATATTTCTCATAAATTTTGGCAAACACTTTACTATGGGACCAAATCAACACTGTACTATAAATAAAGACTGATTTTCTGAAATAAAAAGAAAAGCAAACTATATATTAGAGTAATAATAGCTTCAGTGTTTGTTTACCAGTTGCTAGGCACTATAAATATGTTAACTCATAATAATAAAATTTAATATTAACAGCTAAAACTTAACCATGTACATACTATTCCCCAGTATATACTAAGTGCTTTACTTAGGTTATTTTATTTAATACACACAGTGACCCTCTGAGGTTAAGCAATTGCTACAGAGAAAAAATATAGTGGAGCAGAGACTTGAATCTAGACCTGACTCCTAACATTTCTTAATTGGTAGATTCTGTAGATCTATCTAGAGAACTTCCAAGCCCACATTAAATGTATGGGTCTTTTTTAAGGATTAGAAGTATACGTAAGACAACTATGTGAAATCAAATTGAAACAATACATTTGTCAGGGGAGGGTGTAATTTCCCTGGTTCTGCCTCATCACAACAAAAATATGAAGTGATGAACGTTAAAGCCCTTGGACAGACCATGTCTCAGCTCTTGGGCAGGCCATGTTACAGCTCTCAGACAGGTAAGTGTTACAGCTCTGTGTTACAGCCCAGTTTTATTTAGAAAATAAAGGAAAATACATCCTTGGGGCATGAGGGTATGCTGACCCAAAAAACTCGAAAAGAAGAGAGAGAGAAAGAGAGAGAGCGAGAAAGAGAGACCCCCAGTCCTTTAGCTCCTCTTCTCATACATTTTTTCCTCCCCCTGGGCCTGCCCTTTGTAAATTGGGCTAGCCAGGAGTGCTCTTTCTTCTACCTGAGGTCCTCACTCTGGTTCTTGGACCTTCCTTTGTTCTATTTTCACGGGCTTTTCCCTTCCTTGTCTTTTAGCTACCACCATTCTAGACTCCTTTTTCCTATTCTAACTGCCTAACGCATTCACATAGATTTTTAATATGGTAATTTTAAGTAGGGTTCAACGTAGAACACTTACAGTGTAGAATCTTGGGGTACCATTTAGCAACCTCTGTTCAAACACATGGTATAGAAGAGATGAAGAGATTCTTTAAATGTCATATACTAAACTGAATATGGAATTGTGTCTGATTTTGCATTTGTCCTAAGTTCACTACATGCTAAATTATAGGGATGTAGATACATATTTTAGGTAAATATGATTAATTTATTCATTTCTTTTATTGTCATTTTAAATGCTTCATTTAGAATGAGATTTTTCTCAGCACATCAGTGTCTATAAACATTGTATAGGCATAAATGACTGATTAAACAGCAAAAAACTGGAAAACAACATTTTTCCCAATTGCACACCATTCCCTAGTTGCTATCAGTAGAATGTTTTGAAGTGTTGCAGCCATTAACAGGCAATGAGCTAACTATCTGCAATGAGCAAACGGGCTTCAACTGGTTATCCTAGAAAAGACACATGTAAATTTACATTGCAAAGCATGGAGAGAAAGCAAAGACTCTGGGGTCAGAAATCTAAATTTAAATGTCAGCAACCCCACTAAATCATAGTGCAAAAGTGAGAATGTTAATTAGCCATTCTGTGTCTTACCGTTAAATTAGAATATATATGAAGTCTCAATAAATATGAATTCCTAATCCACCTCACTATTTTAATAAGCAAAAACTCCACATTCTATGTAATATCACTAAATCCAAATGAAAGAAAGTGTATTACTAGGGCATTCAATGTATGCTGGAACATTTGACTCAACAGAGAAAAATACATATTTCACTAATAAGCTTACCCTACAGCATTAAGGTTTAGGATCTGTAAGTAACTAAACAGATAATAACAACAATAGCATATGTTAAAAGAACAACATTTTAACAATCCTAATCTAAAAACAATTGGGAAGAAAACAAGGGATGAGAAAAGCAATTGGACTGTGTTATTTTCCCAACTCCGATTAACTCATGACGTGCGTGTGCATGTGCTAAGTCACGTCAGTTGTGTCTGACTATTTGCTAACCTATGGACTATACTCCACCAGGCTCCTCTGTCCAAGGCATTCTCCAGGCACCAATACTGGAGTGGGCTGCCATGTCCACCTTCAAGGGATCTTCCCTACCTAGGGATCTAACCCACAACTCTTCAGTCTCCTGCATTGGCAGGCAGGTTCTTTACCACTAGCGCCACCTGGGAAGCCTAACTCATGGTGTAATCTTTATCAAATAATGTATCCTTACTAAACCTCAGTTTACTCTCTTGCAAAATGAAGAGATGTAATTTATTTGTAAAGCCCCTTCCCAGTGCTAAGGCGGTAACATCATGTAAGTGTGCTTGGCATTTCATCAGTGCTCAATAAACATTTGTTGAATAAATGAATAATTTTTAAATTCAACATGTATCTTCAAATATCTAGGAAGCAGAAAAGAAGATATTAAATTGGAACAAAAACATTGCTAATGTGAAGGCAAGTCTTTTATGTCCTTTTATTGGAAGAACATTTGGTTTTCTATGATGTGAGATCAGTCAAAAATAGGAAAAAAAGCCAAGCAGTTTTGATTATGGACATTGGATGTAAATAAAAGAGATGTACTTTCAAGTGGAGTCAAGATTTTGCAAGCATAACTTGCAGATATACTAACATGTCAGAGGAACTGTGGTCCACATTCCCATTAATTTCAACAATTACTTTTGGGTTTAAAAGGACGAGTTTTTACTTAGAATGAAAAAGAAAGCTGCTACTTTGAAAGTGAACTTTTTAAACTTTTTGAAAATTTATAAAAGACATAGATAAAAGAGTACTAATTCACAATTCTCCCATGTTATATTCCATGTTTATATATTGAATATCTAAACAATATAAGGATATTAAACCATTTGAAATTAGAATCAAATCAGAAAAGAAGCATGAGGTTAATGCTTAAAAACCAAAAAAAGAGTTATTTAAGAAATGTGATTATGGTACATGAAGTTAAACATAAATTTTAAACAGGTGTAAGTGAATGTTGGGTTTCCCTGGTGTCTCAGACCTTAAAGAATCACCTGCAATGCAGGAAACTCACGTATGATCCCTGGGTTAGGAAGTTGAGGGATTGGCAACCCACTTCAATATTCTTGCCTGGAGAATTCCATGGACAGAGGATCCTGGCAGGCTACAGTAGGTAAATATTCACAGAATCCAAATCTTGAGTCAAATGTGTAAGAAGAAAGTAACAGAAATGCAGCCAGGAAGAGCAAGCACATTCTGTTAATTCAGCTATCAACAATGAAAACTCTGCCAGAATTTGTAATTCTGACTTTCTTAGGGAGAATCATATACCCTTTGCTTCCTCCAATCTCTCCCATCAATGTCAGAAAAATGTCAGAACAATAGGAATACTTGACATTCATCCACAAGATCAAAGGTCCTAACTCACCAGTACATTCCTTCAGGGATTAGCGAGCCTCACGATGTGTCAAACATTTGGGCACCATGAATGTGGCACAAACATGTGACACATTGATATGTAAGTGTCAAGCATACCTACAGACACAAGGAGCACAGCGGTGAGCAGAGCATGCAAGGTTCACACTCTGCCTGGCTACCACCCAGAGAAAGGAAGAAAAAAATATTTCAAAAGTGACTACCAATGCACAGCTGTGATGGTGGAGAAGATATGGTAAAAACCTCTATGAAGAGGGGTAGGGAGGAGCTGCAGGGGTATATGTGGAATCTGAAAAGCCTTTCTGTGACTTCTAAGATGAGACTTAAAGGATGAGTAAGTAAAGGCAGGAAAGAGAGAGAAACGCCACTGGAAGGTGGAGAAAGATGTAAGGCTTTCTAGATTAAAAAAAAAAAAAATCAATGACAGAAGAACAGAGAGTGAAGGGCAAAAGTCAGGCTTGTGTGTAAAAGACAATGGAGGGGGCCACCAAGCTTCACTTTGCTCGTTGTATATTAAGGAGGCTATTGGATTGGGCAGTAGAGAGAAACACAGGGAAGGAAAGTAGGAGAAAACAGGTCGGCAGGAGGAAGAGGGTGAAGGATCCTTTAGCTTTTGTGCACTGGACTTTGAGGTCCCTGTGAGATACCCAAATTCCAACTGGATATTATTTGTAACTCTTAACAGATGTCTGGATTGGCTGGAGAGACATTTCTTAAACTGTTAAAAGATATAGCTTAAATCATCTAAGTGGAAGCTACTAAAAAAATGAGAGACTAGGATTCAGTAGAAGGAACTCATTATAGATTTGGCTGCATACATTGTGTAGATATGCATTCATATGTGTGAGGGACTCAGGATTTGGAGGATATTTATTAACTACTCCAAATAACAGTTATATAAGTATTTATACTTACTCTGTATACTGGGTATATGTGTATATATATATATATATATATATATATATATATATATATATACCAGGACTTTCCTGGTAGCTCAGTCAGTAAAGAATTTGCCTGCAGTGTAGGATACCCAGGTTCAATCCCAGGGTTGGGAAGATCCCCTGGAGAAGGAAATGGCAAACTATTTCAGTATCGTTGCCTGGAAAATCCCATGGATAGAGGAGCCTAGCAGGCTACAGTCCATGGAATCGCAAGAGTAGGACACGACTTAGGGACTAAATCACCATATATATACAGGGCTTCCCTGATAGCTCAGTTGGTAAAGAATCCGCCTGCAATGTGGAAGATGCGGGTTTGAGCCCTGCATTGGGAAGATCCCCTGGAGAAGGGAACAGCTACCCACTCCAGTATTCTGGCCTGGAGAATTCCATGGACTGTATAGTCCATGGGGTTGCAAAAAGTCGGACATGAGTGAGTGACTTTCACTTTCATATATATATCATATACATATCTCACAAAAACCTTTAAAGTAAGATATAATTTTTAAATGTCATCACAAATCATGACATAAAAATCTGTAAGACTCAGGGATGAAAGAGTTAACCACCATAAAATCCAGCTCCTGAAACAAGTTGCTTTTAAATTAAAAAAATTATATATGTATTAGAAAAGGCAGAGGAACCAGAGATCAAATTGCCAACATCCACTGGATCATTAAAAAAGCAAGAGAGTTCCAGAAAAACATTTATTTCTGCTTTATTGACTACGCCAAAGCCTTTGACTGTGTGGATCACAATAAACTGTGGAAATTTCTGAAAGAGATGGAAATACCTGACCACCTGACCTGCCTCTTGAGAAACCTGTATGCAGGTCTGGAAGCAACAGTTAGAACTGGACATGGAACAACAGACTGGTTCCAAATAGGAAAAGGAGTACGTCAAGGCTGTATATTGTCATCCTGCTTCTTTAACTTATATGCAGAGTACATCATGTCCAGCCCAGTACAACGCTGGGCTAGATGAAGCACAAGCTGGAATCAAGACTGCTGGGAGAAATATCAACAACCTCAGACACTCAGATGACACCATGATTATGGCACAAAGTGAAGAAGAACTAAACAGCCTCTTGATGAAAGAGAAAGAGGAGAGTGAAAAAAATTGGCTTAAAGCTCAACATTCAGAAAACTAAGATCATGGCATCTGGTCCCATCACTTCATGGCAAATAGATGGGGAAACCATGGAAACAGTGGATGACTTTACTTTTCTGGGCTCCAAAATCACTGCAGATGGTGACTGCAGCCATGAAATTAAAAGGCGCTTACTCATTGGGGGCAGGAGGAGAAGAGGATGACAGAGGATGAGATGGCTGGACGGCATCACTGACTCAATGGACATGAGTTTGAGTAAACTCCGGGAGTTGGTGATGGACAGGGAGCCCTGGAGTGCTGCGATTCATGGGGGTCGCAGAGAGTGGGACGTGACTGAGCGACTGAACTGACTGACTGACTCCCTGGGAGGAAAGTTATGATCAACCTAGACAGCATATTAAAAAGCAGAGACATTACTTTGTCAATAAAGGTCCGTCTAATCAAGACTATGGTTTTTCCAGTAGTCGTGTATGGATGTGAGAGTTGGACTATAAAGAAAACTGAGCACTGAAGAATTGATGCTTTTGAACTGTGGTGTTGGAGAAAACTCTTGAAAGTCCCTTGGACTGCAAGGAAATCCAACCAGTCCATCCTAAAGGCGATCAGTCCTGGGTGTTCATTGGTAGGATGATGTTGAAGCTGAAACTCCAATACTTTGGCCACCTGATGTGAAGAACCGACTCATTGGACAAGATCCTGATGCTGAGAAAGATTGAGGGCAGGAGGAGAAGGGGACGACAGAGGATGATATGCTTGGATGGCATTATCAACTCAATGGACATGGGTTTGTGTGAACTCCGGGAGTTGGTGATGGACAGGGTGGCCTGGCGTGCTGTGGTTCACGGGGTTGCAAAGAGTCAGACACAACTGAGCAACTGAACTGAACTAGATATATATATATTCATTAAATTTCCACCAAGCTTATGAATTTTGAGTTTAGTTACCAGAATTATCAGTAATGAAAACTTTATTCCTGTATAGTATAAGCTGATTTAATTACTTATCCAGATAAATAAATTATTTAGAACCTCTTGCTCATCAATAGTTTCTAAGTTGCTTTCTGTTTTCCTCTTCCCCACCTCTGTACTTTTACAGAAATGATGCTACTAAATACTGATGAAGCAACATTTACTTGGGGGTAACTGAGTAGTATTTAAGTACCTGACTGCTAGGTGACTAACTCATGGGCCAAATATGGCTCATTTATTAACAAAATATTAAAAATGAGTAAGTACATGGCAAGTATAAAGAGATGTGTTTCCTTTTTCATTCATAATTAAGTTGTGCTTATTTTGGAATACAGAATAATTTCAATTATGGTTGGATTGGGAGCAAGAAAGAATACAAAGACTCATGACTCCTGGGAAGGGAGCAGGGCTGTGTTCATGTCATTCATGAGTTGTGAAGCAACATGTGCTTACAGCTGCCAAAATGTCTGATATAGACCATTTCACAAATTAGCAGTGAGTTCTGGTTCCTTTTCCTTTGCCTTTCCCATTCTTGAACTTAGAATCCTCATTTTACTAAACACAGTCCTTGTTCTTTGATATCTTCTCTGCATCATTAATTTTGGTATTTTGTTAGCTTCTAAATCTATGAATTTAGTTTCCAAGGTTAAAAAAAAAAATGTTTCAAAGGACTAAATGAACTCATTTAGTTGGGTTAGACTAGCAAAAGATGATCTCTTTGCTTTGGTATTTTAAAAGTGTTGGGTAGTGTCAAGTGAGATAACCAACAGTTAACTAACATATAGAAACACAGATTCATCTACGTGTGTCTTTTAGATTACATTTGAGAAAAATTCACATTATATAATTAAAATCATTAATATTAAGGTATCTTGCAGAAAACCTTTCATTGAAGTGTATGATTATCAGAAAAATCATTAAATTCAAGTGTAAGTGCACAAAAATTAGAATATTATTGATTATATTAGACTTAAGGAACTCATCTTTTTAACTGACAAGATGAATGAAATAATTGAAAAATGTTTCATATTACAATTAAGAAAATGCAATAAATAACCCCATAAAAAACAATATTTGCTTTAAGTAACTATGTATAATTGTCATTCAAATGTTTCTCCTTTCTTAAGTTATAGAGTTGTTTGAGTGGGTTTTCTGTGTTATGTGTAACATTCTGGATGGCAGAAAGAATGCAATTTATGACTAAAAATTTTCTTCAGAGTATAAATAAATCATAATAGAAATTGAAAGGAGTCAAAACTGACCTATACAGCAAGACCTTATCCCATATTGACATATACGTCCGAATATGTGTTTTACAAATTCAGATGAAATTATAGCCTTACTGATGATCCAAATACTGCTAATAGCAAACTCATGAAATATATATTACGTCAACTTTGCAGAAATGTTTAATTGTTGCCTAATGCCTTCTTAAACTTTCCATGTATATGAAAGAATGTAGTGTCCATACTTTTTCTTGTTGAATTCTAATCGCCTTGAGGATTCTGTGAATATCAGATAATTTATATATCACATCTACCAGGAGGCATATGTGCTTTTTTATGTCCAGCACTTTGGACCTTAACTAAGTTAGTGCCTGAGGAGTCCCCAAATACACAGACCATAGTTCTGATAGTTCACACTGGACTTACTGTCCCTGATATAGAGGACTGGCTTTGTCATTAGTAATTTGTTAACATACGCATGCCATTCTTTACAAAGCAACATAGATCCTTTGAGTTTAATAATTTCATAGTCACAGATATCTGTAATTTTGCTGAAACACATAATGCTCTAAAAAATGAAATCTTTTCTACAAGATGTCTCATAATAACATATGGTTCAAACCTTAGGATTTAAAAAATAATTATCATGGTAAAATCAATTAATACACAAAAAACATTCTCCAGGAATGTCTCTAGTTTCTGATTTTTATGTATTGCATATATGATACTTTACACAATTATATTTCCTTTATAGTAAACTAAGAATGATACTTTTGGAACTGACTGAATAACACGATTAATGTCAAACAATATCCCCCAAATGAATGAACTTAAAATGCAAAATAAAAGCAACTGGGGGGATTATAGCAGTTAATCATTTTAGGCTTCCCTTTGAAGAATCATTTTCATTTAATGCTCTTTTTACTGTTTAGTATTCATGTTGTTAGATTGAGTTTATTGTCTAGAATAGATGTGAGACTATAAATGCTACCTTCAGATTTTGTTCTCTCCTAATAGCGTGGTCTTGGCAATATACATATTTTGCTTTTCTGAGTGTTTAATAAAACTCCCTTTAGTATTCTCTATATGATTTTGCTCAGCAGATTTGTGTTATTAAAATGTATATAATGGCACACAGTCCACTTGGAAAGTCCACATAGGATTAAACAATCTTATTTATTGTTAGATTTTACCTGGTTTATTTTACATGTACCTTGCATTAGTTGTCACTAGAACAAAAAGAAGATAATTTCAAATTTTAAGAACTCCCTAGTTAACTCATGATTTTATTGATACAGAATTTATAAAACTTTCATCTATTAGATTGGGCTTCAGACATTCAATAAAACACATTTACTGTGTTCAAGAATTAAATCATACATTGTTTAAAATTAATTATTCCTTTTTAATTGCATTGTATAAACAGAAATGACCTGTTAATTTAAAGAAAATCTATCAGCACAAAATGAATTCACTCATATAAACAAGCAAGATGAACTTGACCTTGTTTGAACTTGTTTTGATGTGGCCCAGATGGTAGGCTACATGCTTGAATAGCAGGCTAAAGCAGAGGAAAAACTCATAGAGCAAGATCTAGATTTATAGCCTTTTGCAAATTCCCACCTTGTATTGTCCTTTCGGCATCTGTTCTGCCGCCACTGCGGTCAGCTTCTATCTCTGGGGTCAGAGAGTCTAAAAGCAGAGAAAGGTAAGAGTGACACACATTTCATTTGATTCCCATTGTCCTTTAAAAAAAAAAGCAACCTGTTACTTTGGTGCTGAATTAAAATTACATAAATCTTTGTCATCTTTTAAAGGTTGAACAAAGACTATAACCATGAGAATTATCAGAAGATTTGAATGGATAAATAATGCAAAATTGTTCAGAAAATGAGATGGGGGGGTTGAGAACTTCTCATATTAATATTTTATTATGTTTCAGTACAGACAGAATTGGTTAAATAGAAAAGCAATGTCATTTCAGATACTGAAGCAACAAAACTGTGGAAGCACCCATGAAATAAAACATTTCCCCCAACACATGTGACTTTTCTTTCCACCATGCTTTCAAAAAGAGCTTAATGAATCAACAGTCATAGAAATACAAACCCACAAACACATTTAAATTGCCTTTTGAGTATTCACAATGAAAGTTACTTAGCCATGCATAAAGACACATCCTCTTACCATTTAAGACCCTGAGACTATCTGTTGAAGCTGCCTGTTTTAGTGTTTGTTCGGCTTGCTCACGCCGTTTTGTCTCAAATTCAAGTGCTTCCTGCAATTTTCTCTTTGCCTTCTTCTCCTTCTTTAGCCTCTTTTGAACTATGGCTAGAAAAGGGTATATATACATTATTATTTTTCATAATTTTTGCAATATTCACATTTCCACAAATGGTCTCTATTTTAAAAATGATATTATTTTTCCCCCCTGCTGGACTGTACCTGTCTGTGCAGAGGAAGTTTAAACAAAACAAAACAAAAAAAAGCAGCAATAACCCACTTTTACCTAAAATAAATCTCAGTAAAATGTCCATGAAGGCCAATTTTTGTTTAGCCTTGAACTATTACAAGAATGCCTTTAATTATCATATGTGGAGACAGTTTTAATGGGAAACTAATTTTAATAAATATTTATACTCACTAATAAAAGAAGTCTGATTAAATAAATTTTGTAGTTTAGTCTCTGCCCTTGAATCAGACAAATGCAAAATAGTCTGAATAGTATAAACCTTTAAGGTTAGTCTTTCTTTATGAAACATCAATTTTGAGTAGTAAACGGAGCATTTCCCCTATCTTTACAAAAATGTTATACCAGCAAAATTTTTAATAATTCTTTGTTGAAATTTTAGACAATGTAATAAATATGATTGTATATATGGAGCTAAATATTATTATTGTTAATATATATATATATATAAACAGACATTTTGATGAAACTATTGCAATTTGCTTAGAGATATTAATAATTTCATAGCAGATGTATATCCACTATAATATATTTCAGGAAAGTTACACTTTTAGACTGTAGGAATTTGATGAATATAAAACTTCACTGCTACTTATATAAAAATGTTGCCAATGATACAAAAAGTTAATTATGGTGAATTCTTTTCCTACTGACCAATTTAAGTATTTGTACATAATATGTAATCAATAATTAATAACAAATCTTCTTCACAAATGTATGTTAACTGTATTTTCATACATATAATAATTGATCATTGCTTTAACTTATAAACTATATATAAAGTCACCAATTAGCATATGGAAAGCATAAAAGTATTTTCTTTGAAATAATTTTTTTTCTGGATGGTTGATAACATTGTGTATATGAATGCGACAGAATTAGTATGAGAAAATCCTTCTGGCAGAATTAAGTGATAAGTAACCATTCCAAATTTATTGTATAATCACTACAGATTAACAAGCAACATTTTTTACCTAGTGTAGTATTCGGTCAAGACATCAAAAAAGGTAATAATGGCTCATGTAAGAGTGTTACTTGGAATTTCCAGTTTCCACAAATTCTATTTTTATAATCAATATTATTAAAATGGCAGACCATTATCTTACAGTTTATTGTTGCTGGTAGCATATATTTACAGAAAATTGTTTTTACATTGAGTCAAATCTTATAAGAAAAAACAAACCTGCTTTCAAATAAATGCTAATTTCCTTTATTTAATACTATGAAAATCTTAACAAAGTTACTTGCCTACTCTTTTCCTTTCTAAAGATGATTGCTTATATTGTCTCTTTGAAAAGAAACAGAAGTTGCTGAATTATTTATTTGGATTATTTATTCCCATGGCACTAAAAGCTCAATGCCAGTGCCTTGCCATTGACTGTTCTTTGTTTCTTCGTACAGGATTGAAGGAAATGGGGTTGCCATGTTTCTCTCTTCAGGGTAACACACGGCTTCCATTGACACATTCATATAGATCATTATTGATAGTTATTACCTTTAACTTGTTCATAATGAATTAAATGGTAGGTTCATGATGGTGTCTGTGAAACATTTTGTCCTATACCTTTAGTGGTTAAAGGAATAAAACAATGTAAATCTTCCAACAGTTGTAAGCTAACACAATTCTGAAAATCTCTCAAGTAACCAAAAGGTTACTTTAAGAATTCAAGGTTCTGTTTTTAAGTCTTGTTTGAAAAAGGCTTCTCCAGGTGAGAACAAAATTGCGACATGGCTATCTCATGGAAGGTGGTTCCAAAGAACGAACCCTTTGACCATATTCATTACTCAGAACATATCCCACCATCAACATTTATCTTGTTTTGCTTACTCTAGTAGCTAAATCTATGTGAAGTCACATTACTTAGAACAGTGCTCTGCACCCAGAATGCCAGCTGCCCAAATCAGCCTCATCCTGGGAACTGACTAACTATTGCTTCACAGCAACAAATAAAAAGCCTATTAATTCTGCCAGTTTTGAAAGAAAGAATGATTTTTAAATGACCATGTCACACATATCAGAGGAAAGTGTGGAGTATTTACAGTGGATACTTATTAAATGAGAGAAAAGGAGTTTCCCCTTTTAAACACTGAGGAGAACTTTAGAGTTGAAACAGAGGGGAAGTTGATTGTAAAGACAATACTCTTGGATCTCATACATAAAATAAGCATACAAATATGAATGACCTTCAAAATTATCTAAACATGCACTGTAAAGTGTGTAAAAAGAAGCAGTTCATTGACTGATAATGACATTATTTTTACCCAATAAAAATTCACATCAGTTTCTACTCTGATGTGTATTTGACCTTGTTGGATGAAAATGAGGCATTCAGAAAGAAAATTATACAAATACTCAACTTTGGTCATTTGTTCAGATATTCATCAGTCTTCCATTTCAGTTGATAAAAATCTCACTAAATCTGCCTCGCTTGAATAATCACTATTTTTCTATTTTAGCTTTATGACTTTAGCTCAAGTTTTTCAAAGGGCAATTATGAATAAATATAGAATTTTTCTTCATGACTGTCATCAGAACTCCTTCTTATCTTAAAATTATGAATTGGTTAAATCTATAAGCAATAAAAATTATGCGATTAATGATATAATGGATATATTTCAGTTTTTTGAGGTACGAAGGGAAGAGAAACCATGTACTTTGAAGGTTAAGCTCAGGATTCAAATCCTGCACTAAACTTTAGCTACAAGTAAAAACAAAAAAGTTACAGTTTCATAGTAAATCACGAAATATTGTTATGTTGAACATTTGATGCTAAGTATTAAACTTGTTTGGAAGTTTAAAAATACCTCTATTCTTTTGTTCCATTGCCAACTGCTTCTCAAGTGTCTCCCTTAGTTCTCTTTCCCTTAAAAAATCCATCTTCAGTTCTGTTTTTTCAAGTTGAACCTGTTTTTCTTGAGCTCTGGCATTATCTATGGCAACTTTCAAGAGCCCCTGTACAAAGAAGGCATTCAGAATTATAATATTTTGGTATGCAGCACAGTTCATTCATTACTTTAACATTTTAAAAGAGAACAGCCCACTTATCAAATACCTTCATTCCTGTTGTGCAGTCACTCTATACTCACTAAGACAAATAGCAAAAGTAAAGCAAACTTTTTCTAAGTTTAATTAAACTATTTTAGGAAGACAAATATTTTTGGCATGCAGGTTCAATTGCTTCTAATTAGAATATCTAGGTTTAATACTACATGAGGGCAACACATAAGTGTATCTTAAAATTAAATATTGTGAAGAAAATTAGACTGATTTGTTCCATGTGTAATTATCTGACATAGTTTATGTAACCCCATGCGATGTTAGCAATACCCACCTTTCTCGCAGGACTCATTCTCTACCACTCCCTACTGAGATTATATACAATATGAGTGGCCATTTGTTTCTTAAGACACCAGTTTGTTTCTGCACCAGGCACTTGGCTCTCTATTTCCCTCCTGAATGCTTTTCTTCCCATGTTTTGCATGGTTCACTCCTACATTCATTTCATCTTTGTTCAATCATCACTGGGGAAAACTCTTTCTCTTCACAGCTTATCTGGACTAGCCCTCCAAACTCACCTTTTTATTCCCTCCTTAAAATTCTTCATACCCCTTATTATGTAATATTGTCATCTATTTATTTGTTTAGTGCCATATTTTGCATCTTCTTCACTGAAATGTAAGTTCTCTGAGGCATAGACATTTTCTCTCATTGGGTACTATGGTTACTAAAACCCAGAGAGTGCCTACTATACAGTAGATTTCAAAAATTTATTGAACAGAAATTATAATATGGTATATATTTCTTGAGATATATAATATGCATCAGGGATCCAAAACTTCATGGCTTAGTAATGCATTATTTTCTTAAAAATCCATCAAAATGGCTCTAAACAGAGGATAAATTTTAGGGGAATATTTAACAGTATATATAATAATAGTATATGGCAAAAGCAAATTATATCTACTTATATAACTGATTATAAAATAATGTATATATAATTTGACTATATGCTATATTAATATATGAGTAATATTCTGAAATTTTAAAAAATGAGATTATGAGAATATATAAAACATATGCAAAGCATTCTGCATGTGTTCTCTGCTAAGATACATTAGAAAATTATTACTAAAATTATTAGTAAAAATAGGAGCTAAGATTTCAATCTGTCTCAACTCAGCAATTCAAAATGCCCTTTTGGAAAAGATGCTTTGCTTTTGTTTGTGAACATCAGCAGCTGAATTTTTCAATTGAAATTAGAAATGAAATGGCAGTTAATGCCAGTTGTAGATATATTGGAGACCCCTTTACCCCTTTGTAGGATACAACATAAGAAGTTTGATTCATACATTTCAGTTCCAGCTTGACTTGCTACTGCAATAGGAATGTACCTTGAGCTCAGCCCACCAATTGTCACAAGTCTTTTTAAGTTTCTTTTCAAGCACATATAAGCTATTAATATTTAATATTTGATATAACTGACTCTGAATTTTCTGGATTAATTTTTGTGATAGGAAAGAAGCTGGCTGGCAGCTCACTTCTCTCTATTCTTTTGTTTTTAACAATAAAACATAGCTGCTAAGGAAACTGCCATCTTAATTCAGCAATATTCCTGTATATGTTTCTTCTTCATCAAGAACAAACAATTAGTAACAAATGAAAGAGATCATTACATCAAGTGCCCTTTTAGATCACCCCAATTAAAACTTTAGTTTAGCTGTATTTTAATTCTAAGATACCAAATTCTAATTTTCTGCTCTGATTGCTCTTGTTGACTTATCTTTGAAAGATGTACTCTCTCTGCAATGTCTAGAGATTATTTAGCAAGATGCCAATGTTGGCACCACTTAATGTGTTGATTGGTTGTATTATCAGTAGCTGTTTAAAATAAATTACTATTAAACTATTATTGTCCTTGGCTGACAAAACACAATATTTTGGTGTTCTTTAAATATGAAACAATCATTATGAATAAACGTGTTGAATAGTGTTACACTGCAGTTCTAATTTGTGTAATTTTATATTAATATTTGTTGTAAAGTATAAAGTTGCTAAGAACATTTATGTTTATTGTTTCCTTCTGTTACATTGCTGTTAATGTCACTAATGGTAGTACATTACTTATTCCTGCTGATTATGTCTGAAAAATATTAGCTTTTAGGATCCAGTACCCTCTAGGGACTACTTATAAGCTGTATAAAATTAAGTTTCATTTTTAGACTTTAAATCAGTGCACATCAGTAGGAGTCCAGTGTGAACAAAAATCTTCACTAGAGCCAAACTGATACATTTGCAAAAAATATGTTATTGTCTGTGACAGCTCTGCTGCAAAAAATACAGAAAACCAATTAAACTTCAATGCAGCAGGGGACTGGGAAAAACAAAAGCAAGTAGTGTTCACAACATCTACAAATCACTGGGACACCATTTTAACCATCAGTGATAACAGTACTATCAGATTTGTGTGACTTCTGTAAATTTTCCAGGTAGTTCATATGCAAAAGGTCACACGAAATGCTAGGTCTCATGTGGTCATGCGATATCAAGCAAAATTCTACGATGGCAATGTGATTTAATGTAAAAGAAACAAGGCTTAAAACATAAAATTTGTTCCCAAGGGGAGGTCAGTTCTCATGATGCTGAAGCTGGATAGTAACGATTCGTAAAAAAAAAAAAAAAAAAAAAAAAAAAGCATTTTAAACTTACTCTGTGACACAGCAGTTATTAAAGATAGTGGTTATTTGACCTCAGATTTCTTTTCTATATACAGACATAATGCTTGTCATAATACAGAAACATTTTTGCTTTCTAAAGTACTATGCCATGTAAACAAATTTCTATCATTTTTCAGGGAATGAGTTTATAAACTATATATATATATGTATATATATATCTATATAAAGAATACATTAATCTAGCAATATGTCAACTATTTCTCTTGCCTAGGAAGTATAAATATCTGCCTGTATAGGAGACTTTAAGTAATATTGATATGACAGAAGCATTTCTTAATTTACTAGTTAGACCCTAGAGGAAGAAAAACTTACTTGGTACATATTTGTATTTTGTACAAATTTTAGAATTAGATAACATGTACGTTTCCATGAGTATCATTTAAACTCAGGTGACAAAATTTGTGTTCAGTAATTTGCTGTTTCTAATGAGACTAAATAAGGAAATGGCAACCCAGTATTCTTGCCTGGGAAATCCCATGGACAGAGGAGCCTGGCAGGCTGTAGTCCATGGGATCACATAGACTCTAGCATTCTTGCTTAGAAAAATCCCATGGAAAGAGAGGACTGGCAGACTGTCATCCATGGGGTAGCAAAAGAGTTGGACACTATTGAGCAACAAAACAATAACAACAAACCTAGTTGGAGGAGATTTTTAGCCATTATCTACTCTAGCTTAAACCTTTCAAAGACAAGAAAACCAAGGTACAGAAGGAGGAGGTGACTTGTCTAAGGTCCCAAATGAGTAAGTTGACTAAGCCTAGATCAGAGCTACCCTGAGGTTTTTGGTTTTTCTTTTTTTCTTTGTTTGGTGTTTCATTTCAAAAGAAAAGAAAGAATAGTGTGTCTTGAAGTTAGGAACTTTAAATAATATGACAGAACAGTATCAGCTAAAACATTTTTGCCACTCTTGTGACAAAAGATACTATACTTGGTTTACTGTTATGGTTACTGTACTTCAAAGTTGATTAATGATGAATTCTCCATCAAAAGCACTTCTAGGTATCCTATACTGGATATTGGTATCTAGAGATGCTACGAGTGGAACTTCCTAAATGATAAGAACAACAGAGGTGAAATGGGTCTTCTGTTATTCATAATAAACTACTTGCAACTATACATGAGTTTCTGTTAATAAGTTGACTTTTGGCAAGTCCCTAAACGATGGATGAGCTTCAGAGGACTTTTGAATTGGTCAGTGTATGGAGGTACAGGGTGGGTGACGTGTGAGGGAATGGAAGCTCTATGCCTCTTTCCAAATACATTGCCCTATACATTTCTTCCATCTGTTTCTGAACTGTATTGGACAATTCACCCGCTCCTTCTCGCCCTTGGTTTATAATCTTTTGTAATACACCAGGTACATAAGTAACACTTTTTCCTAAGTTCTATGATCTGCTTTAAGAAATTAATTGGCAGACATGGTGGGAACCTTCAGTCCATAGCTGGTTGGTCACAAGCACAGATTACAACCTGGACTTAACAACCGGCAATGAAAGTGGGGGCAGGAAGCAGGTTTGTGAGGCTGAACTCCTAACCTAAGAGATCTGATGCTATCTCTAAGCAGATCATGCCTGAACTGGGATAAAATGTAGGGCCCCCAGCTTAGGTCGCAGAATTGCTTGGTATGGGAAAAACTCAGACATTGGTGCATTAGAAGTGAGAATTTAAGTAGTGTTAGAGTCGAGGAAACTCAAAGGAGTATATTTCCTGCACAAGGACATATTAAGATTATTCAGCAAATATTGTTGTTTAGTTGCTAAGTCATGCCCTACTTTTTTGGGGAACCCAATGGACTGTAACCCACCAGGCTCCTCTGTCCATGGGATTTTCCAGCAAGCATACTGGAGTGGGTTGCCATTTCCTTCTCCATGGGATCTTCCTGACCCAGGGATGGAACCTGCATCTCCTGTATTGCTAAGGGAATTCTTTACCACTGAGCCACCAGGGAAGTCCTCAGTAAAATTAGTTTTACTATTAGTATTGTTGTTGTATATGATATAAATTAGTAAACATGATACAGAGTCTAGATTTTTAAGAGATTAATGCCACTCTCTTCATTACAGTAAACTGAGTTTAAAATATTGGCTATGTTTTACTGTTTTTTTCATGATCTCTTTTCACAAAATTGGTAATGGGACACACAGGAGAAGATATACCATGATTAAAGATAAAAAGATATAATATAAAAACCAATGTATTTGATGCTAGTCTACCCATATTTTGAAGTCAATGTCTTATTTTATTATCTTTTGAAAAGTTTCTTTCTAATTCTTTAATCAGTCAGAGGAGATTAGTAACTATATAACTAATTACTAATACATATTTTTATAAATAAAATACATATTAATAATGCAAATAAAAATTATTCATTTCTTTGAAATGTATTAAACATATTACTGGTCATGACATTGAAATGTAGAGACTGGAATATGAATAATCAGAATATTTTGGTCCAATTATTTTTCATTGTCTTCCATTAAACATAGAAGTAAAGAATGCTTTTTAAATACCACAATCAGAATATGTTTATTTGCCAGACCATAGTGAACCAATCTGAGCCTGTCATTCATTGTGGTTTTAACATCCCTTTTATTTTCCTTGTTTGTTTAACACTTCCACATAGACAAACCAGAGTGAACCAAACATCTATCCTACTCCCCTTATGGTATATATCCTCAGTGCTAATATCACCCCTCACTAAATTTTATATTCTCTACCTTATTTTTCTTTTCTACTTTTTATTTATTTAACTATCCTTTCAAATAATTTTTGTAAACAGGGTAATAAACAGTATAACATATTTATTCCTGGTCTTATGTGTGAATATATCCCAGTTATGATTTATAGCTTGAAAGCTCAGATTGAGAATACTGGGTAAAATTCTCCCTTCAGTTTGTTCAAATGATAATCAATGATTGGAGGTGTCACACCCAGTAAATTGATACTAAAATTCTACTTTCCTCACCTAAAATCTCATAGGGAGTTGTCCATGAACACGTTTGATTAAGGAAACCATAATGAAAGACTATCCACATAGAAAAATAAAATAAAATTCCATATAAGATAATTTTTTTAAATTCTAAAAAGCAAAATCTAGAGTGAATTTAAACGTCACTAAAGTGAAATTGCTGTTCCTTACTGAAGATATCATTATCCTTTATGACTTCTAATTTATAAAAACATTCAAACTTTAAGAAAGAACAGTATAGCTCTAGGAGTTAGCAAAAATCTGGTACCTAAAGATATACAGTATACACATATATTTCTATACTACATATATTTTTCTATACTATATATAAAACACATTTTCTATACTATATATAGTATATATATTTTAAAATATTAACATATAGTATTTTTCTACAGGCCCTCTTTTAAAGCACAAAGAAATACCATTTAAGAAAATTCACTTTTCATAATGTGTCATGGAAGGGACACCTACAGTATCTATTAACAATTCTTAACTTTAAAATTATCAAATTATAGAATATCATGAAACCAAAGGATTGAATATTAGAACAATAACTCCTTAAATATTATTTTGAGTAGTTTTGGTTATTAATAGAAATAGAATTTATGTGCATTAAATTTAAATAGAACACAATATTTTAAAATAGAAAACATACACAATAAACCTTTAATTTTAAACATGATATTGTATGATATAAAAATGCAAATACTTTCAACTCAATTATTTTTCATTGTCATTGTGATAAAGTATCTTCAAAGGAAATATAGAGCTTTAAATTTACCACACCAAAAGAGTGTTGCCATTTGAAACAGAAAGCAGAGAACCCCATTATACATAATTGAACTTACAAAGGAAATTGAGGTAGACAGAATGTAATTACCCAAATTAGAATTTGGACAGCAAACACATTTATACTGTATGCCCCATGAGTCAGAGTCATGACTGTTTAAATATTCTATACCATTCCTAGGATATTACTATAACTCAACATATGTAATAATAATAAAAGAGCTAGCAACTATGACCTTTTGTAAAATAATGTGAAACTATAACTGAACATAAATCCAACATGTATGTCTGGCTTGTGTGTGTCTGTGTGAACATGTATATAAGTATGTAGGCATGTATGTATTGTTGTTTGTTTTACTGTGTATGGCACTTAGCAAGATTTTCAATATTTATTTACCTTACATACATATAGTGCATGCACATATACTTGTATACAGGTATCAAATTCATATATATACATATGTAATATCTCATCTGTATACATCTATATGTGAAACTTAGGTGAACAAGCATAATTTATTTTAAATGAAATATTATTCTCTTTTTGGATGTGGAACATTTTTAAAGTCTTTGCTAAATTTGTTACAATATTGCTTTGGCTGATTATGTTGTTTTTTGTCTGTGAGTCATGAGGGATCTTAGCTACCTGACCAGGGATCAAACCCACACCCCCTTCATTGGAAGGCAAAGTCTTAACCACTGAACCTAGAGGGAAGTCCCTAAATGAAGCATTTTTATCGTGAGTGTTCTAACTTTGTCAGACCCAGAATCCTATGATTTAGGACTAGAAGAAATAATTTACCTTGACTTGACTCCTATCATCAACTCTTCCTAATACATCCTCTTAAGGCTGTTTGGAAGGCTAGAGAATATATTATTTCCAGAGATACATTTAATAAAAAATAATTTATCTAAATTTGCACAATTTAAAACTGAAATTTTCCCTTTTCTTTTTTTCTTTCTTTAAAGAAATAATTATAATTTGAGGTGATGCAGATAACATTTCTGGGCTCCTCAAGTCGTGCTAGTGGTAAAGAGCCTGCCCACCAACGCAGGAGACAGAAGAGATGTGGGTTCAATCTCTGGGTTCAGAAGGTCTTGCGGAAGGCATGGCAACCCACTCCAGTATACTTGCCAGGAGAATCCCATGGACAGAGGATCCTGGAGTGCTATAGTCCATAGAGTTACACAGAGTCTGACCCAACTGAACCGACTTAGCATGCAAGCACGCATGCAGATAACATTCCTAGTCTGGGTATTACTGGATATGGGTGGGTGGATAAACATTCCCAAACACAGAATTTGGCTTAGTCATGTGGTTTTCACACAGAATGCAAGGGTCCCTGTGTAAATCTACTCTTCAGATGAGCAAACTGGCCTACACTAGTGAATGTTTACACAGAAATGTTTTCTTTGCTGAAATTGTAATTAAATTATTATTTTCCCCATTAAAGAGGCTTTTAGTTAGTGAAGATACAGACACCTAGATGGAGAATTTTAAGTAAATGTTTAGCTTTTTATTTGCTTCATATAGAATTATATATACATATATATATATATGTACACACACACACAACATACAAAAGAAACTTAATTATTCCCTTACTTCTCAAAGTGTAAATTCAGAAATGTTGAGGGATGTTTTTGAAAGCATTTAATTTAACAAAAGAGAAATGCATTAAGAACTTTAACTCAGAAAACAATAATGTGGGCTGAATTTAGAAAAAAAGCTATATGTTTATTTTAAAATATAATCAGTTATTTGGCTATGACTACATTGAGGTTAGATTGATGATTTATTTCAATTACTGAGATATAAAACCTTAAAGCTGAATACAGTTCTGGAGATTCTAATTACATTAGTATTAAAAATGCCATATTAACAGATGAGAAGATATGTTACATTAAAGGCCTTCTGTTATGTCCTTAGAGAGGTAAATAAAATTAATTACATTTCTACTGGGAGAAAGTTTAATATGGTAGGAAATGTGTACAGAAAAATACCACTAAGGATTGAGTGCTAGAACAAAGATTAAAAACAAAAAAAACCACCAGAGTATCTGCAGGCATATTACTACCAGCTATTTTAAGTGTGGAGAAGTAGATGGCAAAAAGCTCCATCTGGGGTCCACATGACCACTTCATGTGTGGGCAAAAAATTATGCTTTCTTTTATCCCAAACACTTATTATTTTGGCTCCCTGTTCTATGTTATTGTTAACTGTATTTTTTATTCATAATGTACTGTACATAAAATATACATCCTGAAGACTACATAGAAAATCTGTGAAAAGTTTTGTATGACTTTTTGAAGTCTATTCTTTGAAGAAATCCTATTAACTGAAATAAACTAATTTATGAAAGAAGGGATTTCTTGGATTCTTTTTCACTTAGACATATTTAAATGACTAAACATATCATTTCCTCACTAAAAGGCCAGCAGTTTAAAACAGCTAAATATTTATTAGAACTGGTATACTGTCTTTTAATACATCAGACAAACTTAAAACAGCTAGATTCCTACTATTAATTGGCAATAAAAAGAACATTTAGGCAGAATGGTTTTTAAAAGGCCCAGGTCATTTCATCTAAGTATTTATTAAGATACAGTATACCTATTGGGGTATTTCTAGCCAACTGAATTTGTGTATTAAGTTTAAAATATCAAATTGCTAGAAAAATGCATTATCATGGTTTCGTCAGTCTCAAGAATGGATTAAGCTGGAATAGTATGACTTTGGGAAAAATTGACAGCTGAATCCTCCATGTTCCTTTCTCCCAGAATGTGAAAAAGTCCTACCTGTATGTTAGTCAGAAGGGTCTCTATGGAAGACAATCCATCAGGAAACAGAAAAGGAGATGGGAATCCTGGAGGTAGTGGTTGTCCATGCCCAGTTAGAGAAAGTTTGTCAAGGCTGTCTCTTGCAGTTGGTGTGGAAAGCGGGGTCTCATCTGTATGTGATTGAAACAAAAATATAGAACAAGTTACGCTTGTCTGTTTTTATTAGACCTCAGTAATGGCTTCCCTAGTGGTTTCCAGAACATTTATTGCAAATTGGTTCCTGCTATCAGGAGAAAATGCTTTCTGCTGAATTTTCTTTAATGAAAAAGCTGTGGAGATACAACAAGATAACATTAATGAGTAACTTTATAAGCCTTTTAAATGCAGTCTCTAATGAGACTGAGTTTACAGTGCCATAGAATCTTTTTAAAACAAATATTATCTCATATATAGTTGTGATAATATATTCAGGCTGACTTTATGGGCACCTTCCCAATTATCTCATTTTAGTTTATTCTGTTTGGATTGACAATGGGATATTTCAAGAGCTTCATAAAGGAGAAATGTTTTGTATATTAGTGTTTCTTTCTCAATTAACCTGGAAGGGTTATATATATCAATGATTTGTTCAAATATATTCTTAAGAAGTCTACAAACAAATATACAATTAAAAACTTTAATTCCATAACTAAAAAAAAAAAACAAAAAACTGGAATCAAATACATACTTCAGTAATTATAATTGAATTATTCAATATCATCCAAAGATCTGGACCAGAGACCCCAGAGAGACTGAGACAGAACTGTGTTTGAGCGTCTCCTGTGGAGGAATGGGTCAGCAGTGGACTGCCATTGATGCAGGGGCTCTGGGTGCAGCAGACTTGGGTATGGCATAAGCCCTCTTAGAGGGGGTCACCATTAACCCCACCATAGAGCTGCCAGAACTTATACAGGACTGGGAAACAGACTCCTGGAGGGCATAAACAGAACTTTGTGTGCACTAGGACCCAGGAGAAAGGAGCAGTGACCCCACAAGAGACTGACCCAGACTTGCCTGGGTGTGTCCAGGAGTCTACGGGGGGAGGCATGGGTCAGTGGTGGCCTGCTCCAGGGTTGGAGGCACTGAGTGTAGCAGTACATGCCTGGTGCCTTTTGAGAGGTCACCATTATCTTCATTATCTCCACCATAGTTTGGCCCCAGGTAAATAGGAGGGAGGGAATACAGTCCCACCCATCAACAAAAAATTGGATTAAAGATTTACTGAGCATGGCCCCACCCATCAGAAGACCCAGTTTCCTCTTCAGTTAGTCTCTCCCATCAGGAAGCTTCCATAAGCCTCTTATCCTTCTCCATAGAGGGCGGGCAGACAGACTGAAAATCACAATTACAGAGAACTAACCAATCTGATCACATGGTCCACAGCCTTGTCTAACTCAATGAAACTATGAGCCATGACGTATAGGGCCACCCAAGACGAACGAGTCATGGTGGAGAGGTCTGACAGAGTGTGGTCCACTGGAGAAGGGAATGGCAAACCACTTCAGTATTCTTGTCTTGAGAACCCCATGAACAGGATGAAAAGGCAAAAATATGGGACACTGAAAGATGAACTCTCCAGGTTGATAGGTGCCCAATATGCCACTGGATCAGTGGAGAAATAACTCCAGAAAGAATGAAGAGACGGAGCCAAAGCAAAAACAAAACTCAGTTGTGGATGTGACTGGTGATGGAAGTAAAGTCTGAAGCTGTAAAGAGCAATACTGTGTAGCAACCTGGAATGTTAGGTCCATGAATCAAGGCAAATTGGAAGTGGTCAAACAGGAGAAGGCAAGAGTGAACATCGACATTTTAGGAATCAGCGAACTAAAATGGACTAGAATGGGTGACTTTAACTAAGATGACCATTATATCTACTACTGTGGGCAAGAATCCCTTAGAAGAAATGGAGTAGCAATCCTAGTCAACAAAAAAGTCCAAAATGCAGAATGTTCTCTGTTCGTTTCCAAGGCAAACTACCCAACATTACGGTAATCCAAGTCTATGCCCCTACCAGTAATTCTGAAGTTGAATGGGTTCTACAAAGACCTACAAGACCTTCTAGAAGTAACACCCAAAAAGGATGTCCTTTTCATCACAGGGGACTGGAATGAAAAGGTAGGAAGTCGAGAAACACCTGGAGTAACAGGCAAATTTGGCCTTGGAATACGGAATGAAGCAGGGCAAAGGCTAATCGAGTTTTGCCAAGAGAATGCACTGGTCATAGCAAACACGCCTTTCTGACAACAAAAGAGAAGACTCTACACATGGACATCACCAGATGGTCAATGCTGAAATCAGATTGATTATATTCTTTGCAACCAAAGATGGAGAAGCTCTATACAGACTGTAAATACAAGACTAGGAGCTGACTGTGGCTCAGATCATGAACTCCTTATTGCTAAATTCAGACTTAAATTGAAGAAAGTAGGTGAAACCACTAGATCATTCAGGTATGACCTAAATCAAATCCCTTACAATTATACAGTGGAAGTGAGAAACAGATTCAAGGGATTAGATCTGATGGAGTGCTTGAAGAACTATGGATGCAGGTTCATGACACTGTACAGGAGACAGGGATCAAGATAGTCCCCAAGAAAAAGAAATGCAAAAAAGAAAAATGGCTGTCTCAGGAGGCCTTAAAAATAGCTGTGAAAAGAAGAGAAGCATAAAGCAAAGGAGGGAAGGAAAGATATATTCATTTGAATTCAGAGTTCCAAAGAATAGCAAGGAGAGATAACAAGGCTTTCCTCAGTGATCAATGCAAAGAAACAAGAGGAAAGAAATAGAATGGGAAACTAGAGATCTCTTTAGGAAAATTAGAGATACCAAGGGAACATTTCATGCAAAGATTGGCTCAATAAAGAGCAGAAATGGTAGGGACCTAACAGAAGTAGAAGATATTAAGAAGAGGTGGCAAGAATATACAGAGTTCAGTTCAGTTCAGTCACTCAGCCGTGTCCGACTCTTTGCGACCCCATGCACCGCAGCACACCAGGACTCCCTGTTAATCACCAACTGCCAGAGTCTACCCAAACCAGTGTCCACTGAGTCAGTTATGCCATCCAACCATCTCATCCTCTGTCGTCCCCTTCTCCTCCTGCCCTCAATCTTTCCCAGCAGCAGGGTCTTTTCCAATGAGTCAGCTCTTCACATCAGGTGGTCAAAGTACTGGAGCTTCAGTTTCAACATCAGTCCTTCCAATGAACACCCAGGACTGATCTCCTTTAGGATGGACTGGTTGGATCTCCTTGCAGTCCAGGGGACTCTCAAGAGTCTTCTCCAACACCACAGTTCAAAAGCATCAATTATTCAGCACTCAGCTCTCTTTATAGTCCAACTCTCACACCCATACACCGAAGAACTATACAAAAAAGATCTTCATGACTCAGATAATTCAATGGTATGATCATTCACCTAGAGCCAGACATCCTGGAATGCAAAGTCAAGTGGGCCTTAGGAAGCATCACTATGAACAAAGCTAGTGGAGGTGATGGAATTCCAGTTGAGCTATTTCAAATCCTAAAAGATGATGTTGTGAAAGTGCTACACTCAATATGCCAGCAAATTTGGAAAACTCAGCAGTGGCCACAGGACTGGAAAAGGTCAGTTTTCATCCAAATCCCTAAGAAAAGCAATGCCAAAGAATATTCAAACTACCACATAATTGCACTCATCCCACACGCTAGCAAAGTAATGCTCAAAATTCTCCAAGCCAGGCTTCAACAGCACATGAACCTTGAACTTCCAGATGGTCAAGTTGGTTTTAGAAATGGCAGAGGAACCAGATATCAAATTGCCAACATCTGTTGCATCATGCAAAAAGCAAGTGAGTTCCAAAAAAACCCCATCTATTTCTGCTTTACTGACTATTCCAAAGCCTTCCTGAAAGAGATGGGAATACCAGGCCAACTGACCTCCCTCTTGAGAAATCTATGCAGGTCAGAAAGCAACCTTTAGAACTGGACATGGAACAAAAGACTGGTTCCAGATTGGGAAAGGAGTACATCAAGGCTGCATATTGCCACCCTGCTTCTTTAACTTATATGCAGAGTACATCATGAGAAACGCTTGACTGAAGCACAATTGCTGGGAATCAAGCATTGCTGGAATCAAGATTGCCGAGAGAAATATCAATAACCTCAGATATGCGGGTGACACCACCCTTTTGGCAGAAAGGGAAGAAGTACTAAAGAGCCTCTTGATGAGAGTGAAAAAGTTGGTTTAAAGCTCAACATTCAGAAAACTAAGATCATGGCATCCAGTCCCATCACTTCATGGCAAATAGATGGGGGAACAGTGGAAACACTGAGAGACTTTGTTTTTTTGGGGCTCCATAGTCACTGCAGATGGTAACTGTAGTCATGAAATTAAAAGACACTTACTCCTTGGAAGAAAAGTTATGACCAACCTATACAACATACTAAAAAGCAGAGACATTACTTTGCCAACAAAGATCCATCTAGTCAAGGTTATGGCTTTTTTCAGTAGTCATGTATGGATGTGAGAGCTGCACTATAAAGAAAGCTGAGCACTGAAGTATTGATGCTTTTGTACTATGGTGTTGAAGAAGACTCTTGAGAGTCCCTTGGACTGCAAGGAGATCCAACCAGTCCATCCTAAAGGAAATCAGTCCTGGGTGTTCATTGGAAGGACTGATGCTGAAGCTGAAAACTCCAGTGCCTAACTGACTCATATTGCCTAACTGACTCATACTCAATACTGAGATGAACTGACCCAGGTTTTTGAAAAAAATATGATTCTTGGAAAGATTGAAGATGGGGGAAAGGGGACAGCAGAGGATGAGATGATCGGATGACATCATTGACTCTATGGACATGAGTGTGAGTAAACTCCAGGAGTTGGTGATGGACAGGGAGGCCTCGCGTGCTGCAGTCCATGGGATCGCAAAGAGTCAGACGTGACTGAGCAACTGAACTGAACTGAACTGACTTTATTTTGACCCTTGAATACCTCTCACCTTGGAGCTTCCCAGGTGTCTCTAGTGGCGAAGAACCTGCCTGCCAATGCAGGAGACTCAGGAGATGTAAGTTCGATCCCAGGTCAGGGTGATCCCCTGGAGGAGAGCACGAAAACCCACTCCAGTATTATTGCCTGGAGAATACCATGGACAGAGGAACCTGGTGGACTATAGTCCGTGGGCTGCAAAGAGTCAGACGTGACTGAAGTGACTAGCACACACGCACACACCTCTCACCTCATATTCAAAAATTAAGTTTTTTAAACATGTAAAAGGGGTCTAAAGAAAAGAAAAAATACCAACAGCCAAACAATATTTCAAAACTCAAATATACCCTCTAAGATAAATTAGCCTTTAGTTTGTTCATTGAGTATTTTCCCAAGTTGAAAGCAACTCAGAGCAATGTCTAGATACAAATTCTTTTTACTCTCACATGAAACCTTCTTACTCAGTTCTTTACGATTTAAATGTTTTTACATAGATGGATACTTGTTATGGCTTATTTTAGCTTATTATATCACAGAGAAAATTTTATTCAGGGCAGGATTCTCAATTTTATAAATATTTTCAAATTTCACCCCAGGAAAATTAATCAGAGCAATATATTTGCACAGTCCTGATAGTATCGCTCAATTTTTCAACTGGCTAAAAACTTCAGCACACTTGCCTTTATGCTTATAATTTGATTCCACTCTCCTGAATCATTTCTTTATTTTTCATTACACCATCTAACACACAACACCTTTTTCAATTACCTCTCTCTGGGGCAGAAATATTCTGGAAGTCACTGCATTTCTGTCTCTAACTAATGTCAGGACAAGTTAGACTCATTTCCCTTCACCTTTCCACACTTCCAGGTAATGAACCAAAAGGTAAGAAAGGTTGGGGAGGGTAGTGACAGACACAAGGCCTTCTTTGAACTACGCTTCTCTCATACACGCTCACTTCTCCACAGTTTCTCCTGCTCTCTTCTCTGTTAACTGACTGACAGATGATCTGAAGCAGCAGGTGCTAGAAGGAGCAACAGAGTAAGCAGTCTGAGTAGGGCTCATTGTGTTTTTTATTTGTTTTTTTCCTCTCACATTTGTCAACAGAGTTAAAGAAATATCACAGTGCCGGGGTAGGGATACTGAATAGCTAATACTATCAAGGTGATCTTGGACACCATTTACCTAGCTGTCATAAATTACTTCTCCAGACCAAGGCTGCTAGTGTTTTTTCATAATAGCTCCATAAAGGCACTAGTTAAGCATCTATGTGCATGTGAACTTGTTTAAGAATAAAGAGCTATATTTTTTGATCAACATCACCTTTGCTGTCACATGCTAAAGAAAATGTGGCTTAATAGATCATGAGGATAATAATTGCTTGTCTCTTGAAGAAAGACATAGAACCAACCACCTGTGTTTGCTTTCAGCTTTAGAGTCGATGACTCCACAATTCTTAAAGGTTGTCCAAGCAAATGGCATCAAATATATGTATATACACACACACACACACATTTGACATAAATTCCAACAATCCCTTGACTAGTTGATTTAACTTCAATACATTTATGCTTGACTGTGTTTGGCTACTCTGTGACTTAATTCATTAATTACTCATATATACACATTTATAAATGTATCTACTTAATATTATCAGCATCTATTTAAACAATGTAATAGACATTGGAGATATAATGTTAAAAAATAGAATATGAAAGCTTTAAGAGCTTATCTAGATCCTAGTGACTGATTTCAGTCGAAAAGTAGCTAAGTCTCACAGTTAGTAAAACATTTTGTTTTCCACCATTATTCTGTTAACAACTCCATTATCCTCCCAGGATTAAAACTGTTCCTTGTTTATGTATAAATGTATGTGGTGTGTGTGTTTATCTTTTTTGCCCCCGGCAGTTGCTTCAGTAGAATGCTTGTCTTGATCTTCATGGTTTAAGGTAAGTGTAAACAGACTCATTTAGTATAGAGATACTTGATTAGATACATTTATTTATCATTTTATATAGCAGAGATATTTCATAAAGCCACTTTAACTTAATCAAATTTAAGGTACAACAGCTAAAGAAATGAAGAGTGATTCTTAAGATCAATATACATATCTGAAAAGACAAACTAATCAGAGATCAAACAAAACAAAAATATTCCTTTGGGCTTCAAGACCCTACTATCTGAGAAAAAGTTGTCATCTTGTGGCAATTAACATCATAGAAAGTCTCAGTCTTACTACAAGGATAGCAAAATTGGGAACATAGTTAGTCCTTTTGAAATAAAAGTGACCTTTGATATCCTAAATGTTTTAAAAAAGATTAAAGCGAAAGTTTGAGAGGCCAGACAATGTAGAAGAGTTTTGACATGACATAATCTCCACTGACTTCAAATAGTGAATGACAATGAAGCACAGATTGACGAAAACACCTAATTTAATACATCTGTATATTTTAAAAGTTTTACCTTTAAAAGAAAGTTAGCTTGTCAGATGCTAAGCTCTTAGAATTTTTATGACATTTGACAATGCAACCTCTGTTTTTATGTTCTTTAATATCATGCTTTTAAAATTCTGGAAAAGTTGCAAGAACTGAACAAGGAATCCCTATGTACTTCTGTGATGGATGGAATGGTAGCCATCCCCACCTCCCATCCCCTACCCCCTGCAGAAACTATATGTACACCCCCAATCCCTAGATCCCAGTAATTCTTGTTTATTTGGAAAGAGGGGTTTTACAGGCATGATTAAGTTAAGAACCTTGAGATGAGATCATTCTGATATGGAATGGGCCCTAGGTGTCTCAGTGGTGAAGAATCTGCCTGCCAAGCAGGAGACACAGGAAGCTTATTAGGTTCCATCCCTGGGTGGCAAAAATCCCCTGGAGAAGGAAATGAGAATCCACTATAGTATTCTTGCCTGGAGAATCCCATGGACAGAGGAGCCTGGTTGGCTACAGCTCGGGGACTTGCAAAGAGTCAGCCATGACTGAGCTACTAAACAGCAGCAGCAAATCCAATGACAAATATCCTTATAAGAGAAAGGTAGAAGGAGATTTGAGAGAGAGAAGAGAGCCATAGAAAAAAAGAGGAGGCAAAGTGGAGATGGAGACAGGGTTCAGAATTTGGGGTGACAGACAAGGGATTCTGACAACCATCGAAAGTTAGAAGAGGTAAAGAATAGATTCTCCTTTTTTAGCCTCTTGGAGGGAGTTCATCCATGCTAATACCTTGATTTTACACTCCTGGCTTCCAGAACTGTGGCAAAATAAAACTTTTCATTGTTTTATTGTGGTAACTTCTTAAACCAGCCCTTGGAAAACTAATTGAATTCCTCCCTCAAATTCAATATTTACATTTTGCTGTATTTAGTCTTTATTTCTCTGTCTCTCTCCCTCTCTTGCTCTGTGCATGTGTACATATGTCTGAACCATCTTCTCTGTTTAATCTTTAAGACTTCACTGCATATTTCATAGGTACAAGGACATAATTTTTGTAACCTCAGTATAAAAGCAGAAAGAAAAACAAACACAGAGCATAGTATTGGTCCACCAAGAGTCTGTATTCCAATTTCATTACCTGAGATGTCTTACTATAAAGACTTTATACATAAATATTTTAATTGACTTGACAAATACTTGGGAAGTATTTTCTCTGGGCATCTGGCAGGGTTAAGGTTAGGGATAGCCTACAGGATGGCTCTGTGATTCCTCCATCCTGTTATTCATATCTTATATAGAACATTTCCCCTTAGTCTGAGTTAGACCTAATAAAGAGAATAAAGCAAATGTGATGGAATGTCACCTCCAGGATTCAGTTGTAAAATGTCTGTCATTTCCATTTCTCTCTCTCCCTTTCCTGACATCGTCATGGAAGAACCATCTATAATGTCATGAGACAGTCCTGTGCCCAGACACAGGACAAGAGACAGAGGGCTGTGAAAGCCACATGAGATGACTTGAAAATAAATCCTCCCTGCCCATTCAGTCCTTTACATGAGGCTGCAGCCCCAAACTCGTGAGACCTTAAACCAGAGGCATCCAGCTAAGTTGTACCAGGTCTGTGATCCATAGAGACTATGAGATTTCAAATGTTTGCTGGTTTAAGCCACTGAGTTTTGATACAGTTTGTTCCACAGCTTTAGGTAACTGAAACAGTGCAGACAATTTTCTGCATACATTGGTGTACAAAATAAAAATAATTTAGTGTCCAGTTAGTATCAGCTACTTTGAACATGTGACAACTTCTTCAGGTTTTGATTTCCTCAGTTTTTAAACAACTGGCAGGTTGACTGAGACAAACTCTAGTATCACTCAAGTCTAAAGTTACACATTCTCTATTATTTCTTATAAGAAGTCATTGTGTTCAATTATTCAGTCACATCAGACTCTTTGCCACGCTATGGACTGTAGCCTGCCAGGCTCCTCTGTCTATGGGATTTTCCAGGCAAGAATATAGGAGTGAGTTGCCATTTCCAGGGAGTCTTCCCAACCCAGGGATCTCCTGCATCTCCTGCCTTGGCAGGTAGGTTCTTTACCACTGAGCCACCTCGGAAGCCCCATAAGAAAAAGTAGTATGTGCTAGGGAAAATACATGCTTTCTTTGGAGAAAAAAAAAAAAAGAAATCATAAATTTAGTTAAGTGGAAATTTCACTTGTATCAGTTGGAGAATGAAATAGATACATTTAGAGGCTGAATTACACGATCTTAATTCTAAATTCCACAGGCTTATGGATATATAATTCCACAAACAGAAACACAAAATTTCACAGAAAGCTACTGATTATACTCAGGTGACAAATGCCATTTTATAAGAAGTCAATTTATCTTGCTTCATTTTATAGAATTTTCCAATTTGATAAATTTTATCACATTTAAAAAATTTATAAGACAGTCACTCACAACAGTGATGATGGCAAATCAGATGCAATGACAAGTATATCTTCCTAGGAATGAAGTAAGTACTTTTGAAACCTGCAGTAACTAGGGCACAATTTTTTTTAAGTACTTCACACCTGTAGGGCCCAGCATTATGCTAATTCTCTTAAGAGTTCTTGTTGGTTTTAAAGTCCTAAGAAACAGTGGTTATTAAATTTAAAGTATCCATGTATTTTATGGGCTTCCCAGGTGGTGGTAGAGGTATGGAACCCATCTGCCAATGCAGGAGACAGAAGAGACATGGGTTCAGTCCCTGGGTTGGGAAGACCCCCTGGAGAAAGGCGTGGCATCTCACTCCAGTACTCTTGCCTGGAGAATCCTATGGACAGGGGAACTTGGTGGGCTACAGTCTATAGGGTCACAAAGATTCAGACAAGATTGAAGTGACTTAGCATGCACATACCCTTGTATTTTAATTTAGCCATCAGAAACTACAGTGGTTTTCCAAAGCAAAATAAAACAGCAAACATTATAAACTAACAAATTTCATCTTTTAACTGGAAAAAACTGCTAATTAACATTTAAATAATTATATAACATATAGTGACAATTGTTAATATAACAACACAAAAGTAATTGATGCCAATTAGAATATAATGTATGATATAAAGGGAAAGTAAAAAAGAGAAGAAAATATTTTAAAACTCCAAAATCACTGAAGTATAAAACATGATATTTGATCTCATGATTCTTCTCATATTATAAGTCACTTACCAATAAACGACTATCACTAAGATTGATGCTTCTGTAAGACAGGCTTTTTTATTTCCAATCTTATCACTCGTAACAATTTAGCAGGATATCCTAAGGAACAATGTTGTTTGAAAAAATAATGGACCTCTACTTTTAAAATGTTTTCTTTCCTGTTAATAAAGTCTAACTCAGTTGTTATTTTCATAACTAATCCCTCTGGGTTTGAATTATATATTCTCTTTCAAGTTTGTGTGTGTGTGTCTTTTTCCTGATATCTTTTATTATACCATAAATTCCAAGTAGAAGAAAACTCATTCACTTTTAGAAAACCATACATTTCACAGTAGTCACATTTATTCATGTTCATGTAAAATAGATAGCAGCATTATTAAAATGGAAAAAAAATCTCCATATTTAAGGTTTACAAGTGATCTGAAAGCTTGCATTAATATGTTATATCTCTGTAATGGTTAAGTAAAAAAAAGTTGATAAAAATTGTGGCAAACATGGTACTTTCTATAAAGAAGTGAATATTTATTTATACAAATACAAACTTTTTGGTCATTTTGACAAATTCCCATTCAATTATATATTAAAGTTATATTTATTGGGGTTTTTGTAAACTCATCAGTCACATTATTCAACTGGAGTAGCAGCATGAATAATCTAAAAAATTAAAGATTGGTGTTTAAAAATATTTTTGAAATTTATTTCCAAACATAAAACATAGTTGTTTAAATTGAGCTCAACAATACCTCAATGGTGGTTTATTCCTACTCAAGGCACTCTGGAGTTAATTTGACAATAGGAAATAATCATTCTGATACCAGGATGTAATCCTAAAAACTGGTCATAAACCTTCATGTATCTACTCCAGTTCTTATAAAAATCCAGGAATATCATGAAATAAGACTTACCTCCTGTTTTAAATTTTAAGCCCACTTTTCAAAGTCTGGATTTAAAATTACTCCTTTTTTTTTAACATAAAATTGTCACCATAATGTGATATAATTATTGTAAAATGAAAAGTAACCCAGGCTAGACTCAGAAAGTGTGAATTTAAGTCCTTGGCTCTACCAAGTATCAGCAAATAGTAGAGGAAGATTCCACCTCTTATGTTCTTTGAGGTTCATTTGGTCTGTTTATTAAAAAGATGACCACAAACTCAATGAATTACAGTCCAAATCCAATTCGATTATGTATGTGAAAGTGCCTTGTGAAACAGAAAATGTTAACAGATATAAAGTACTAATAATTAAGAAATAACTAAATTTATTACAAATCTCTTTTTGTAAACTTAGCTTCAATGTGCCATGGAGGGGATGCTACTCTGGTACCATGAGTCATAAGCTTGTGGTTTCTACATTATTTCTCTCTAATGAGGTCTGTGATGATGAAATATCATGTTGGTAGTAAAATTACTACTATATATTATTACAGTTGCCTTAGACAAACTAACCCTAAGTTAGCTCAGTGAATAGCTAAAACTGACTATGATAGAAGTAACTTGAGAAAGGGCCAAAGTTTATCAGTTTCTGTTCAGGCAGCAGATCCTAAACAAAATCAGTAGAATGACTTACAAAAAAAGAAGACAGTACAGATTTTGGAGAAACTGACTGAAAAGCATTAACAAACTTAAGAGGCTACTTGGATATATTGAAGCAGTATTGCAACTCTGGATTTCCCTTTTGCGTAAATGAAAGAGAAGTTTTAACATGCGAAGGAAATCATTGTAAGTGCATGTTTGGCATTATGATGGAGTGTTAAGAAATATACCAAACTCTGAGCTCTGCCTAATTTAATGCATGAAGTATTTATTACACACATATGCAACTATCATATTTATCAGTAGTTCTTACCTTTGAGAAGCTGACAAAATTTAGGGACCACTCTTAAGGGGAAAAATAAAACATATATATATATATATATATATATATATATATATATATATATATATATATAAACCAGCTCTCTAACACAGAGTAATAACTTAATGTCTTTTGATAGAGTATGTGAATGAGATGAGATGAGATGAGGCAAAATGAGAAGGATACATTCTTTGCTTACTCCATCCAGGAGAGTAAAACTAAAAAAAGAAAAAAAAACTTTCTACTGGGAAACCATGCTATTGATTACAACGCAACTTCATAGACATTATCTTGGATTAAGAGGGAGCTCTAGGAAGAAGATAAAAAAGATACATGCAATTATAATCTCAATAAGGTTATGTGCCAAAAGATTGACTCAAATGGCATCTAGTGGTTATTTAGAAAAAGAAGAGATTATATTTAGATGATGCAAGTTGAGAGCAGAGTGAAGAAAAACAAGATTTTCATGGTAGTAAGCATGTATACTGATGGCTGATTCATGTTGATGTATGGCAAAAACCACCACAATATTGTAAAGTAATTAGCCTCCAATTAAAACAAATTAACTTGTAAAACATTTAAAAGAAGTGGGCATTGAATACTGGGAAATATTTAAACAGGGGACAGTGAAGGGGTTATATGAGGAAACCAGGCAGGGATAACAGTTCAAGGAAAACAGGGAGTCTACGTGGCCTAAAAAACTTTGTATATTTAAAGGGAAAGTCTATTCTCTACCATTATTGTCAAAAGAGAGTCTTTAACTTTTGTCTATTCTGTATTTGTATTTCAAAATCTATGTATGGAGGAAATACTAAATTAAGCTATATATTAATTTAAATTTCCAAACTTGGTCTGGATAGCAAACTCACCATTGTCCTTGGCAATTGAGAAGATGAAACTAAAATAGTCAGATATCTGTGCATAGATTTTTGCTTCCCACAAACTGGAATTTATTGACAAAATACAATGGTACCAAGCATTAAACACACACACACACAAACTGATTTACCTTATAAACATTTTGGGTGGGTTTTATCCCTGCTTGTTTCTTAAAGTCTTAAACTGTTAGCATGTTTATGAAAGACTTGGAATAGCTTATGCAGAAAAAACCCAACTAATTGACCTTTCTGTCTTTTCCATGACCCTGTAGGCTTAACCTCACTGCTAATACTGCAACTGAATATGGGAAAGCATTTATTGAAAACTGCATAACAGACATGGTTACATTTCCTAGGTTGATGTTTTGCATATCTGCACAGTAGGGCCATTAAGGGTTCTAAGAGCACAACGGAAACAATCATAACATTTGTTTTTAGATGATTGACTCAGGACATGTACACCAGGCTTTATATAGAAACTGTTTTTGTTTTATTAAGGGACTGTTTGCCTGTTAGTGATAACATCATTAAAAATAAATGAAAGGGGGCTGGTAGAATGCTTCCCAAAAGCAGAAACCTAATTAAAGGTGATATGCCTGCTTAGAGGCTTTTTTCAGGACTCAGAAATAGAACAAGGTTAGTTCTTTCTCATTTTATAAGGCCCAAAGAAGACTTCACAGTAAAACATCACTTCTGATCTAATTTTCTATTTCTGTGTACTTTAATAATCTACTTTACAGTCTTTGCTTGCCCATAGAAAGTGAACTAGTTTTGTTCCTACAGAGAGCTTCTTCATCATGTCATATCTCATGAAAAGAAAAGCTGATGGTTCAGCTTGAACGAAAAATACACTCTCCTTTTAAAGCAAATTTTGTAGGTTGTAATATATGAAGTTATAGTAGCTGAAATAATGCACACACATACATTTCATAGCCCTAAAAGACCACTTTTGAGAGTCTAAGTTAATGGTAAAAAACATTTCAAAATAGTGGTATATAATTTCAGAAAGAAAAAAAAATAGGCCCTTTCATTTTAAGGGGTGGAGTTACTCTAATTTCATGGATGGTGGAAAAAGCAGGAAACTGCATTGCCTTGATAACTCTGCCCTTATTGTGCTGTGACCTTGGCCAATTTACTTAAATTTTCATCTGCCAAAAATGAGTTTCTGAAATGTGCTTTGAGAATTTTCAGGGGGTGGGGAGAGAATTTGTCACATAAACCCAAACCCTTTTCAAAATTAATATTCCTGGAGAAGAGAAAATGAGGGGAAAGACTGAGCACCCTCACAGTGTGCTGTGGCTTAACAGTCTGCTCTCTCGTCATCACTGCCCAATTCTATTTCACTTATGAGTCTCCAAACTCAAAGTGAATCTTATTGCTAAGTGAATACAACAGAGCAATTCTCAGATTATTCCCCTGAAATATTAAATAGTTCTGACTTCGTGGATTTCTTAAACTCTGATTTGTACATGGGTTTTAGGCTAAAATTACAATGAAGTTACAGAAAGTTTGAGATCTCTTTGGAAACTACATAGCACACTTCATTTTTCAAACAAGTCCAAAAGTGATTGACCCTAAAAACTATAACTTGAGGTTTATTTTCCTAAAAACTATCACTCTTATTTATTTCAGTGTAACCTATTTATCAATAAAGGTTTATTTTTCCCCACCAAAAAATGATTTTATTTGGAGGAAACACAGGCGAAAAGAACATTTTGACTTCAAGGATATACATACCCACAAACATATGTACACATATGACAGTCTGTGAAATGTGAAACCTGGAAGGATATTTAGTAAATATTAAGGGATTTTAGAAATGATGATGATAATGTGATTATGATTTAGGGAAAAGAGTTCCTATCCTTAAGAAATACACACTGGAAATAACCCACAATTGACTAAATAAAACATGCTTGGGTTTCAGAATTCTCTGACAGAGAAAAGAAATTGGGTGGGAGAAATTATGAAGCAAGACTGGGCTTGAGACGGTCACTGTTAAAGCTGAATGATGGGCAGGTATATGGGGAGTGTTCATTATCCCATTCTAATTTTATGCATGTTTGAGATATTCTATAGTTAAAAGTTTTAACATAGAGTAACATTACTCAGGAAAGATTCTATTAACTCATTCTTCTTTCAAAAAGTCAGAGGCATTGGTATGATGCTGATCATCACCATTATCATCAAAATAACTAGCATATATGAGTGCTTTCTGTGTGCAAACCAATGTTCTAAGCACTTTGCAGACACTAACTCATTTGATTCTCACAATAATTCTTCTATTGTTAGTAGTGTTATCTTCATTTTACACTTGAGTAGATAGAGGTAAAATGAGCTATTAACTTGCCAGCATAACTGGGCTAGTAAAGAGAGGAGCTGGTTTTGAACCCAAGTAGTCTTGCTCTAGATCTTATGATCTTTTAACATCCAAGGAGTATAATATTAGTTACTTATCTTTGATACACATGTTCAAACATATACAAGTAACATACACTCCAAAAAAAATTTCTATAGTTATTTTATCTCAGAGTAGAAGGAAAACTTAGAGATTTTCTATTTTACACATTTTTAAGCAAAGCTTGACTCACTCCCTGAAAATCCACCCATTGGTCACCCTAATAAGGCAGGATTCCCCCAAATTGACAAATTCAACTGTCACATTTATGATTATTCATTTTTAAACAAAAGATATCTTAGAACTGAAACTCCAGATTCTCCCCATAATGGACCAGAAAACTCCAACCACGAATATAACAGATCTTTAACATCAACCCTAATTTTTAGTAACCCACAAAGGTAAATTTATCCACTCTGGACCTTTTCTAAATGAGACAATATGAATGAGGTCTAAAGTCTTCTTGTGAGAAATATTTAATCATGAAAGCATTACTTTTAAATTAACACATGCATTTCATGAGGTAAAAGAATCAAGGCCTACTTCAAGACTCTTCAAACAGAAAATATTATTCTCCAAGACATTTATTTCAGAAGGAGCAGTTGCCTTGTCTTACCCATTTATCAGGTATAATTAATCTCTGGCTATCATCACAAATTGTCATCTGCACTTGTTCCAATTCTAGTTTCTCTCGAATTTTGTTCTCATGTGACTTTAGTCATGAACTTGCCTCACTTTGTACTAAAGAAGTTTATCTAGATTTCTAAATCATTCTTTCTCTGTCAAACCACGCCTCTCCTGACCCCATCTGTGTCATCCCATCTTTGTACCAGGTGGTCGCATAGTTGTTGATGATCACTCTGCTCTGATAAGATACCATGCATCCAGCTACCAGGATGCTGCCCTAAGCTAGATATTAGCATGCTGATCTAGATAAATTAATTTCTGTAAGTCTGTTAATTTACAAAGGACAAGGATTCCTTCCAAGCCACAGGTGTGTTCTAATATGTACCTTAACTCTCACCTTCCTTGCCACACCCTATGGAGACTAAGAGCCTGGCATGGGAATGTACAAAGTCTTCTGAGGTGATACTTCTGAATTCTATATATTCAATTTCACTGACTTAAACCAATTCATTTTCCCCCTGCCAGTCTTAACAATTCGTATCTTACTAAGATGATTTGAAATGATCAAATTCATTGAAAATTATAATCAAACATGTTTCTTTACACATTTGTTTCCTTAAATATGTTTAATATGAAAAAAAATGAGGAACTCTGTCCATCTTTTTTACCTGCATAACTTCAATCCCTGGCATATTAGACATTTTAGTACCAATTTGTTGGATGTGAAGTGAAAGTGAAAGTGTCAGTCACTCAGTCATGTCTGAGTCTTTGCAACCCCATGGACTGTAGCTGGCCAGGCTCCTCAGTCCATAGGATTCTCCAGATAAGAATACTGGAGGGGTAGCCCTTCCCTTCTCCAGGGCATCTTCCCAACCCAGGGATTGAACTCAGGTCTCCTGTATTACAGGCAGACTCTTTACTGTCTGAGCCACCAGGAAAGCTCAATTGGTTGGATATCTGATGCAATTTATTTCCAAAATTAATTTGTTAAGATTTTTGTTCTTTTATTAATAAAGACACATTTCAGCTGATGTTACATGTTAAATTAGTTGAGTCTTAATGACTGAAAAGGTATATAAGAAAAAGATTTTCAATTTGGGTTGTTTTTTGAGAAATGTGAACTTAGCACATGCAAATTATTTATGATATTTAAAATTCTAATTAAAAAATTCAGTTTAATATATTTGTAGCTACCCGGTGCAGAAAAGGAACTAGTAAGTAGTGGGTAGAAAACAGTAAGATTTGATTCATGTATCTAAAAGTGCTGTTGACTATTTTGGGTCATAGTAGATTCATCGTGACAGAAACTGTCCATGCGAAGTTGAGAAGCATTGTGTCAGGAATGTTACAGAAACTATGCCCTGGAAATTGATAGAAGGTTAAACTAAGTCACCTTTATATCCCCTTTACCTATTGAAATTTTATGACTTCTTCCTTTAAACGTAACTGCTTTCTAACATAGTCATATAAAAATGCAAAGGAGAGCACTAATTTTTAGGATTTAGGGAAATATAAAAAGTTAAGAGTGTATGTTTATGTCATTGTCAGCATTCTTCCCTTGGAGAGAAGAGGATTCTTGAACAGCCCAGCTGTTATTTTGCAACTCTCAGAGCATAAAAACGTAATGCAAAATCTTGGACCTTTACTATAGCTGTTTTAAAAAATTAATTTCTAATTTATAACCACTTACTCTTTGTAGCAAAGAAAAAAGACATTGTCAGATTTATAAAATTGTTGTTTTGAGCTTTTTAATGTGTTGTATTTAAGAAAAAAACACATGCTGGCTCAGAAAAAGTAAAAAAAAAATAGGTATAGAAAGGAGACATATTGTATCAGCTTTCCTTTATTAGCTTTCTAGTTCAATGTGAAAAACTGCTTGAAATGTTTCCATTACTTTAAAATTTCAGATTAAAAAAAAAAACACACTCAAGCAACTGTATCTTATTAAAGTGTATCCCCTCATCTTATTCTATATGTGTAACTGTATGGATGCCACAGATTCTTTTTTCAAATCATGAAAAATGTGTGCATTCAAGCTATTAACATAAAAATCTTAGAAAGAGAACATATATTACGAGAACTGAGGAAAAGTTGTGGAGGTGAGACTCACTGAGCGTGATGAGAGTGGTTAGTGTAGATGTTAAGAGAAGTAAGGCGGCCAGAATTGCCAGAGCTCTGGGCATGAGGTTGGGAGTAGGCTGGGTATGGCTGATAACTTTGTGGAAACGGCACCTTCTTTCTAATCACATGAGAATGCAGAATTATTTTATCCTGCCATCTGACTATTCATTCCCCTGACATGTTCTGTTCAATTCAAATCAAGCTGACATTATTGCTGTTCAATATTTTCTTGTATATTTATGGCTTGTCTTCCCTAATGAAAATGCAAGCTCCTTAAAAACAAAATCCCTCTTTGCATTGATGATACTGTGTCCTCTCTACCTTGAACAGTGCTTTGAACTTACTAGGATCTCAAAATACAATTTTTCTAAATGTCTAAAATACTTTTAAATAAAATAATCTTTCAGGATATTTTTATGAATTTTGTTTTACTCAAAATTTTCAAATTTGGGAGTACATGCATTGTTTAAAGGATCTTCTTAATAGTACATTAAGAAGGATTTAAGTAAATTCTATTACTATCAAGAAAAAATAATAACTCTATAAGATCTAATGTGCCTGAAGGAAATTCAAAGAAAAGTATATTATATGTATGTATATATGCATACAAATATGTGCATATGCACATAGTTATATGAGAACCTGGGCTTCCTGGTGGTTCAGTGATAAAGAACCTGCCTACCAATGCAGAAGACCTGAGTTTGATCTCAGGGTTGGGACAATTCCCTGGAGAAGGAAATGACAACCCACCCCAGTATTCTTCCCCTAATAATCCCATGGACAGAGGAGCCTGATGGGTTACAGTCCGTGGGATTGCAAAGTGTCTGACATGACTGAGCATGCGTGCACACACCATGTAAGTATCTAGCTAAGTAAGTAAGTAAGTAAGTGTTAGTAACTCAGTTGTGCCCGACTCTTTGCGACCCCCTGGACTGCAGCCCACCAGGCTCCTCTGTCCATGAGATTTTCCAGGCAAGGATACTGGAGTGGGTTGCCATTTACTTCTCCAGGGGATCTTCCCGACCCAGGGATCGAACCAAGTCTCCAGCACTGCAGGCAGATTCTTTACCGACTGAGCTACAAGGGAAGCCCAAGTACCTAGGTACACAGAGGTATATAGGGGTGTAGAAAACTCTTCTATAGTTAGTCAGTAACTATTCTGTGTTTAGATTATTAATTTACTTTAAAAACTAAAAACAAAGGCTTTAGACAATTAAGTAATAAGCTTTTATAATGGATTTCCCTAGTGGCTCAGACAGTAAAGCGCCTGCCTACAATGTGGGAGACTGGGGTTCAATCCGTGGGTTGGAAAGATCTCCTGGAGAAGGAAATGGCAACCCACTCCAGGATTCTTGCCTGGAAAATCCCATGGACAAAGGAACCTGGTAGGCTACAGTCCATGGGGTCACAAAGAGTCAGACAGCACTGAACGACTTCACTTTCACTTTATTTGTAATAATACATTATTTTTCATCATTTATTTTTTCTTCTTATACACTAAGATTTCACAAAAATGAAGAATCCAACTAGAAACTGTAAGTTTTACTACTGTATTATTAATACTTTCTGTCCCATATACTTTAAGGTTAACATATGTACCTTATCAGTTGAAATTGTAAGTAGCATATATATTGAAACACAATTTCATAAATGATGATATTGATGGAAAATTTGAAAACAGTGAAAAGATTCAACCTTATTAGAAAGTGCTTCATGTTTAGACAAGCATATTAAACATGCAGGTTTTTCTCCTGCACTCTTTAAAACATGAAAAATTCTCATTGACCTTTACTGTCATTTTATATTAGAAAATTTAAAGAACAATCATAATACAAAAAAGTTAAAATGCTAAATTTATATGAATTTTCAAACCTCACAGATAACTCTTAAAATATTGATCTATCTCCTACCTAACTTGGCCCAGGTTAGCAGTTACTAGAAGAATTTGTATCAGTCTTTTCCTTTCAGTTTGGAATCATCAAATATAATACAATGTTCTTATTGCTTCTCTTATCATGTAGTCTAAAATATATTCCCTAACATTTAGTCCATAGCACATAGATTCTTCATGGGGATTTGAACATAGCGCCTAGGATAACAATAGCTTCAAAAATATCATGATACCCTAAAGGAAAATATTTCTTCACTAACAGAATTATTTTTACAACTGCTAAATTTCATTAGAGCTTTTACAGAACCAAAGCAACACTGAAATATGAATAGATTTTATTGTGCCAAATGGTTCAGTTAACAAATCAGCTCAATTAGAAGTTAGTCTTCCTAGAAATATTTATGGATGAATTACAAATTCACTGTTAGTAACAGTATGGACTCAAACAAAACTAAGAAGACAGGAATGTTGGAGCAAGTAAGGACATTCACTTCATTCTTGGACTTCCTGGAAGACAAGAAATCCAAGTTCAGGATGAAGGATAATCAGGATACACCCCTTACAGCATGATTAAAATCTCAGTATACTGGGAGAAGAAATAATTTTTTTAAAAAAGATAATTTATTGTCTCAAAATTTATATCAAGGGTTTAAACCTTCCCTCCACTTTACAGTTGGTCTTTCAAGTGTTAATATATTTTCCTCTATCATCTATTAATTTTAACAATAAAACATTATAAAACCCTTACCTATATATTTTTACTAAAATACCTTCATCCAATTCCTACATTCCTTTAATAGTCAAAGAAATGAGGCTGAATTGAAAGAAAGTTTTCCTGTAGAACCTATGCCAGTCCTTGGGATCACCATTTTTTTTTCTTTGAAATTCTTTTAAGGAATGAGTTTAGAATAATCAGGGTTACTATCAAGGTGCTTCTTATACTGTATGTGTGATACCGCTTCTATCCATTTTTGAAAAAATAAAAAATAAAATCATAACCACATTAGCTTATTTAATAACCAATCAGCTCTCTTATCTGTGGGCCAGCAGATTCACCTATAAATTTATTCCAAATATTTAAAACATAATTCACATGCTCCACATTCATTTAGAAAAGCCAAGACTTTTCTTCCTTCTCTTCTATCTTGGGCTTCATTTATCTTTGTTACTCATGCTGTTTATTATCATTATTTTTATTTTCTATTAGAAAGATGATGAAAGTAAAAGAATAACTTTTTCTTCTTTGTATTGTTTTAGTTAAGTGTCATATAGACTTAAAGATAGAATGTGCTAAAAATTATATGATCATTTAATTTGACGCTATATTTGTTATTTGGCTGTAATTTGAGTTTATCTCCATCATGAGTGTGGACTTTCATATTCAAGGGGGAAAGCTGGTTTACATTTCCTCTAAGCATTTCAATCTGGATTCTAGCATTTCCAAAAATAAAAATAATTAATATCAAGTAAGTTATTCTTTTCTCTGTCTCAGGTTTACTAAGTGATTAGGATATCACTAGGATAATTGTGCCCTCTCTTAGTAAACTTCCTTCCATTTAACTGAATACTTCTAGATGCATATAGCCATTTTGTAATCTATCTCATCTAATCAAAAAAAGAAAATCTTCCTTGATACCATCCTTCCTCTAAATTCTGTCCCAGTTTTCATACCACCTTTGGAGAGTTATCTATACTCTAAAACCTCATCTTCTCCCCATGATTGAATCTTGAGCCTCCTGTAATCAGTTTCTCAATTCTACCTTCTTAATGACTTTTATCAAATTAACTATTATGTCCATATTGCCATACCCGATAGCCAATTCTTAGACCTCTGCATACTTGACTTCTCAGTAGTCCTAGACAGGCTGATCATTCCTTCATTCTTAAAATCTTTTCTTCACATGGTTTCCAGGACACCTTTCTCTCTCCTTCTCCCAGAACCTCAATGACAGCTTCTTATTCTCTTTATTTTGCTTTTATTTTGCTTTGCTTTTCTATCTAATCTTTTCTAGCTCAAAACATTATGAGGCAACCTCTTTAACAAGTGGTGCTGGGAAAACTGGTCAACCACCTGTAAAAGAATGAAACTAGAACACTTTCTAACACCATACACAAAAATAAACTCAAAATGGATTAAAGATCTAAATGTAAGAACAGAAACTATAAAACTCCTAGAGGAGAACATAGGCAAAACACTCTCCGACATAAATCACAGCAGGATCCTCTATGACCCACATCCCAGAATTTTAGAAACAAAAGCAAAAATAAACAAATGGGACCTAATGAAACTTAAAAGCTTTTGTACAACAAAGGAAACTATAAGCAAGGTGAAAAGACAGCCCTCAGATTGGGAGAAAATAATAGCAAATGAAGCAACAGACAAAGGATTAATTTCAAAAATATACAAGCAACTCCTCCAGCTCAACTCCAGAAAAATAAATGACCCAATCAAAAAATGGGCCAAAGAACTAAACAGACATTTCTCCAAGGAAGACATACGGATGGCTAAAAAACACATGAAAAGATGCTCAACATCACTCATTATCAGAGAAATGCAAATCAAAACCACAATGAGGTACCATTACACGCCAGTCAGGATGGCTGCTATCCAAAAGTCTACAAGCAATAAATGCTGGAGAGGGTGTGGAGAAAAGGGAACCCTCTTACACTGTTGGTGGGAATGCAAACTAGTACAGCTGCTATGGAAAACAGTGTGGAGATTTCTTAAAAAACTGGAAATAGAACTGCCATATGACCCAGCAATACCACTTCTAGGCATATACACCAAGGAAACCAGATCTGAAAGAGACACGTGCACCCCAATGTTCATCGCAGCACTGTTTATCATAGCCAGGACATGGAAGCAACCTAGATGCCCATCAGCAGACGAATGGATGAGGAAGCTGTGGTACATATACACCATGGAATATTACTCAGCCGTTAAAAAGAATTCATTTGAATCAGTTCTAATGAGATGGGTGAAACTGGAGCCCATTATACAGAGCGAAGTAAGCCAGAAATATAAAGACCATTACAGTATACTAACACATATATATGGAATTTAGAAAGATGGTAATGATAACCCTATATGCAAAAAAAGAAAAAGAGACTCAGATGTATAGAACAGACTTGTGGACTCTATGGGAGAACCCGGGGGTGGGATGTTTCAAGAGAACAGCATCGAAACATGTATATCTAGGGTGAAAGAGATCACCAGCCCAGGTTGGATGCATGAGACAAGTGCTCAGGCCTGGTGCACTGGGAGGACCCAGAGGGATGGGGTGGAGAGGGAGGTGGGAGGGGGGACCGGGATGGGGAATACATGTAAATCCATGGCTAATTCAATGTATGACAAAAGCCACTGCAATGCTGTGAAGTAGTTAACCTCCAACTAATAAAAATAAATGGGAAAAAAAAAAAAAAAAAAAACATTATGAGGTACCTTGTGATGGTTTTTCCTTTGCTATACTCATTCTCCTGTGACCTCTTCAGACCCATGCCTTTAAATACCATCTATATGCTGATGGTTCCAAAATTTATATCTTTAACTCAGACCTTTTGCTTGATCTGCCCTCATCTCTGGACTCACATCTTCCCATGGGATATCTAATGGGCATCTTGAAATTCACATGTTCAAAAACCGAACACTTAATTGTCCAATTCCACAGCTGCTCCTTCTATCATCTTGTTAATCTCAGTCCAATCCCATTCTCTTTCTTCTCAGAGTCAACCAAAATGATGAGTTTGTCCTGTTTTATTTTAGTGTATATAGAGCTAAATAATATATAGAAATATAGATCTGGATATGTTCTTATCTGTGCACAATGATGAGTAACATTTAACACACTTTTGGGCTAATCTTACATACTATATTATTAGCCCAAAAGATATAAACATCATACCGTTAATATCTTTTCCAACTTTTATTATGTTTTGAGACTTATCTAAGTTGGTTCATTCAGATCGTTTTACTCATTTGAAGTGTTATATTAGATTATACAACTACACTCTACTTTTTAATTCATTTATCCACCAAAGCATTCAATTAGTTCCAAAATGTTTGCTGTTAGAAACGATGTTGCAGTAAAATGCTTTTATTTTATCTATATACTAGATCTCTGAATGTATTATTTTATGCGATTCTCACAAAAATCTTGCATATTTTCTTCTTTTTTACCATAAAAGAAACTGATCTTAAAGAGATGAAGCGATTTTCTATAATGACACATAATTTGAAATCACATTTATGCCGTTTCATCACTCAGGGGGTTTTTCCTACCACATACTTCATCTGGTTCTAAATTCATGAATAATGTAAAAATAATGTTAACAGGGAACAATGAGAGAGGCCTACTACCAGTCCAAATCCTTGCTTCAATAAGAATTCCAGAAAATCATGAGTGAGCAGTGAGAGCATGAGAATACAGAAGAAATATGAATATAGTGATGGCAGTCCACTTAGAAAACTCCTAATTAAGGCCATTTTATTAACAGGCACTCCAATCCTACAGATGCTGGAAGAAATTCAGAGGAATTGGTGACTGAACTGTTCAATGAAAAAGAAATCAAAATCAAATAGAAAGTCTTAATTTGTATTCTGGAGAGCCAGGGGATAGTAGTGACATGAACCAAACTCAGAAAATTAGAAGACTCCAGGATGCAGCAAGGTATAGAGTGGAGGGAATTGATGGGAGCAAGGTTGGGGGTGGGCTTGATGATGTTCCTGGTTGAGATAAAGATTTGCTTTACTTACCAAAGACTTTGAGCCAAGCATTTTTACTTGCTTTCTAAAGAAAGCAATGCCATTTAGCTCCAAACCAGATTTAAATGCTAGCAAGCACTGAAAGCAATTATTAGTATCAGCAGAAGGACTCATTTAAGGCATATCAAGCCAAGAGATTAGACAAAAAAAAAACTCAGTATAAATTTGTCTTTACTGATCTGCGGCCCACAGTACTGCTTCTAGTGACTGTATTCTTGCCTTATTTTCCTACAGGGTTTCTTCTTAATATTATAATTGGGGTCAGTCCTGTGCGGGAAGCTTGCCTTGGTTCCCAACCCAATATTTTCATTTTCTCAGCTTATGTTACTTACACTTCTTTTATCACTTTTGGTTTTGCAAATCTAATGCAGAAACCAGTTCTCCATGATCAAATGTTCCCAATACATATACATTTTTTTTCCCAGAACTTCACTGATGCCCACTGCTTAATGGTCTTCATTTGCTACCTTCCACCTTGCAAGAACATTCTTGCCACCCGTCTGCTCTGACATCCTGACTAATTTTTAGCTTTCTGTGCATCATGTTCCTCATACTTAATTTTTTTTGAATTCTGAATATTATGGTTTTCCATTTGGTTTGCCACATGAATTAATGAGCATCCATTATGTAAAAGGAGAAAAATAATGGCATAGAAGAAGCAGCTTTGATCTCTCTCTAGAGAGACATAAGGAAAACTATCACAGAAGAAAAGAAAAATTCCAAAACATAGAGGAAAAAATTGAATGCCAACCATGAGAACTGTGTAAAGACCACTGAAGTTGGCAGAGTACACAAATATTTGGTCTAATAGGCCAATAAATTGCAAAGGTTTGGATAATTTGGTTCTCTGACAACTTTTCTTGGATTTCAAAGTATTAATAAACTCAATCGAATAATAGCAGATCCTGAATTTATCAAAATCCTGTATGAAAAAGTGTTTTCATTTGCAAATGGGCCATAAAGAATTCAAAGAATAATTTAAAATATAATTTCAGATGTATCCATATTTGCCAAAATGTTGTTTCTGAATTAATTCTCATAGGCCTTTTGTTGTTTAAATTATAAAAATCCAATTATAAAAAAACCACAGAAGAATCATTATGCCTTAAAGAAAAGCTAAGAAGGTAATCCGTTTTTCAAGGATTATACATGTTAAAGAAAGAAAACAGAGACATAGCTGCTTTGCAAAATAAGGTGAGAAAATTATTAGTGAAAATGGCAAAATTCAAAGAAAATATAAGAAACAGAACTACAAAGAAATATATGGAGACTTTAGAAGTATATACAGTAATTAGAACCATCTGCTAACAAGCGCAGGTACTAGAAAACCTGTTTCAAAGACTAAATTATACTCATTTGTTATTAGCAGTATATATTTGCATTCAATTAATGTCCTGAAATCCTTTAAAAGTATTCTCTCTTAAGTGGGTTAAGCATGTTCATTGTTATCTTGTTTATACTAATAATTGACTGAGCAAATCTTTTCTTCATATCTAGTACAAAGGTAAACTTTATCAAGTCCAAGCTAATTATCATAAATTCCATGTTAGCAGAAACAAAATTAATGAGGTTTGATTGTACCAAGGAAATTGTTTTTGCCATTTGCTTAATTTCACCTGCTTATATAATAACAAAAAATTCAAATGATGGAAAGAGGTAGATAATTCAGTATTTGCAAAAATATCCACAGAAGCAAGGCAAACTTTCAGAAACTCTAATTTAGTGCTATATTTATTTGTTTAGGTTCAGTGTATAATATGATGTTAAGTGTATTACTGTACCATGCTATTATGGAACAGATGTTAAATGCAATGTAAAAATGTCAGGGGTAAATGATTGATGATCCTTTTTGCCATTTCAAAGTAAACCATGATTATTTATATGCTCTGGACATTGCTTGAAAGCATCATATTAAATCTAAACAATTGATCCATTTTCAAGGGTTTTTGTATAATGTATTATTTATGTGTTTTGTATCCTTTTGTGAAAATGCTCCAGTATAAGGAAGTATTTAGAGTCTCAAGTGCTCCACCCAGTCCATATGGTAGATTTGTTCTCTGTGTAATACTTACCTTTTCCCTCTAGGCCCATATGGCAAGTCCATAGGCTGCCCAGGCCCCTCTGGCCTCCACAGGGGCCATATGGCAAGTTCAGTGAGTGCTCATTTACCTTGTATTAATATTTTATCTGCCTCAGACAGAAAGAGATCAGATTAACTAAAGTCAGCCCTTGAAAATGGTTTAGCCATATAATCAATACTGAGTGTCAATGCGGTATGAGATATGGGTTCTGTTATTTCATTTATATTAAAAATAGCAACTCTATTTGAATAATTTATCAAATAATTTCATAAGCTCTTTTGATCACTTGATATACATTGACAGAATAATGTTTAATTATGCTAATCATCTAGACAATATTAACGCCTAATAGTATAAGCTTGTAAAGTTTAGAACTGGTTTAAACATATAGGCTTTGATATATCCAAAGAGATAAGACTGAATCTAAATTATAATCTATATTACCATAGCAATTGCTAATTCATCGTTATAACATTTGCAGCTATAGAATAAGCCAAACTTTGCTGTCAACTTAAAGTAATTAAGAAATCCCTCAGTACTCTACAGTTAGAATTTATATCAAAAATATGGAATATATTAATAAAACTACATTTACGTATCTCCCACTGCCACTAAAAATTCATATAAAGTTACCAAATAAATGAACTTCATAGGCTAGTTTATCTTATCAAAAATTCATTCAGCTGATAAAAATACTATTTTGAACTGTACATATTATCTCTGTTTTCTTTTTAACACTGATAGTATTGATATATATATGTGCATAATAATATATTTCATAATTAAATTACTATTCCAAGCACTTAACAATTCTTCTAGATTATGCCACAAAAACATGCATATTCTTTATGCTAAACAGTGATATGTGTACATTTATTTCCTTCAATAAAAAATATTTGTCTCATTTTAAAAAATATCTTCACTGTTAATAACCTGAGCCCTGTTATTCAGAATGCACAAAAACAGCAATGGAGGCCACCACACTTATGGCAATTCACTGTTTTTAGACCTTAGATTTTTTGCTAGTTTATGAATAAAATTTGATGCGACAATGATCAAAAGTAAGAACCTGTGCTTTGTTGCTTGGTCATTTCTTTAATACATCTACAGTATTTTCTTCCAGGGAAGATCTTTTAAGCAGTTAACCTTCTTTTCACAAAATAATTACAAATAAGTGGGTCTTTGAAAATTTTATTTCATACAATACACATATCCTATTATGTTTTGCCCACATTCCCTCTGCAACCGCTTATCTGTAATCATACCTGCTATGATTTCTGTCTGGAATACACGTGCCAGGCCAATGTAAATTCTGAGATCATATCACATAGGTGATAGGAAATAGACTGTAAAGTCATTTGAAATTTTAAAATGATAATATTGAAACAAAAATGTTAATGTGTTTAGGTTTGTCACCTGTAAGTGCAACTAAAGTCATAATTAAAGTATAAAGACAACATCAGGATCTCTGACAGTTTATTTTATGCTTGTATATATAGAAACATATTTTAATGAAAATATAAAAGTTTAATTTTATGCACTGAATATTTTCACGGAGTCAGCACTTTGCTGTTTTGTGATAACATGTTAAAATTAATGGGATGTCTTAACTAAGTTCTTTCTGCATATATACATATAAAAAAGGGAAAGCTCTGAACCTGACTTCATAAATAATATTCTCTGTGATTTTGTTAAAGTTTAGATGTGTGGATTTTGTATTTGAAATCCTCATAAGGTTACAGGGTGCAACCCTCCAACAATATCTCTGAGTCTTCAGGGACAAAATCCCATTATGTGGAGTTCAGTGAAGGGGGTAAACACCACCATAAAGAAATACAAATTGCACATATTTCCCATTTAGCTAGTGTCACCAAAGTTCACCATTTAGAATTCTAACCAGTTAGGACTTATTCTTGGAGGTCAAGTACCTTGTGACCTTGTCATCTCATTGATGACATCATATCCCATCCATCAGTTGTTTTTTTTTTTTCCAGAGCACACTTGCCATCTGCCCAGCATACATTGTTCTAACTTATTAGACAAATTCACTGGGTAACAATCTGTACAATGACACTGTTATCTTAATGTTGGCACATACTGAGATAACAAACATTGCTTCCCTGTCAGAGCACAATGATTCTGCCCTCCAACTTTAAAAGAGAAGTTAGGAGGCTATTTATACTTAAGCCTTATGGAAACTATAAATATGGGTGGAAGCCTTTTTCTCCACTGTACGACACAAACAAAACACTCCTCACAAGGAGAATTGTTCATCCCAGTGAACAAGTCTTGTGTACAGTTTGTGGGCTGCGAATGTTTGTGGTCTGTGAATTCCTTTTTTTTTTTTCTTTAAATGAGGGAATCGGATGTATAAGGATACTAGAGTAACCCATAGAAAGTTAAAAACAATAACATTCATTATCACTAAGCCATAAAACCCAATACCTTCTTTCCACTGGTTAAAATAATATAATTAAAATAATTTCCCAACTTGTTCCAGATGACTACAATCTTTCTTATTTTTTTCTTAAGACATTCAATTAGCAGAAAGAAGGTCTCAAACGACCGGCTGACACTTCATACCTGCAACCCAAATAGATCCTTTGGAAAACCAAGGACAGTGTGCAAGTTCACATACCTACATTTTCACAGCGTTTTGTATGCAACATAGAATTACTGGATGTGTTTAATCTAGTAGCTATTAAAGGGCTTATGATTTGATGAATTCCAGCACAACAGTTTCTGTGTTCCTTAGCTGTAAAAATTATATACTTTTAGAGAAGACGATGGTATTTATTTTGCATTACATGTGCTTCATCCTCTGTTTCTTCTTTTGGCTTGTCATTTATTCCAGCTTACACTGTGATCAACATTGTACTAAAATAAAGTCAAGTACAACAGCCGCTCCCTGCCCATCAAAACACACAGACGTCTGCCAAGCACTTGTAACAGCTGGTGTTACATTAATTAGTTTAAACTATTTATTTCATCCATCTCCAGAGCAGATTGAGCAAAAACATTAGAGATTATTCTAGCATCTGTAAGTGCCCTGCAAACATTAACCACGGAAAGTTAGAATATTCATCAGTATCATACACACACATATACATAAACATATATTTATAAGTATATGATTTAGGAATCTGAACAGTCACTATAAATGAGGAAACTCCATCATAAACTGAGCGAGATGTTTTATTAACTGTCTTTACAAACATAAGTTTTCAACTTCTATTCATCTTTTGTGTCCACAAAGTTTGTCTCTCTAAAAATTATCACTAGAAAGTGATAATAATTCCTGGCAACATGGGCCATTAAACAATATATGACAGGGACTGAGTGACTCAGTGGATTAGTCACAGATTTTATGGCCACTGTTGGAATCCTGCCCTAACTACAGTGATCAAAACACTGTTATCAAATGGTTGTAAAAATCTCAATTAAAATTACTTCTATGGCCTCCACTAGGTTCTTAGCAAACTACATCCCATAACATGAATCTACACATTATTGACAAAATTAACTCAACTGCCACTTTTTGGCTTAACAGAATTTAGAAATTAACTATCTAACTGACTCTTCAAGTAATGGTTGTCAACAGGGGCTTGATTATAAATGTGTGTCCATTAAACACCTGTCAGTCTATGTTTTTTGTAGTACTTATAGGTTTTCAAGACTACATTATCTTCCACCAGGCCTTTTTAAAAAATTAAATATATATATATATATATATATATATATATATATATATATATATATTAAAGTAACACTGGATGTAGTTCTTTATGAAAAACATAAACCTTCCCAAATATCTGAAGATGAATGTACAGGAGTAATGGAGAAAATTAGGATTTTTAAATTTTTGTAGAATAATAAAATAGCACTATGTAAATTCCCTCAAGGTTGACAATTCCCAGAGCAATCTGTTTTACTCCACCAAAAGCAATGACATGAGTAGAATCTGACACATGACTTAATCAACTAAAGGCAAACAAAAAGGTCTACATGATAGATAGCAAACAAGCATTTAGAAAATAAATAATCTAATCTTCAGAGAAGGAAAGTAATAAAGAGTAGAGGGCATTAGGGAAAATAATACTGTATACCTTGGCAAAAGTTTTCTGCATAAAACACAGCCAAAACTCCTAGAGCACTACTCGTTATTCCTAGAGTTAAAAGCTTTTGCTGTTTTAACCTTACTCACAGGTCAAAAATCAATCTCTATAAAGCAAATTAATTTTACTCCTCGGCATTCTCTTTTCCTATACAAAATTCTAAAAATAAAGAAAGAAAACAACAAAAACAAAAATCCCATGTACTATAATTCCATTCAAGTTTATCTTCGATTGAAATAATACAGATACTGAAATTTTAAATTAAACAAGCTATTATAAAGTACATCTTTATAATAACACTGCCTATCCTCTACAATAGATTCTGATTGAACATTTAACAGGATTTAGCTTGGTTACCTACCTTGATTTATGGACCATGTAATCATTAAGAAGGAATTGTTATGAACTGGGCTGAATTGTGTCTCCCTAAAATTCACATATTGAAGCCCTAAACCTCAATGTGACTGTAATTGGAAATAGTCTTTATCCACTGGATCATCAAAAAAGCAAGAGAGTTCCAGAAAAACATCTATTTCTGTTTTATTGACTATGCCAAAAGCTTTGACTGTGTGGATCACAACAAACTGGAAAATTCTTAAAGAGATGGGAATACCAGACCACCTAACCTGCCTCTGGAGAAATCTGTATGCAGGTCAGGAAGCAACAGTTAGAACTGGACATGGAACAACAGACTGGTTCCTGATAGGGAAAGTAGTACATCAAGGCTGTATATAGTCACCCTATTTCTTTAATTTATATAAAGAGTAAATCATGAGAAACGCTGAGCTGAAGCAGAAGCTGGAATCAAGATTGCCGGGAGAAATATCAGTAACTTCAGATATGCAGATGACACCACCCTTATGGCAGAAAGTGAAGAACTAAAGAGCCTCCTGATGAAAGTGAAAGAGGAGAGTGAAAAGTTGGCTTAAATCTCAACATTTAGAAAACTAAGACCATGGCATCCGGTTCCATCACTTCATGGCAAATAGATGGGAAAACAGATGAAACAGTGGCAGACTTTACTTTTTTGGGCTTCAAAATCACTGCAGATGGTGACTGCAGCCATGAAATTAAAATACGCTTACTCCTTGGAAGGAAAGTTATGATCAACCTAGACAGCATATTTAAAAGCAGAGACATTACTTTCCCAACCAAGGTCCATCTAGGCTATGGTTTTTCCAACAGTCATGTATGGATGTGAGAGTTGGACTAAAAAAGAAAGCTGAGTGCTGAATAATTGATGCTTTTGAACTGTGGTGTTGGAGAAGACTCTTGAGAGTCCCTTGGACTGCAAGGAGACCCAACCAGTCTATCCTAAAGGAGATCAGTCCTGGGTGTTCATTGGAAGGACTGATGTTGAAGCTGAAACTCCAATACTTTGGCTACCTGATGCAAAGAGCTGACTCATTTGAAAAGACCTGATGCTGGGAAAGATTGAAGGTGGGAGGAGAAGGGGATGACAGAGGATAAGATGGCTGGATGGCATCACCGACTCAATGGACATGAGTTTGAGTAAACTCCTGGAGTTGGTGATGGACAGGAAGGCCTGGCGTGCTGCAGTCCATGGGGTCACAAAGAGTCGAATACGGCTGAGCAACTGAACTGAACTGAATTGAACTGAACTGAACTGAATAGCCATTAATGTTTATTTATGAGTTTGAGTAAGCTCTGGGAATTGGTGATGGACAGGGAAGCCTGGCGTGCTGCAGTCCATGGGGTCACAAAGAGTCGGACACGACTGATCAAATGAACTGAATTGAACTGAAGGGGTAATCAAGGTTAAATGAAGTCACAAGGGTGGGGCCCTAATCCAATAACACTGGTGTCCTTATTAAAACAGGAAGAGGTGCCAGCTATGCTGTCTCATGAAGGGAAGGTCATGTGAAGGTATAGTGTGAAGGAGGAGTCTACAAGCCAAGGTGACAAACCTTAGGAAGAACCCAAATCACCACACCTTGATTTTGAACCTCTAAGTCCCCAGAACTGTGAAAAGAATAAATTTCTGCTGTTTAAGCCATGCAATCCATGCTATTTTGTTCAGGCAGCCCTATCAAACAAATACAGAGACCCATAGTACAGATAATGGAAACAATCATATATGAGGTGCATGCATGTGTGCTAAGTTGCATCAGTTGTGTCTGACTCTGTGACCCTGTGGACTGAAGCTCACAAGACTCTTTGGTCCATGGGATTCAGGCAAGAATACCGGAGTGGGTTGTCCAGTGCTTCAGGGGATCTTCTCGACTCAGGGATTGAACCATGTTTCCTGCAGCTCCTGCACTCCAAGTGGATTCTTTCACTGAAACACTGGGGAAACCCATATAGTGAGGTACTCATCTCTCAGAATTCTTGAATCGTGAGATAACACCACGCTTTTTAATTTATGATCATTTAAAATAGTACCTCGTTTTTTCTTTACAGCAAGCCTGTCAGATATGAGATTATTTCCCCTGCTTTCAACATGAGAAATATGTACTTGGACTGCTTAACTGGCTTGCACCAAAGCAGAACATTGTTAGGTCATGATGCTGTCTTGTACTTGGACTTCTGACTTAAGTTCCAAGTTATTAACACTCTGTCCTCATTCTTGTGTCTTTGGACTTTTTCTGAAAACAGCCATCTAGATCTCTGAGAGATGAAAGACTGACAAATGTGACTGGAGTAAAATATTTTAAGTAAAAAATTCAGAAGAGACAGAACCATATTTCATGTCAGAGGTGGGCAGACTATGGCTTTAGGCCAAATCCAGCCTGCCACTTGTGAGTGGCTTCTGTGTATCTTGTGAACAGAGAATGGTTTTGCATTTTGAAATGATTGAAAAAATAAAACAAAAAGATGAATACTATTTTGTGACACCTGAAAATCATATGAAATTCAAATTTCAGTGTCCATAAACTTTTACTGGAACAAAGCCACAATCATCCATTTATTTATAATCTATGGCTATGTTCACACTATAACAGCACAGTTGAGTGGTGTGACAGAGACCATATGGCCCCTAAAGCCTAAAATATTTACTATCTGGGCCTTTACAATAAAGTTTGCTGACTCCTGCTTTATGCAACAGAGTTAGTAGCATCATTTATTAAAATTGTTTCAAGTATCTAACTCTGTTTTTTCCAGAGAGTCTATTTAACTCATAACAAATTTATAGAGTATCACTAACGAGCTAATATTATTATTTCAATTAGCTGTATCTTATATTTATGATATATCCTATGGGGGAAAATGATGGCTCAAATTTCAAACAAAGCACAACTGAATTTTGGGGACATACCTGTTGATCAAATTTGTGGCTACCTGTTTCAGAGATGAATGATGATGTTGAAAGTTGATAGGAATGATAGTTACTCATCTCTATACATTATTCAATTATTCTTACACTTCTCCCTCAGGCAGGTATTTATTATTCCCCTTTTTCAAATTTGGAAAATGAGCATTAATATAGGTAAGTAACCACCAAAATTTAAGAGAATCCTCATTATGCAATGGAGTAGGAAGTGGAATATAAATTGTCCTGAATCTAGAGTTCATGCTTTCAACCATTATGCTCCACTTCTACAGTATTTCACATACATAAATATTAATTTTATTCCTATTTTAATACTTTTATAATAAACTGGGCTTCCCCAGTGGATCAGTGGTAAAGAATCTGCTTTCAATGCAGGATAGGCAGGAAATGTGGTTTCAATGCTCGGCTTGGGGAGATCCCCTGGAGAAGGGCATGGTGACCCACTCCAGTATGCTTGTCTGGAGAATCCCATGGACAGAGGAGCCTGGTGGGCTCCAGTTCATAGGGTTGCAAATAGCTGGACACAACTGAAGCAAATGAGCACACACACACGCGTTAACAAACATTTTTTAAAATAATGTAAATACAAAACAAAGAATTTTAAAGTTTTCATTAAAGTGAAGTGAAAATTGCTCAGTTGTGTCTGACTCTATGAGACTCCATGTACTGGAGCCCACCAGGCTCCTCTGTCCATGGAGTTCTCCAGGCAAGAATACTGGAGTGAGTGGCCATTCCCTTATCCAGGGTTTCATTAAAGAAACATCAATTATATACATCACAATTGATAAAAGCAATACTCCTGAGGACTTCATAGCACTTCACCACTAATATTTCAGCTAACCTATTCTTCAAATGTTTGGGTCCTAATCAAAGCAGTATGCACATATGTGCAAGATCAAACATTTGAACAAAAATTGATATACACATAATCAATAAAATTTGTCTGAGCACTTCACCACCATTGTTTAATTTTTTCAATATTTACATGTAAGAAAAACAATAGTGATAAACTGAAATAACGATAAATGTAGCATATGACTGTTCAGAAAGAAAAGGCACTAGAAGAGGTCAAACTTGGGTTTCCTCCTGATAATGTTATTCTTAAGCTCTGAGTCTTAGGCAATCTATTAATCATCTCTAAACCTCAATTTCCTCACCATTAGAATGGAAATAAAATGGTACCAACTTCAGAAAATTATTGTAAGGGTTAAGTGTGATAATGCCATGCTCTTGTCACCACATCACAATGTCATGTGGACAGAGGAACAAATCAATCCACAGGGTTCTTTTTAAATAGCTCATTGAAATTATTTCAAACCACCAAACGCTACAACAGAGAGATAAGTTATGTCTGTCCCCAAAACTGAACAAGGATTTAGAAAATGTGAAATAAAGATTTTCGAGGGAAAATGAAAGGAGGTATTCATTAAAGGAAAAGTTAACAGATTTCTGGGAAGCTAGTAGGAACAGGAAATAAAACAGTGGGAGCAAATGATTGATGATAACAAAATAACTAGTTTAAATATATAAAGCGAAGACTAGAAATGATGGAAAACTATGTTAAACAGTTATATATAAAATCAGGGAATGGTTTATCCAAAGGTGATAGTCAGACTTAAAAGAAAATTGGGCTAATAATAGGAGCCCCCGCTTCTCTGTTATCAAGAGGCATATAAAACTACAGAGATTCATGCATTTGAAAAAAGTAAGGAGGGAAATCAAAATCATATTAACATAATACTTTCTAATAATATCATGACACTAAAGCAACTAGTAAAGGAGGTAAATATAGCAAATATACAGGACAAAAAGATTAATTGTAGATGTACATAAAAACATACAATATTCCCCAATTGTATAGCATCCTGAACTTAAGTTATGACACTTCTAAGCTCTAGGCTTTTTCAGACTCAATTCCCAGAACTGTAGGCTACATACTGGTCACAGGACCTTCTCATTTTCATCTGTAAAATGGGGGGAAGTAAGAACAGTAATGTGCTGTCTAAAACATTGCTATGAAGCTATTATTATATTGCTAGTATTTAGAACAGCACTTAGCATATAATATGTGCTATGTAAAATTTTGCTGTGGTTAGTAAATCTTTTGTAAGCAAACAGAAGGCAAAGATGATATTTTTCTTTCAGTTTCTTCTATAACAGGTTATGATTTTCCCATATTCATAAGTATGAATATATAGACTAGATGATATAGATAGGGATCTATTATAAGTCTAAATCTCATTACTATTCAGTGCATTTCAATAGGAATTAAAAATATTAAACCTATTTGAAAACACACTTTAAAGCCACTTCCTGAAAAAGATAAAACTAAATGATCTTTAATCTTCCAAACTCAAGGAAAACTCATTCATATACACTCTTTTCTAAGCAGACACACAATAACTGTTGACATTCTGAAGCCATAATCCATCATTTTCATTTCTTCATGGTTGACTCCTCATGTCTTTTCTTCACCCAGAAAGTTAAGTAATCACCCGATGCCAAAGTATCAGATAAAAATGCCAAATCACATATGCGACCAGATTTTCTATACTCAACCTCACTGTCCCTCTCAAGTGGGTGACAAAGAAAGGGTGTCACAGTTATACCGTAGCTTAGTTTATTAGCCACCATACTGTCCTTACTAAAAATAATGAAATCCACTTACAACTCTTAAAAAATGAATGCAAATACTTTTATTTCATGAGAGCTTGAAGTTTACATTTTCTCCTCATTCCAAAAGTCATTGTTTTGTAGGTATTTATAGCACAATAGAATGTGTCATGTGACATTTCCAGGAAACTGCAAACCACTACAGTATAACAACCAAATCCAAATTGTTCTACTGTGTAGAAGAATCTGAATTGTTCTAAATAACTAATGGGGCATAAAACATATTGACTAAAGAATTTTAGTAAATATATACAGTATTCATAAGCAGGGTATATTTGTCTCAGAGTCAAGACTTCTCTACAAAGTACATGGGGATGAAAATATCTTGGGAGACACCTAAGGTCCTTTTCCAAGAATCTCAGAAGTACCTGGAGAGCAGGGTTGAGGTTTATGGACTGTAATTCAAAAAAGTCTTGCAACCTATCTCATTGCTTGCCCTTGCCCTCAGCCCTCTTGCGAATCACTTTCTATTTTGATGAGGGCATTAATTTAGCCTGCAAATACTCCATCATATTGCTCTTAAAAGTCAAGCTCCAATACAAACATAATGATTTCTTACAGCTTACCAAGTAAATATGTTAAATCTTTGGCTTATTAAATGAATTTCACTGTAATCTCTTTTTTCATGACACAAAGCCATTAAGAATGATAATAGCCCTATTTTTGTTATTATTATATTCCCTCATGATATAACTCACTCAGGTAAAGTGTTTAAGCCATTTTGACATGCTTATAGATGGAAAGTTCATTCCAAAGGTGCATGCTGTAGGAACTTCCTTCTTCTAAAACTATCCTATTTCACTTTTTGATGAAACAGTTTTCAGACCTGACATTCTTTTTTCTCTTCTATCAAAAAGTTAATGATTAAACTTTGCTACAAAACCCTTTGTTCTTATTGAAGTCACTTTGCTTGTCTCTCCTACTGTAAGGACACCAAATCCTAAAAGCTGGCAAGAATACATATGTTTATTTCACCATTGCTCTGCAATTACTGAATGCCACTTAATTATAGCAACAGATGCTCGAGTGTAGGAACCAGAAAAATCAAACGCCTCATTTCCAGGTTATTTTTTTCCATTGCTTCTGCCAACAGCAGATGTGTGAGCCCCTTGTGCTCTGGCGTAAATACTTATCAAATCCTAACAGGTCACCTATGTCACAAACAACATTTCAGATGCAACTGTTTCACCTGATAATAGGCTCTGAAAATAAAACTGTGAGCTGTAAATACAATGTATTCAGAGTGAAATGCCATAATGTGAAATTGCTTTTTCTCCAGCTACAACTGAAGTCCTTGACAGTTTTTGGCAGTGATAAATCACCCTCCCATTAATTGTCTTCTCTTTCATTGTGAGGTGAGCTGCTAAAAGGGGCAGTCAACAAAAATGACTTAAAGGACAAATTTTGGCAAAAAGACAATGAAGAAATCTGTCATAGCTCAGCCTCCAGTAAGCTGTCGTGAAACGATCAAAATAGATGTAGCTGGAGTGTTTATGTCTTTGTTAGGAAGATTATAGAATGATAACTTTACTCCTAAAGAGAGACAGGATCCAGAGAAACTTAAATTGTGGATCCCTGACACCATATTCCAAGTGATTTTTCTCCTATAAGACACATTGCTGTCTCTTAGATTTGAACATTTTTCTCATCTCTTTAGATTCACACTCTGACCCAGGATAAATGAAAAGTTCCCCAATGTGTGATCACAAGTTATAAAATCTTGTTAACGTAATTCTGAATGGAGTGTAAATTTAATTTTTATAAATTAACTTAAGAAATTCTCAGAAAACATATTTCACCATAAAACAGCAGAAAGAACTCATACTATTCTACATCTAAAACTGTGTTTGCCACCAGTAGACAATTTAATATTACCAGATGCAGTATGAGAAAATTATATGTTACTACAGTGCCTGTCAAATGCACCATTTACATTTTAGTTTATATTCAGCTCTACTAAGTAAAGATGCATAAAAACTGAACCCATTGCAGTTCTGGCATTAAATATTCTCATATTTACTTCATGGAATTAATGTATTGCTTAAATTGCTGAATCCCAAGTCTAATTGAACAAGATTTCTATATGTAAACTGCCATTTTCTGGAATGTACAATCCTCTTCAATTATCAATATATATCTTTGAAAGTCATACAGAAGTAGAATACTTCAAGTAAAGCAAAAACTGTTAAAAGGAACAGGATGTTTTCAGGAATCTTTATGCAATCCCATCTAGCATTCTGAAGCATTATTGGATATTATCAGGTCAATTTTGTTCCAGAGGAATTTGAAATAACTTTAAAAATCATTGAGGGATATTTCAATTAATACAGAAAGTCACTGAGGCAGTAATTCTAAAAGCAATGATTCAGTTGATCAACAAAGTGTTCTCAGTAACAGATAGATGTCTCTGTTTTACATTAAATGGGGCAAGATAAAGAAGCGGTATGTTTGTGTCAACACTGTAATTCAATAAAGAGACCAAGTTAAATAAGGAAAACTTAAAAATCACCCCAAGTCCCATTTTGCAGCTCAAATGGAATATTATCTGAATATTAATAAATATAGTTTATAGACTATGACATTAAAACAGTTTTTGAATGACAGAAATAAAAATCAAGGGATTGATTTTTTTTTTTTTTTTTTTTCTTTTTTGGTGATCCGCCAGTTTGCGAGCTTACTGAGAGCATATGGAGATAGCATATTTGCAAGTCCATCTCTGGAGGATTGCAAAAGGCCCTTAGCTTGTGAAAAACAGCAATGTTATTTTTTTTTAACGTTCCCTATATTTAGAGATTAAATCGCTCACTGCACAAACCCATTTGGAACAGGCGCGAAGGTGAAAAGGATAATCAGTACAGTCACTGGTCCGTGTTTCCTAAACGCTTTTGAAAACATTACTGTGCGCAGGCATAAAATTAGCGGCAGGACCTTAAAAAGGCTGGCATTTAGCATGACTTTTTGGAAAGTGACACCCTCATTTTTTTCTTGTAGGATATCATTAAATTTCAATCGCCCTATGGCAGTGCCTTTCCATTAATAACCAATTCACTGTGTCACTTTGGCTCTCCTTTGAAATAATGAGCCTTTGCTTCGCTTTAATAAATTTAAACATATTCTCAAGGCCAGGGAAGATAGGAAACCGCAGATGGGCTGAGAAAAACACGATTCATAAATCCTTAACTGCCTGAGATCGTTGAGAGCAAAACAAAGTAACACTCGTAAAATATTAAACAATCCCAGCTGTATGAGGGAGGCTTCATTAACAAAAATGGACTATTTACTGCCTTGCTCAGAGCCTGTGGGTGGAGAGAGTCAAAGAAATCTTAAAAAAAAAAAAAAAAATCCCACTGCCATTTCTTGTGATTCTTTAACCAATTAATGGAACAATGAAAATATTGTCTAGAAAGTCCAGTCATTGTCCCAGAATTAATAAATACTATTCAAATGCTATAAATTATTTTCCCCACCAACACATTTTATGTAAAAAGTAAGAAATTAAAGTCAGTCTTTCTGTTTTCTTGGAAATATTTCCATACTCATGACGAAGTTATTAAGTACTCAACATGATGATAATAAGCATTGTGAACTTCCTTATAACACTGGCTTCTGAAGTATATGTCAGACTAAAACCAATGTGTTACTTTCTTTTGCTTTTGTATCTGTATTTTATTACCCACTGAATCATCCCTTAATACCAAAGGATTTTTTTCTAACACAGAGTTTATCAAATAGTTTAATATTGGTAACTTATTTGAAACCATACTTTAAGCCTAGAGATTCAATGCAAAAATCCTAGCATAATTGATGGAAGTTATGAGATATCATTATCAAGGGCAACATTTTAAATGCTCTCCTTCAAAATCAAATCTAACTTGCTGGTGATATAGAAGTTTGAAGAACCAAGAGATCAATGTCAGGCTGTTAAATGCTAAGAACTTAGAAGCTCTAACCTTAAAGACTAGCTGACAATTTAGTGGACAGAATGTCAATACTTCTAAACATTTCAAGGGCAAAAATATTGCTTAATACTATCTGTGTCACAGTTATTGCAAGGAAAAAATTTACCTTTTTCTTCTCCTTTTTGTCAGCACTTTTCCTTTTATTATACAGAGATACATAATAAGGAGTTCAATATGGAATAATGCAGAGGCTGAACCTTTTAACAATACACAGCTAGTCTTTTGATATTATATGCTAAAACACAAGAAAAATGCAAATATCCATCCTTTTTCAATCACTATATATTTTACTGAGTCTTTATATGGATAAAATTTCATAGTGTGTGTGAAAAAGCATTTGAATGCATATGTAAGATCTTTTCTGTCATCATTAGCAATTCCTTTTTCATATCATACTATAATGGAAGCAAATAACTGTTGACATATTTCCCAAAGGAAAACCTAAGTTGAATAGTAATATCAGATTTAGTTTAAGATCATACACATATTGACTCCAAATGCTTTCTGCAACTTTGTTTCTCAGTCAGTAAAATGGGAAAAATAATATTGCCTATTTCCAAAAGTCATTCAAGGACTAAGTAAGTTGGTACATGTCAATTCAACTAGTGTCTGTTATGTAATTGGCAGCATATACAAGTCAGATCATGACTTAGTTTTAAACACAATAGTTTTGAAGGAAGTACTGGTCTACCATGATGATGAAAACATGTATAATGACTACTGCAAAGAATATTTAAAATCACAATTTGCTGTTTTGAAGAACAGGGTGGCTTGCGCTAGTATTACTAAGCTATTTGTTGTCAATTCTTGTCAGACATTTATAGAGTTCTTTGAATCAAAATCCTGTCTTCTCAGTGAAATCTTCTGGGGCTAGCTATCACTTTCAGGTTTAGACTCTGCCTAAGGCCCAATTCTTCCATGGAAAGCTCAAACTTTGACTGTTATATTCATCTGGTTTTAGATCTCTTATTAACACCTTTAAAATATCTTCATCAGAAACAACAACAACAAAAATCACTCCCCTTCATTCATTTTTCTAAACAGTGAATATCTACTTAATAATTACAAATAGGTACTTATATTTAACTAACTGCCCTGGTGACTCAGTGGTGAAGAACCCACCTACCAATGCAGGAGACTCAGGTTCAATCCCTGGTTCAGGAAAATCCCCTGGAGAAGGAAATGGCACCCACTCCAGTATTCTTGTCTGGGAAATCCCACGGACAGAGAAGTCTGGTGAGCTACCGTCCATGGAGCTGCAGGAGTCATACATGACTAAACAACTGAACAAAAACACAGCTTATATTTAACACATTTTTTAAGGCTGTGAATTAACTTTCACTAAGTGTTAGAAGAGGTTATATGTTGATAAAATTAGCCATGTAAGTGTGTATATTCACGGTGCACATAACTGATAAAATGAGTTTTCATTTTTTAAAAGTATGAGTTACATTAAGTACCTAATAGTTACAAATTATTGAAACAAAATATTTCCTTGGTTTGTTTTGCAAATTCAGAGCACCTTGAAAGTTACAAATTTTATTTCTAACAATTTAGGTAAAAAAGTGGAAAAAACTTTAATAACTTAGATGTCATGATGATGTCATAGTAAATCAGAGGTGAAATAGCATCCTATTTGAGTCTAAGTGACTAGTCCCTGAAAAGTTGATATTTTCTTCCCTAACAGCCCTTCATCACTAAATACTGGAAACAATTACAATGAGAGGCATGTGAGCACAGTCTTTGCCACTGGGCTCTCATAAATCTTGCCAGTTCCCAGTAAACAACACCAAATATTTGTAGCTGAGGAACATTTGGTCTGGCTTAAATGAACATATCTCAGCAGTCAGAAGTCATCAAGCTTTGCCAATGATTTGAAACAATTTTTCCATTTCAAAAGTGACTTCTTTTTCTGGAGGAAGAAGGTAGTAAAGGTTAAAGTAAATGACAGGAGAGTGGAAATTAATAATGAAAAAAAATGATAAAGGTCTTTGAACTGCCTTTGGTAAACTTGATAAAACTTTTAAAACAGTCCCTGCATTCTTATACATATAATCAAATAATTCAAGATGATGCATACCAACTTTATGGCAAAAGTGATTCCAGGATAAAAATTCAAATACGGTTTACATGAATTCTTTGTGAATTTAGACATTATAAGTGGTAAAACTGACAAACAAAATTTCATGGTAAAGAACAACTCAACATTTTCAATTAAAGTTTTCAGAGATTGAGCATAGGAAAAAAAAGAAGAGAATTTCTGGTTTGTTTTCCAAAGCTCAGTGATGATATAGAACTCCTTCAGACATAAGGCATGAGTAAATTGTTTAGAGCAATTCAATTATTATATCTGAGAATACTGATATAATTCTGAATTGAATTGATTCAGATGATGAGACTTAATTTAGAATTCAAATCAATACATTCACTTATTAATGTCATCAACTGTGTGGTGTGTCCTTTCTTCAAGGAATAAGACTGTAGGTTTCAGAAATAGAATCCATGATTCCAATTCCAGTTTCCCTGCAGGACGATTGTGTCATCCTGAACAAGTCATTTAACCTCCCAGAACCTCACTTGTAAAGTAAGGATAATAACATCCACCTTGCAAGCTACAGTGAGGATTAAAGATGACATAGAAAGCTTAGTGACTTACCCCACATTAAATTTTCTATAAATGGTAGCTATTAATACTAATATTTTTCAAAGTCAAATTAGTGTCACTACTGTCAACCTATCAGCATGTGGTACATGCTGGTACTAAACAAAAACAAAAACAAAAACAAACCCACCAACCAACGCAGGAGATGCAAGAGATGTGGGTTTGATCCCTGGGTTGGGAAGAACTCTGGAGAAGGAAATGGCAACCTGCTTCAGTATTCTTGCCTGGAAAATGCCATGAACAGAGGAGCCCGATGGCCTCCATTCATGGGGTGGTAAAGAGTCAGACATGACTGAGCATGCACACACATGCAATGTCAGCATGTACATTTTATGTATTCTCACATATAATGAATTGTATTAATTGGCAACCATACCACTAAGAAAAGACTTTTCATCATAATAAATAACTGAGAAAAGAAATTTATAAGCTTATCACAAGACTGGAGTTACAGAAACAGATGGGGAAGAATAAATAAAGCACTTACTATGTGCTAAAAGCTCTGTTAATTTTATTATTATGATTCCATGTAGTGCTTCTAACAATATTTAGATTTGGTTATTTCTATTGGTTTATTAACATACCACTCATTAAGTGGCAGCCATTGGGACTTGGAGTAGATCCACCTGCCTCAAGGTCTATATACTGTGCTGCTAGAAACTGACATTAGAAAATATTTACTAAAGACTTCAGAAACCTTTATGATATATTTTGTCAAAGGGTACAATCTAGCTTCATCTACTTATTTCCATTCATTCTAAATGCAAGTTCAGTCAATCTAAATGCAAGTTAAGTCAATTCCTTAGACATAGTATTATTTGCAATTATAAAGTTTCAAAAACTTTAAAGATATAATTTTATCTGCATCTGCTTGCAAATATTTTACTTGCTTCCCAAATATATTATCCTAAGTAACTCACACTGTAGAAAACAAACTCTTTAGAAAAAATTGGGGAGAGCAGTATTTTAGCAAAATGGCCACTAGAAAGCAAGCAGTGTCACATTGTATGCTGCGTGAAAGCTGCTTGAGTCGTATCCGACTCTTTTCAACACCATGCACCAACACCATGCAGAGGAGTCCACCAGGCTCCTCTGTCCATGGAATTTTCCCAGCAAGAATACTGGAGTGGGTGGCCATGCCCTCCTCATGGGGATCTTCCCCACCCAAGGATCGAACCTGCATCTCTAATGTCCCCTGCATTGGCAGGCAGGTTATTTACTTCTAGCACCACCTGGGACAAAGAGCAACTTACAAATATTCAAAGAAAAAGATTTCCATATATAGATTTTTTTTTTGTCAAATTACTTGGGTAATAGTAAAAAAGATGTTTGTATTATGTTGGTTTTTTTGCTGTTGCTTTTTTTTCAAATATTTTTTCAATAAAAATAGAGTACACTATGTGAAATAAATAAAAGGCTGATTCATGTCAATGTATGACAAAAACCACTACAATATTGTAAAGTAATTAGCCTCCAACTAATAAAAATAAATGAAAAAATAAAAAATAAAATAGAGCAGAAAGAACTCAGTCAATAGATGATACCAAAAAGCAGCAGTAGGATATGGCAATGATTTGAATAAAAGGTCACAATAAAAAAAAAAAAAAACAGCTAAATATTGCAGATGAAATAGCAAAAGTTTGAATGAGTAACACAACACAATTATGGAAAACATGTAATGCTTTTTGGCTCTGTGTGCCTTGTAACATTGAGGAAAAATTAATGTTATTTGTTTTACTACTTAGAGGAGAGTCTGGAACAACAAATAAAGCTCTCTTAGTGCTATATATCAATTCCAGGGCATGCTGCACTTGCAGAAAGGAAAAAAAATACATTCTGATCACTGCTCTTATGTACTCTTTTCTGTTTGTTTGTTTTCTGTTTGGTAATGATAGTTTCAAGACATATATATATATATTTAGTCTCTTCTTTATTAATACCTGAAATTTGTCCAATATTCTTTGGAAAAAGTCAAATATTAGGAAGCTTAAAGTGAGAAAAAATACAATAACAAGATAATTATGTGTTGGTATGTTTTATAGTTTAAGTAGACATCTTCCTTCTGTTATAAATAACAGGTATCCTGCAGATATGAACACTTAGACATCTCTTTATTGAGAGAGGAATGCTTCTCTCTAGCTTTCAAGAAGAGTTATATAGTTTAACAAAGAATAGGTTTTATTTAGATTTTTTGCTTTATTAAGTGAGTCATATTTATTACCCATGTATAATAAACATTGCTAAGTTTACTCAAGTTATTTCAGAACACAACTGAACTTCAAATACACTGTGCTCACATGCTCCTAATGAAGAAAAATCTACAGAGGGGTTTGCAATCTTTATAAACAAAAAAGATATGTTTGTCCTTGCATAAACATATGGAAATTGAAGAAAACTCAAATGGGAAATCGCTGAGTTATAAAGCTATGGATGAAGACCTCTAAAATGTTTTCTGAAACACTATAATCTCATATGAGATAAACAAAGTGAAACTCTGTTTAACAAATGTATTTGCGTTATGAGATCATCAGTGTTTCTTTTTAAAAATAACGCAGAAATAAGGCTTGGCTTGTTAACTCCTAAATTATCAAAACATAAGAAGAAAGGAATGGATAAAAAATATTAGCCCTTGAGATAGCTACATGAAGCTAACGTTACAGGGAAATATGAGTTGCATGTCCAATTGTTTTAAATAGTTGTTATAAGCATTGTCATTTTGTGTACTCGTTTGTCCTCACAAGTGTTGTACTCAAAATAAGTTGGTAAAATGAAAAACATAGGTTCATGACTTAAAGACCTCTTCCAAATGCCTGTCCAATGATATTGAGCTTTTAGGCCTCTTAAAACAAATAGAAGAATCTATTTTTATATAGTTAGTTTGAGGAAAAATCACATTAATATAATGCAGACTGTGTTTGACACATAGTAGGTACTTAATATACTCTTGCTATTATTGGAAGGATAATCTTCCACTTTCATGCAGAAAGCAGAAACTAAGCTAATTATATTCATGCATCACTTCTAAGATCTATGATAATCAAACCGTGATAAAATCTTTAGTTGAACATTGTCAATTGGTAAGCCTTTATATGTTCTGCCATTTTAAAAGACAACTTATCTGGCAACAGTTCTTCGGGGTTTTCAAATATATTGCATTATTAGATTATGACATTAAAATCGAAACCTACAAGAGAGTTTGTGGAAAAGCAACATTGCCTTTCTATTTAAGAATTGGTTTTAACTTCAGAACTACTGAGGGGAGATGAAAAACATTTAAAAAATTATGAATTTTTAAATCAGTCTTTCAAACTTTTTCAAACATCCAAACCCCACTTTCTAACATTTATTATTACATATTATACTGTTCTACCAAAGCAATCTAGAAGTGTGACTCCAACACCAACATAATGTAATTGGAAAACATGTACCAAAATAAAAACAAAGAAGTCTATCTTTCACAGGAACTAATTATGAAAAGCTTACACTATTGATGAAAGAAGAGATTTTTGGAAAAGCTGAAAAAGAAAAGAAAAGCTCTAGTGTGTTCGTATGCTTAAAGATTCTTGGTATACAGTAAGCATTCAGTAAATACCCACTGGCTTCCCTCTCTTTCCTATTATTGATTGAATCATGAGGATAATAGTAGCTTCAGGAAAAAAATGCTTCTGTCTTAATAATCCATGACAACAGCACTAATTATACCTTCCACTTTGTATTTGCTTTAGTGTCTTAAAATAATTGGAATATATGTGATGACAGCAAGCGTATATGAATATAGTTCTCTCTTAATTTTATTTCTATGTGTGAAATGAAATTTTCAGGTTAACAAGTTGGTAAGGTCCTGCCTGGAGAAGGAAATGGCAACCCGCTCCAGTGTTCTTGCCTGGAGAATCCCAGGGGTGGAGGAGCCTGGTAGGCTGCCGTCTATGGAGTCGCACAGAGTCGGACACGACTGAAGTGACTTAGCAGCAGCAGCAGCAAGGTCCTGCCTAATTTCAAAACTATAATGCATTTTCCTGCATATCTTCTATATCATATTTAGAAAAATTAGTGATAAGTGAATCTAAGAAACATTGGGAGACATTTTCACCCTATTAGAAACAACATATTTAGAATTACCTACTTCAATCAGGAAACCACTGTCTTTAGAGCAAATAGTTCAAAAGTTGTTTAAAATATTCTTTGGAAAAACATAAAAATACAATAGCATTGTTTTTAATGTTTAGGAGAATATAATGGAAACTCTGAGTTGCAGAAAGCTCTTCAAAGAGTACTTCATAAGAATTTTTGTTTTTTTGCCCAACCTTTCTGTTAATTGCCATCCGACAATTTTTCTTGTATTTCCCTCATCAGTCTATTTGGAGGTCAGCATCCAAAGGAGTAAATGAAAGTCTCACATGTAATTTCTTTTATTTCAAATCTAAAATTTATCATGGGAAAAGCAAAATACATTGACATAGTAAAAAAAGTCAAGAGGAAACTCCAAGCTTGACTGTTACTTATTTGCTTGTTTTTCTCAGTGCTTTAAATTAGGCTTAAGCTGTTTAATACTGAAATCATTATAAAAACTTCAAGACTGGGGATGAACAGATATATACTACTATTAAAAAATAGATAAACAAAAAGGACCTACTGTATAGCATAGGAAACTATATTCAATATTTTATAATAGCCTATAATGGAAAAGAATCTGAAAAAGAATATATATATATATATATAATTGAATCACTTTGCTATACACCTTAAATATTGTAAATCAACTATACTTCAATTTAAAAACTCTTGACCATAGTTATTTCAAGATTATGTTAAATTCAAATATGCCACTTTAAATAATCTCATTAAAATTAGTTGAAGGACTTTTTCAACACGTTTTCAACATTTTATAAAAGAGCACCTTCTCTCTCTCTCTCCCCACTCCCCAGTGGCACAGAGGGAGACAGACTCACATAAACACACTAGAAGCTTGGTCAGGAAATTAGACACCTTATCTTTGGGTCTGTTCAATAAGGACCAATAACCTAGGCCTGCAGCACTCTTCATGATAACTGCCTTTACAAAATGAAATTTTGACTTCTTCACAGCTTAGCTACAAGAAGACAGTATCAGTGGACTGCATTTCTAGCATATGAAGAGTACTAAAAGATTTCAGCATCTGACAGGGGAAAATAAACAACTGATAAAAAAAAATCTGAAATGTTCTCTTAGTGCAAGCAACATTTTTTTATGTGGATTTACATTTTTATTATTGTTTACTTTCTTGATAGACTGACGGTATACTAAACATGGAGCACATAAATTCAATGAAGAATACAAATATCAGTAACTACAAAAAAGGACATGAACCTTTTAAGAAATACTTGTTAAGATCCAATTATCCTTGATATTTTAACTGTGTGCTCACTCTGTCGAGGTTTGGAATCATTGAGTAATATTTATTACCTTAATAACATCAACAGAAACCATAAAGAAAAGGAAAAATATCTTGAATTATATTGAGGTTTTACTTTTACAATTAACGAAAATATCAGCACCAGATCTTTTAGCTTCTAAAGAGTAAATGATAGCTTGCAAGTTTTCAAAGTCAGGAATTGCAGCTATGTAGAATGAAAAGAAATAAAGAAACAGCATCTAGATTTTAAAATAATATATCCTAAAACTTAGATTAGAAAAAAAAAATCTTCTCAAAGAGGCAAATGATGATAATGAAGTAATATTTATGAAGATTAAAAACTGAATTCCATTGTCAGATAATAATATGAAAATACTAAAGTTATAGCTCATATTTTTTAATAATGTATATATACTATTTGAAAGGGAAAAACTTTAAATTGATGACTAAATCCACTAAAATGAAATTGTGCCTTTAGTTTGCTTCTGTCTATGAGTTTTCCAATACAAATAAAACTGCAGCAATTTTAAATAAATTATCTGGATACATTATAGAAAATTTTATTTTCCTGTAAAAGAGGTGAGAACAACAAATTAAAAGAAAAGGAGATGAAAACTTTGACTTCTTAACCCAGAGCAATACTTAACATATTGGAGCATCTGTAAAATCTTCGCAGTAAGTATACAATGTAATTAAGCTAACTTCATAATGTAGAAAAATCATCTTTAGAAAACTGAGCTTATATTTGTATAACTATCTGGTTATGTCATAATATTATATAATATAAAATACTGATTTAAAATTTGGTATAAGAAACAAAGACATTTTCTTCTAGGAATTGATTATATTTTTAGATGTCATAGACATAATAGTGTGCATCTAATGTGTAAATTTTCTTTACAAAATTAAAACTCCCAAAGGGTTTGTAGCATATTTGAGAACTTACTAATAATGTATTACTAAGATTTTTTATTATGCTTTAGTAAATTTTTATTAACTAAGTAATCAATAATAATGTAGTGAAAGTGATTATCAAATTTTGGTCATGGAATCATCGGTCTCTGTAAATTTGATATAGAAAGTAACAGTGAATTTTCTTTATTTTACAGACATGGTAAATTCCTTAACAGAGTCTGTGGATTACAAAAGGTTGAAATCAATTCAGATGAATATTATTTTCCCCAAATCAGGATTTTGATGGTGAAGATACTTTGCATTAAAGTATTTGCAATGAACACTTAAATATTTTTGTTTGTCCATGCACTTTATTTTATAAAAATCAGGGTCCCCAATCTTCATTTTTGATAACTTTCCAAAATACATAAACCTTAATAAAGTGCATGCCAAATGAAAATATTTTTATACATATTTTGAAGATTCAAAAAGATATTTAAAGATGTCTTTAAAAGTGTCTTGAACAATGGTTTAACATTTTCTCCCAAGTTGACTAAATTAAATGGAACATATGCATTTAAATGTACACATTATAGTTTGTTGGATAGTTCTTTTTGTTTGCTTGTTTTTTGGAAAATAATGAGTGAAAATTCTGCACCAAAATTGGGGTGAAAATGGCTATACATGGCATTATTTTTTCTTTGAGTAATTAATGCCTGTATTTGTTTTATTTGATAAAGAATTATATTTACTCTAATTTTAAATGATTAAGAAGAATGTATTGATTTGATCCTCCTAAACTTTATTCTAGTAAAAACTTAACAAATATAGCTGTACCTGCACTTAACATGGAGAAGTACTTAACATGGAGAAGTACTCTTGCCTTGAAAATACCAGGGGCAGAGGAGACTGGTGGGCTGCAGTCCATGGGGTCGCGAAGAGTCAGACACAACTGAGCAACTTCACTCACTTTTCACTGTCATGCATTGGAGAAGGAAATGGCAACCCACTCCAGTGTTCTTGCCTGGAGAATCCCAGGGACGGCGGAGCCCGGTGGGCTGCCTTCTATGGGGTCGCACAGAGTCGGACACGACTGAAGTGACTTAGCAGCAGCAGCACTTAACATTTCTTAAAAAAAGTGTGATAGTCTAATTCAAATACTTTTTAAAATTAGCAAGCATATTACAAATGTCAAGATTTAACACTATATATTTCAAGCAGGAGAAACCTTTTTCAAGTGAAATTTTATTCCTTAAGTTAGAGATAGAGCTACTCCGGTTAAAGGATTAGTCCAGGAATGCTGTGATCTCATCTCACTCCATTCTTGAGACATCCTCTCCTCTCAAAACCCTAAGGCTTAATGGAAAATACTTAGAAGATTATTGACAGGCAGTGTGCTCTGGGAAACAGCATATGGGAAATGACAGACATTTCTCAACAATTGTTCCTTGACTGCATTTTCTACCAGGCCATAATAAATATAAGTATTTTTTACTTTTGTTGTAATTCTGTGGCAAACTTCATTCCTCAAATCAAGCTTAAGCATGATGGAATGTAATCACTCTACTAATATTTTGAGAGGTTTGTCTGTCTGGCCACTCCACTACATGATGAGCTAAAAGTGGTAACCCTAACTTCACAAAATGCTCACACCTCAGTGTAAGAGATACACTGATTTCTCTTTTCCTATCATCCTTTCCATTATGAAATCTATTAGCAAATTCACTCAGCACCACTCCAAGCAATCAATTTCTCTCCATTTTAGTTGCCAACACCTTAGTCAAAGTCACCAACATTTCTCACCTATACTCTTTAATTGCCACCTAATAACTTCTTCTTCAATGTTAGGTCCTTACCCCATTATATATTATATATTTGCAATACAAAACCACTTAAAATTATATAATTTCCCTACTTAAAATCCTCTATAGATGCTATGTTTTCGTTCAGTTGCTAAATTGTGTCCAGCTCTTTGTGACCCCATGGACTGCAGCGTGCCAGGTTTCCCTGTCCATCACAAACTCCCAGAGCTTGCTCAAACTCATGCCCATTGAGTCAGTGATGCCATCCAACCATCGCATCCTCTGCCACCCCTTCTCCTCCTGCCTTCAATATTTCCCAGCATCAGGGGCTTTTGCAATGAGTTGGCTTCAAAACAATGGATGCTTATAAAATCCAAACTTCTTTTCACAGACTATAAATAATCTGGTCCCTTCCTACCTTCCTGATCTCTTAACATGTTGTGCACCTTAATCTTTATGAGGCAGCCACAAGATTTCAAGTCAGGCTCCTTCTCTCAGGGCCATTGACTTCTCAGTCCCTTTACCTAAAATGATTCCCCAGCCATCTCCAATGGCTGCCAGGCGTTGTCTTGTCATTCAGAACTTAGTTCAAATGTCATTTAAGACCCCAGAAAAACTTCTTGGGCCAGTTTTCTCATATCACCGTACCTAGTTCTTATCACAAGACCCCATTTTGTACTTCTCATAGCACAAAGTACCATCTGATATTCCTTTATATGTTGGCTTCCCTAGTAATTGTTTCCTATAGTTGATCTCTGATGAGAAGACAAACTTTATATTAGCAAAGGATTTTTAAAAATCTCCTTTAGCACTGAGCCCCCAGGGGCTAGGCCCTTGGTATTCAGGCTTCAATGAATAGCCCTTGTTTCAAAAATAAAAAGAAGAGGGGGGAGGGAGGAGAAGGAAGGAGAAAAAAAAATCTCAGGAATGTTCACTTATATGGAGAAATGCAACAGAGTCTTCAATTGGCTCCTTCATGCTTAATCATTCCTTCTTCAATGCCACCTTGGATATATTGCAGTTGCTGGATTAATTACACTGCAATTCTGGAGACATCAAAGGAACATTCCATGCAAAATGGGCATGATAAAGGACTGAAACAATAAGAACCTAACAGAAGCAGAAGAGATTAAGAAGAGGTGGCAAAAATACACACAGGAACTATATAAAAAAGGCCTCAATGACCTGGATAACCACGATGATATGTTCACTCACCTACAGCTGGATATCCTAGAGTGTTAGGTCAAGTAGGCCTTAGGATGCATTCCTATGAACAAAGATTGTGGAGGTGACAAAATTTTAGCTGAACTATTTAAAATCCTAAAAGATGATGCTGTTAAAGTGCTACTCTCAATATGTTAGCAAAATTGGAAAACTCACCAGTGGCCACAAGATTGGAAAACTCAGTTTTCATTTCTATCTCAAAGAAGGGCAATGCCAAAGAATGTTTAAACTACTGTACAATTGTGCTCATTTCACATGCTAGCAAAGTTATGCTCAAAATCCTTCAAGCTAGGTTTCAGCAGTATATGAACCAAGAACTTCTAGATATACAAGCTGGATTTAGAAAAGCAGAGGAAACAGATCAATTGCCAACATCTGTTGAATCATGGAAAAGCAAGGGAATTAAAAAAAAAACAAAACTACTTCTTCTTCATTAACTATGCTAAAGCATTTGACTGTGTGGATCAGAAGAAACTGTGAAAAATTCTTAAGGAAATGGAAGTACCAGACCACTTTACCTGTCTCCTGAGAAACTTGTACATGGGTCAAAAAGCAACAGTTAGAACTGGACGTGGAACAACTGACTGATTCAAAATTGGGAAAGGAGTACAAAAAGGCTGTATATTGTCACCCTGCTTATTTAATTTTTATGCAGAGTACATCACATGAGATTCTGGGCTGAATGAATCATAAGCTGGAATCAAGATTCCTGGGAGAAATGTCAACAACTTCAGATATGTAGATTGTATCTCTCTAATGGCAGAAAGTGAAGAGAAACTAAAGAGCCTCTTCATGAGCGTGAAAATCAGAGGAGAGTGAAAAAGCTGACTTGAAACTCAACATTCAAAAAACTAAGATCATGGCAGTGGTCCCATCACTTTAAGGCAAATAGTAGAGGAAAAATTGGAAGCTGTGACAGATTTTACATTCTTGAGCTCTAAAATCACTGCAGATGGTGACTGTAGCCATAAAATAAAAGATGCTTGTTCCTTGGAAGGAAAGCAGTGACAAACCTAGACTGTGTATTGAACAGCAGACATATCACTTTGTCAAGAAAGGTCTATACAGTCAAAGCTTCTGTTTTTCCAGTAGTCATGAACAAATATGAGAGTTTTACCATAAAAAAAGGCTGAGTGGGAAAGAGTTGATGCTTTTGAATTGTGGTGCTGGAGAAGACGCTTGAGAGTTCACTGGACTGCAAGGAGATCAAACCAGTTGCTCCTAAAGGAAATCAACTCTGAATATTCATTGAAAGGACTGATGTTGAAGCTGATGCTTCAACAGTTTGGCCACCTGATGCAAAGAACTGACTCATTTGAAAAGACTGTGATGCTGGGAAAGATTGAAGGCAAAAGGAGAACTGAGCAGCAGAGGATGAAATGGTTAGCTCAGCTGGTAAAGAATCCATCTTCAATGCAGGAGACCCCGGTTTGATTTCTGGGTCAGAAAGATCCACTGGAGAAGAGAAAGGCTACCCACTCCAGTATTCTGGCATGGAGAATGGAATACTAGTCCATGGGGTTGCAAAGAATTGGACACAACTGAGCAACTTTCACAACAACAACCGATTCAATGGACATGAATTTGAGCAACTCTGGGAGATAGTGAATGACAGGGAAGCCTGGTGTGCTGCAGTTCATGGGGTTGCAAAGAGTTGGACATGACTTAGGGATGAACAACAACAATTTTGCCTCATGTTTGATTTTCTTATTAGAAATTGTGGCCCTTAACTGGCTCTGTTCCTCTTTGTATCTCCAGTATTTGGTATGACACCTGGTGAACAGTAGCTCCTCAATATATACATGTCATTTTCTAGAAAGGTGTAGAAAAATGCATATGTTTGTATACACATGTATTTTTTCCATCAGGTTTTTCCTACTGAAACCATAATGATACTGTGATTTTCCCTATGAATTTAAATATAACCCACAAAAAATGAAGTCATTTTGTGTGTTGAAAGTGCCAGTTTCTGAATTTTCACTGAACTCTTTCCAACGTCTCTAGACCTGCAAACATAACCACTCATAAACTGGATATCACATTATACTATTGTTTCTTGACCTTTAAATTTAGATGCCCCACCCCAGGTCACTGCTTTTAGATATTCCACACTGATTGTTTCTAAAGACTAGAGTATTGTTTTTGTTCAGTTGCTTCGTTGTGTTGGACTCTTTTGAGACCCCATGGACTGTAGCCCTCCAGGCTTCTCTGTCCATGGGATTTCCCAGGCAAGAATGCTGGAGTGGGTTGCCATTTCCTTCTCTAGGAGATCTTCCTGACCCAGAGATTTATTCTGCATCTCTTGCATTGGCAGGCGGGTTCTTTACCACTGAGCCACCAGGAAAGCCCAGGCTACAGTATAGAAGAATTAAAGTGAAAAATCTTATTATTTGAATTCATAAGATTAAGTATCTGAAGCCATCTTCAATTTCATCATTTTATTCAGAAGGAGATAAGTGTAGTTCTATGAGTTTTTGTTCATGTTGTTGTTCTGCTTGCTTTCCTTCAAGGAGAATTACTTTATGCAAAGCTTATTTTGTCTGCAGTATTTGAAGAAATAGAAGTGACAAAAGGGACCTTGGATGGTCTTCCCTACCTATATAAGAATTCTGAGCAAGGAAACAGATTAGAGAGAACACAGCTAAGAGATTGTGAACTTAGATTGTGAACTTAGGAGTGAAATGCTGACACTACATTTACACAGAATCATGTAATTCCTATAGTAATTTGGACTATATTTACCATTTGAGTTTACTAATAGAATGTTCATATTTAGTTTGAATGGTATAGAGTTAATGCATTTCTCACTAGTGCATTTTTACTCCTCTGATGTCATTATCAATAATAAGAACCAAGTAATTAATTCCATGAGACCATAAGGCCAGTCATACACTCTCTAGTAAGCTAAAGAAGACTCTAATATCCACTAAAAAGAGTGAATGAGGCTCCTAAAGATCTAACAAGAAAGCTAGACCCATGAAAATAGGTCCTGAAGAACTGGGATCCTGTACTTTAACACCAGACCTGTGGAAAACACGTATCTTCAAGTGTTAGTAAACCAGTGGTCTGAAATAATCAAACTTTCACACAAATTTCTCCAGAGAAGCAGTGCATGTCCATCTGTGGTAGTTTCTGCAGATTTTTCAAAACTGCGAGCTATGTCACATATTTAGTTTAAAAAAAATCTCTAGGAGTGTGTGAAGTTTCAAATTTTAGGCAACTTCCATGACTACAGAAGTCTATTTTTCTTTCGTTTTAAATCAAGAATTTAGCGAGTTAAATATTTGGGGGGGGGGGGCATTTTAATTTTGTTTACTCTTTCCTATCCTTTTTAAAGGAGGTGACTAGGAGGTAAAAGACTTTAACACTGAAAATGCTAAGGCAAGGATGGAAGAAATTTGAGAAGATATAAAAAAGTGGAAAGACATTTCATGTTCATGGATTGGAATAACAAATACTGTTAAAATGTCCATACAACCGAAAGCAATCTGTAGATTCGATATAATCCCTATCAAAATACCAGTGGCATATTTCAAACAACTGGAAAGGATAATTCTAGGTCCATCTAGTCAAAGCTATGGTTTCTCCAGTAGTCATGTATGGATGTGAGAGTTTGACTATAAAGAAATCTGAGTGCTGAAGAATTGATGCTTTTGAACTGTGGTGTTGGAGAAGACTCTTGAGAGTCCCTTGGACTGCAGGGAGATCAGATCTGTCAATCCTAAAGGAAATCAGTCCTGAATATTCATTGGAAGAACGGATGCTGAAGCTGAAACTCCAATACTTCGGCCACCTGATGCCAAGAACTGAGTCGTTGAAAAAGACCCTGCTGCTGGGAAAGATTGAAGGCAGGAGAAGAGGAGGCAACAGAGTATAAGATGGTTAGATGGCATCACCAATGTAATGGACATGAGTTTGATCAAGCTCCTGGAGTTGGTGATGGACAGGGAAGCCTTGGAGTGCTGCAGTCCATGGGGTCACAAAGAGTCAGACATGACTGAGTGATTGAACTCACAGACTGAACAAAGACTGTGAATAGCAAAAACAATACTAAGGAAAAAGAACAAAGTTAGAGATTTCTTGGTCCCTGATATCAAACTACTACAAATCTAACCTTGTCTAAAGAGTAGTGTTGGACAAGATGTGGAAAAAAAGGGGACCCTCATACACTGTTGGTGGGACTGTAAATTGATGCAGCCACTGTGTAAAATAGTATGGAGGTTCCTCAAAAAATCAAGGAAAAAACTACAACACAGCTATTCCACTTTTGAATATGTATCCAAAGAACAGGAACACACTAATTTAAAAAGATATATACACCCCTATGTTTATTGAAGCATCATGTACAAGATTTCAGTTAATTGTAAACAATCTAATTGCCTCTCAATAGGTGAATTGATAAAGAAGATATGGTATATATGTATAATGGAATATTACTCAGCCACAAACTGAAACACTGCTTAGCCATTTGCAATAACATTGATGGACATACAAGTTATGATGCTAAGTGAAGTAAGTCAGACAAAAAAAAAAATACCTTATGATCTCATTCATATGTGGAATCTGAAAAAAAAAATAACAAAAAAACAACAACCAACAAACAAAATGAAACAAAAATGAACTCATAAATGGAGAGAAAAGAACAGATTAGTGGTTCCCAGTGGGGAAGGGGGTTGGGAGTTGGCAAAATGGGTGAAGGAGTCAACTGTATAGTAATGGATAATAGCTAGACTTGTGTTGGTGATCACTTTGTAGTGTATGCTGAAGTATAAAGCTATACATGTGAAACATGTAACAAAAATTTTTAATAAAATAAAAGCAGGAAAAAACATTGTTAGCAGTGTAATTAAAAAATTTAAATTTCTTTAGGAAATAATTAGATATTTATATTTACCAACACACTATAATTCATTTCTCTTTCCTCAATACTGTAGAGTTGATTTTATTTTATTTTGTAATTATTGAATGAAATGAAAATATTTAAAATCTATGCATCAGAGTACAAATATAAATAACTGTTATGGTTCTACTATATTCACAGAATTCTATTTTTTAAGAGGAAATAATGGTGGAAATCATTTTCTCATTACTGTTTAGTAGAAACATTTTCACACTGTGTCTGTTATTATTTTTTTAGTCATCTCCTGGCTTCCTCCTATCTTTTGAACTTGCATGTTCTATGGCCCATAGTGATATTCATTGATGGGTGCTCCTGATATTCAGAAAAATGCTTTTCTTAGCCTCTCCTCCATAAAGTTCAGCAGCCACACAAGAGATTAGGTTTTGTGCACCCTTTCAGCACAAAACCCTTTTGATTATAAGAAATATTCAAAAGACTCACTGGAAAAAAGCAAAATCTCAGAGAAATCACTTCCAAACTAACTATTTGATTCTCAATGATGAGTCTATAACATGTTTAGCTAACAGGAACCTAGAACTTGCAATATTTTCATGAACTCTTTGAAAATCATAATGACAGGAACCTCTATCAATATAAGAATTTACAATGATGAAAGTAATCTATATGCACATATTCCTTATAGTTTGATTTCCTAAATAAAACATATCTCTTTCTACTTATTTAAAAATATTATCTAACACTTATTTTTTAATGAATTAAACTTGGGCAAAATAGAAAAATTACAGCAAGTTTTAATTCTCTACCATGCATTTTTCAACTCTACAAGAGCTAAAATGTTGTGAAAGTTCCACAGTTAATCAGTGCATTTAAAAAGAAAGCATCAAAATAAGTTAAAACTGGAAAAGAAAAGGCATTAAAAATGTAGTTAAAGGAGAACCGAATCTATATTCAAGAGTCTTCTATTTTTTAGTTTGTTTGCAAATATAGAAAATAAAATAAAATTGATTTAAAAGAACATTAGTATATTATCAAATCTTATAATTTTCTTTGCAGTGTCAATAAATGACCAATACTATAAGATAAAATTTATGAATTCCTACCTTCATGTCACTTATTCTATATTATATAGCAAATGCTTATTAGTAACATGAACTCACAAAACAATATAATAGGAAAATATTTCCAATTAGATTCAGTATTATGGCCTTAAAATGGATGCAGTTATGTTAATATAAAAGTATACCTGGTACATTTTATCATGCATTAGAGGTTTTAATCAGGTAATCTGCACAGCATCTGGAAACCCAAGCAGAGGCAGAGGCGGCTATAACAAAGGCTCTCTGACAGTTCACCTTCAGTGAAGAACAATAATGCATTATTAAATTCACTTTCCTGCTCAGTGGTTACACTTAGCTGACCACAGCAAATCTGCTCACTGCCTGGTCCTCACAAGTTGGCAGAAAAATAGATTCTGTCACATTTAACAGGTTTAGAAAATGACAGGATGCCTCTTTTGTTTTAACTATAAACCATAATCTTTCAGAAGTAAATATAATTACAAATGCCTTTGGTCATGTCATTCTTAGGACAGATAGTATATGTAGGTTATCATGGAAACATATATCACCATAACTATCATTAATAAGTGGAACTGATACTACACATCAAAAAATACAGATTTTTTATGGTGCTTTCATTCTGTATAACATCATAATTCTTATGCGACAATAAAAATCTTTTTGAAAACTTATAGCACAGTGGACATTATGGCGACTTGCCAGTTTTCATTTTTTTAATTTATGTTACTCACACAAATTAGGGCATTTGTTCTACCATAAAATATATCATATGCAGCAAACTAAATAATCAAGTTCTACAATATTTCCTAAACTAAAATTGGAGGTACTTATCAAGTAATTGATTGATCACCAACATAAATAAACATCTACGTGGCAGTTATCTATTGATCTCATAAACTTTCTCCTCACACACATACATGTTCTATTAATACATTTTTTTTTAAGTTTGGCTAAACTGAAATACAAATTATTATATTTCATAGCATTTTTCATGATAGGAAAGAAACAATGTTCTGAACCTTTTGTCTCCATAAATATTTTCCTAAGTGTGAGTGAATGGTAATCGCTCAGTTGAGCCTGACTCTGTGACCCCATGGAATGTAGCCCTCTAGGCTCTCTATCCACGGGATTCTGCAGGCAAGAATGCTGGAGTAGGTAGCCATTCCCTTCTCAAGGGGATCTTCCTGACCTGTGATTGAGCACATGTCTCCTGCATTGCAGGCAGCTTCTTTACCATCTGAGCTACCAGGGAAGCCCCATTTTCATACGTAATAAGTGCAAGTTATGATGTTAGTATTGTAGATAATGAATTTCACTGACAATTTTATTTTACAAGAGTCCTGATATATGAAGTTCAATAGAAATTTCACTTTAGAATGCTTTGCAATCAGGTGCATGGAATTAACTAGCCAACACTATTTTAAGCAAAGAAATATTGCTTCGTTGGGTGATACTATCAGTTACTCAAGGAAGTATCTTTATGGTTTCCTGGAATGACTTTCTTTTTTTTTTCTGGAATGACTTTGTATTGGCTTTTAAACTGTTCTCTACATCTGACTTAATTCCTCTTAATGCCTCTGATTTTTAAAAAAACTGGCATGGCTTACTTTAATGTTAAATTATACAAATAAACTAGACAATACCTTCAATAAGAAGGTAAATTATGGAAACTATCAAATAAAGAAAACATGCATAACGACTATTTAAGATATGGATTAACTTTGTTCTTTGCAAGCAGCATATTAAATTTGCAAAACATTCTATATATGACAATTTATGTATACGAGTTTATTTATAACATTTTTCAGTACGCTATTATTGATAATATCATATGAATTATTTGCTGTCATTAAACAGAGGTCCTCTGCCAAAATTAAATGAAAACAATGTAAAAGTATAACATTTATGCTTGGAACATCAGTAACACTTTTACCTGGTGTTAAAAGTTAAATTTTTGTTATCTAAAAAAAGATACACTCTGTGAAATTTGTTTTGCAATTGATTTCAGTTGTTGGTGATGGACAGGGAGGCCTGGTGTGCTACGTAGAGCTCATGGGGTCGCCAAGAGTCGGACACGGCTGAGCAACTGAACTGAACTGAACTGATGTTGATTCTGTGGGTTCTAAAAATGAGTTACTACAGTATTCAATGGGATTTTTTAAGCATTTAATATCCTTTAGCTTAATATCCTTTAAAAAACTTATTGACATTTATGGCAAAATCACTGATCTTTGCCTAGTTCTTTTTTCAGCATCACAAATTGCAAGATTGTAAACAAAGTATAAAAAAATTCATCATTTTACAGAAAGAAACCCTTTGTTACAAAAAGAAAAAATAACCTATCTTTGATCATCTGAATCAATTGCATACATGGTATATTTTCTCATTTGGTGGTGGAGACTTTAAATTATTAGCCATAAATAATTGGTAGGAAGAAACAAATACATGTGTTGATAGGTTATATTGGCTATTGATGATGTCATTTTTATGATTCTGAATATATACATCTTAAAATTAGCTCCTAATAAATAAATATTTCTCTTTGGGGGCTGGTTGAAACCAATGAGAATGGGGTCATTTCTTCTTCATCTATTGCCATGACTCCTGAAATAACTGACAGTGCATGTGTTTCACATATGAATGATGTAAGGAGAAAACATTTTCTGCAAAGAGAAAGTATAAACTCTAATTTGAATTTCCCACTGACCTTGGAAAAAATGCAATTTTTCACTGTACTATGGAAAAAAGAAGCAATCATAAGCCAGTCTACCTTAAAAAAGAAAGCCTAGAGCTTTAGCTATTTGAAATCAAAAGTAGGTCAATTTGGACACCAAATGGACATTTTGAGAGGATTATAATAATCCCAGCTATTTGTATCATATATTAGCATGTTGTATACTATCTGACATATATATATATAAATATAAACATATTCTAGAATATATTAGCATGCATTATTCCAAACTTACAAAGGCTTTTAGAATAAAAAGGACAATAGTGGAATCAAATATATATATATATATGAAATAAAAGATTGGAGGCTTTGGAGGAATATGAATCAATAGTAAAAAAAAAGAGAGAGAGAGATTTTTCTCCAATATTACTAGAATAGACTTCTCTCTCCTTCCACCTGCTGCCTAAACTTGAATATTGCATTTAATTTGGGATACAGCATGGACTATGACCAAGCTGGGGCTGGAATGACTTAGGCTCATCACTAGAAACTCAAAAGCGATGGAAGAAAAATGTAATCCTATTGCCCACTGGCCCCTGAGTAATGTTTGGAGAAGACACTGGAATCAGCTGCATCCCAGCTGGAGTTGGAGTCTTTTATAGATTTATAGTCCAATGTTGTGTTGTTTTTAATTTGGATCTAGTAAAGATGCTATGAGATGAAAATTAATAATACTTAGATTAAAACAAAGTAAATTAAAAAAAAAAAACTTCAAGAACAAATAAGTAAATGGCAGTTTAGAGGAAAACTACAGAAAAAAAATAAGAAAACTTGATGTGCATGCTTTTCTTTCCATGTACAGAGACATAACTTCCTGATTTCTATCTCAGTAGACAAGGGAACCAAAATTCTCGAGCAGATACCTCTGTTATAGTTTTCTAAGTGATGCATAGAGTGTCTAATTTAAATCTTACAAGGTAAAGACTTACACTATCCTTAAATTGCTTACCTGCTTTGATTTGGATTTTATTTTAGACAAATAAGATGAGAAAATACTGATTTGTCTCCAAAAATCTCTTCATTGACTGTAAGACTTAATCGATGATGGAAGTCATGTCTAATTTTCCATCCTGTCTATAAATAATAGCAAAACTCAGAGTTTTTCATCCTCAGATCTAGGTTGAAATGGACTATTTCTGTTAAAGGTCCCCAAGAAGTGCCACATCCTCTCCCTTGTCATGAGAGAGAACATGACAACATCCTTTAACACAAGTCACTAACAGCATATCTGTTCCCTAAAATTCTCTCATAGTTACCAGTAAAAGCAATGCACATCAGTGTCTATTACTATCCTCAGTCTAGCTACAGATTTAAAGCTATACCTATTGCATGACTGTAGGGGAGGTAGAATGAAAACCCTCCTGGGTAATCATCATGGCCAATAAAATGGAAAGGAAAAACAAAGATGTAAGACATAAAGTCATTTTTTAATAGAATTTTAAATTTAGGCAAACAAGAAGTATGACATTT